>NC_091979.1:253883063-254573876 GCF_044704955.1 Pristiophorus japonicus | reverse complement strand
GAGGGAGGGAAGGAGAGTGGACGGATGGAGGGAAGGAGAGTGGAGGGAGGAGGGAAGGAGAGTGGAGGGAGGGAGGGAAGGAGAGTGGAGGGGAGGGAAGGAAGGAGAGTGGAGGGAGGGAAGGAAGGAGAGTGGAGGGAGGGAAGGAAGGAGAGTGGAGGGAGGGAAGGAAGGAGAGTGGAGGGAGGGAAGGAAGGAGAGTGGAGGGAGGGAAGGAAGGAGAGTGGAGGGAGGGAAGGAAGGAGAGTGGAGGGAGGGAAGGAAGGAGAGTGGAGGGAGGGAAGGGAAGGAGAGTGGAGGGAGGGAAGGGAAGGAGAGTGGAGGGAGGGAAGGAAGGAGAGTGGAGGGAGGGAAGGAAGGAGAGTGGAGGGAGGGAAGGGAAGGAGAGTGGAGGGAGGGGGAGGGAAGGAGAGTGGAGGGGAGGGAGGGAAGGAGAGTGGAGGGAGGGAGGGAAGGAGAGTGGAGGGAGGGAGGGAAGGAGAGTGGAGGGAGGGAGGGAAGGAAGAGTGGAGGGAGGGAGGGAAGGAGAGTGGAGGGAGGGAGGGAAGGAGAGTGGAGGGAGGGAGGGAAGGAGAGTGGAGGGAGGGAGGGAAGGAGAGTGGAGGAGGGAGGGAAGGAGAGTGGAGGGAGGGAGGGAAGGAGAGTGGAGGGAGGGAGGGAAGGAGAGTGGAGGGAGGGAGGGAAGGAGAGTGGAGGGAGGGAGGGAAGGGAGGGAGGAGGGAGGGAAGGAAGGAGGAGGGAGGGAGGGAAGGAGAGTGGAGGGAGGGAGGGAAGGAGAGTGGAGGGAGGGAGGGAAGGAGAGTGGAGGGAGGGAGGGAAGGAGAGTGGAGGGAGGGAGGGAAGGAGAGTGGAGGGAGGGAGGGAAGGAGAGTGGAGGGAGGGAGGGAAGGAGAGTGGAGGGAGGGAGGGAAGGAGAGTGGAGAGGGAGGGAGGAGAAGAGAGTGGAGGGAGGGAGGGAAGGAGAGTGGAGGGAGGGAGGAAGGAGAGTGGAGGGAGGGAGGGAAGGAGAGTGGAGGGAGGGAGGGAAGGAGAGTGGGAGGGAGGGAGGGAAGGAGAGTGGAGGGAGGGAGGGAAGGAGAGTGGAGGGAGGGAGGGAGGGAAGGAAGGAGGGAGGGAGGAAGGAAGGAGAGAGGAAGGAAGGGAGGGGAGGAAGGAGGGAGGGAAGGAGGAGGAGAGGAAGGAGGGAGGAAGGAGGGAGGAAGGAAGGAGAGAGGAAGGAGGGAGGGAGGGAGGGAGGAAGGAGAGGGAGGGAGGCGAGGGATGGAGAGAAGGGAGGAAGGGAAGGAGAGGTGGAGGGGGGAGGAGGAGAGAGTGGGGGGGGGGGGGGTGGAGGGAGAGAAGGAGGCTGAGCGGCCGGGCCCAAGACTTCGGGCTGGATTTACAGGTCGGTGGCGTTGGTTCTCGGGGGGGGAGGGGTTGCGGAGGTCCGGGGGGGGGAGGAGAGAGAGTCACGGAGGTCAGTGGGGGGGAGGAGTAGAGTCATGGTCGGAGGTGGGGGGGGGGAGGAGGAGGAGGAGAGTCATGGTCGGAGGGGAGGGGGGGGGAAGCGGAGGTCGTGTCGCCGTCCGGGGGGTGGGAGGGGGGGAGAGAGAGAGCATAGGTGGAGTCGCGGAGGTCCGGAGGGTGGAGATCGGGGGTCTGGTCGGGTGGGAGGAGCCTTATTCACGCAGCCCCTTAGCGAGGCCATTCGGCCAGGGCTAGGGGCTGCATGCTTCAGGCCTCTCACAGTTTTGGCCACCTGCACATGCGCGCCCACTGTAGCGCGCATGTGCAGAGGTCCCGGCACTGATTTCAGCACAGGGACCTGGCTCTGCCCCCAACAGCTCTCGTGCTGCGCCGCGTCCAGCTCCACAGGGCCTACAGGGAGCCGGAGAATAGCTAAGTTTTTTTAGGTGCACTTTCTGGCATGAAAAACGGGCACCAAGGTCCGGGCTGCGCCGCTTTAGGCGCGGCCCAAAGCTTGGGCCCATGGAGACTCGAGAAACTGGGGTTGTTTTCTTTATAGCAGAGAAGGTTAAGATCTGATAGAGGTGTTCAAAATCTTGAAGAGTCTTGTGAGAGTAAGTAAGGATAAATGGTTTCCACTGGCAGAACGTTGGTAACCAGAGGACACAGATTTAAGGTCATTGGCAAAAGAACCAGAGAATACACTGTCTGAAAGGGTGGTGGAAGCTGATTCATTGTAACTTTCAAAAGAGAATTGGATAAATACTTGAAAAGGAAAAATGTGCTGGGCTATGGGGAAAGACCAGGAGAGTGGGACTAATTGGACAGCTAGAGCTGTCACAGACAGGCACGGTGGACCGAATGGCCGTCTTCAGTGCTGTATCATTCTAGGTGTGTATTCTATGGTAAAGAAAAATGCTGGAAATGTAGCTTAGTTCACATCTGAAAGAGGAAGATACATTAATATTTTAATTCTGAAGGACCCCATCCAAAACATTAACCTATCTTTCTTTCAGAAGCTTGTTGACAGATTGTATACTAATGTTTAGATTTAAGTTTTCAACGGTGTTTTTTCTGTAAAAAGTGTGTTACAATTTCCACATTCAAATTTTAACCTACCACCAAGTGAAAGGATGCATTTTAAAGTTACCCTCTCAGACACACTGAGAATACCTGTACACAGAACAAAGTGGCCACAAACAGCTGGTTTTTGAGGCATGGTTTCCTGATTGTTAATGTGGACTTTTTTTGCTTGAACTAGCAAAGAAAATGTCTTGCTTCACACTATAAGTAAATATGGGACATTTTAGTCGTATTTTTTTCTAATCTTTAAGACTAAAGCTACCTGGAGGCCTTATGGGCATCACGATAATCATTCACCACTACCAATACTATCCATGAACCTTGTCATATGGGACAAAAATCAAAATGGCTAAAAATCCATCCCATCTTCCTTCTCAGTATTTCAAATAAAATATATTATACTGTGCACAGTAAATGTCCGTCCAATACACAGAATATGTAGGAAAGAGCAAGAGTAGTTACCAGAAAGTCTGCTTCATCGATTGAAGCCCCAAGCTCAAATTCTCTCCCTAAGTCACTCTCTTCCTTTAAGACACAGCTTAAAACCTACCTCCTCGACTAAGCTTTTAGTCACCCATCTTCCTTCACTGGCGCGTTGTCGATACTTTTCTGATTACACTTCTATGAATCACTGTGGGACATTTTTCAACATTAAAAGGCACTGCATAAATGCAAGTTTCTGTTGTTGCTTTACTTCTGACAGCCATTACCAACTACATATTCTTCTTTATCTTCTGAACTATATATACTTTAAAAAATTTATATATTTTTTTTCTAACCAACTGCATGTTGAACTTTTAAACTAAAAACAGCTGTTTCTCTTTCATCCAATGTTGCACAACAATAAATCACTGCATGAACAACAATTATTTGCTCAGCAACCACGCTAATAATCAAATCAATCATTAAGACATACACAATCAATAAAGTACATATTCACTTATTACAGGATGTCATTGCATACCACCCCACATGGATGGAGAGTCTCTGTTCATGTACTCTTCCCCTTCCTCCATTTGAAGTAAAAATAGATCTACTTGTACACATTAAAAGTTGTGTGTCAGCAAAGATGTATGAATGTACATTTAAAGAAACCTCAAAATATTGCACAATGGTCCATGCTAAGCAGGTTATACTTATCCAGTCATGTGATCATCACACACCAATCAGACCGAGATATTCAATTGGACAAAAACAGAAAAGGTTTCGATCTTAGATTTTTCACCTACTTTCTATTATTTTTCCCCATCCAGTTTTCCTCACTTCATTTTGAATTTTGTTTTATTAGGTTGCAGGTTGAAATTTAATTTTGTTCCCTCCCCTCCCCACCTACAAGTTCTCAATCTACTCTCCTGCTGTCTCCACCCACACCACCCTTCTCATCCCATCGCATCCTTTTTCTGGGGTGGTTCCACTAGCCACATCTATAAGCTCGGGCCCCACTACTATTTTTTCCCTAGCTCTGGTCCCTGCTTCACTTTTTTTCTTTATTTCCTTGCCATTACATCCGTCTTCTGTCCTTTGTAATTTGTTTCCATCACCAGTTGCCTTCCTCCCCAAGCTTCACCACCAGAACAAACAAAAACAAAAGAAGCCATTAAAGTAATGGAAAAAGACAGCAACAGCAATTAAAGATTTACGGTAAAATAGCAGCTCCCAGAGACAGACAGACAGACAGAAATACAAGGACAGGGGTCTTTAACACAATCACAAGCTACCAATCACAATTTTAGCCAATTCTTTCTCCTATATTTACTTCCTCTTTCTCCCTCCTTACACGCCTCCAGACCAAATACCATTCCTCTTTGAAGAGAGGCAAGCACGCAGTAAGCTGTCTCGTCCCTACTCCAAGTGCTCTACAACTAACCCTGCGAAGAGCGTCTAAAACTGCGATGTTCTCCAATTGCCATCCCACTGTGGATAGGGATCTTCTTCTGCTCTGCACTAGCCATAAAAATACTTTCAGCAGCAGGTTCAGCAACCTTTAATGCACTAACACACTCCAAGCCCACAGCATAGCAAAACATATCAATCGTTTTAATTCTGTGAGGACAAAAAAAACATATTTCTTGTAGCAAATGGAAAGCAAACTTTTGGTACTGAACACCCAAAGGTAGAAATCAAGGAATGTAGAGAAGGGACACAACATTTTTAATTCATCCTGATGTGGGGCAACTTTTTAAATACTCAATCTGGGTACACCCAGCAGAGAACATGGTTCACATGTACAAAATGTGTTATTCCGAGGGACTGCCTATGATGATGATGATGATGTTCCTTCTGTCCAGTCACTGTTAAAAACTTCAGAACATTTCAAGGACTGAAGGAATCCCTGAACAAATATTCCCTTCAAACCTTGAACTAGCACTCCCGTCTGAGTCAGAAGGTTGTGGGTTCAAGCCACATTGCAGAGACTGGAGCAAATAATCTAGCCTGGCACTTCTGTGCAGTACTATGGGGATGCTGCACTATTGGAGAAGCCATCGTTCAGATGATACCAAGTTAAACTGAGGCCATGTCTGCGCTCTCAGGTGTATGTAAAAGATTTCTGTACTATTTCAAAGAAGAACGGGGTCGTTCTCCCCAGTGTCCTGGCCAATATCTATCCCTCATGCAACGTCACTAAAAAACAGATTATCTGGTCATTATCTCATTGCTTTTTTTGTGGGACCTTGCTGTGCACAAATTAGTTGCCATATTTTTCTACATTACAATAGTGACAACACTTCAAAAGTAGCTCCTTGCCTGTAAAGCACTTTGGGACCTCGTGAGGTCATGATTGGTGCTATGTAAATAGATTGAGTTACATCGAACTAAAATTACAATTTATTTATTTATTAAACCTATACTGCTGCTAACTGGAATTAAATGTATTTCACTTTTGGATACTATACCACACTGGCTGTTTGTTTTACGATTCAGTTGTTCCAGAGAGTAAACTATAACTTAAATACATTCAGTGTTGACAGAAGCCATTTATGGTTTCAACTGAACCACAGATCTCATCAAAAGTTTTGAAGACACATGGGTTATTTGAACTAGTTCTTCAGGAATCATCTGAACATCTGCACACTAAGAATTTAATGGCACTGATTGGCTCCAAAAGGATATTACAGTCACTCTTTCCAGATCGCAAAGTAACTTTCAATCACACAAAGTTCTTTTTTTCCAACTTCCACCACTCTTCTCACAAAGCCTCAGATTAATACTGTAGTATGGTTCCAGCACACCATTCAAGTGGTCATTCTTCACAAGGGACCCTAGACAGTGAGCATCCAGTCACTGCAAAGCCCTGTCCTGATGATGATCCATCCACGTGCAATTTCTAGCACCCAATCACTAGGTAGCAAGCACGAGCAGTGAGTCCAGCCAGTTTTTCTCTTCCCAGTAACCATTGCCAGCTTTTCCCCTCTGCTAACCTGACTCCGAGGCCAATTATAGCACCACTGCTCTGGGAGATCAAGCTAACTCAGCAGAGAGCAGGGATCAAGTCTCAAATCCTACAGCTCTGTACAGTTCAGCACCACAATGGATTTTGCAGATGCAGACTGAAATATCAGGGGAGCTGCAATGACACACTGCTATCTGCGTTTTGATTTATTTTCAGAACTTCAAATTTAACTTATTCAGAGTATGGAATGCTCAGATATTTCATTTGTATTACTTTTTAAAGAAACTGCAATTAGGTTGAGCCAAAAGTAATGGGATAGTATAGTTACAGTTAATCTGTAGTACACAAACATCAAAATAACATTAAACATGGTTAAGTAAGTTCATTAATTCCAGGTCCTATTTCAATTATTCACCACACCTCATTCAGGATGGTTAGAAAACAAAAAAAAAATCATACAAGAATTTATAACAAATGTCTGACAAGTTACCTTAAGGCAGTATTCAATCTTCCTGTTCTGATATTCCTGAAACAATGGTACTTCATTCTCACTTACATTAACACAATCAATTTACTGAATTACTCCCAGTTATCAATTATCATAGAATCATATAAGTTTTCAGCACTGAAGGAGGCCATTTCAGCCCATCGTGTCTATGCCAGCCAACAAGAGGCTATCCAGCCTAATCCCACTTTCCTGCTCTAGGTCCGTAACCCTGCAGGTTACAGCACTTCAGGTGCACATCCAAGTACTTTTTTTTTAATGTGGTGAGGGTTTCTGCCTCTACCACCCTTTCAGGCAGTGAGTTCCAGATCCTCATTACCCTCTGCGTGAAGAAATTTCCCTTCAAATCCCCTTTAAACCTTCTACCAATTACTTTAAATTTATGCAACCTGGTTGTTGACTCCTCTGCTAAGAGAAATAGGCCCTCTTTATCCACTATATCTAGGCCCCTCATAATTTTATACACCTCAATGAGGTTGCCCCTCAGCCTCCTCGGTTCCAATGAAAACAAATTCAGCTTATCCAATCTGTCCTCATAGCTTAGATTCTCCACTCCCAGCAACATCCCCATAAATCTCCTCTGTACCCTCTCTAGTGCAATCACTTCCTTCCTGTAATGCAGTGACTAGAAATAGACATAGTACTCCAGCTGTGGCATAACCAGTTTAAGCATAAACCCCCACCATCTCTTGTATTCTATGCATCGGCTAATAAAGGCAAGCATTTTGTATGTCTTCTTAACCACCTAATCTATCTGGCCTGCTACTTTCAGGGATATGAGGTTTACCATTGGTTGTCAAGGAGACAAGTCCAATATGTCCATCACAATCAGGCCACTGTAGGAGACATTGTAAACATTACTCAAGTAGGCAAGAGTCCCTCTGGTGAAATTAATGTGTGTGTTTCCTTATTTCCATCCCAAGACAGGCAGTGAGTTTGTTCCTAATTATTAATTATTTTTAAATACAAAATAAAACCAATCTATAACAGCCAACTTTTAGTCTTCAAGCTTATACATTTACAAATAAGTTGTTTATTCGGATTTGCATCTGGTTCATTCCTTAATTATTGGGACTGGTATTTGCCAGACTAGGCCTTTCAGCTTAACTGTACTTCGACTCCAGCTTTATAACATTGCCTACCAACGATTGCAATATTTCTATATACACTGTTTAGCAGTCAAACGGGGTTAAATGCCCTTGCAGAGCAGATTGAAGAATGCAGGTGGTATTTACCATCGTAAAATACGCAGATTCCAGGTCTTCAACAGGATTAAATCAGAGCGTTAAAATATACACACATACCCCATCTAAAGTAACTGTTCAATCCTTATTCGCTTATCACTTGTCGACGCACATATTTGGAGGGTTTTCGTCCTCCCCACACACACACGCGTGACTTACAGAACTTGGAGGCTGAACTGTTAATGTTCAGGGTTACTTTACTGGCCATGGGCTCGGGCTCGGGCTCCCTGTGCACGGCTCCCGGCACTCGCTCTCCTCCGCCGTTGACAGACATGCAACGCTGGAGGAGTTCTTTGGGGTGGTGGTGGTCCGGCGTCCCCCCTCCCGGCTCGGGCAGAGCAGGCTCACTGGGATGATGGTTATGGTGATGGTGATGATGGTGGTTGTGGTGCTGCTGCTGCTGCTCCTGATAAGCGTCCGCGTTCGCCTCCCAGTTGTTGTTGTGGTTGTGATCGTCCATCATCAGCTGCTGGTAGCTGGCGTCCTCCTCCATCTTCTCGTCCATTGTACGCGCTGCTGTGGTGGGACGGTGGGTGGCGGCGGACGGGGGAAGAGGAAGGTTCCTCAGGCCAGATCTACACACGAAACGATCCGCCGGTGTTTTGTCTTTTATTTCTCTTCCTGCTACATGAATGCTTCGGCCTGTCTCGCTATTTTTTTTCTCTCCCTCACTCGATCTCTGGCTTCATTTCTCCTCCGCACCCACCGCGGCGGTAGTCCCCCTCTTTACGGCTTTCTTTAGCCAACGATTGTCGGCCAGCTTTTGCGACACTTTGGGCGACGCGTCGGTCCGTGGCCCGCACCCCCACTGCATGCCGGGAGCGGCGGCGCTCCTTAGCGACGGTAACCAAGGGCAACTAAGGCCCATTGTGCGCAGAGGCGGGGCCGCGGCGGCTGGATCCACGTACAGGTACGTGCCCTTATGCTTTGCATCTTCTCAAAGAAATGCATTGTTATAAGCGCCTTTTTAAAGCCGCCGGACGTCCCAAAGCGCTTTACAGCCAATGAAGTACTCTTGAAGTATAGTCACTGTTGTAATGTAGACAATTTGCCCACAGCAAACTCCCACAAATCGCAAAAGAAAGACTTGCATTTATATAGCGCTTTTCGACAAGGTGGATCCAGGGAGGATATTTCCACTCATAGGGGAAGCTAAAACTAGGGGACATAGTCTCAGAATAAGGTGCTGCCCATTTAAAACTGAGGTGAGGAGGAATATCTTCTCTCAGAGGGTTGTAAATCTATGGAATTCTAAGCCCCAGAGAACTGGAAGCTGGGTCATTGAATATATTTAACGCGGAGATAGACAGATTTTTGAGCGATAAAGGGTTATGGGGAACGGGCAGAGAAGTGGAACTGAGTCCATGATCAGATCAGCCATGATCTTATTAAATTGCAGAGCAGGCTCGTGGGGGCAAATGGCCAACTCCTGCTCCTATTTATTATATTCTTATGCCTTTCTTTCATGACCACCGGACGTCTCAAAGCGCTTTATAGAGAATGAAATACAAGCAAGCTCCCACAAACAGCAATGTGATCATGACCAGACAATCTGTTTATTTAGTTACGTTGATTGAGGGATAAATATTGGCCAGGACGCCGAGATTACTCCCCTGCTTTTCTTCGAAATAGTGTCACGGGATCTTTTACGTCCACCTGAGAGGCCTCGGTTTAACGTCTCATCTGAAAGACGGCACCTCTGACAGTGCAGCGGAGGCTCCCTCAGAAACATGCCATTCGACCCAACTAGTTCATGCTGGTGTTTATGCTTCGTTCGAGCCTTCTCCTGTCTTTCCTCATCTAACTATCTGCACAACCATCTATTCCATTCTCCCTCATATCCTTATCTAGCTTCCCCTTAAATGCATCTATACTATTCACCTCAACACTCCCTCTGGTAGCGAGTTCCATATTCTCACCACTCACTGGGAAAATATGTTTCTTCTAAATTCCCTATTTGATTTCTTGGTGACTATCATATTGATGGCCTCTAGTTTTGCTTTTGCCCACAAGTGAAAATATTCTCTCTGTATCCTCTCTATCAAAACTTTAAATAATTTTAAGACCTCTATTAGGTCACCCCTCAACCTTCTCTTTTCAAGAGAAAACAGACCCAGCCTGTTCCTTCTTTCCTGATAAATATAACCCGTGTTTCTGGTATCATCCTTGTAACTCTTTTTTGCACCCTCTCCAGTGCCTTTTATAATATGGTGACAATTATGCAGACTGTAGTCCAAGTGTGGTCACTCTATTTGTTTTTCATAAACTTATTTGAACTTTTTTTTTAATGGAGTAACTACTGACAACATGGCCGCAGTCACCTCCTGACTCCCCAAAGCCTTTCCATCATCTACAAGGCATAAGACTGGATGAGTGCAGCTCCAACAACACTCGGGAAGCTTAACACAATCCAGGACAAAGCCCGCTTGATTGGCAGCCCATCCACCACCTTAAACATTCACTCCCCTCCATCACCGGCGTACTGTGGCTGCAGTGTGTACCATCAAAAGATGCACTGCAGCAACTCACCAAGGCTTCTTCGGCAGCACCTCCCAAACCCATGACCCCTACCATCTAGAAAGACAAGGGCAGCAAGCGCATGGGAATACCACCACCTCCAAGTCACACACC
Source organism: Pristiophorus japonicus (assembly GCF_044704955.1). Classification (NCBI taxonomy): domain Eukaryota; kingdom Metazoa; phylum Chordata; class Chondrichthyes; family Pristiophoridae; genus Pristiophorus; species Pristiophorus japonicus. Next base: position 254,563,576 of record NC_091979.1, on the reverse strand, counting down.
ATCCTGACTTGGAAGTATATCGCCATTCCTTCATCGTCGCTGGGTCAAAATCCTGGAACTCCCTCCTTAACAGCACTGTGGAAGTAGCTTCACCATATGGACTGCAGCAGTTCAAGAAGGCGGCTCACCACCACCACCTTCTCAAGGGTAGTTAAAGATGGGCAACAAATGCTGGCCTTGCCAGCGATGTCCAAATCCCAGAACAATTTTCTTTAAAGTATTAACAACACCAACGTCAGGTCAGATGATACATGCAACCTATTGAGTAACAGGGTCATGTTCCAGGTATTAGTATTAGTCCCATACAATTCCACCCTTACCACAATTGTCAATCTTTTTAAAATATGAACTCACTTTTGATATTGGTTTTCTTTTTAATTGATAAAATTTGTAACTGCAAGTCAGATCACTGTATTTGTTTCTCATTGCCGTGTAAGATCAGTCTGCACCATGCTCATTTTTTAGCATCAGCCACAGGAGGAGGTTATGCAAAAATAATGTAGACCTATATGTGTGAATGTTTAAAAATGTATAGAGACATTGAAGTTGAGAACGTGGGAATTGTATAAGGACAGTATAAGCTAACAAACAATTCATGGAGGAATAGCCATGACATCTCAGACTCGAGACTGCAAAATGTTACAACACTAACACATATTGAAACAAAACCCACAGCTTGCAGAAAAACCTCAAGGTCTTATTAAATCATGTTATTAACCTGAAACATTGACAGACGGTCTTTGTTTAAAATCGGACCATGCTTGGGTCGGCTTATGAGTGGACAAAGGGAAGGAGGGATCAAAAGAGATGGGCTGAGCTGGGATGTCACTCTGGCCCTATCTTGTTATCTTTTGCCGAAAATGTATAACCATCGTCCCTTTACAATGTAACGTCACTTTGTCCGTAGGAAGTGAGTGCATTCGAACAGACTTGCATTCCTTCTGTCTGATAAAGTCCCCGATCGGGATTTGCTTTTTAAATAAAAGCTTGCTTTGTTTAAAGCACAAACGGTATTCGTTTCAGTAATTTTGCTGAACCAGATTGAGGTAAAAGAATCCAGGAATCAACATATGCAAAGAAGGTGAATAAGCCAATGCCAACTTTGAATCATTTTATTAAGACCATAAGAACATAACAAGTAGGAGTAGGCCATTTGGCCCCTTGAGCCTGCTCCACCATTCAATAAGATCATGGCTGATCTGATCTTGGCCTAAACTCCACTTTCCTGCCCGCTCCCCATAACCTTTGACTCCCCTATAGTTCAAAAATCTGTCTATCTCCACCTTAAATATATTCAATGACCCAGCCTCCACAGAAGTACCACGCACAACAGTTATTATGCTGTACCAGTGTAAAGGACACACCAAGATCATTTAGGTTAATATTGATCAGCATTTTACTTACTTACACTATCAATTTCAACTCAATTGCCCCAATGATGCCTTTACATGTGAGGAGAACACAGAACAGTCACGTGACATTTTTGTGACAATAGCGTCTCATGTAAGCAATGCAGTGATGTTTTTGTGACAGTGGGACATTGTGATGCAATTTCCGTCATTGCATCACAGTGTTTCACAAACACAGAAAAAAGTTTGCCAAACACTTAATAAAGTCAGTGACTGAATTTGTGAGTATCTATATTATTACATTAACCTTCTGCATGTATTTTTATATAATCGACACACCCACTCCACCCTAGCCAGTTCTATTGTTGAATCATGCTTAAGAGATGCAACATCATGAAACTTGACTAGGTGGTTGCTATATAGAAGTTATTTCGGTGCTAGTGTCAGCCATGACTCAGTGGGTAGCACACTCACCTCTGAATCAGAAGATTGTAGGTTAAGTCCCACTCCAGGGACTTGAGCACGTAAATTTAGGCTGACACTCCAGTGCCGGGCTGAGGGAATGCTGCACTGTCGGAGGTGCTGTCTTTCGGATGAGACATTAAACCGAGGCCCCATCTGCCCTCGTAAAAGATGTGGATGTAAAAGATTCCATGGCACTATTTTGAAGAAGAGCAGGGGAGTTATCCCCGGTGTCCTGGCCAATATTTATCCTGCAATCAACATCATAAAAAAACAGATTTGATCATTTTCCATTTTCACGTTGCTGTTTGTGGGAGCTTGCTTGTGCGCGTTTCCTACATTACAACAGTGCAACAGTGACGACACTGCAAAAAGTACTTCATTGGCTGTAAAGCGCTTTGATATGTCTGGTGGTCGTGAAAGCTGCTTTATTGGCGAACATTATAAAGAAAGAAAGAAAGACTTGCGTTTATATAGTGCCTTTCACAGCCACCGGACGTCTCAAAGCGCTTTACAGCCAATGAAGTACTTTTGGAGTGGAGTCACATTATATGCCGACATTAGTTAGAATTTGAACTGCTTCAGATTTCTGTCTAAACTTGGCTATGACCATGATGTGACTCTGCCATATTTAAGTTGCATTTGATTAACCACACACATCACCACCACAAGGCCCCAACCCTTGATTCCTCCTCGCTCACTAGTAATAATGGGGTCAAGTTTTGGACCGTGCCTAGAACGGCACAGCCCCGACATGGACGCCCATTTTTCGCGCCTAAAAGTGCGACAAAAATGTACCTTGCAATTCTCGGGCTCCCTGCAGGTCCCTCGGAGCTCGGCGCGGCACGCAGACATCAGCGGGGGCGGAGCCACAGAGTCGCACCGATTCTGCAAGTGCAGGGGGCGGGGCTAAGTCAAATGGGTGAACGTCGTGCCAGCAGCCCTGCACGTGCGCGTTGGAGTGAGCCCGCACGCGCAGTAGCCCATAAACATTGGCACTCGGCCATTTATAAAGGAACTTGAAGAAAAGTGCTGATTTGTCTCGTGGACCTCTGGAAAGGCTTGGGATTGAATTTTGGTGATTTTTTGGTGTCTGAAGGAGTGCTTTTAGCAGCACTGTTGAAGAAATCACCTGCTGAAATCAGTGAGTGCTGCTTGTTGCTGCTAAACTTCCAGAACAGGTGCTGCATAGGCGCACGCAAAATAAGGACTGTGTGTTTTGAAAAATAAGAATGTCAATTCAATACAGCAATGGAACAACGTCCACCGAGAACAAAGAATTTCTTGCAAGAGGAAGTGGAGATATTAGTAAACGTCATTGAGCAAAGTTGGCAGGAGCTAGATACCAGCAACAGAGGTCGCATAAAAGTGCCACATAAAGAAATGAAGAAACGCTGGAACCAAGTTGCAGAAGATTACTGCGCAGTGGTGCATACCATGAGATCTGGAAGCCAGTATAAAAAGAAATGGCACAACCTTGGTCAAGTAGTGTAAGTAATATTTTCATTTTTTAATGTAATCGTAATTGTAATGTGACTATGTATGTCCCACCCTGCAGAAAGACGCACTCAGTAAAAAGTTATATTTTACTCTTTGCAGAGGAAATTGGCCCTCAAAAAAGGGAAGCAATTCGAACAGGAGGAGGCATGTCCAATCTGCATCCACTGACACCCTTGGAACAGAGGGTAGCTGCCATGATGAGTCGTACATGGAGAAAAGCAATCAATACAGCACAAGCTGGGCCCGCACGCGAGGAAGAGGGTAAGTCCTGAAAATGCATCGTGGCCCTTCAAATCAACCTGCTGCCTGGCCTGCTATGTGTGAGAGTACTCATGCCACCCATCCTCCCCCCTCCCTTGCTGTTAAACATTTGACTGTTCTGATGTATTTTGCAGAACATGATGATAATGATGATGATGATGATGATGCCAACCCTGAGGATCCTGAAGATACAGAACAAGAACCAGTACAACCAGATGCGGACGATCCAGACTGGATGCTGGCGGCGATGTCTGAAATGTCTACAGGGGAGAGCTTCCAAATTAATGTTTAGGAGCCCCCATTAAGGAGCATCAGAGTTTCAACCCCTTGCATAGGTTCTAGTTCCACCTTCCATGGTTTTGATTCCGATGTTGCGGGTCCCAGTGGTATTGCTGGTGTAATGCAGCAGTTTACAGCCAGTGTCCCACCGTCCGAGCCTGCGCCTCCCACTCGCATAGGTTCTGGTTCCACCTTCCATGATTTTGATTCAGACGTTGCGGATCCCAGTGGTGCTGGTGATATCATGGAGCAGTTTACACCCATTCACCCACCATCCCAGCCCCTGGAACACCGAGCGCCCCATCGTCCCAGCCCGCGCCTCCCTATGTAATGGTGCCGTTTGGAACACCGAGCGTCCCGCCGTCCCTGCCCGCGCTTCCCAGTGTAGTGGTGCCGTGAGGCAGACCCAGGCAGAGGAGAAGGAGATTGGAGACACGCTCTCCTGAGATGCAGCATACAACAGATGCGGCTCAGGTTGTGGCATTGGGTATGGAGACCAATGAACTTACCCGATCACTCATCGGTAGCGTCAGTGCAGTGGGCGAAGAGGTGATGGTCCTGACGGGAGAAATAGCAGTAATGACACGGGAACTTAGGGAGGGAATGTCCGAGGGAGTGCAAGTGACGACACAGGCCGTCAGGGAGAGCATGCAAGTGACGGCACAGGCCCTCATAGAGGTAGCTACTGCAATAAGGGCACACAGCCCCGCCAATCAAATAACACCCCCATGAAGAAGTGAACATTCACTGAGATGTGGATGAGAGATGGTTGCAGCCTTTCTTTGCTGCTTTTTTTCTTGTTCTAGCTGTAGTAGCGTTTTTCAAATTGAAATTGTTTTGTAAGTTTTGTAACTTCACAACTTATAAGTGATCTTAGGGTTTTTAAGTGATCTTATAGTGTAAATGCTCTCACATTTTGTATCTTATTTAATTTTGCACCTAAAAAGTGATCCTGAAGTCTAAGTGATCTTTAGAGAGTGTAAGATTTTTCAATTTGAAATTGTTTTGTAACTTTTGTAACTTTACAACTTATAAGTGATCTTAGGGTTTTTAAGTGATCTTATAATGTAAATGCTCTCACTTTTTTAACATTTAATTTTGCACCTAAAAAGTGATCTTGAAGTTTAAGTGATCTTAAGAGTGTAAGATTTTTCACATTGAAATTGTTTTGTAACTTTGCAAGTTTATAAGTGATCTTCAAGTTTTTAAGTGATCTTCAAGAGTCATATTAAAAAGTAAAGTTTGATACAACGAATATTTTATTACAGTGACGTTAACTTTTCAATAAAAATGTTTTCATTAAAACTGAATCATGTTTCATTAACACAACACAACATAGGAACAACTCCAAAGAATAAACATGTCCATGCACAACAGTGGTCGCAGAGCCCTCGGGCATCAATAATTGAAGCATTCATGGATGAGCTGCTGGTGCAGGGCTCGAGCAATCATTAAAGGAGCACGATGGATGACCCTCCTCCGACCTCATGCTCCAGCATCAGGCACTTGCATGCTTTCCTGATCGTCGTCATCATCCTCATCCTGCTCTTCCGTAATACGATCATGCACTGGCCCCTCATGTGGGCCTTCTGGTTCCACTACCAGCTCCTGCTACCTCATGATGGCTAAGTTATGGAGCATGCAGCACACAACAGTGAAGCGACCGACAATCTGAGGAGAGTATTGCAAGTGGCCTCCGGATTGGTCCAGGCATCAGAAACGCTGTTTCAAGATGCCAATGGTCCTCTCTATGACGCTGCGCGTCGCAATGTGCACCATGTTGTATTGATGGTCAGCTTCGGTCCGTGTCACGCGTAGGGGCGTCATGAGCCAGGTGGCCAGGCCGTACTCTTTGTCTCCCAGTAGCCAGCTCTGCCCTTCTGGCTGCTGCTCAAACATGTCAGATATAACGCTGTCGCTTAGGATGAACACATCATGAGTGCTGCCAGGGTATCTCGCATCGACTGACATGATGCGCTGCTTGCCATCACACACGAGCGGCATATTGATGGAGTGGAAACCTTTTCTATTCCTGTAATGCTCGGAATCCTCCACAGGTGCTCGCAAGGCGATGTGGGTACAATCAATGCAGCCCTGTACCTTTGGGAAGCCGGCAATCCTGAAGAAACCCACAGCCCTCTCATGGATCGCTTGTGTGGTCATTGGGAAATTGATGAAGTCATTCCTCTGCGCATACAGTGCAACCATGACCTGGTAAACGCAGGCATGTATTGCACGTTGAGAGATGGCGCACACATCTCCAGTTATAGCCTGAAATGATCCCGAGGCATAGAAGGCAAGTGCAGCTGTTACCTTCACTTCAACAGACAAGGCAGTTGGCGTTCTGCTTCTGGGCTGCAAATCTGCTCTCAGCATATCACAGATCTCAACAACAACTTCTCTGCGGAACCGCAGCCTTTTGACACAATCAACCTCGCTCATGTCCAGGTACGAGCGCCTGGCTCGATATTGCCGACATGGGTAAGGTCGCCTGCCCATCAGCCTACGGGCTATGACGTCCCTGGTGCGGTGAGCTCTAATCAATTCTCTCCTATGCAGTGAATTGCTGGCGAACCATTGCATAATCCGCGGTGTTGACAATGCAGCACCCATTCTGCAATTACAAATTTAAGTTTCAAACTGGCTATCTGGTTGCCTCTCGCTCCCGGTGCTTTGCACGCCTACCCTGTCACCTGGCCGAATGGCCTCAGTTACCCTCGCAGCTTGAAGGCTGCTTCCTGTTTCTTCGGCTGCCGTCGAGCCACTGACGCCGCCCCTGTCTCCTACATGGAAGGAAGGCCTGCCTGAAGCACCGCAGCTCGAAGGCTGCTGCTGCTTCACACAGGTAGGAATATTCAATATTTTGTATTTGCTTTGTTTATAATTTTTTATTCAGGATGGCTCTTTATTGTATAAATAAGACTGTTGAATGCTGGTAGAATTTAATTACTTCCCTTCTCCCCCCCCCCCCCCCCCCCTCGTTCCCTACGCCTGATTTGTAACCTACGCCTGATTTCTAAAGTGTAGGCAAGGTTTTTCTGAGCATACAAAAATCTACACTTGCTCCATTCTAAGTTAGTTTGGAGTAAGTTTTCACTGCCTAAACTTTCAAAACAGGCATAAGTGGCCGGACACGCCCCCTTTTGAAAAAAAAATCTGTTCCAAAATGAAACTGTTCTAACTGACTAGAACTGGAGCAAACTAAATGCCGAGAATTGCAATTTCTAAGATATTCCATTCTAAATCAGTTGCTCCAAAAAAATAGGAGCAACTCAGGCCGAAACTTGACCCTAATGTGTTTATACCAGAACTATAAGGCAAGCAAACACCCTGCTATCATTCTGTTAATGATTATCTGTATGCACCACAATTGTAAATACCTCCCTTCTCATTGGAATACCATGTCATATGGATGCAATACAATCATAAGGCTATCTACTACCATTCAAACTAGATTATTAGTGACAAAATGGAAACATTGATTGGTACCACGAGGTCTCATAACCTCGATTTTGTCAGACAAGCAGCACTCAGTCAGATACTCTACTTAAAAGGGGCCACCTACCCCAGCTGCTAATTACTTCAACTGAATTAAAGAAAACATTTTCAAGTACTGTAGCTGTTGCTCTGAGTATAGATAGCAGTTATTCAGTACCCAATGATGTCTCCGCAAGATCCTGCAAATCCCCTGGGAGGACAGATACACCAACGTTCGTCTCCTCCATCAGGCTAACATCCCCAGCATCGAAGCACTGACCAACTCGACCAGCTCCGTTGGGCGGGCCACATTGTTCATATGCCCGACACAAGACTCCCAAAGCAAGCGCTCTACTCGGAACTCCTATACAGCAAGCGAGCCCCAGGTGGGCAGAGGAAATGTTTCAAGGATACCCTCAAAGCCTCCTTGATAAAATGCAACATCCCCACCGACACCTGGGAGTCCCTGGCCAAAGACTGCCCTAAGTGGAGGAAGAGCATCCGGGAAGGCGCTGAGCACCTCGAGTCTAGTCGCCCAGAGCATGCAGAAAGCAAGCACAGGCAGCAGAAAGAGCATACAGCAAACCAGTCCCACCCTCCCTTCCCTCAACGACTATCTGCACCACCTATGACAGAGACTGTGGTTCTCGTATTGGACTGTTCAGCCACCTAATAACTCATGTTAAGAGTGGAAGCAAGTCTTCCTCGACTCTAAGGGACTGCCTTTGATGATGATGATGATGAAAGTTGAGTTGAGATACAATTGCATCGACTAATATTTGGTGCCTCAATGTGCACTGTCATTTTTGGAAAATAACAGTCTGTCCTGCTTCAAAATGGTTGGAATAGGGAAAAGTTGGGTAATCATGAAGAGGCACATTGGCAATTTAAACCACTGGGATTCTGGTTTACCTAAGGTCTTATTTCCACTATACTGAAAGACAGTTGTTCAAAAGACACCGTAGCCTGGAATAACCTAGATGTCACCTTCATTCTGGCTAGTTCTGGGCACTGCAGCAGAGTGAAATATGTATGTAACCATAGTTCTATGAATGACATAATACTGTATCACTAATCCAGATACAACAACAACAACTTGTATTTATATAGCGCCTTTAATGTAATAAAACATCTTAAGGTGCTTCACAGGAGCATAATCAAACAAAATTTGACACCGAGCCACATATTATGGCAGATGCTTGGTAAAAGAGGTAGGTTTTAAGGAGTATCAAGGAGGTTTAGGGAGGGAATTCCAGAGCTTAGGGCTTTGGCAGCCCTAAGCTCTGGAATTCCCTCCCTAATGGTGGAGCGATTAAAATAGGGGATGCTCAAGAGGCCAGAATTAGAGGAGCACAGCTATCTTGGGGGTTATGGGACTGGAGGAGATTACAGAGATAGGGAGGGGCGAGACCATGAAGGGATTTGAAAACAAGGATGAGAATTTTAAAATCGAGCACAGGGGTGATGGATCAACAGGACTTGGTGCAAGATACAGAAACTATTTTCTATAATAATGGAAGGAAAAAGACTTTACATCAGTCCAGTTGGGGGTATTGGGGGACTTTCCCTGCTGCTTCATTTTATTCACATGTACCCATATTATTTCTGAAAAAGGAAGTCGAAATTTCATTACAGATTATGAAATCTACCTTCACCACCAGGGGGCACACGTGTTGCATTTTGTTGCTGATCACATACCTGTGATCCACAAACAAGGCAGCTTGGTTAAAGGAATGCTCCCCAAGTGGCCTAACCTTTGATATTTTATCTGCAAGAGACAGCCTTGTAACTAACCTAATCGTTCACAACTTAACAAAATAATACTCACCATAAGGTCACTGGTTTCCCATGTTGGTATCAAGACCAAAGATAACAAACACAATTTGTGCGTGTAATTCTTCTGATTTTCTCCCCTTACCCTTTAATTCCTAAAAGCAGTGACTGATAGCATGTATCTAGACCATAGCAACCAGAAGATAATTTTAATGAGGGTGGAGAGATAAATGTATGTAAATTTTGTGGGTATCATAAATCAGTCCAGTCGGAGACAGTAATAAGAACATAAGAAATAGGAGCAGGAGTAGGCCATTTGGCCTCTCGAGCTTTCTCCGCCATTCAATAAGATCATGGCTGATCTGATCTTGGCCTCAACTCCACTTCCCTGCTCGCCCTCCATAACCCTTGACACCCTTATTCAAAAATCAAGTAATAGTAATGACGAGGGAAGTAGAATGGGGGCAGAAGCAAAAGATAGAAAGAAGAAAAGTAAAAGTGGAGGGCAGAGAAACCTAGGCAAAAAGCAAAAAGGGCCACATTACAGCAAAATTCTAAAGGGGCAAAGTGTGTTAGAAAGACAAGCCTGAATGCGAGGAGTATTCGGAATAAGGTGGACGAATTAATTAATAGCAGTTAACAGATATGACGTAATTGGCAACATGGAGACATGGCTCCAGGGTGACCATGGCTGGGAACTCAACATCCAGGGGTATTCAACATTTAGGAAGGATAGACAGAAAGGAAAAGGAGGCGGGGTGGCATTTCTGGTTAAAGAGGAAATTAATGCAATAGTAAGAAAGGACATTAGCTTGGGTGATGTGGAATCGGTATGGGTGGAGCTACGGAATACCAAAGGACAGAAAACGCTAGTGGAAGTTGTGTACAGACTACCAAACAGTAGTAATGAGGTTGGGGACAGCATCAAATAAGAAATTAGGGATGCGTGCAATAAAGGTACAGCAGTTATCATGGGTGACTTTAATCTACATATTGATTGGGCTAACCAAACTGGTAGCAATGCGGTGGAGGAGGATTTCCTGGAGTGTATTAGGGATGGTTTTCTAGACCAATATTTCGAGGAACCAACTAGGGAGCTGGCAATTCTAGACTGGGTGATGTGTAATGAGAAAGGACTAATTAGCAATCTTGTTGTGCAAGGCCCCTTGGGGAAGAGTGACCATAACATGGTAGAATTCTTTATTAAGATGGAGAGTGACACAGTTAATTCAGAAACTAGGGTCCTGAACTTAAGGAAAGGTAACTTCGATGGTTTGAGGCATGAATTGGCTAGAATAGACTGGCACATGATACTTAAAGGGTTGACGGTGGATAGGCAATGGCAAATATTTAAAGATCACATGGATGAACTTCAGCAATTGTACATCCCTGTCTGGAATAAAAATAAAACGGGGAAGGTGGCTCAACCATGGCTAACAAGGAAAATTAAGGATAGTGTTAAATCCAAGGAAAAGGCATATACATTGGCCAGAAAAAGCAGCAAACCTGAGGATTGGGAGAAATTTAGAATTCAGCAGAGGAGGACAAAGGGTTTAATTAAAAGGGGGAAAATAGAATACGAGAAGAAGCTTGCCGGGAACATAAAAACTGACTGCAAAAGCTTCTATAAATATGTGAAGAGAAAAAGATTAGTGAAGACAAACGTAGGTCCCTTGCAGTTGGATTCAGGTGAATTTATAATGGGGAACAAAGAAATGGCAGACCAATTGAACAAATACTTTGGTTGTGTCATCACGAAGGAAGACACAAATAACCTTCCGGAAGTACTAGGGGACCGAGAGTCTAGTGAGAAGGAGGAACTGAAGGATATCCTTATTAGGCGGGAAATTGTGTTCGGGAAATTGATGGGATTGAAGGCCGATAAATCCCCGGGGCCTGATAGTCTGCATCCCAGAGTACTTAAGGAAGTGGCCCTAGAAATAGTGGATGCATTGGTGATCATTTTCCAACAATCTATCGACTCTGGATCAGTTCCTATGGACTGGAGGGTAGCTAATGTAACACCACTTTTCAAAAAGGGAGAAAGAGAGAAAGCGGGTAATTATAGACCGGTTAGCCTGACATCAGTGGTGGGGAAAATGTTGCAATCAATTGTTAAGGATGAAATAGCAGCGCATTTGGAAAGCAGTGACAGGATCAGTCCAAGTCAGCATGGATTTATGAAGGGGAATCATGCTTGACAAATCTTCTGGAATTTTTTGAGGATGTAACTAGCAGAGTGGACAAGGGAGAACCAGTGGATGTGGTGTATTTGGACTTTCTAAAGGCTTTTGACAAGGTCCCACACAAGAGATTGGTGTGCAAAATCAAAGCACATGGTATTGGGGGTAATATACTGACGTGGATAGAGAACTGGTTGGCAGACAGGAAGCAGAGAGTCAGGATAAACGGGTCCTTTTCAGAATGGCAGGCAGTGACTAGTGGAGTGCCGCAGGGCTCAGTGCTGGGACCCCAGCTCTTTATAATATACATCAATGATTTAGATGAAGGAATTGAGTGTAATATCTCCAAGTTTGCAGATGACACTAAACTGGGTGGCAGTGTGAGCTGTGAGGGGGACGCTAAGAGGCTGCAGGGTGACTTGGACAGATTAGGTGAGTGGGCAAATGCATGGCAGATGCAGTATAATGTGGATAAATGTGAGGTTATCCACTTTGGGGGCAAAAACACGAAGCGAGAGTATGATCTGAATGGCGGCAGATCAGGAAAAGGGGAGGTGCAGCGAGACCTGGGTGTCATGGTTCATCAGTCATTGAAAGTTAGCATACAGGTACAGCAGGTGGTGAAGAAGGCAAATGGTATGTTGGCCTTCATAGCTAGGCGATTTGAGTATAGGAACAGGGAGGTCTTACTGCAGTTGTACAGGGCTTTGGTGAGGCCTCACCTGGAATATTGTGTTCAGTTTTGGTCTCCTAATCTGAGGAAGGATGTTCTTGCTATTGAGGGAGTGCAGCGAAGGTTCACCAGACTGATTCCCGGGATGGCTGGACTGACATGAGGAGAGACTGGATCAACTGGGCCTTTATACATTGGAGTTTAGAAGGATGAGAGGGGATCTCATAGAAACATATAAGATTCTGATGGGACGGGACAGGTTAGATGCGGGTAGAATGTTCCCGATGTTGGGAAAGTCTAGAACCAGGGAACACAGTCTTAGGATAAGGGGTAGGCCATTTAGGACTGAGATGAGGAGAAACTTCTTCACTCAGAGAATTGTTAACCTGTGGAATTCCCTGCCGCAGAGAGTTGTTGATGCCAGTTCATTGGATATATTCAAGAGGGAGTTAGATATGGCCCTTATGGCTAAGGGGATCAAGCAGTATGGAGAGAAAGCAGGAAAGATGTACTGAGAGAATGGTCAGCCATGATCTTATTGAATGGTGGTGCAGGCTCGAGGGGGCGAATGGCCTACTCCTGCACTTGTTTTCTATGTTTCTATCCACTATGGTCAAAAAATGGAAAAGTGGAAGAGCTGGTTCGAAACTCTCCTGAACCTCCCCGGACGTGGATCTCAGAAGCTCTGCGAGAAGCAGCAAATGAAGCCATACCACATCCCATGATCAACTATGATCTGCCGGCCATCTTGAAATAAAAGCTTCCATTAAGTAACTCAGGAATAGACAGTCTCTTGGCATATGTGGGATATCTGCTGAAAGAAGGCAAGCACTAAATGGCCTACATCAGCTGATACACGATACCTGGGAGAAAGAGGTCATAGCGGAAGATTGGAAGTGTGGAGTAATCCCAACCTGGACAGCCAAAGGCAGCAAAACCATGTGTGGCAACTGCAGAGGAATCACCCTCGTCAGTTCTGGGAAAAGCCTTTGTGCACACAATTCTTGGAAGGATTCAAGATCTACTCCTAAGTAAGAGGCGACCACAGCAGAGTGGGTTCATGCCAAACAGGTCCACCACTGACGGAATATTGGAACTAAACATCCAAGCTCAGATTATACAGCCGTCTTCTCATCCCAGTCTTGACATTTGGAGCAGACTCATGGACTTGGATCACGCAGGACTTAACCAAACTCATTTTAAGCTTACACACTGGATGGCATTACGCGCAAGGCAAAGAAGACTAGAAATGTCACGCATGCACCGTCACACTCCTATTGGTGGAGCAGGAGATGAGCAACAGTAGTCGTAAAAATTTAAAACATGGGGGCGATTATTGTGAGTGTTGAGGATGTGAAGTGTCACTCTTAAAACAAGGGTGCATCGGAAGGTGTGTGTTTCTACGTCTAACCTCAAACACAGAATAGGTGAAGCCTCTGATTAAGCAATCACTTTTGCTGGGTTTTCATACTGTTGGTTTTATCACCTATTTCAATGATATGGTACTGGCTAAATGATTAAACTTAGTCTTGGATCAAACGGTGGGCAGTCTTTTTTGCAAGCAAAAATGTACTTCTTTAATTCTTGATTTTTTAAAAATTAGGTATCGAGTCGCATTTAGCAGAAAACGATTCCTGCAGTGACGAGCATTATAGGCCCTTCCCGTTGAATATTCTGAATTATTTCAATAATTATGAGTATTATAAATAATTAAAGATTGTTTCCACTACCTGCAGTTGGTAAATCAGTAACAAAGGAGCATAGACTAAGGATTATCAGTCGATGAACATGAGGGTGGGGGGAAAGATAGAAGGTTTTCTTTTTACACAGAGGGTTATTCAAATATTAAATGCTTCATCACAAATGGCTTTAGAGGCAGGGACTAAACATAATTCATTTGGAAATTGGAAAAGTATTTTAAAAGGAAGAATATTAAAGGATAGAGAAATGGCAGGGAATTGGGGTTAGAGTAGATAGCTCCAGTTTAAAAGCTAGCACTGGTACAGGAATGATGGGCTGAATGGTCTTTTGTCTTGTAATTTCTGTGATTCCTTTCGGAATAATGTTTGCTTTACCAATTAAATTGATAAAGTCGGTGTATTTATTTGTGTTTTTCATATGAAAGATTGTACCATAGTCATTAAGAAACGGATGTCTGGGTTTTGGGAAGATGGCAAACAATTAGAAATTTGGATGAAGTGCCGAACCTACATAGCAATGAAATAGGAAAAGCAATTGCAATTAAGGCCCAACAGTATTTCACAAAATACTATGGCAAATCCAAATAAATGTTGCATACAAAGTGCTGCAATCAAGGCAATCAGTATTATTTAGCTTAAAAATATTTATATAAAATAATTAAATGGAAAGAACGAAAACCTATTTTTTAATGAGGTACTCTATTACATTTCTCCCAGGCACAGTCAAAGAAATGGTAACAGAAATTGATGTAATGTGTTCGTACTACGTGGGAACTTCGTACTCCAGAAATGTTCAACATATTTGACTCTCTGTAAGTTACTATTGAACTTATAGTAATAATAAATATTCTTCTCGCATTCTTTTCGGTTCTGTCATATGATTACACAAGTAGGTTCTTAAGGACAGAGTAGATTAGCTGTGCATCCCAATTGTCCAAGACTCTCCAGTTTTTTGCCTCAGATAATCTGGTGGAGACGAGAAACTTAATATAGGCGAGATAGATTAAATTCTGTAATTCCATGGTGAACACAGGCACCATCAAAGTATTTCACCAGCAAGCTGTCTGCATTGTACTTTTGAAAATATTCCAGAGGCCTGTCTGAACGAATGATAAACGACAAGTGGTTTGTTACAGAAGCAAAAATGAATGACAGGCCTGAAATTGCGAACACACAAACACATGAAATAATTGCATCCGGCAAAATATATCCTTAACTGGCTGAAAAATTTCACAGTCTGGCATGAATATGGCAATTGGAACTCCCTCACAGAAACATTTTTTAAAAATTGGCTAGGATCCCCCAGCTAACACAATAAGTATTTCACAGCCCGCCAGCAATGATCAACTAATGACCTCAGGATCCGACTTCCACAGTGTTTCCAAACCTTCTAATGTACATGTAAATAGCTTCACAGCAAATCAACTTCAACTGTGTTTTCACCCTAACTCTGCAAAAACATCATGAGTATTTAAAAGGAAACTGTTAGCACACAACCCAAAAAGATTGAAGCTTTTTTTTGCTAAGCTTATAGCTACCACTTCCAGGACTATCAACAAGAGTCTCCATTTTGAGAGAAATAAGGAAATAATCTGACTAAAGTACTATGAGTGGTAAGTCCTTGTATGATACATTGTGTACATCATATGGTACATCACTAGTAATGGAACGCCTGCAAAGAACTAAGAGACACCATGTGCTGGCACTTTATGGTTGTTAAGGCTGTGCAGAGTACAATCCAACTTGGACAAACAGCAAGTGTCCACTTTTATGGAGAACACTGAAGCTAGTAAGGAAATGGGAAAGGGTCCTTCCAAACTGATACAGGAGTATAACAATAAACAAAATAATAACAGTTAATAAAGCTGTTTTTTCTTTTTGGTTAACCAGGTATCTGACATGCTTAGAAATCCATCGCCATGTTTAAGAACTAAGCCACTGAGAGATTTACAACTAGAATTTCTGATTCTTGAATAGAATGAAAACTCTTTCCACAAAGGGACAAATCTCACTTGCCTAAGTCCAAAGAACTTCCAGTGCAAAGCACTGGTAAGCCTCCTGCTGCTTGCTCAGCTAGGACTACACAATCTGTTAGCACTGTGGTTTTCAGGATTATGTGGAGCTGAGTGGGAAGAAACCCAGCCCCTAGAGATGGGTCCACCTTTCCAAGTTGCATTAAATGAGCCACAGTGGCTGGTGAATCCTCAGTGCCCTGGAGTACTACAGTCCTTGCTTGGTGTGGGTATCGGATTACTGAGTCTATCACAGAGCATTATCTTAGCTCCAAGCTTCCATTGCCAAATGTGTCATCTGGGAACCGCTTTGACCCCAAAGGGACCCGATAGTCACTAGTTGAACATTAGAGAACTGACAAGTGTGGTTTTCAACCTTTTCTAAATAGAAAGCAGCTACTAAATTGGAACAATTCAGGAAGAGATATACTTTCAAAATTTATCCAAGACATAGGAAATACATACATCGACTAAAAGAGAGCTGCCAATCAAACTTGCTTACAAACAAAAAACACAGGTTTCTTGTATTTGAGTTGAACAGCTCGGCTTCTCCCTCAGATACCTGTCACAGACGTAACATCTGTTCTGGGCCTATTGTGTATCAAAACAAGCTGGGCCATTTTATGTGAAGAACCTGATTTTAAACCTATATGAAATATGGTAGAAAGAAATAAGTCAATGCAATGATACTTCATAGTCAACAATGCTTACTTTTTGCCACATTCACCTCTTGGGCTGTGCAAAGCCATGATACTGAATTTGGAGGCATCTACCATACACCACAAGGTATTGTATTAAAGATGGTGGATAGTGTTAAGTATGTAATAACTTGATAGACTGAATACTGTAAACTAACACAGGTACAAACCTGGCTATGCTTTATTAGGGTCCAAAGTGATTACATTACATGATGGCTTGCCTTTTATACATGGGCCGCACACACGTGCGTACAGCCCAATGATAGCCGACAGTGGCGCCAATTGGTGGCTAGTAACCCCAAGCATACATACATGACAATATCCCCCTTTAAGATATTAGTAACAGTCTTTTTACAAATTGAGATGGTCTGGGGCTTTCCGCTCCCGAGTTGATCGTCTCACTTCAACTCCAGCCTTGGGCGAGCGTTCTGAGTCTGTTATGACTGGGGGCTGGGTAGCTGATCTGATGGGAGTGGCAATGATCATGTGAGGGATTGAAAGTCCAGATTCATTGATGACAGCGGAGTCCTCTGATGACTGAGGGTAGGTTGGTTGGTCACTGATTGTGTCTTCCTCAGACTGTTCCGGTTCATCCATGTGCCGCAGCTTTATCTGATCAACATGTTTCCTGCATGTTTGCCCATTCTTAAGCTTGACGATAAACACTCTGTGACCCTCTTTGGCCGTAACAGTACCAACGATCCACTTGAGACCTTGACCATAATTTAGTACATATACAGGATCGTTAACAGAAATGTCGCGTGACACAGCGGCGCGATCATGATACCATTGCTGACTTTGACGTCTGTATTCAACATGATCGTTTAAGTCAGGGTGGACAAGAGAGAGCTTGGTCTTGAAACATCAATAGTTCAGCAGGGGTCTTGTCCTGTAATTAAGCAATATACATGACAAGCGAGTCTGCAGTGAACCTTGAGTTACACGTTTCATACTCTGCTTGATGGTTTGGACAGCACGCTCTGCTTGACCATTAGATGCGGGTTTGAATAGTGCTGACCTCACATGTTTGATACCATTGAGTTTCATGAACTCTTGAAACTCCAGACTAGTGAAGCAAGTTCGGTTGTTGTTTACAATGATGTTGGGCAGACCATGAGTGGCAAACATGACACAAAGGCTCTCAATGGTAGCTGTGGATCTACTGGATGACATGATTATACACTCTATCCACTTGGAATATGCATCCGCCACAACTAAAAACATCTTTCCCAGGAAGGGACCTGCAAAGTCGATGTGGATCCTGGACCATGGTTTAGATGGCCACGACCACAGACTCAGCAGCGATTCCGCTGGTGCTTTACTTAGCTGCATGCAAGTGTTGCACTGATGCACACTTGATTCCATATCAGTGTCAATTCCAGGCCACCATACATGAGACCTGGCAATGGCTTTCATCATGACAATACCGGGATGAGTGCTATGTAGATCATGTACAAATTTCTCTCTGCCTTTCTCAGGCATAACAACATGATTACCCCACAGTAAACAATCTGACTGAATGGATAGTTTGTCTTTGCGACGGTTGTAAGGTTTGGTCTCATCACCCATTTGCTTGGTATGGCAGACCAATCACCACTAAGGACACAACGTTTCACAACCGATAATATCGGGTCCTGGCTGGTCCAGGTCTTAACTTGTTGAGCCGTAACAGGGGTTCCTTCACTTTCAAAAGCATCCATAATTAACAGTAGGTCTGCCGGTTGTGGCGTCTCCACCTTTGGTGTGGGCAACGGCAAACGACTCAGTGCATTGGCACAATTCTCGGTGCCAGGTCTATGGCGAATGCGCCCACCTCTGGATGTGGGACGATACATTGGTATTGATACCTTTGTTTTCTGAAAACAATGAAATGAGTGGCTTGTGATCTGTTTCCAGTTCAAACCGAAGACCAAACAGGTACTGATGCATCTTTTTAACCCCATACACACGGGCTAATGCTTCATTTTCTACCAAACTATAGGCTCTTTCTGCCTTTGACAAACTTTTAGAAGCATACGCAACAGGTTGTAGTTTACCCGACTCATTAGCTTGTTGGAGCACACAACCAACTCCATATGACGAAGCATCACAGGCCAATACTAGACGCTTGCACGGATCATAATGTACCAGCAGCTTGTTAGAGCAAAGCAAATTAGTAGCTTTTGAAAAAGCTCTATCTTGAGACGCAGTTGACGTTTTAGCAGCATGTGCAGTGGCTCTAATGAAGTGCTCAATCTAGGTCGGAAATTACCGAAGTAGTTGAGTAGACCAAGGAACAAATGCAGCTCCGTCACATTCTGAGGCTTGGGTGCATTTTTGATGGCCTTGGTTTTCGAGTCCGTGGGCCTGATGCCGTTAGCAGCAATTTTCCTCCCCAGGAATTCGACTTCCGGTGTCACGAAGACGCACTTCGAACGTTTCAGTCTGAGCCCCACTTTGTCCAGACGGTGTAGAACCTCTTCCAGGTTGTTCAGATGTTCGGTGGTGTCACGACCTGTGACCAGGATGTCATCTTGGAACACGACGGTTCTAGGGACGGACTTTAGTAGACTCTCCATGTTCCTCTGAAATATGACTGCAGCCAAGCGAATTCTGAAAGGACACCTGTTGTAGATAAACAGTCCTTTATCAGTGTTGATGGACGTAAATTTCTTCGACGTCGCGACCAGCTCCTGTGTCATGTAGACCGACGTCAGATCCAGTTTAGTGACCGACTTCCCCCCACCCCCCCACCAGCTAGCGTTACAAACAGTTCATCAGCCTTCAGTAACGGGTATTGATCCTATTTCGAAACGCGGTTGATCGTAACCTTGTAGTCTCCACAAATCCTGATAGTGCCATCACTCTTCAACACAGAAACAATGGGGCTGGCCCATTCGTTAAATTCGACCGGTGATATGACCCCTTCATGCTGGAATCTGTCCAGTTCGATTTCGACCTTCTCCCTCATCATGTACGGAAGCGCCCGAGCTTTATGATGGATGGGTCTTGCATCCGAATCCACGTGGATCTGCACCTTGGTTCCCGTGAAATTGCCGATGCCTGGTTCAAACAGCGAGGGGAACTTGCTCAGCACTTGAGCACATGGAGTATAATCGTCTGACAACAATGCTTTGATATCGCTCCAATTCCATTTGATTTTTTCTAGCCAATTCCTGCCTAACAGCGTTGGACCATTGCCTGGAACAATCCATAACGGTAAATCATGAACCGCACCATCATACGACCATCACCGTTATGAGTTCTTTAGTGTACGTACACAACTTGGCATTGACTGGACTCAGCTTAGGCCTCACAGCCTTAGTATCCCACAGCTTGTCGAATGTCCTCTGGCTCATTACTGATTGACTCGCACCCGTGTCCAATTCCGTTAAGTTTCACATTAATCATTATCGGTTGGCTCTTTGTTAGGAACAAATACAGTCCATACACTTCCTCCGCTGGTATCTCGGATTGCATATCCAGACCTGCGCGATACTGGTCATCATCCTCCACGTGGTGTGTCGCAGTACGTTTGCTCAGTTGCGGACACACAGAAACATAGAAACATAGAAAATAGGTGCAGGAGTAGGCCATTCGGCCCTTCTAGCCTGCACCGCCATTCAATGAGTTCATGGCTGAACATGCAACTTCAGTACCCCATTCCTGCTTTTTCGCCATACCCCTTGATCCCCCGAGTAGTAAGGACTACATCTAACTCCTTTTTGAATATATTTAGTGAATTGGCCTCAACAACTTTCTGTGGTAGAGAATTCCACAGGTTCACCACTCTCTGGGTGAAGAAGTTTCTCCTCATCTCGGTCCTAAATGGCTTACCCCTTATCCTTTGACTGTGACCCCTGGTTCTGGACTTCCCCAACATTGGGAACATTCTTCCTGCATCTAACCTGTCTAAACCCATCAGAATTTTAAACGTTTCTATGAGGTCCCCTCTCATTCTTCTGAACTCCAGTGAATACAAGCCCAGTTGATCCAGTCTTTCTTGATAGGTCAGTCCCGCCATCCCGGGAATCAGTCTGGTGAACCTTCGCTGCACTCCCTCAATAGCAAGAATGTCCTTCCTCAGGTTAGGAGACCAAAACTGTACACAATACTCCAGGTGTGGCCTCACCAAGGCCCTGTACAACTGTAGCAACAGCTCCCTGCCTCTGTACTCAAATCCCCTCGCTATGAAGGCCAACATGCCCTTTGCTTTCTTAACCGCCTGCTGTTCCTGCATGCCAACCTTCAATGACTGATGTACCATGACACCCAGGTCTCGTTGCACCTCCCCTTTTCTTAATCTGTCACCATTCAGATAATAGTCTGCCTCTCTGTTTTTACCACCAAAGTGGATAACCTCACATTTATCCACATTATACTTCATCTGCCATGCATTTTCCCACTCACCTAACCTATCCAAGTCGCTCTGCAGCCTCATAGCAGCCTCCTCACAGCTCACACTGCCACCCAATTTAGTGTCATCCGAGATACTACATTTAATCCCCTCGTCCAAATCAATAATGTACAATGTAAACAGCTGGGGCCCCAGCACAGAACCTTGCGGTACCCCACTAGTCACCGCCTGCCATTCTGAAAAGTACCCATTTACTCCTACTCTTTGCTTCCTGTCTGACAACCAGTTCTCAATCCATGTCAGCACACTACCCCCAATCCCATGTGCTTTAACTTTGCACATTAATCTCTTGTGTGGGACCTTGTCGAAAGCCTTCTGAAAGTCCAAATATACCACATCAACTGGTTCTCCCTTGTCCACTCTACTGGAAACATCCTCAAAAAATTCCAGAAGATTTGTCAAGCATGATTTCCCTTTCACAAATCCATGCTGACTTGGACCTATCATGTCACCTCTTTCCAAATGCGCTGCTATGACATCCTGAATAATTGATTCCATCATTTTACCCACTACCGATGTCAGGCTGACCGGTCTATAATTCCCTGTTTTCTCTCTCCCTCCTTTTTTAAAAAGTGGGGTTACATTGGCTACCCTCCATTCGATAGGAACTGATCCAGAGTCAATGGAATGTTGGAAAATGACTGTCAATGCATCCGCTATTTCCAAGGCCACCTCCTTAAGTACTCTGGGATGCAGTCCATCAGGCCCTGGGGATTTATCGGCCTTCAATCCCATCAATTTCCCCAACACAATTTCCCGACTAATAAGAATTTCCCTCAGTTCCTCCTCCTTACTAGACCCTCTGACCCCTTTTATATCCGGAAGGTTGTTAGTGTCCTCCTTAGTGTATACCGAACCGAAGTACTTGTTCAATTGGTCCGCCATTTCTTTGTTCCCCGTTATGACTTCCCCTGATGCTGACTGCAGGGGACCTACGTTTGTCTTTACTAACCTTTTTCTCTTTACATAGCTATAGAAACTTTTGCAATCCGTCTTAATGTTCCCTGCAAGCTTCTTCTCGTACTCCATTTTCCCTGCCCTAATCAAACCCTTTGTCCTCCTCTGCTGAGTTCTAAATTTCTCCCAGTCTCCGGGTTCGCTGCTATTTCTGGCCAATTTGTATGCCACTTCCTTGGCTTTAATACTATCCCTGATTTCCCTTGATAGCCACGGTTGAGCCACCTTCCCTTTTTTATTTTTACGCCAGATAGGAATGTACAATTGTTGTAGTTCATCCATGCGGCCTCTAAATGTCTGCCATTGCCCATCCACAGTCAACCCCTTAAGTATCATTCGCCAATCTATCCTAGCCAATTCATGCCTCATACCTTCAAAGTTACCCTTCTTTAAGGTCTGGACCATGGTCTCTGAATTAACTATTTCATTCTCCATCCGAATGCAGAATTCCACCATATTATGGTCACTCTTCCCCAAGGGGCCTCGCACAACGAGATTGCTAATTAATTCTCTCATTACACAACACCCAGTCTAAGATGGCCTCCCCCCTAGTTGGTTCCTTAACATATTGGTCTAGAAAACCATCCCTTATGCACTCCAGGAAATCCTCCTCCACCGTATTACTTCCAGTTTGGTACGCCCAATCTATGTGCATATTAAAGTCACCCATTATAACTGCTGCACCCTTATTGCATGCACCCCTAATTTCCTGTTTGATGCCCTCCCCAACATCACTACTACTGTTTGGAGGTCTGTACACAACTCCCACTAACGTTTTTTGCCCTTTGGTGTTCTGCAGCTCTACCCATATAGATTCCACATCATCCAAGTTAATGTCCTTCCTAACTATTGCATTAATCTCCTCTTTAACCAGCAATGCTACCCCACCTCCTTTTCCTTTTATTCTATCCTTCCTGAATGTTGAATATCCCTGGATGTTGAGTTCGCAGCCCTGATCATCCTGGAGCCACGTCTCCGTAATCCCAATCACATCATATTTGTTAACATCTATTTGCACAGTTAATTCATCCATCTTATTACGGATACTCCTTGCATTAAGACACAAAACCTTCAGGCTTGTTTTTTTAACACCCTTTGTCCTTTTAGAATTTGCTGTACAGTGGCCCTTTTTGTTCTTTGCCTTGGGTTCTCTGCCCTCCACTTTTCCTCATCTCCTTTCTGTCTTTTGCTTTGGAGATGCCCCAGTCTCGAACAGCCTTCACAAATGTACTGTTTAAACCGACACTGATGAGGCCGATGATTGCCCCCACGGTGAAATCGGATTCATTCCCGTTGGCGTACTTTGGGCAGCCACCGGTTTCGCATACGCAGTCGAGTAGGCCCTGCCATATGCAGCTCTGCCAAACGATGATACAATCTTGTTTACAGTACTTGCCGAGTTCCGATTTTTTGATGATATCTGCTTTAAGTTTTTGTCCGTCGTCATGCATGCCTGGGCAATCATGATGGCCTTGCTCAAATCCAGCGTCTCCGCTGCCAGTAGCTTATGCAGGATTACCTCGTGGTTGATGCCAATTACAAAGAAGTCCCGCAGCATGTCTCCCAATGTGTTTTCAAACTTACACGGTCCAGCTAGACGTCTTAGGTCGGCAACGAATTCCGACACACCCTGGCCCTCAGAATGAACGAGCTTGTAGAATCGATATCGTGAGATGATGATGCCTTCTTCTGGTTTGAGATGGTCACGTACCAGAGCACCCAATTCCTCATAGTCCTTGTCCATTGGATTTGCAGGCGAGAGAAGATTCTTTGAGTCCATAGATTTTCGGACCGCAAACCGTGAGGAAGACCGCCCTACGCCTAACTGCGTCAGTGGGTTCCTCCATTTTGTTGGCTACGAAGTACTGGTCCAGGCGAGCTACAAAATCTGCCCAGTCCTCTCCCTTCACGAGTCTCTCCAGAAATCCAATTGTGCTCATTTGCATGCGAAGGTTCTTAAGTTACCTCGTCGCCAAATATTATGTATGTAATAACTCGATAGACTGAATACTGTAAACTAGCACAGGTACAAACCTGGCTCTGCTTTATTAGGGCCCAAAGTCATTACATTACATGATGGCTTGCCTTTTATACCTGGGCCGCACACACGTGTGTGCAGCCCAATGACCTCGGCAGTGGTGCCACCTAGTGGCTAGTAACCCCAAGCATACATACAAAACAGATAGAATGCATTAGATCCCTCAGATGATTCTGCCAATAACATGGGGGGTGAAGTTGGACATGGGCAGGGTCTTAAAACAGGCAGCATTGCATTGGCTACCCGTTACACGCCCTGCCCGATTATCAGTTCCATTAACTTTACTGAATATCAGGGGTGTTGTATAATGGGTGGCAAATGCCATGCCATCGGTTTTGCGTCCCCTCCTGTGTCCAATTTCACACCCAGGGTATCTGTGAAATGGAGTGTGGCAATACTTTCAGAAATGTCTGCACCAGGCACTCCCAAGTCTCTTCCTTACAATGCCATCCAACGTGTTGATAAAGTCATTGAATAGAATTAAGTGATAGAAGAGTTGCCTCACTCCTCTTTTGGAGAAATTAGGTTCAGTGAGTTGTACAGATCTTGCAGCTGGAGTACACATCCCAAATAAGATCCAATATTTGGCTTCCATAACTGCCAGCTTCTCTGAGGGTTGAGTCAGGCACTAGGTGAAAACAATGATGAAAACAATGAGACAGAGTTTACGCTTTAGGTGCAATCGTGAAATTGGGTGTAAGTTGCAGTGTTTTTGCAAATTGAAGTTATGGTTCAATTTTCAATCCAAATTCATTTGCATAACACCGAACGTAAAATTTCCCATGAACCAGCACAATGGAGCAGCGTGAACAAGCATGATGAACAAGTGACTGGGAGCAGAGCCAATCGGGCCTCAAGTATCTATGGAAGGGGCATATAAAAAGCCAGCATGAAAATGTAAGTAGGTTCTCCTGAACCTTAATGAACTCTGCAATCTCTGTATGTCCTATACATTCCTCATGAAAGCAGAATCCAAACTGTTCCTTTCTACATGCTACAAAGTAGTGAAAATGACCATGGAATGCTTCTGATGAAACAGTCAACATCAAATATTCTGTGGTCACTGAGACATATAATGGGAGGTTTAAACAAACCTTGATGGGTGCAGTCAAGAATTATTTCCCCTTATGAAAATAACAGCAATAATCAAAGGATGAGGTGGGCATTATTTAAACAAATTCATTAGAAATTAAAAGATGTGTTAAAAATAACTATCTTGTAATAGTGAAATCTACCATCTTGCAATACACACAGATTAGAAAGAGCTTCCAATTATCTAGTGAACATCACATACTGGTAGTCTGGTCATCAGACACATACTACACTTCATAAACAGAAGTTGCAATATTGGTTTGTATCTCAAGATAGATGCAACCTATCTAAGCTCTTTCATCCAAAACAGAACTCTGTTGCCCTGCTTCCCATTTTTTCTTAAATAATTTCACTATCCTCTTTCAAGTCCATTTCACATATTAGTCATTCTGTTTGTGAAGACGGACTTCCTGACATCACAGCTAAATTTGTCCCCCTTAATCTACTGTCACAATATAGCAATGTCCCAGATTTATCTTTTGGTCCCATTTACTATTTTTAATATCTGTAAGAAATCCCCTCTTTCAAGTCCCAAGTTTTTTCAATCTTTCCTCATAACTAGTCTTGATAAAATGAGTAGAATTTTCCTTTAATATGAAAACTGCATTCTAGCATGCTACTAGCACAGTAGTAAATTGATAAATCTTCAGTTTACAAAATGTGTTAGATCACTGATAATTAACAAAGGAGTTAGCTGCTGAAAGCTGATCTGATCTCGAATTGGATAAAGTTGAGGAACTAGCATTTTAAATAGGGGGGTAGAGTTGACAGGAAAGATTCAGTCATATTTCTGCGGATCTGTAACCCTGCCTTGTTGGAGGGATCTTTATTATCCAGTGTATTCCCTACGGTGAGACTTTAAAAAATATATATAGTTTCTGCAACGGTTCCCATGATACTGTAATGATGATTGATAACAAATAAATTCTGCAATTTATACAATCATTTTCTTTTCTTGATTAAAATGTTTTATGAAAAATGGAGCATGTTTTACTTTCTAGCTTCCCAGGGCATATTTTTCACTGTTTATCATTTCTTGCAAATAAAAAGCAGATGTGAGTACAAAAGGGGTGTTGTGATCCCAGTGTTCATATCCATATATCTTTTAGCTGACAATAGAGGAAAATATTCCTGGCACGTCTCAGTATCAAGCCATTTCAACCAGTGGCTCAGGTGGTAGCACCCTCGCCTCTGAGTCAAAACTGGGTCATGGTAGATGCTGCCACCTTCTCCAGAGGTGGAAGATTAAAGCATCCCCATCATGCAACTATGAAGCTCCTAATCAGACCCTGGAGCACATCATTGAGCACTGCCCTCAGAGGAAATTTGCAGGCAGCCTAAAAGATGTCCACACTGCTACACCTAAAGATTTGCCCTGGATATCCAAATTAGATATTGATATTTGATTTGCTTTGCTACTACCATACGAAAGACAAATAAGAGTCAGAAAGTTGAGGGTTCAAGTCCCACTTCAGCGACTTGAGCACAGAAATCTAGGCTGACACTGAGGGAATGCTGCACTGACAGGGATGCTGTCTTTTGGATAAGCATTAAACCGAGGACCCATCTGCTTTCTCAGGTGGATGTAAAAGATCCCATTGGCACTATTTAGAAGAAGAGCAGGGGAGTTATCCCCAATGTCCTATCCAATATTTATCCCTCAATCAGCAGCACTAAAACAGATTATCTGGTCATTATCATATTGCTGTTTGGTGGAACTTTCTGTGCACAAATTGGCTGCCACGTTTCCTACATTACAACAGTGACTACACTTCAAAAAGCATGCTTTGGGACGTCCAGTGGTCGTGAAAGACGCTATATAGATGCAAGTCTTTATTTTTATTCCTGGGTCAGGTACGGTAGGCGCATGATGCTTTAAGTGTTTGCTAAGGGATTCCAGCAGCGCAGCTTTCAAATGGAAACCTGCGATTTCCACACACACTTTATTTTATTTGTTGCCATCACTCCTGTTTAAAGCTGTCGGGCGAAAAATGAGGCAGTCTGGTGGCCTGCTTTTATTTTGAAAAATAAATGTCACAGCATCTCTTGGGACCCCGAAAAATCTGGGTCAACGCTGCTATCAGAACAATGAAGGTCAACTCTATTACAGCTAGTGGCGGAAGAACCCTGTGGATGCTGTCGGCTGTGCTCTTCTGATGTCAAAAGCACCTTTAAATGAAGGCTGAACCTCCCTTCAAGAATATGCTTTCGATGACTACCTCAGAAGGGCAACCCCTACTGATGTAGAGCAACGTTTCCATTGCGCACACCAACTCATTCTTATGGCTGCTGTGTGTGAGGCGACAAGTTTAGTTCCAATTAGTACATTCTGTGGGCTGTTTGTGTGACATGCTTGAGCCCACCAGCAGCTGAATTGAGGCAGCCGACATTCATTTCAAATAGGATCCTTACACCGGTCAGAAAGAAAAGGCCTTTATCCCATCAGTCTGCTCCATAAATGAAACCGATCTTGAAGGTGAAAAATATTGTTCTGTTTATCTGCACCATTCAGTCTATTCTAATGATCCATGGTAATGTTGCTCTTCAATTCATTGACTTTATTCTTTGTGAAAGACTTTTAGAAAAAAATACAATCCACTCTCATATGGCATGAATAATTTCTAACAAGACTGCCTTTAAAAAGCTCATGGAAAGGGAAGATATTTCTCCCAGAATCTAACAATCAGATCTGGTCCATGACTTTAAACACTGTAAAAGAAAGAAAGACTTGAATGTGAGATTATCCACTTTGGGGGCAGAAACGCAAAGGCAGAATATTATCTGAATGGCGGCAGATTAGGAAAAGGGGAGGTGCAACGAGACTTGGGTGTCATGGTACATCAGTCATTGAAAGTTGGCATGCAAGTACAGCAGGCAGTGAAGGCGGCAAATGGTACGTTGGCCTTCATAGCTAGGGGATTTGAGTATAGGAGCAGGGAGGTCTTACTGCAGTTGTACAGGGCCTTGGTGAGGCCTCACCTTGAATATTGTGTTCAGTTTTGGTCTCCTAATCTGAGGAAGGACGTTCTTGCTATTGAGGGAGTGCAGCAAAGGTTCACCAGACTGATTCCCGGGATGGCAGGACTGACATATGAGGAGAGACTAGATCGGCTGGGCCTGTATTCACTGGAGTTTAGAAGGATGAGAGGGGATCTCATAGAAACATATAAAATTCTGACGGGACTGGACAGGTTAGATGCGGGAAGAATGTTCCTGATGTTGGGGAAGTCCCGAACCAGGGGACACAGTCTAAAGGTAAGGGGTAAGCCATTTAGGACTGAGATGAGGAGAAACTTCTTCACTCAGAGAGTTGTTAACCTGTGGAATTCCCTACCACAGAGAGTTGTTGATGCTAGTTTGTTGGATATATTTAAGAAGGAGTTAGATATGGCCCTTACGGCTAAAGGGATCAAGGGGTATGGAGAGAAAGCAGGAAAGGGGTACTGAGGTGAATGATCAGCCATGATCTTATTGAATGGTGGTGCAGGCTCGAAGGGCCGAATGGCCTTCCCCTGCACCTATTTTCTATATTTCTTTGTTTCTATATAGCGCCTTTCACGACCACTGGATGTCTCATAGCGCTTTACAGCCAATGAAGTACTTTTGGATTGTAGTCACTGTTGTAATGTGGGAAACGTGGCAGCCAATTTGCACACAAGCAAGCTCCCATGAACAACAATGTGATAATGACCAGATAATCTGTTTTTTGTTATGTTGATTGAGGGATAAATATTGGCCAGGACACCGGGGATATCTCCCCTGCTCTTCTTCGAAATAGTGCCATGGGATCTTTTACGTCCATTTGAGTGAGCAGATGGTTTAATATCTCACCCAGAAGACATGCAGAAGAATCATTTTAAAATGTTTTGGTTTAAATAAAGAGGCTTGTGATATATCAATTACTGATCTGAGGAGAAAATATTTTAGTCTTCCATATCTAGTTTTAATCTGGGGAAGTCTTATCCCTCCATTTATTCCCTAAATGTGTTGAGCCACCATTCCAAAAATACCAGCTGCCCTCCTCCACTACCTCGACCAAATAGCTGTTCTTCATGTGTGAGACAAGACTGTACATTTTGTCGGTGCTTCCGACTGTGGATCATCACTGCCGAGCCCGATCCTGTACTTGCCCAACATTTACACAGATATGCACTTTCCAGTAGGGGACAGTAGATAGCAATCAGGAGGAGAATGCTCGCTGATTTCCCCTGCCCAAGTCACTAAGGCCAATTGTAACATCCAAAATGCTGCCCGAGCCGAGATCAAGTAAGTGAGCACAGGTCAGCAATTCAACTTGGCACCTCCCTGTTCTGCATAGTTCAATTCCACACTTGGTAATGTGCCTACCAATTGAACCATCTTCAAGAGTAGTTTATAAATGCAATCATGTTAGAAATTGTTCTTGCAAAATTACAACAGAAGGCAGTTATTATTTCCATTTCGTTTTCAAACCAGGTAAAAAAACGGGATGATCCCAGAATCGTAAGGACATAACTGCTGAATGTATTACTCGACAAGCAACAGGAGGCATACTCATAGCTATTGCAGACTATGTTCTAAGGAACAATAATCTCCATCACTAATCTTCCTTAACAACATTATAAGCCTAACAAACAATATTACATGATAAACCTTTATTGGATTTAGAAAAGTGCACCTGATGCCACAGCAGAAAGATAAACAAGGCCCATCCACCCTCTGGGATTGTTCAGCTTTTCTTTATAAATTCATTCAGCTCCATTTTGTACTTTTGAAACTTTGTGTTAGTTTTAACTTGATTCTAAAACTTTTCAAATTGCCCTGAAATATCTTCGTTTCCAGGTATTTGGCATCCCAATATAAATAACACAATGTAGATACATTACCAAGCTCTCTGCTTCCTCATTATGGCAAAAAGCAATCTGCCTCTATGTAAGCAGATTACCTGCCAAATCACCAATCACAAAATGTTCCTTGCTGACTGTCCTATTCAAGAAATGCAGCCAGTGGATACAGCACATGGAGAAGAACAACACCAGTAATCGTCACCCTGTGGGGAACTTCCAGGCATCACCTCTTTGGCAACACAGACTGTCATGCGGGCAATTACAGGTGTGAAATTGGCTCCTGCCACTTTGTGGCACAATGCATTGGAACAGCGATACACCGTGCCGTCAAATGTTGTGGAATCAAACTGTTTAGTTCTGAATTTCCCTACCATGCATCCATCATTCAACCATGCGTATTATTCATAGCATTTCATTTTCCAAAAGATTTGGCATCACTTTTCCCACTGCGCAATTCGTGCATCAATTCTGTTTTCAATTTAAATACTTATGAGCTATTGAATTAATCTTAGCATAAACTAAATATAATCTTTAACATGAGAAACATTTCACTACTCAGTGATTGTACCAGGCACAGAACAGTATTTGTGAGCTGATGTTTATTCACTTTGCAGGAGCTGCTTAATGTCTCTTAGAAACTGTAATTGGTACATATGGCTTGCATCAAAGCAATGTATTAAAGGTTTATTCATTGCAAATGTAATTTCCATTAATGGTTAACAAGACAGATTGCTAATGAATGAATTAACCAAACTTTCAATCCAATTAAACAATTAACATTCCTGTAAACATATACATTAGAAATTTCAAGAAATATTAAAGAAAAATTGTGCACATGCATTGATATTAAAGAAAAGTGCTTTTGTCTTTGAATCTACCTGAATGTGATCCTTGACCCCCATTTTTTCAATTTCCCCTCCCTCTTTGGGTCCCTGGCCAATAAACAGATAAGCAACCTCTCTCCAGCCTCTGCCAATGTCTTTCTGTAATCAGCCACACAAATGAGGTGTATGATAACAGACCAGGATTACTTCTCCTCCCTTCCCTGTTGGAACTACATTCCCTCCAGCCACGGCCTCCAACCGACAGCAAGGCTGAGATTTAGTGCTTACTGCACAGGACATTGCAGTCACTCACTGCTGTCAGTGTATGTCACAAGGACTGCACCACTACAATACACTGTCTTGTCTGATCTGGTTAATGTGACAAAACTAAAAAAAAACATTCAAAATCAAACAGTCACTGATGTATTTTCTCTTACTGGGGAACAGTATGTTGTATTTCATTTTTAACCTGTCTCATCTTGTGAAACGTTAAAGTGCCACAATTTCAAACAAATATTTTTTTCTCCAGTGCTGCTTTAGCATGTTAATCATAGCTGCACTGCACATTATAAGGAGAAAGTCAAAAAAAAAATTATGAGTCAGCTATTCCATATTATCTATCCTGGGAAAAAAATGTGCAAATAAATCCATATTTTTTTTTAAAGTGTTATGTCCATTTTTAGTGGCTACTTGGTAAGTGATATTTTTCGTGTTGAATTATTTTAGCACACACAACTTGTGGGAAGAAATGCAATAAATGTACACGCAGAGAAAAAGTTGGCCGTGAAATTCCACACGGTTCCCATGATCTGCTGCTGGCGGCAAATCAGCGGAATCTCAGGGCAATGGAGAGGAGCCGGCGTAATCCAGCTTTCCATGTGGTCCCACTGAACTCCCCCCGGAATCACAATGGGAGATTGGGGAAACCGCTGTAGAATTTCAGGGCCATTATGTTTAAGGTCACATTGTAAGAAACTCATCTGACAGGCCAGTGAGTAAATTTACTGAGCCACATAACCGAGGAAGACCCCAGAATTAATCTCGGGTCTGTCCTGAGTTACCCAACCTCAGCTGGGGATAGCAACTACCTCAACGATCTCAGCATTGCTCAGGGGACTTTGCTAGCATTTCACTTCTGATGTCTATCCAGTGACCTGTCCTGCAAAATGGCATGTGTATGTACATCAGGTAGGACAAGACAGCTTTGTCTTTGGGCCCCCTCCACAGTCAAAATTACCAGAGAACATTCACTGGCTAGACTCACACCTGAAGGATAGCCAACAGGGCAAGTTTGTCGAAGGGTGCTGGAACACGTGGACATGTGCTCCATTATAAGTTACAGTGTTTGGGGAAGGAGGATTTTAGAGGAAGACTGTTGAATTTCCACTAGAAATTACAGTGTTTGAAGAAGGAGGATTTTAGAGAGAACAGAAGAGGAAATTACATTCAGCTATTTTAAAATGTTATTAAATATTTAGGGAATTTTTCTTTTAAAGACAGCTCAAGTTAGGTACACAGCATTGAAAATGCAGAAAGCCCACGATATTATTCTGAGACAGGATATGCATTTACAATGGAAGCAGCCATTTAGACGTTGACAAACAATGTCATGTTGACCTTACAATTCATTATATGACATCTCACACGTTAAATGTAATGGGTTCCATGTCTACTTTTATTTTTTTTTATAAACTTTAAAAGGTACGGATCTAATTGCTGACTACTGAATATGATTCATGGATCTCTGCTTTGCAAAACCAGCTACAGCACAACCTCAGCTAAATAGGCTATTGTTGCAGCAGCAGTACTGATAGATGGGTTGATTTGTTAGTCTACTGATTTATACCCACTTAATGGCTGTTATGGCAACCAGAACTGGTTTGTATAATATCAGAAGGTAGAAGCACTGAATGTGATTTTGAAGCAAAGGAGCTGATCAGTGGGTCTATTGTATACTGTTTGCAAAAACTGACATGACCCATGATATGTTAGACAGATTAGTGATCAAAAAAACTACGTGCTTTGTTTTAAGCAAAAGAATGCATGTTGTTCCTTATTTCTTGTTCATCAAATTAAACATTAGCATTCAAGTTATTCATGCTTACAGATGAGAGTAAACGATGATTTGTAAGGATTCACTGCTCATTCACCGCAATGAAACAGAGTTTAGGCTTTGTTTTCATCGGGGGTCTGACACCGAAGTCAACACAAACACCCCATGAGTCATCACATGCATCACTCCACAACATTGTACGGTGCATTTCAACCACTGCCTGCATGCAACCCACCGGGTTGGGAGATGATCTGCTGGCAATTAAGCATAACGTGTCCCAGCCAGTTTATGCTCGTCACACATGGAACAATTCAGTTTCCACCTAAATTTGGAGCATAATCCACAGGTGCACAAATGCCGCATGCTAGTCGCAATTGCCTGGAGGTGCTCCATATTTCACAGAAAAGAGAAGCCCTCAATTCTGTGTAGCGAATATAACCTAGTTGATATGAATAAGGAGTCATGTTCCAGATACCTCACTCATAATGGTATGTTGGCTACTATTGTACTATGTGCTTTGATAGATCTCGTCTGAAATGCTTGATGCTAACATTAGGTACAATAAATGTAAGTAACTTCCATTCTTGTTCCTTTCTATAACATTGACTGAAGTATTAGCACATGCATACCTCACTGTAATAGGCACAGTAACCCTGACTATAACTAGGACAAAATTACAGATACATTGATGTTGTACAAGTTAATACAACATCCGGTATTGTTTTTCGTAGCGGGTTGGCCTGGCCCGGAAATCGGCGCAGTCCCAGCCTGCAAGACCATCAATAGGCCAGGACCATTGGAGGGAGCAGCGTGCAGCTGCCCCGCCCGGACATCGGCGCGGTCCTGGCCTGCAAGACCATCAATAGGCCAGGACCATTGGAGGGAGCAGCGTGCAGCGGCCCGGCCCGGAAATCAGCGCAGTCCCAGCCTGCAAGACCATTAGCAGGCCAGGGCCATTGCAGGGAGCAGCGCGTGCTGCTGCAGGAGGACGACGTCTTTGAAGCCAGGTCTCTGACCGTAGTGTGGGCAGGCACAGCAGGAGGGACGAAGGAGCGGCAAGAGTTTGTAGAGGGAAGTGACCGGGGCCCAGGAGAGGCGTGAGTTTGGGGCCCAGAAGAGGCCAGCCCATACTGCGATATGTGCGCACGCTAGACCCGTGCAACAGAGCTGGTCTCCAGTCGTCTTGGGTAATCCTTGCCACTGGACCAAGACCTAGCTCTGTCAACGGTCACCACATGTTAAAAAAATCCACGCTCAGGCATCTTCCACCCTTCAAGATGTAGCTCGGGTTCTGGAATATTAGGTCCTTCATTGAAACATCTGTGAACTCATCCCTTTTTGGCATGGAAGCAAGTCATCCTCGCTTCGAGGGACTGCCTATGATGATGATGACACACAAGAAATGATTGCAGTATCTCATCTCAACAACAACTTATATTTATATAAGTGGGACAGGCCCGATGGACCAAATGATCTTTACCTGTTCATTGTTCGTATATAGCGCTTTTGACGTAATATTACGTCACAAGGCACTTCACATGAGTGTTATGAAAAATATTTTTGACACCAAGCCATATAAGGAGATGTAAGGGCAGATGACCAAAAGCTTGGGCGAAGAGGTAGGTTTTAGGGAGCGTCTTAAAGGAGGGAAGAGCGGCAGAGATTTCCACCCTGCTTAATGTGTGAGAAAGTGCTTAGGTTCCACTTGATTTTTGATAACCTGGCAGAGAGAGGGATCTTCCTTGCACTCTCTAATGGAATACCCTAATATTCATATAACTGAATTGCCAGCACATATGCACCACTGGAATCTTGGAACTGTATAGATTTATACATTTCTTGTTATAATTTATAATTATTTTACATTTTAAATGTTAACATACAAAAATATAGTGTCATCTTAGCAGAGTGCTAGCATGCTCACCTCTTGAGTCAGAAAGGTTTGGGTCCAAGCACAGCATCTAGGCTGACATAATGGCCGTAAATTAACTCCAACGTTCCACTGATTTCACCTTCACCTGGGATCCTGGTTACATTGGGTCCCCATCAACTCTGGCATTTCCTGGTCAGCCTTGTAAGGGGCAGAAACTCCATCTGACTCTTACAAGGACAGTAATATTGAGAGGGTGGTGCCAGGGTGGAGACTCCCGACAATGGAAGCTCCCATTTCTCTGGCTCAGAGTATTACAGGAGGCTGGTGCACTGAAAAACATGAGCTATATTGGCCTCCAGATTAGTGCAAGTGAGTCCCACGGTGGGGGGTGGGGGGGGGGGTGCGGATAGAGGCAAGGGGACGGCCTGAGCAGGTGGTGCCTGATTTTCCAACTGCCAGGGAAAAGTGGACACCAGAGATGTTTCCATACTGCCATGGATGCCCATATGATGAGGTGCTCTCTCGCTGATCCCCCCCAAACTCTGGTAAAATCAGTACTGGGGGATACCATCAAACGCAATCCTTGCATAACCGTGGAAAAATAAACTCTACAAATTCTGCAGAGAAAGGAGAAGTTAATATAATACAGAAATCAGTTTAAAAAGATGATCAGAGAGGCAAAGAGAGACCTACAGTAAAGCATATGGGCAGAGGCTAAGCATAATGGTTAAAACTATTTCAGTACTACAACAGTAAAGGGACACTTACAGAAGAGGTAAAAGTATAATATTAGCCTCAAATAATAGCCAACATGGATTCAAAATGGGAAAATAACGCCGACCAAACTCTTCAATTTCCTTCAGGAAGTAACATCTCAAATGGACTGTGGAAAGCCCTAAACTTCCAACAGGCATTTGACATAGCCCATCTTGAAAGTTTATTAGTCAAAGTATTAGGGATTCAGGATGAACCCTGGGAATCGATACGGAACTAGTTGAACGGTACAAAGTCGCGAGTCCTCGTCAGAGGATTTAGAGCAGGGGGGTGTATTGAGCAGGGTGCCACAGGGCTCGGTGTTCAGACCACTACTGTATCCCATTTACATCAATAACTTGGACTCAGAAACTCAATGCAAAATTGTCAAATTTTCTGATGATAACAAATTGAGAGGAGCAGTGGAATTGGAGGAAGCAGCTCTACATTCAACATTTAGGAAAGATAGACAGAAAGGAAAAGGAGCGTTGCTGGTTAAAGAGGAAATTAATGCAATTGTAAGGAAGGACATTAGCTTGGATGATGTGGAATCGGTATGGGTGGAGCTACGGAATACCAAAGGGCAGAAAACGCTAGTGGGAGTTGTGTACAGACCTCCAAACAGTAGTAGTGATGTTGGGGAGGGCATCAAACAGGAAATTAGGGGTGCATGCAATAAAGGTGCAGCAGTTATCATGGGTGACTTTAATATGCATATAGATTGGGCTAACCAAACTGGAAACAATACGGTGGGGGAGGATTTCCTGGAGTGCATAAGTGATGGTTTTCTAGACCAATATGTCGAGGAACCAACTAAGGGGGAGGCCATCTTAGACTGGGTGTTTTGTAATGAGAGAGGATTAATTAGTAATCTCATTGTGCAAGGCCCCTTGGGGAAGAGTGACCATAATATGGTGGAATTCTACATTAGGATGGAGAATGAAACAGTTAATTCAGAGACCATGGTCCAGAACTTAAAGAAGGGTAACTTTGAAGGTATGAGGCATGAATTGGCTAAGATAGATTGGCGAATGATACTTAAGGGGTTGACAGTGGATGGGCAATGGCAGACATTTAGAGACCGCATGGATGAACTACAACAATTGTACATCCCTGTCTGGCGTAAAAATAAAAAAGGGAAGGGGGCTCAACCGTGGCTATCAAGGGAAATCAGGGATAATATTAAATCCAAGGAAGTGGCATACAAATTGGCTAGAAATAGCAGCAAAACAGGGGAC
Organism: Pristiophorus japonicus; assembly: GCF_044704955.1. NCBI lineage: Eukaryota > Metazoa > Chordata > Chondrichthyes > Pristiophoridae > Pristiophorus > Pristiophorus japonicus. Next base: position 254,527,159 of record NC_091979.1, on the reverse strand, counting down.
TGAGAGAAATTTAGAACTCAGCAGAGGAGGACAAAGCGTTTGATTAGGGCAGGGAAAATAGAGTATGAGAGGAAGCTTGCAGGCAACATTAAAATGGACTGCAAAAGCTTCCATAGATATGTAAAGAGAAAAATGTTAGTAAAGACAAACGTAGGTCCCCTGCAGTCAGAATCAGGGGAAGTCATAACTGGGAACCCAAGACTAGGAATTAAGCATACAGGGGTATCTGACAATTCGGAAAGATAGACAAGAAGGGAAAGGAGGTGAGGTAGCTCTGTTAATAAAGGATGATATCAGGGCAGTTGTAGAGATGATATTGGCTCTAATGAACAAAATGTTGAATCATTGTGGGTGAAGATTAGAGATAGTAAGGGGAAAAAGTCACTGGTGGGCGTAGTTTATAGGCACCCAAATAATAACTTCACGGTGGTGTGAGCAATAATCAAGGGAATAATGGAGGCATGTGAAAAAGAAACGGCAGTAATCATGGGGGATTTTAACCTACATATTGATTGGTCAAATCAAATCGCACGGGATAGCCTGGGGGAGGAATTCATAGAATGCATATGGTATTGTTTCTTAGAACAGTATGTTACAGAACCTACAAGGGAGCAAGCTATCTTAGATCTGGTCCTGTGTAATGAGACAGGAATAATAAACGATCTCCTAGTAAAAGATCCTCTCAGAATGAGTGATCTCAGTATGGTTGAATTTGTAATACAGATTGAGGGTGTGAAAGTAGTGTCGAAAACGAGCGTACTATGCTTAAACAAAGGGGACTACAGTGGGATGAGGGCAGAGTTGGCTAAAGTAGACTGAAAACACAGACTAAATGGTGGCACAATTGAGGAACAGTGGAGGACTTTTAAGGAGCTCTTTCATAGTGCTCAACAAAAATATATTCCAGTGAAAAAGAAGGGCTGTAAGAGAAGGGATAACCAGTCGTGGATAACCAAGGAAATAAAGGAGAGTATCAAATTAAAAACCAATGCGTATAAGGTGGCCAAGGTTAGTGGGAAAATAGAAGATTGGGAAAATGTTAAACGACAGCAAAGAATGACTAAGAAAGCAATGAAGAAAGGAAAGATAGATTACGAAGGTAAACTTGCACAAAACATAAAAACGGATAGTAAAAGCTTTTACAGATATATAAAATGGAAAAGAGTGACTAAAGTAAATGTTGGTCCCTTAGAAGATGAGAAGGGGGATTTAATAATGGGAAATGTGGAAATGGCTGAGACCGTAAATAATTATTTTGCTTCGGTCTTCACAGTGGAAGACACAAAAACCATGCCAAAAATTGCTGGTCACAGGAATGTGGGAAGGGAGGACCTTGAGACAATCACTATCACTCGGGGGGTAGTGCTGGACAGGCTAATGGGACTCAAGGTAGACAAGTCCCCTGGTCCTGATGAAATGCATCCCAGGGTATTAAAAGAGATGCCGGAAGTTATAACAGATGCATTCGTTATAATCTACCAAAATTCTCTGGACTCTGGGGAGGTACCAGCGGATTGGAAAGCAGCTAATGTAACGCCTCTGTTTAAAAAAGCGGGCAGACAAAAGACAGGTAACTATAGGCCGGTTATTTAACATCTGTAGTGGGGAAAATGCTTGAAACTATCATTAAGGAAGAAATAGCGGGACATCTAGATAGGAATAGTGCAATCAAGCAGACGCAACATGGATTCATGAAGGGGAAATCATGTTTAACTAATTTACTGGAATTCTTTGAGGATATAACGAGCATGGTGGATAGAGGTGTACCGATGGATGTGGTGTATTTAGATTTTCAAAAGGCATTCGATAAGGTGCCACACAAAAGGTTACTGCAGAAGATAAAGGTACGCGGAGTCAGAGGAAATGTATTAGCATGGATAGAGAATTGGCTGGCTAACAGAAAGCAGAGCGCGGGATAAATGGGTCCTTTTCGGGTTGGAAATCGGTGGTTAGTGGTGTACCGCAGGGATCGGTGCTGGGACCACAACGTTTACAATATACATAGATGACCTGGAAGAGGGGACAGAGTGTAGTGCAACAAAATTTGCAGATGACGCAAAGATTAGTGGGAAAGCGGGTTGTGTACAGGACACAGAGGCTGCAAAGAGATTTAGATAGGTTAAGTGAATGGGCTAAGGTTTGGCAGATGGAATACAATGTTGGAAAGTGTGAGGTCATCCACCTTGGGAAAAAAAACAGTAAAAGGGAATATTATTTGAATGGGGAGAAATTACAACATGCTGCGGTGCAGAGGGACCTGGGGGTCCTTGTGCATGAATCCCAAAAAGTTAGTTTGCAGGTGCAGCAGGTAATCAGGAAGGCGAATGGAATGTTGGCCTTCATTGTGACTGGGATGGAGTACAAAAGCAGGGAGGTCCTTCTGCAACTGTATAGGGTATTGGTGAGGCTGTACCTGGAGTACTGCATGCAGTTTTGATCACCTTACTTAAGGAAGGATATACTAGCTTTGGAGGGGGTACAGAGACGATTCACTCGGCTGATTCCGGAGATGAGGGGGTTACCTTATGATGATAGATTGCGTAGACTGGGTCTTTACTTGTTGGAGTTCAGAAGGATGAGGGGTGATCTTATAGAAACATTTAAAATAATGAAAGGAATAGACAAGATAGAGGCAGAGAGGTTGTTTCCACTGGTCGGGGAGACTAGAACTAGGGGGCACAGCCTCAAAATACGGAGGAGCCAATTTAAAACCGAGTTGAGAAGGAATTTCTTCTCCCAGAGGGTTGTGAATCTGTGGAATTCTCTGCACAAGGAAGCAGTTGAGGCTAGCTCATTGAATGTATTCAAGTCACAGATAGATAGATTTTTAACCAATAAGGGAATTAAGGGTTACGAGGAGCGGGCGGGTAAGTGGAGCTGAGTCCACAGCCAGATCAGCCATGATCTTGTTGAATGGCGGAGCAGGCTCGAGGGGCTAGATGGCCTGCTCCTGCTCCTAGTTCTTATGTTATGTTCTTATGTTCTTATAACAAAGAAATGGCAGACCCAATTAAACAAGTATTTTGGTTCTGTATTCACTAAGGAGGACACAAACAACCTTTCGGATATAAAAGGGGTCAGAGGGTCTAGTAAGAAGGAGGAACTGAGGGAAATCCTTATTAGTCGGGAAATCGTGTTGGGGAAATTGATGGGATTGAAGGCCGATAAATCCCCAGGGCCTGATGGTCTGCATCCAAGAGTACTTAAGGAGGTGGCCTTGGAAATAGCGGATGAATTGACAATCATCTTCCAACATTCCATAGACTCTGGATCAGTTCCTATGGAGTGGAGGGTAGCCAATGTAACCCCACTTTTTAAAAAAGGAGGGAGAGAGAAAACAGGGAATTATAGACCAGTCAGCCTGACATCAGTCGTGGGTAAAATGATGGAATCAATTATTAAGGATGTCATGGCGGCGCATTTGGAAAGAGGTGACATGATAGGTCCAAGTCAGCATGGATTTGTGAAAGGGACCTTGACAAATCTTCTGGAATTTTTTGAGGATGTTTCCAGTAGAGTGGACAAGGGAGAACCAGTTGATGTGGTGTATTTGGACTTTCAGAAGGCTTTCGACAAAGTTCCACACAAGAGATTAATGTGCAAAGTTAAAGCACATGGGATTGGGGGTAGTGTGCTGACGTGGATTGAGAACTGGTTGTCAGACAGGAAGCAAAGAGTAGGAGTAAATGCGTACTTTTCAGAATGGCAGGCAGTGACTAGTGGGGTACCGCAAGGTTCTGTGCTGGGGCCCCAGCTGTTTACACTGTACATTAATGATTTAGACGAGGGGATTAAATGTAGTATCTCCAAATTTGTGGAAGACACTAAGTTGGGTGGCAGTATGAGCTGCGAGGAGGATGCTATGAGGTTGCAGAGTGACTTGGATAAGTTAGGTGAGTGGGCAAATGCATGGCAGATGAAGTATAATGTGGATAAATGTGAGGTTATCCACTTTGGTTGTAAAAACAGAGAGACAGACTATTATTTGAATGGTGACAAATTAGGAAAAGGGGAGGTACAACGAGACCTGGGTGTTATGGTACATCAGTCATTGAAGGTTGGCATGCAGGTACAGCAGGCAGTTAAGAAAGCAAATGGCATGTTGGCCTTCATAGCAAGGGGATTTGAGTACAGGGGCAGGGAGGTGTTACTATAGTTGTACAGGGCCTTGGTGAGGCCACACCTGGAGTATTGTGTCCAGTTTTGGTCTCCTAACTTGAGGAAGGACATTCTTGCTATTGAGGGAATGCAGCGAAGGTTCTCCAGACTGATTCCCGGGATGGTGGGACTGACCTATCAAGAAAGATTGGATCAACTGAGCTTGTATTCACTGGAGTTCAGAAGAATGAGAGGAGATCTCATAGAAACGTTTAAAATTCTGACGGGTTTAGACAGGTTAGATATAGGAAGAATGTTCCCAATGTTGGGGAAGTCTAGAACCATGGGTCACAGTCTAAGGATCAGGGGTAAGCCATTTAGGACCGAGATGAGGAGAAACTTCTTCACCCAGAGAGTGGTGAACCTGTGGAAGTCTCTACCACAGAAAGTTGTTGAGTCCAATTCACTAAATGTATTCAAAAAGGAGTTAGATGAAGTCCTTACTGCTAGGGGGATCAAGGGGTACGGTGAGAAAGCAGGAATGGGGTACTGAAGTTGCATGTTCAGCCATGAACTCGTTGAATGGCGAATGGCCTACTCCTGCACCTATTTCCTGTGTTTCTATGTTTCTCAAGTTACAGTATGAGTTAGAAAGTAAAATCAAGGAAAACTCAAAGATGTTTTATAAATATATTAAGTGCAAGAGGATAACTAAAAAAAACGGAAGAGCTTATTATAGACCATGAGGGTAATCTGAATGTGGAGGCGGACGATGTGGCTATGGTTCTTAATGAATACTTTGTGTCTGTTTTCACAAAAGAGAGGGACGATGCAGACACTACTATTGAGGAGGAGGAGTGTGAAATATTAAATAAAATAAACATAGCGAGAGAGGAGGTATTAAGGGGTTTAGCAGCTTTGAAAGTGGATAAGTTTCCAGGCCCAGATGAAATGTATCCCAGGCTGTTAAGCGAAGCAAAAGAGGAAATAGCAGAGGCTTTGACCATCCTTTTCCAAACCTCTCTGGCTTCAGGTGTAGTGCTAAAGGACTGTTAATGTGGTACCTTTGTTTAAGCAGGGAGAAAGGGATTGACAGAGGAATTAAAGGCCAGTCAGCCTAACCTCAGTGGTGGGAAAATTATTGGAAAAAATCCTGAATGACAGGATAAATCTTCACTTAGAAAGACACGGATTAATCAAGGACAGTCTGCATGGATTTGTTAAGGGAAGGTCGTGTTTGACTAAATTGATTGAATTTTTCGAGGAGGTAACCAGGAGGGTCAATGAGGGCAAAGCGTATGATGTAGTGTATATGGATTTTAGCAAAGCTTTTGATCAGGTCCCATATGGCAGACTGGTCACAAAAATAAAAGCCCATGGGATACAGGGCAAAGTGGCAAGTTGGATCCAAACTTGGCTCAGAGGCAGAAAGCAAAGGGTAATGGTTGATGGGTGTTTTGGTGACTGGAAGGATGTTTCCATTGTGGTTCTGCAGGGCTCAGTACTAGGTCCCTTGCTTTTTGTGATATACATCAATGATCTAGACTTGAATATAGGGTGTATGATTAAGAAGTTTGCAGATGATACTAAAATTGGTTGTGTGGTTGATAATGAAGATGCAAGCTGTGGACTGCAGGAAGATATCAATGAACTGGTCAGGTGGGCAGAACAGTGGCAAATGAAATTTAATTCATTGAAGTGTGAGATAATGCATTTGGGGAAGGCTAACAAGGCAAGGGAATACACATTAAATGATAGGACACTGAGAAGTGTAGAGGAACAAAGGGATCTTGGAGTGGATGTCCACAGATCCCTGAAAATAGCAGGCCAGGTAGATAAGGTGGTTAAGAAGGCATACGGAATGTTTGCCTTTATTAGCCGAGGCATAGAATACAAGAGCAGGGGATTATGCTTGAACTGTAGGCCACAGCTAGAGTACTGCGTGCAGTTCTGGTCACCGCATTACAGGAAGGACGTGATTGCATGGGAGAGGATACAGAGGAGATTTGCGAGGATGTTGCTAGGAGTGGAGAATCTTAGCTATGAGGACAGATTGGATAGGCTGGATTTGTTTTCCTTGGAACAGAGGAGGCCTAGGGGGAGACCTCATTGAGGTGTATAAAATGATGAGGGGCCTATATATAGTGGATAGAAAGAGCCTATTTCCCTTAGCAGAGGGGTCAACAACCAGGGGGCATAAATTTAAAGTAATTGGTAGAAGGTTTAGAGAGGATTTGAGGGGAAATTTCTTCACGCAGAGGGTTGTGGGAATCTGGAACTCACTGCCTGAAAGGGTGGTAATGGCAGAAATCATCACCGCATTTAAAAAGTACTTGGATGTGCACCTGAAGTGCCGTAACCGGCGGACTTGTGGTGTAAGTAATCATAGTATTAAATTACAAACACTAAGCTTTCTTCATGATGCTTTCTTTGAAAGCCATACAATATGTATTGTATCATTGGACAAACTTTTAAGGTGATATTTTATGCAGGTTTTCTATTTGCAATGGAACTATATACTATATCTGTAATATCAGAAAGTATCATAATCAGGAGCTACTGAACAGATAATATTGTCAGAAAATGTTGCAGAAAGGTGTTTCTGTACCCATAGTAGTGCCCAAGTGCCAGGGGCCATTGTACAAATCATATTGTTGGACAGCGTAATCACCAGTGGTAGTCTACACTATGATCTGAATGTTAGCCAGAGATACTACAATCTGAGTGTTGCAGTCAGGACTTCCTGTATTATGGTTTGGCTGTTAGCTAAGGATTACTGATCCTATATTATGGTCAGACTATGACAGATGGGTGACCAATATGTCGAGGAACCAACTAGGGGGGAGGCCATCTTAGACTGGGTGTTGTGTAATGAGAGAGGATTAATTAGCAATCTCGTTGTGCGAGGCCCCTTGGGGAAGAGTGACCATAATATGGTGGAATTCTGCATTAGGATGGAGAATGAAACAGTTAATTCAGAGACCATGGTCCAGAACTTAAAGAAGGGTAACTTTGAAGGTATGAGGCGTAAATTGGCTAGGATAGATTGGCGAATGATACTGAAGGGGTTGACTGTGGATGGGCAATGGCAGACATTTAGAGACCGCATGGATGAACTACAACAATTGTACATTCCTGTCTGTCGTAAAAATAAAAAAGGGAAGGTGGCTCAACCATGGCTATCAAGGGAAATCAGGGATAGCATTAAAGCCAAGGAAGTGGCATACAAATTGGCCAGAAATAACAGAGAACCCGGGGACTGGGAGAAATTTAGAACTCAGCAGAGGAGGACAAAGGGTTTGATTAGGGCAGGGAAAATGGAGTACGAGAAGAAGCTTGCAGGGAACATTAAGACGGATTGCAAAAGTTTCTATAGATATGTAAAGAGAAAAAGGTTAGTAAAGACAAACGTAGGTCCCCTGCAGTCAGAATCAGGGGAAGTCATAACGGGGAACAAAGAAATGGCGGACCAATTGAACAAGTACTTTGGTTCGGTATTCACTGAGGAGGACACAAACAACCTTCCGGATATAAAAGGGGTCGGAGGGTCTAGTAAGGAGGAGGAACTGAGGGAAATCCTTATTAGTCGGGAAATTGTGTTGGGGAAATTGATGGGATTGAAGGCCGATAAATCCCCAGGGCCTGATGGACTGCATCCCAGAGTACTTAAGGAGGTGGCCTTGGAAATAGTGGATGCATTGACAGTCATTTTCCAACATTCCATTGACTCTGGATCAGTTCCTATGGAGTGGAGGGTAGCCAATGTAACCCCACTTTTTAAAAAAGGAGGGAGAGAGAAAACGGAATTATAGACCGGTCAGCCTGACATCGGTAGTGGGTAAAATGATGGAATCAATTATTAAGGATGTCATCGCAGTGCATTTGGAAAGAGGTAATATGATAGGTCCAAGTCAGCATGGATTTGTGAAAGGGAAATCATGCTTGACAAATCTTCTGGAATTTTTTGAGGATGTTTCCAGTAGAGTGGACAAGGGAGAACCAGTTGATGTGGTATATTTGGACTTTCAGAAGGCTTTCGACAAGGTCCCACACAAGAGATTAATGTGCAAAGTTAAAGCACATGGGATTTGGGGTAGTGTGCTGACATGGATTGAGAACTGGTTGTCAGACAGGAAGCAAAGAGTAGGAGTAAATGGGGACTTTTCAGAATGGCAGGCAGTGACTAGTGGGGTACCGCAGGGTTCTGTGCTGGGGCCCCAGCTGTTTACACTGTACATTAATGATTTAGACGAGGGGATTAAATGTAGTATCTCCAAATTTGCGGATGACACTAAGTTGGGTGGCAGTGTGAGCTGCAAGGAGGATTCTATGAGGCTGCAGAGCGACTTGGATAGGTTAGGTGAGTGGGCAAATGCATGGCAGATGAAGTATAATGTGGATAAATGTGAGGTTATCCACTTTGGTGGTAAAAACAGAGAGACAGACTATTATCTGAATGGTGACAGATTAGGAAAAGGGCAAGTGCAAAGAGACCTGGGTGTCATGGTACATCAGTCATTGAAGGTTGGCATGCAGGTACAGCAGGCGGTTAAGAAAGCAAATGGCATGTTGGCCTTCATAGCGAGGGGATTTGAGTACAAGGGCAGGGAGGTGTTGCTACAATTGTACAGGGCCTTGGTGAGGCCACACCTGGAGTATTGTGTACAGTTTTGGTCTCCTAACCTGAGGAAGGACATTCTTGCTATTGAGGGAGTGCAGCGAAGGTTCACCAGACTGATTCCCGGGATGGCGGGACTGACCTATCAAGAAAGACTGGATCAACTGGGCTTGTATTCACTGGAGTTCAGAAGAATGAGAGGGGACCTCATAGAAACGTTTAAAATTCTGACAGGGTTAGACAGGTTAGATGCAGGAAGAATGTTCCCAATGTTGGGGAAGTCCAGAACCAGGGGACACAGTCCAAGGATAAGGGGGAAGCCATTTAGGACCGAGATGAGGAGGAATTTCTTCACCCAGAGAGTGGTGAACCTGTGGAATTCTCTACCACAGAAAGTTGTTGAGGCCAATTCACTAAATATATTCAAAAAGGAGTTAGATGAAGTCCTTACTACTAGGGGAATCAAGGGGTATGGTGAGAAAGCAGGAATGGGGTACTGAAGTTGCATGTTCAGCCATGAACTCATTGAATGGCGGTGCAGGCTAGAAGGGCCGAATGGCCTACTCCTGCACCTATTTTCTATGTTTCTATGTTTCTAAGAATAAAAGTGTTCAGTAATAAAATTGATTCTGTGTATGTATAAGTGTAGACAATACGAAAAGGCAGTTTTGAAAGATTCAAAATGGAAGCTCACAGACTCCCAGCATGGTGTTTATGTATTGTGTTAATTGGAAAGCCATTAACCTAATCAAGGAATGCATTCAGACAGACACATGGATGAGGAGAGCCAATAAGGAACTGCCCTGGAACCGAGATCCAATCCTGGGGCTTTCTGAGGAACAATGGCTTTGAGAGGTATAAGAACTCAAGCCAAAAGTTTTTCTCGCTCTTATCCTTCTCTCCTGAGTATATGCACACCTCCTGCTGAAAACCAGCCGAAACAGCAAGCCGTGTGCTCAGCCAGCCAGCGGAAAGTGACATATACCTTTTTATAAATCATTATTGTAGCATTGTATCTGTTGTAACTAGTAATTGACAACTGCTGATAAATGTGCATGTGTGTGTGTTTAGTAAACTGTTCTGAATTATTTTAAAAGAATCAGTCTTGCTGTCAATTTAACGCCAAAGATTTAGAAATCTTACATGGGGTTAATGTACCTGCACTATGGTTTAGCGATACTATGCATACTATCGTTTGACTGTGAGGCAACGTCCATTGTATATACTATGGGTTTGATTGCTGCAGTCTGATTACAGTACATACTTTTGGTTTCATTGTTAATCGGGGTTATTGTACCTACCCTACAGTGTAAACCAGGTGTTTAAAGTGGAGATGGGTGTGGGTTCACTGACCCTACTCTATGGTCTAAGTGTTGTAGTCAAGGATTACTGAACATACAATGGTTGATTGTTGTTCATAGATTACTATATTTTATTATGGTTGGACTGATTGTTAGTCAGGAGTTATTGTATGTTCTATGGTTTAAATGTTTGCAGTGGGGGGGTTATTGACTACCCTAAAGTTTGACCACTAGTTATTGTACACACTATGGACTGAATGTTACAGCCAGAGGCCCATGGATATGTAAAACTGTTATAGTTAAGACCTAAAGCACCTCTAGCATTGTCAGTGTTGCAGTCAGGTCTACTGTACCTGCTATATGGACAGCACTAGAGTTCACTCAGTTTCATATGCATAGAAAATAGATCCATTTTAACGTGTGGATAATATTTTTGCCTCTGGTAAAACATAAATCAATCAACTCACTTTAATAAGTTTTATTTTAAAAAAACACTATTTTGAAACCAGGTAATCATGTGGAAGCACCATAAGCCCCACAGAGAGGAAATCCTTTGATGAATGATTGAGTTCAAATTTTTACACCAGTTAAACTATAACTTTCATTACAATTGCAAAAATAATTGGCTGCAGCTCAAAAATTCAGAATAAGGTGGGTCTGTTGAAACAGCATATCAGTGCAATGACTCATTTTATCTGTGAGTAATAGGATTCAGCTTTTAGCTCCATGATTCTGGATGTTGCGAGCTCTTGATCATGGTCAAAATCTCCTGAAGTAGCTTAACAAAAGGGCCATTTGGCCGATCAAAGCTCATCCTTCGAGTATCCAGCCTCATTTTCAACATTTCTGTTTCTGCCTTTACCACTGTGCTTGTTAGATTGCTCCAAACATCTACCAGTCACTGAGTATGGGAGTCCTGGCTAATATCTTGATAAAGTTGTGTTCTCCTGGGGGGATGAGGAGAGCCCAATTTACAGACACAAGCAAGGCAGTGGGGGAGAGACAGAAGGAGAGAAACCCATTTAAATTGATGCTGAAACAGGATGCTTAGTCACACAGACACGCTTCCCCCTGGTACGGCCCTCATCTCCGCTCCCATACACCCAAGGGTCACAGACTTGAAAGTTTATGGCGAACGACTGGTTTAGGCGTTCATCACCAGCCCTGGCTGGACCACGTAAAGGCCTATTGGTTCTGCTCTCGTCAGTCAAAACTGCTCACTATTCCAGGATCATCCTGGAATGCAAAGAAAACCCCAGGTTTACCTTCTCCACTGCAAACCATCTTCTGAAATACTCTCCCTGCCTCCTTCACCCTCACCTCCAACAACAATGCAAGGAGCTTATGGACTTATTTGTCACTAAGATTAAGACTAACTGTTCAGTTGCCTCTGTTGCTTCCCTCCCTTCCCTTAGCCCAGCAAGCCAAACTTCCCCTACGGTACCCCCCTGCCCTAGCCCTAAACTCACATCTTTTTCTCGATCATAGAATCATAGAATGGTTACAGCACGGAAGAATGGCATTCAGCCCGTTGAGCCTGTGCCAGCTCTTTGCAAGAACACTTCAGCTAGTCCCACTCCCCCATATCCTTGCAAATATTTTTCCTTCAGGTACGTATCCAATTCCCTTTTGAAAGCCATGATTGAATCTGCCTCCACCACCCTCTCAGGCAGTGCATTCCAAATCCTAACCACTCGCTGCGTAAAAAAGTTTTTTCTTATGTTGCCTTTGGTTCTTTTGCCAATCACCTTAAATCTGTGTCCTCTGGTTCTCAGCCCTTGTACCAATGGGAACAGTTCCTCTCTACTCTTTCCAGACCCCTCATGATTTTAAATACCTATTAAATCTCCTCTTAATCTTCTCTACTCTAAGGAGAACAAACCCAAGCTATCCACGTAACTAAAGTCCCTCATCACTGGAATAATTCTAGCAAATCTTTTCTACACCCAATGTAAGGCCTTCACATCCTTCCTAAAGTGCGGTGCACAGAATTGGACACAATACTCCAGTTGAGGCCAAACCAGTTTTTTATACAGGTTCATCATAATTTCCACTCTTTTGTACTCTATACCTCTATTCATGAAGCCCAGGATCCTGTAAACATTTTTAACTTATATATATCTCAAGAAAAGCAGTGATCCTAGAACCAACCTCATGGCTGATCTCCTACTTCAACTCCACTTGCCTGCACTATCCCCAAATCCCTTGATTCCCTTAATATCTAAAAATCTATCAACCTGCCTTGAATATACTCAACGACTGAGCCTCCACAGCCCTCTGGGGTAGAGCATTCCAAAGATTCACCACCTTCTGAGTGAAGAAATTACTCCTCCTCAGTCCTAAAAGGCCGACCCCTTATTCTGAGACTGTGATTCCTGGTTCTAGACTTCTCAGCCAGGGGAAATATCCTCCCAGAATCTACCCTGTCAAGCCCTGCAAGAAAGTTGTATGTTTCAATGAGATCACCTTTCATTCTTCTAAACTCTAGAGAATATAGGCCTAGTCTACTCAATCGCTCCTCATAGGACAATCCCCCCCCCCCCCCCCACCCATCCCAAGATTCAGTCTGGTGAACCTTCGTTGCACTCCCTCAATGGCAAGTATATCCTTCCTTAGGTAAGGAGACCAAAACTGTACACAATACTCCAGGTGTGGTTTCACCAGGGCCCTATATAATTGCAGTAAGATGTCTTTAATCTTATATTCAAATCCTCTTGTAATAAAGGCTAACATACCATTTGCTTTCTTAATTGCTTGCTGTACCTGCATGTTAGCTTTCGTGTACAAGAACAACCAGGTCCCTCTGAACAGCATTTCCCAATCTCGCACCATTTAAAAATACTCTGCTTTTCTAATTTTCCTACCAAAGTGGATAACTTCACATATCTCCACATTATTTTCCAGTTGCCATATTCTTCCCCACTCACTTAATCTGTCTATATCCCCTTGAAGCCTCTTTGTATGCTCTTCACAATTTACATACCCATCTAGCTTTGTATCATCAGCAAACTTGGATATATTACATTTGGTCCCCTCATCCAAATCATTGATATAGATTGCAAATAGCTGAGGCCCAAGCACTGATCTTTGTAGTACCCCACTAGTTACAACCTGTCAACCTGGAAATGACCCGCTTAATCCTACTCTCTGTTTTCTGTCCATTAACCAATCCTCAATCCATGCTAGTATATTATCCCCAATCCCATGAACCCTAATTTTGTTTAACAACCTCTTGTGTGGCACCTTATCAAATGCCTTCTGAAAATCCAAATATACCACATCCACTGGTCCCCCCTTATCCATTGTGCTAGTTACAATCTCAAATAACTCTAACAGATTTGTCAAATACGATTACTCTTTCATAAATCTGTGTTGACTCTGTCCAATCCTATTATTATTTTCTAAGTGCCCTGTTACCACATCCTTAATAATAGATTCTAGCATTTTCTCTACTGCTGATGTCAGGCTAACTAGTCTGTAGTTCCCTGTTTTCTCTCTCCCACCTTCCTTATATAGTGAGGTTGCATTTGCTATCTTCCAATCCGCAGGAACCATTCTAGAATCTATGGAATTTTGGAAAATGACAACCAATGCATCCACTATCACTACAGCCATCTCTTTCAAAACCCTAGGAATTAGCCCATCAGGTCCAAGGGATTTATCAGCATTCAGTCCCATTAATTTCTCCAGTACTATTTTTTTTACTACTATAAATTTCTTTCAGTTCCTCATTCTCGCTAGACCCTCAATTCTCCATTATTTCCGGCAAGTTTTTTGCGTCTTCTTCTATGAAGACAGACACAAAGGGCTAGAAATTCGAGTTTTAGCAATTTTGCCTGTTTTTGGGCGATATTTTTTATTTACTGTTGGGGTACAGTTACCGCCGGACCTAGCAAAATTCGGCAGACTGGCGATAGCAATAATGATAAATCCGGCATTGCACAACTGAATTTGTGTGCCAGTGCCAAAATTTGTGACCTTCTGCGCATGCGCAAATTTTTTCATGCCGATTTTTTTTTCATTTTTCTTTTCTTCCTGCATTTCCTGTCAGCTGTCAGGGAGCACCCTCAGATGCGCAGTACACCCAGGGCTGAATTAGCCATTTACAGATAGCAGGTACAATGGAAGGAGAGGGGAGCAGGCAGAGAGCAAGGAAGTTCAGTAATGCGGCGAATGAGGCCCTTATCGCAGCTGTGGAGAGGAGATGGGGGGAATTAAATAAGAAGGGTGCAAGTAAACCCCTCCCAGCGGTTTCCAGGCGTCTTTGGACCAGCATTTCTGAGGAGGTATCTTTCATGGATGATATCAGAAGGACCTACACCCAGTGCCGCAAGAGGTTCAATGACCATTGCAGGATCGTCAAAGTAATATTTTTATTGATGCACTACTTCATTACTTAAATGATAAATCGGACACATGTTGATATAGGTAGGCTTAGTGTTGCATCTTATTTGCCATGAGTGATCATTACACATTATTAAGACTGCTTTCTGAGATCTTAAAAGATGTTTCTGCACTTCAATGTCTTCATGAACCATGTGCTACTGCCAGGGCCATTAAACAGAGAACTGCATTAAATGCACACAGTATGGTATAAGTGCTTTGATGGCTATCTGTGTGTGCCACAAGAGCAGAAGGGCCCTCTGGTAACTATTCCAGTTGTCGTCTTTGCAGGGAAAGATGTCCCACAATCGCCGGGAGCAGCGGCAAATAGGCGGCGGTCCACCTAGGACCATGCCTCTGATAGACCTGGAGGGGCGCGTAGCAGGTCTTATTGATGCTTCAGGGAGGGCAACTGCCCATGGGGGTGCTGACTCCCCGTTCGAAAGTGAGGGTAGGTTCTGAAAAATCCCCGGGCTTGGTTGGGGCAATGTGATGTAGAGTCTGTGGACTAGTGTTCGGGCAATGTGATGGTGTCTCTCTACTACATATAATGCAGTAGTGGCGGTCCTTCAAATGAGCCTGTGCTATGTGACCTTACTCTATAGATATGGCCCTTATGGTTAAGGGGATCAAGGGGTATGGAGAGAAAGCAGGAAAAGGGTATTGAGGGAATGATCAGCCATGATCTTATTGAATGGTGGTGCAGGCTCGAAGGGCTGAATGGCCTACTCCTGCACCTATTTTCTATATTTCTATGTTTCTATGTTTCTATGTTTCACCCTGCCCCCTCCCCTGTTGCTAACTGCTCGTCTGTTGTTTTCTATTTCCAGATGAGGAGTTGCATGCGCCACATCCTCAAATGGAAGCCTCCACCTCAGTCCGTCATGTGGGGGTGGAGAAGGGGGCTGAGGGCGATGCTGACGAACCTCCACTGGAGGAGCAAACTGATCAATCTATTCCGGGGGGGTAGGGGGAGGGCGAAAGGCCCGATGCACTCGACACCACTTTTTGCTGCGGCCACCAACTCATCCGAGAAAGAAACGTTCTCGGGCTTTGAGCCATCCGAGGCCTGGGGTACAAGTAGTGTGCAGCAATGCATCACTGGGATTGAATCCCGTATATCGTCTCTCCGGAGGATGAGTCAGCAAAGCCGGTCTGCTGACAGACAGGCAGACGTACACCTGGGCATGGTGGGACCGTCCAGGGAGAGCGTCCAGCTCACCCGACAGCTCCTGAAGGTATTGGGTAGTATTCCCGCAAGCATTGCGGCACTATCCGCGGACATGAGGGAGAGCATGTCGCAGATTGTCGGTGCGAGCCGTGAAACAACCGAGGCTGTCAATGTCCATGCTCAATTGATGGTCTCGATCTTTGACACTACAGTCACCAGTATCACACCCAGACCCAGATCACCTGTGAGTAGTGAGGATGAGAAAGAGGCTCGCCACTCAGGCCTTCCATACCCAGAGCTTCTCCAGTGGATCCTCACATGATGTCTCCATTGTCTCTCCCCCCCCAATACAGCAGGACTCTGGCCGCCGTGCTGCACAAACTTGGTGCCAACTTGGGTAGGGTCATGACGCGAGGGAGGGGGGTTAGGTTGCGGGGGGGAGGAGGGGCCGCAGGTAAAAGACATTCAGTGCAGGGGTTGTTCCGTTGTTGTTTTGCTGCTGTTTTGTTGTTATTTTATAAACGTTTTAAAAGTTTTCCAATTCACAATAATGTTTAAGAAATTTTGTTCCACTTTTGAGATGTTTAAATTTTATTCAAGTTAAATCTTATTCAAGTTACAATGTTTAATAAATCTTATTCAAGTTACTGTATCTTTAATAAATTCTTTTGTTCACTTTAACCATTCCTGTGTAGTGTCTAATTTGCAGAATAAGAGGTGGAATAGTCAACATGGTGGGATAGAGTGGGCAGGCAATGGTCAAACGTGCTGTTCACTCTTCAAGCAAAGTGTTGAATTATGAGCTGCTGATGTAGGCTTTTGCAGTGGGGAAACTCCACGAGGCCTCCCCTGTGGTGGTGGTGGGGGTGGTGGCATGGGTTCATCGCCAGGCTCCTCGTTCTTCTCCTCCTCCTCCTCCCCCCTCTCATGAGGTGGTCCTGCAGTCCCCAGTGGCAAATCCTGTTCCCGCATGATGGCTAAGTTGTGTAGCACGCAGCACACCACAATGAATTCAGAGACCTGCTGAGGGGAGTATTGCAGGCAGCCTCCAAAGTGGTCCAGGCATCGGAAGCGCTGCTTGAGCACCCCAATTGTCGTTCCGACGATGTTGCGTGTGGCTATATGGCTGTCATTATAGTGATGCTCGGCCTCTGTCTGAGGGTTCCAGAAGAGGGAAGTCAGATGCGAGGCCATAACCTTTGTCCCCGAGCATCCAGCTCTGGCCTTGTGGCTGATGCTCGAACAGGCATGAGAAACTGCTCTCATGCAAGATGAAAGCATCGTGGATGCTCCCTGGAAATTGGGCATTTACTGCCATGATGCGCTGAGTATGGGAGTGGAATCGCTTTCGTTTTTGGTAAACCACTGGATTGAGGAAAGGTGCTCGCAGGGTACAGTCAATGGCAGCCTGAACTTTGAGGAAGCCAACAATTTGTCCAAAACCTATAGCCCTCTCATTCTGTGCCTCCATGGTCATTGGGAACTTTATTAAGCCTATCCTGCAAGCATACAGTGCAGTAGTCACTTGGCAAATGCAACGATGTGTAGCGTACTGCGAGATGGAGCAGATGTCCCCTGCTGATACCTGAAAGGAGCCGGAGGCATAGAAGGCAAATGCCACAGTCATCATCATCATCATAGGCAGTCCCTCGGAATCGAGGAAGACTTGCTTCCACCTCCAAAGTGATTCTTTGATGACTGAACAATCCGATACGAGAGCCACAGACCCCGTCACAGGTGGGACAGACATTCGTCGAGGGAAGGGGTGGGTGGGGCTGGTTTGCTGCATGCTCCTTCTGCTGCCTGCGCTTGGCTTCTTCACTTTCTTTGCGTTGAAACTCGAAGAGCTCAACGCCCTCCCGGATGCACTTTCTCCACCTCGGGCGGTCTTCGGCCAGGGTCTCCCAGGTGTCAGTGGTGATGTCGCACTTTACCAGAGAGGCTTTGAGGGCTGCAGTCACCTTCACCTCAATGGGCAGTGCAGTCCTGTTGGCGCTGGTATTCTGTAGGTCTGTCTTTATGAGCTGGCATATCTCTGTGACCATCTCTTTTCGAAAGCACTGTGCCTCAGACAGTTGCAGGTATGAGCGTTGGTGCCTGTAAACTCGTAGGGGGTAAGGCCTCCCCATACGTCTGCGAGCTCTTCAATTACGCTCAAAATGCTCATCAATAAGCCTTCTTCTAGCTCGACGCTGCATACAAAAAGCAGCCAGGAATAATAGTATAGCCCCCATTTTTAAAAATGTACTTAAATGTCCTTTAAAACGAACTATAAACTCACATAAAACTTCACTGTTTAAAATGCTGCCTTCCTTCTCCAAATCCTTTAATGCACTGAACTTGTGCTCCGTTTTCAAGATGGCGCCATTCGCGCCGGGTCCGATCTGGGTCCGACTTTTTTTCGGGTGGGCGATAAAACGGGCGATATCGCCGAATTTACCACCCGTGGCAATAGCGCAGTGTTGCACACCAATTGATATCATAAAAACGCTTTTAAAAAAATCAGGTCGGGTGATAACTTTTAGCACCGGCACAAAACCACTGCCAAAATTTCCGTCCAGGCGCAAAATGTGCGACTCGTTTAGCGCTAATAAAGAAATAAATATCGCTTCGCCCTGGTGGAAAAATGATCTCAAACCTATTGAATTTCTAGTCCAAAGTATTTGTTTAATTTCTCTGCCATTTCCTTATTCCCCATTATAATTTTTCCTGTCTCAGCCAGTAAGGAACCCACATTTACTATTGCTAATCTTCTCCTTTTTACATAATTATAAGAAGCTTTTACAGTCTGTTTTTATGTCTCTCACTCACACTCTTTTTTTTTACTTTCTTTATCAATTTCTTGATCCTCTTTTGCTGAATTCTAAAATCCTCCCAATCCTCAGTTTTACTGCTCTTTTTGGCTACATTATCAGCCTTTTTGATCTAATGCTATCTTTAACTTCTCTTGCTAACCACTTTTCCTGTGGGGTTTTGTATCACTTTTCCTGTGGGGTTTTGTACCTTAAAAGGAATGTATATTAATGTCCTGGAAGACCACGGTGTGCGGGACCGACTTCAGTAAACTTTCCATGGTTCTCTGGAATATCGCCGCCGCTGATCGGATTCCAAACAGCCATCTGTTATAAACAAAAATACCTTTGTGCGTGTTAATGCAGGTGAGGGCCTTTGATGATTCCTCCAGTTCCTGCGTCATGTAGGCTGAAGTCAGATCCAGCTTCTTGAACCTCGTTCCTCCCGCCAATGTTGCAAAGAGGTCGTCGGCTTTTGGTAGTGGGTATTGGTCCTGCAGGGAGAAACGATTGATAGTTACTTTGTAATCGCCACAGATTCTGACGGTGCCATCTCTCTTGAGGACTGGGACAATAGGATTGGCTCACTCGCTGAACTCGATCGGTGAAATGATGCCCTCTCGTTGCAGCCGGTCTAGCTCGATCTCTACCCTTTCTCTCATCATGTACGGTACTGCTCTCGCCTTGTGATGGATGGGTCGCGCTCCCGGAATTAGGTGGATCTGCACTTTTGCTCCTTGGAATTTCCCGATGTCTGGTTCGAACAGCGAAGGAAATTTGTTTAAGACCTGGCACACGAAATGTCGTCAGCGGGCGATAGCACTCGGATGTCATCCCAGTTACAGTGTATCTTTCCCAACCAGCTCCTGCCGAGCAGCATAGGACCATCACCCGGTACCACCCAGAGTGGTAGCTTGTGCACCGCTCCATCGTAGGAGTCCTTTACAGTAGCACTGCCGATTATAGGAATCAGTACTTTAGTGTAAATTCTTAGTCTCGTGCAAACTGGAGTTAAGACTAGCCTTGAGGCCTTGTTGCACCACAACATTTCAAATATTTTTTTGCCCATGATGGACTGGCTCGTGCCCGTGTCCAGCTCCATTGACACTGGGAGTCCATTTAGTTCAACATTCAGCATTATCAGGGGACAATTCATGGTGAATGTGTGCACCCCATGTACCTCTGCCTCCTCTATCTGAGGCTCTGGTTCGTAGTGATCCTCTGTGGATCTGTCCTCCTCTGCAATGTGGTGGTTTGCAGGTTAAACAGGCTTTGCAGCCCGCCTGCACACTCGTGGAGGTGTCCCATTGTTCCACAGCCCTTGCAAACGTCTCCTTTGAATCGGCATGAATGGAAACGATGATCACCCCCGCAGCGCCAACAGGGTGTTAATGACCTTGCACTCATCACCCTTGATGGTGGACTCTGAGGCATCTGCTGATGTGTAGCTGCAGGTATGTGTGACCTGCCCTGTACATTACGATTCGAAAACAACATCACTTTGTTCACAGTACTTGTAGCAGCACTTGTGTGCTGAGAGATTTGCTTCGTATTGTCAGTGGTGGTAATGAACGCCTTGGCTATCGCTATGGCCCTACTCAAGGTTGGGGTCTCTACAGTCAAAAGTTTGCGAAGTATGGTTTCGTGGCCAATGCCAAGTACGAAAAAGTCTCTGAACATGTGCTCCAAATGTCCTTCAAATTCGCAATGTCCTGCAAGGCGTCTCAGCTTGGCGACTTAACTCGCCACTTCCTGGCCTTCAAACCTTTTGTAGGTGTAGAACCGGTACCTCGCCATCAGAACGCTTTCCTTCGGGTTCAAATGCTCTCGGACCAGTGTGCACAAATCGTCGTACAATTTCTCTGTGGGTTTCGCTGGAGTGAGCAGATTCTTCATGAGGCCGTACGTTGGTGCCCCGCAGACGGTGAGGAGGATCGCTCTGTGTTTGGCAACGCTCTCTTCCCCATCTAGCTCGTTGGCCACGAAGTATTGGTCGAGTCGCTCCACAAAAGTTTCCTAATCATCTCCCTCCGAAAATTTCTCCAGGATGCCCACTGTTCTCTGCATCTTTGGGTTCGTTATCTGTATCTCGTCGCCAGTTGTTGTGTATGGAGAAAGAGTCAGACTGAACACTGTGAGCTCAAAGTAAAGTGTGACCTTAGTCTTTTATTGCAGGTCTCCAGAGTGTCTCTCCAACCTGTGAAGCCTTCTTAAATACCTGTGCTCCCAAAGGATTATAGGGTCCCTTGGGACTCCGAAGATTGAGCCCTCTGGTGGCTGTACAGAGTAAATACAAGTCCACATATTTAACAGCCACCTTGCAACCCATCTCTATAATGGCTATTAGATCAAACCTATTAATTTCTAGCTGTGCTATTAATTAATCTATTTTGTTGCGAATGCTTTGTGCATTCAGATATAGTGTTTTTAGCTTTGATTTATTTCTATTTTTCCCTGATGTCACCTTAGTCACTGATGCCTTATCGCCTTTGTTACTCTCTCTGTCCCTTCCAGACCCACTCTGCTTATTTTTACCCAAACTCTACTCTGCTCTAGACATTTCTCTTGTTGTTTTTAAATTTAATCTTTCCTGGGTCCTGTCTACTGCCTTAGTTATTCAGTTCACCAGAACACTGGGCCCAGCCCAGTTTAAGTAGAGCCCATCCCAATGGAACAGCTCCCTCTTTCCCCAGTACTGGTGCCAGTGCCCCATGAACTGAAACCCCTTCCTCCCATACCACTCCTTGAGCCATGCATTTAAACCTCTAATCTGTTTGTCCCTTTGCCAATTTGCACGTGGCTCAGGTAATAATCAAGAGATTATTACCTTTGAGGTTCTGCTTTTTAATTTGGATCCTAGCTCCTCAAACTCCCTCAGCAGAACCTCATTCCTGGTTCTACCTATGTCGTTGGTACCTACATGGACCATGACAACTAGATCCTCCCCCTCCCACTCCAAGTTCTGCTCCAGCCACGAGGAGGTAGCCTTAACCCTGGCACCGGGCAGGCAACACAACCTCTGGAACTCCCTGTCACAGCTGCGGACAACAGTATCTATTCTGTCGCCTACCACCACTGCATTCCTTTTGACTCCCCCCACTTGAACAACCTCCTGTACCATGGTTCCTGCAGTCCTTGTTTTCATCTATACAGGCAGAAAGTACCTCGTACTTGTTTGACAAGGTCAAAGGCTGAGGCTCCTCCAGCACTATATCCTGCGTCCCCATACTTTCCTGACTCGCAATCACACCCTCCTGTCCTTGACAATTGATGAACCTAAGAGATGTGACTGCCTCCTGGAACAAAGTATCCAAGTAACTCTCCCCCTCCCCGATGCATCACAACGTCTGCAGTTCGGACTCCAGCTCAACAACTTTGAGCCGAAGTTCCTCAAGCTGCAGGCGCTTACCAGAGATGTGGTTGCTCAGGATCTCATTGGTCTCCACTAACTCCCATATGCTGCAGTTACGACACACCCACCTTCACTGGCATCTCTTATCAACCTTTTTTTATTTATACTGATCATTTTTACTCAAACGATTATTTTTACTTTTAATTTCTAGTTTTCATTAGTTAATTTAATTTAAATTATTAATTCAATAAAGTGATTACAGGTTGAAACCTCCCTTATCCAGAACTCTCAGGACCTGGCCTGTTCTGGATAAGGGATTTTTCCGGACGAAGGGTGGTCACATTAAATTGGATGGTACAGGTACTGAGCAAGGGGATATCGGGGCTGGCTGGCTTGGGGCTGGGAGTGCAGCAGAGAGATCATGGGGGGGGGTGGCGGTGGACCTCGGGGTCAGGCCAACGATTGCGAGAGTCGGCAGTTGCTCACGTCAGATTCCTGCGCATGCGCCACCCGGTGGCCGGAAATGGTTCTGGACGAGAGGTGGTTCCAGATAAGGGAGTTCTGGATAACCTTTGGTAGTTAATACTCTTCCATTTCTGAATTTAATCCACTTGCCTAACCTAGAGAGCAAAAGAGCTGTAATACTCACTAACCAATCACCTATCTGCTGTCCTGTGACGTTGCTCCTTGTTTTCTGTTTTTTTTAAACTCGCTGTTCAGCTCTCTTTAATCACCACCGCCCCCGCTCAGGTGCTGTGTACCTTCTCCTCTCAGCTCTTTATGCCGCCACCGCTCCCGTTGCTGCTGCTCTCCTCCACTGTCTCTGATTTGTCACGCTGCTTATCTAACATTCAGTCCAGGATAAACTGAAATCTCCTCCAAATAAATATTGGGAAGGCCAAAGCCATTGTCTTCAGTCCCCGCACAAAATCTGGAATTCCTTCCCTAAGTCTCTGTACCTCTCTTTCCTCCTTTAACGATGCTCCTTTAAACCTACCTCTTTGACCAAGTTTTTTGTCCCCTGTCCTAATATCTCCTTATGTGGATTGGTGTCAAATTTTGTTTGATAACGCTCCTGGGAAGCGCCTTGGCACCTTTTACTATGTTAAAGTTACCATATAAATGCAAATTGTCGTTGTTGTAGCTTGTACACCCCTAGCAATCTGATTACAATTTCAGCACTGAGGCCCAGGAAAATATTTGTTCTTAATTCATTTACTTATTAAAAACTATATTTAGCTTTGAACAAATTGGACTCTAGAGCTATTATTGAACATTTGGTTTGCATCACTACTTTTATTTTGTTTGCCTTAAACAATAACATTTCACATTATTGTGCGTGTGCAAAATGCTTTAAAAGCAACACAACAGAAAATGTTTGCTAATTTTTAATTGACTTTTTTGTGTTGATCAGTTGATAGAGCATGTTGCATTCAGTGTCTTCATCAAGCCTTCTAAGGTCAGATATAGCATGATTCAATACAGAGTAAAGCTCCCTCTACCCCAACAATGGGCTCCATTATTTTTTTATATTTTTTTAAATAGGACCAAGAGTAGGCCATACGGCCCCTCGAGCCTGCTCCGCTATTCAATAAGATCATGGCTGATCTGATCATGGACTCAGCTCCACTTCCCCGCCCGCTCCCCATAACCCCTTATCCCCTTATCGTTTAAGAAACTGTCTATTTCTGTCTTAAATTTATCCAAGTCCCAGCTTCCACAGCTCTCTGAGGCAACAAATTCCATTAATTTACAACCCTCTGAGAGAAGAAATTTCTCCTCATCTCAGTTTTAAATGGGCAGTCCGCTTATTCTAGGATCATGCCCTCTAGTTCTAGGCTCCCCCATCAGTGGAAACATCCTCTCTGCATCCACCTTGTCAAGCCCTCTCATAATCTTATACGTTTTGATAAAATCACCTCTCATTCTTCTGAATTCCAATAAGTAGAGGCCCAACATACTCAACCTTTCCTCATAAGTCAACCCCCTCATCCCCGAAATCAACCTAGTGAACCTTCTCTGAACTGCCTCCAAAGCAAGTATATCCTTTCATAAATATGGAAACCAAAACTGCACGCAGGATTCCAGGTGTGGCCTCACCAATACCTTATATAGCCCAATATGTCTGAGCTGCAGCTCTTTCTGCTGCACCAGGGTGTAATTTTTTTCATTTGTTACTCCAGCCATCTTGCAGTCTGTCTGAGTGAGATTGCTTTCTTACTGCCATATTGGGAAAGTCTTGTGCCGTGAGCTCATTCCTACTAAGAATTGGTGTCGGGAATTTCCTTCGGAGTTCTCCAATCGGTCACCAGAACTCCGGCGAGGATCAGTGGGCACCCTGGTTACACTATGTGTAGGCAATAAGTAGAAGGCATAAGAATATAAGAACATAAGAAATAGGAGTAGGAGTTAGCCATTCTTTCCCTCAAGCCTGCTCCGCCATTCAAAAAGACCGGGGCTGATCTTCTACCTCAGCTCCACTTTACTGCACTATCCCCATATCTCATAATTCCTTTAATATCCAAAAATCTATCGATCTCTGTCTTGAATATGCTCAAAGACTGAGCCTCCACAGCCCTCTGGGGTAGAGAATTCCAAAGATTCACCACCCTCTGAGTGAAGAATTTTCTTGTCATCTCAGTCCTAAATGGCCGATGTAAGGAAAATAAATTCCACACCGAATCCGAGAACAGTGAGGGAAACGTCACAGTTTATTTATACAGAGCGCTCTGGGAGAAGTGGGGAAACTCTGCAGCTTCGCCACACCTTCTCTCCGAGCGAAGTATTCAAGTTACAATTATACCATTGGGGGCGGTCCCGCGCCCTTACACCATTGTCCAATTATCTAACATTTTTGTGACGCCTTACCCTATATGGTAATGCTATGACAATCTATCTTTATATTGTGGTAAGTCAAAGGTTAACTAGCATACTTACACACAAGTAGGGTTAGTTCCCGTCTCAGCAGAACTGTCTTCCTGTTAGTACAAGCGATATACATCTGTCTGCCTCTCCAACTGCCCACTGTCCCACTTCCCCTATCTCCATGACTCAGGGTCAGCAGACATTGGAGACTGAATATGTTTTTTTGCTTAAGCATACATTTCTTACTTTGACCACTTTCCCTGTCCCATAATTCATCAGAGAGAGAGAGAGACAGCGGAGCTGGTTACACATTATAAAAGTTACAAAGGTTATAGGTTAAGAAATGTTCTCCTACAGTCCCTCAATTTGATAATTTCCCATCTCATGCGGATAAGAACAATCCAATTCTACATTCGGGCTGCCTCGTCGTCTTGTGCCTGATGGTCCTGTTGAAAATGGAGGAGCAGCCTCTGGTATGTTGCGGGTGGAAGTTGGGTTGTTGTATCGTTGATGCGGGTCCCGGCAGCTATGGGTATCGCGGTACACAGCTTGGACATACATATCTTAATCATTATTACCGCAAGGTACAGAGCCAGGCATATGCCCACAATCTCAATCAGCCCCTGTACAACACTTTGTCCCAACTTAGACATCCATCCCCCCAGCCAGCCTATTTCACCATCCAGGGTGGTTAGTTTCCTCACTTCTCTCCTTATGTGGTCGGCTAGGTTGGTTATATTCTCCGAATTATCGGGTATATAAGTGCAACACTCGGCCCCAATCAATGCGCAAGTGCCTCCATTCTGGGCCAATATGTAATCTAGAGCCATACGGTTCTGATGTATGGTAGTACGTATGGCTACCATTTCAGTGGTTATGCCCTCCATCGCCTTGGCAGTGTCGTTAGCTATTTGTTCCAGAACCCTCTCTACATTTCTTAGTTCATCCATGGTGCGCCCTATCACGTATGGGAACATCACAACGCCAAAGAGTCTTTCTACCGGGGTGATCGCTCGTCTTCGTCGACCTGGTGTACGCACCTCTGCCAGGGTATGTACTTGTCTGACAAAGGGGACCGCATATCTCAAATAACAGGACCCCGTCCATCGCCTGGGTAACCAGGGATATGCCCTATGCCCGCACACAAAATACATGCCATTGTATGCTGCTGGGGCGCTCAGTGTCTCAGGATAGAATAACCATGTCCAATTTCACGCCCCCCCCCCCCCCCGTCATGTTCGGGAGGCGTCGGAGGAAACTTGGCTCCGCCCCTTCGGTTACGTTAAGGCGGTAGGTACAATTACTATATCCCATGTTGTGTCCTTTTGTGCTAGTTACACTTTGGGTGAGGCATACTGTTCCCCGGGATTGTTCCCTATCCTCGATGTGTTAGTCAGGGCCAAGGATGGAGGTAACGCGTGCCGATTGTAGGATGGTTGATACCATCCACGAAGCGCGCCTCTGGTATGATACCCAGCGCTTTCCCAATCTCCCTCGTCCCCACTTCCGT
Organism: Pristiophorus japonicus; assembly: GCF_044704955.1. Classification (NCBI taxonomy): domain Eukaryota; kingdom Metazoa; phylum Chordata; class Chondrichthyes; family Pristiophoridae; genus Pristiophorus; species Pristiophorus japonicus. The sequence continues at coordinate 254,501,069 of NC_091979.1, read as the reverse complement.
CCACCTTGTATGTGGCAGATGTTCCTTTGGCCTTGGATCCCTCCCATATGGGACTGGAGGAGTTCTGATGAAGGACCCATGCGGCAACTTCGGTCAGATTAAGGGGAATGGGACGCAAAGGGATCCCTCCTCTCGAGTGTGTGGGGATATGAGAGCACACCCAGCAACTAGAGAAGTTCCCATTCCTCGCATAGGCATAGGACATATATAAAAAGGTGTTTACATGAAGCTCCCGTTTTTGTCTTACCAATGGGGCACATACAATACAGACCGAGGCCATTACACGGATCGCGACGTATATTTTCATCTTATTACTCTATGTTAACAATTACTCAAAGGCAAAATGGCCGTTTGGCTTGCTTGAAGAGTCGCTCCTGATCTGTAAACAGAAAAATAATGACAGATAATTCATGTATTGAGTGGCAGGCTCGAAAACCTTAAGCTGGGTTCTATGTTTCCATTGTCCTTTTCCCCTAATATCAATACAGGCGCATGTATCTCCACTAATCATAACCTCGTACGGCCCTATCCACTTCGGGGCGAACCCGGGTTTTCCTGGGAGAACCTTCACCATCACGCGTGTTCCGGCTTGAGGTATGTCCGGGAAGGCGGCGAACTCCATTTTTTTTTATCGCATTGAGCCTGCCTTTCTCTGGTTTGCTTTCACATTTCCTGGAGACTATTACTCATCTCCAATATAAATATCTCCGAATTCTATCCCTTAGGGGTCCTACATCCGCTCCTCACATAAAAATTCCTTCTGGGAGTTGCATCGCTCTACCCGTCATTAGCTCATAGGGGGACAGCCCAGTCATCCTGTTTGGGATCGCTCGTAACTTCATTAGAATGAGGGGCAACACGTCAACCCAGGTCCTCCCGGTTTCTCGGATTGCCTTTGCAATCGCCACCTTGAGGGTTCGATTCATCCGTTCTACCATCCCAGAGCTCTGGGGATGGTATGGGATGTGGAATTTCTGTCTTATTCCCATTAGTTGACATACGGCCTTTATTATCTTCCCTGTGAAGTGGGTGCCTTGGTCCGAGTCCATTTGCAATGGCACCCCCCCATCAAGGGATTATTTCGTCCGCCAGAATTCTAGCTACCGCAGTGGCCGTATAGTTCCTTGTTGGGTAAGCTTCCACCCATCGGGTGAACTGGCCTATTACCACTCAGCAATATCTTTTCCCCCACGAGTCCGGCAATAGCCTGGTGAAATCTATCTGTATATTTTCCCATGGCCCCCTGCCAGTTTCAAGGCTTCAATAAAGGCCACAATCTCAGCAACTTGGGCTGAGAGTCCCTCATCTAATCTGCCAGACGCCATGGTTTGTAACTGACCATTTACCACAGCCCACCCGGTCCGTGATGTCCCTTCGACATACTTTCTAGACCCATCCACGTCGAGGGTCATCTGTGCCCCGGTTAAGGGTTCGCCTGCTAGGCGACCTTCTATATTCTCACTATCCACTTCCTCACACTGGTGCAGCTCACTGCCCCCAGGAGGCCTTCTGCCGGGTTTCCTCCTATGTCCCTGATGTTCGGGCCCTGGGACGTTAACCGGCACCATGTCAACGAGGCCCGTGTCCTGCTTTGTTTTGGCCCATACCGGCTCTAGGGCCTCGCATTTCACCCCATCTACCCCCGACTCTTATCCCTAATCCCGAGCCAGTGGTTTGGCACTGCCCATTTTCGCAATGTTTCGTAAGGGCGCGGAGTACTTGCTTTTATGTCCATCCGCTTGCGGGCAGATTATTTTGTTAAGCTCGGCATCTATTAATAGTTTAAATTCCCTTATTAAGTCTGTTCCTAGAATAATTTTTTCATTATTTGTATCAGGCGAGTATTATTACATGGGCTAGTTCTGTTTTATTTTATTCTGACTATCCCACCATTTCCTTTATCTGTCAGGTGAGTCTTCTTTATTCTATTAAGAAATCCAAATGAATAATGTCCAACATAAAACAGTTGTCAATGGAAAGGGTTAACTTCTTTACAGGTTTGTAAGAAGGCCTGATGTCATTACGTGACTTCACGTAATCATCCGAATTTCATTTTTTTTTAAGTCTTTGTGCTTTCAAAACTTGCTTAGAAATTAGGAATCCATTAAAACAGCAGAAATCATTCGTAAAGTCGTCATAATAGAAATCTTCTCATCAGGACAGACAGCATTTTAGATTAAATTTCAATTTTTTTCCTTAACTTCTAATTTAAGTACTTGCCAAAGATTTTTTTTTAATTGATTTAAAACGATATCACACTTTTTTAATAGCTATTTTGTTTACTGAACTTCAATTTTCACACAAGCTGTATGCATTTCAACATTTCCTATAAGAATTTTAATTCCCAATTTTTCTTTCTGTGCTGAGTTCGCATAGCTTAGATCTCTTCTCCTCATTATTTACAAAACCCTCCTGCTTGTTTAGACTGTTCGGGACTTTTCTTGATAAACACGTCTATTCTGGAAATCTTTTCAAACTGCAATGAAACTTTCTCGTAATTTAAAATAATTTTCAATGGAGAGTGTCTTTTACCTCTTCCAAAAATCTTTTCAATTAAACCAATATCTTTTTTTTTCACAGCCAATATCAACGAGTATTTAGTCAGTTATATCCTCTTTTTTTTAATCTCCTTTCTTCAAATTAGGTTTTGGTATTTTACACAGAGGGCTCATCTCTCGGTAGCTTTGTTAATTCAGACAATCGAAGACACTTTTTTCTTTCAATTTCGTTCAATTTGTTTTCTTTCAAGGCTGCATCTTTATCCTTTCTTTTCATAACTAGAACGGAGTCTAGCACGTAGGCTTTGAGGGCTGCTTTTCGTCATCTCAAATGTCTCAGTTTTTTCTTTCTGTTTCTGCATCTCCCACCCCTTTCTCTGTTCTCTCACACTTTTTTTTTCTGTTGGGGCTAATCCCTCCTTTCGGTCATGTATAGTCTGGTGAGGGACCCTAGGCGGGGCCCTCTCCGTTTCCTTCAATCTCTTTTGGTCGACCAGGTACAGTCTGGTCAGGGACCCCAGGGGGCCCCACTCCGTTTCCTTACCGGACATCGCAGTCTTTCCCGTCGCGGTCTTACTACTGTCAGCGGTCCGTTCAGGACTTGCAGTCTCTATCGTCAGAGGTGTTTCAACACACTTGCGATTCGTTAAAAATGGCGTCTCCGCAACCCACTACGATCTTTTCCAGCTGCACCCGCAACTTACTACAACCACTCATCGTAGTCTCACATCACGCTCTCACAATTGTCAGAGGTACGCCTGGTCTTACTCACTTCTACCAGGCGGACTTGCAATCTTTATTGTCAGAGGTGTCTGATTACACTTGCGATTCTTCAAAATGGCCTCCGTGACTTACTACGATCTCATTAATCTGTTCTACACACGACCCTCAACGTCCCGACCTGTGTGGCTTAAAGTTGCAATGAGATTATTTCCTACCACATTCACTGTTCCACTTTTCCGTCGCCACTTTGTCCTCTCGTTTGTTACCTTCGACCTTAATCCTTGGTCTTCACGTGGGGCATTCGCCCTCTTAATTCCGGCTCAAGTTAGGTGACTGAGATAGTTTGTGACAATCGAGGTGGCGGGAAACACTCGTTTCTTTCACACACACACACACATCACTCATACCAAGCTAGCTTAGACTCGAACCCGCGGTTTAACTGTGGTTTTTCTCACCGTTCACGGACGTTTTGTTCTTTGGTGAATCGGGCTCGGGAGTCGCCCTTTCCCGGGGCTCAATTGACTGGATGGTCAAATCTTGATTACTCGTCCCTCTCCACCAACTAGGCGACCCGAAGCGACCGTATTCACCCTGCTCAAGCAGCGCCAAATCTGTAAGGAAAATAAATTCCACACCGATTCCGAGAACAGTGAGGGAAACGTCACAGTTTATTTGTACAGAGCGCTCTGGGAGAAGTGGGGAAACTCTGCAGCTTCGCCACACCTTCTCTCCGAGCGAAGTATTCAAGTTACAATTATACCATTGGGGGCGGTTCTGCCCCCTTACACCATTGTCCAATTATCTAACATTTTTGTAACGTCTTACCCTATATGGTAATGCTATGACAATCTATCTTTATATTGTGGTAAGTCAAAGGTTAACTAGCATACGTACACACAAGTGGGGTTAGTTCCCGTCTCAGCAGAACTGTCTTCCTGTTATTAGTACAAGCGATATACATCTGTCTGCCTCTCCAATTGCCCACTGTCCCACTTCCCCTATCTCCATGACTCAGGGTCAGCAGACATTGGAGACTGAATATGTTTTTTTGCTTAAGCATACATTTCTTACTTTGACCACTTTCCCTGTCCCATAATTCATCAGAGAGAGAGAGAGACAGCGGAGCTGGTTACACATTATAAAAGTTACAAAGGTTATAGGTTAAGAAATTTTCTCCTACAGCCGACCCCTATTCTGAGATGGTGACCCTTGGTTCTGAACTCCCCAGCCAGTGGAAACATCCTCTCTGCATCTACCCCGTCAAGCCCTGTAAGAATTTTGTATGTTTCAATGAGATCATCTCTCATTTTTGTAAACTTTAGAGGATATAGGCCTAGTCTACTCAATCTCTTCTCATAGGACAATGCCCCCATCCCAGGAATCAGTCTGCTGAACCTTTGTTGCATTTCCTCAATGGCAAATATATCCTTCCTTAGGTAAGGAGACCCAAACTGTACACAATACTCCAGGTGTGATCGCACCAGGGGCCAATATAATTGCAGTAGACATTTTTATCCCAACAATTTAGTTTGGATTTGAACCAGGTCCTAGACATAAAAGGCCAATATCTAATCTACTGCACCACCTAGCCCCCGATAACTGTTTTTATAAAGTTAATATTTAAATAATAACATATGCATTATTAAAGATCTTTTTCATTCACTTTGAAGCAGGTGCATTGCTGAGCATGTTGAACATTTTATTGCAGACACTCGCAGCCGAGGCAGAGTTGGAAGGAGGGAATTGCAGCCCTGGCTTTTCAATTGAACTTTGCTGTAGGGTATTGGCACACTGGCACACTTCAATCCCATGTTTATATTCAAAAGCAGATCCAAATCATTGATGGTGATGGTTGCAGTGGAAGGGACCTAATAAAGAAAGTATGAAAGGATTTTCGCGAGCACGAATCTGGATTCCGTCCCTCCTCTCCCCAGAAAGATGCTATTTACATTGGTGTGAAAACATCAAACCTAAATGTAGTGCTCCATCTTGCCCTTCAGTTCTCAATCCTGAGCAGGGTATTCTGTTAGAGTTTTGGCATTATACACTTTCAGTAGTCAGTAAAGATTTCAGATAAAAGGCAATTACAAAAGTCCTTCAGGATTGATTCTAAATGGGTTTTTCTGTTGAAACCACTCTGTTGAAAAAAAAGTTAAGTCATTTATCCATGTTTCTGATCTTCCTCACTTCCAGATTGAAAGTTTTTGAATGTTGCTATTCTCCATTGTCAATCCCCATCACTTTCTACAGAGTTGAGTTTTCCTTTATTAATTATGCATATCAACTATTTGCATACTTTCTGAAATAGCCTCAGAAAATAAAAATGTAATGCAACTTAATTCACGTGCATGTACAGCACAGGATCTGCAGTTAATTTACATGTTCCAAATTACACGTGACCCATATCTTGCTTCGTGCTTTAATTTAATTGTAAATTTTAATGTGTGGGGATTCATTTTAGTACCAAATAGATAAAGCAAAAAGAAGAATCAAATGTTGACCTATTGGTGTTCAGAGTAACCCACTGTAGCAGTACTTGTGGAGGTTAGGTTTGATATCGCCCCACAGGAAAAATAGTGTTCATTGCAACAGGAAGATTAGTGATTTTAGCTCTATCAGGGTCTTGGGAAGTGAAGTAATGAAATCCGACAATACGGAGGTGACTAATTCATTTTAAAAGCTTTTTTCTAAAGCATCATCTATGATATGTTAGTTACTGAGGGTTTGAGACCACCATTGAGTGAGTCAGTACCATTCCAAACTAAGCAAAGTTGTTCTTTTCCAGCAATTAGAACAGAAAATGGTGGCAGTGCACAGCAGGTCTCTACAGATAAGTGTGTCAATGTCCCCTGTGGGCTGCACGATGTTCTGCAGGGCCCATTTATTTCACTGTGCGATTTCTGCGCATGTGCGGTATTTCCAATGTAAAAGCTTGTGAGTGGACTGCGCGGGTCCTTGCAGATCACTGCACGGTGACGCACGCGCACAGCTAAGAGGAAACATTGGACAGTATGCTCTGGAAACTCAAAGGTCTAGAAGTTTGTCGACGTCACACTCATTTTACCAGTATACAATAGACGCCTATGCATCCAGTATGGCCAGTGACATATTGGTAAAAGACCCAGTATAGGCATCCAAGGCCTGCTCCTGAAACAAACATTAGGTCCTTTACATATGCAAATATGCCTGTTTGAGACCTCCTTCCCTGAATTGGGCTGCCCAACTTTGTCCTGGTGGAACCAGTGAGCTGCCCCTGGACCCCGGATTGGTGTCCGCAGCTCACTCGTGGTGAGCCTTATGCCATTTTGGGTGAGCCTTGTGCCTCTGGCTTCTGGCACACACTCAGGGCCGCGAAAAAGGCTGAAATGAACTTGCACCCCAAAGTGTTCGACAAGTAGAGGGAATTTTCGATGACCAGAGTTACTCTGTACTTACTCTCTGTAAAATAAAGCAGCTTAATGAATTGTCTCTGGCCTTGTATTTTAGTCCACCTTTGGAACTAGCATGTGAGAGCACATGCAAAAGACAAAACATTTCATTCAGTCCCCACAAGGAGGTTGTATTGTTACAACTCCAGTCCTGAGCGTAAGGTGCCTGGACTGTTTACAGGAGTGACCGGCACTGCTGTACCTGAGAGAAACTCTATGGCAGAGCCAAACCCTGTAGTAATAATGTCATCAAAATTATTATTGTGAAGTATAAAAAGTATTTTATTATAGTGAAAAATAAAGTGAGCCACCCATCTTATCATTCACCACAAATTCATATGTATGGAAAAATTGAGAAATAAAGATAGTACTTTTAAAGCCCAGTTTCAACTTGATATTGATAAGATGCTTAGCACAGCTCTCCCCAATAAAGGTGTGTTCAAGGCTGTTATGTCTGTGATGCACTTATGAATGATTCCACGGAGCAATGTGTTGTACTCAAACTGTAATGACCTTCGTCCTTTATTTGTAACTCCAGAGTGAGGCACAAGCGTGGTGGGTAGCCTTTTATACTTGGTCCTGCACACCTATGCAGGTGATCCTCAGGTCTCCCATTGCAGTGCCCTCTGGTGGACCGCCTCTGCCACAGGGGCAAGAAACTCCGGTCTCCACCAGTTACACCCTCTAGTGGTGCCAGCATAGTATATACACAGTGTAAACATTATTGATAATACATCAGGTAACAAGTCTCCATCTTATGCAACTATACAGTGGCTACACAGAGAGTATAACTATAGTCTGCATATATAACATCACTCTACCCCAAGTTCTTTGTGCCGATTACCTTTGCACTATGTGCTCTGGCTTAGCTCTCCCCAGACTTAAGTGCCAATAGCCCTTGCACCTTGGCTGTGCTTTGGCTTGGTTAACCCCCAAGTCCTTTTGCCACAATGTTGGGTAGTGGCTACCAGTTTAGATGGTTCGATGATGCAGTGGAGGCTCCAGTGGCTTCTGGGTGTGATCCATGTGTGTGTCCATGGCTACATTCACCCACTTCCCCCCACCCCATCCCCACAGCGAGATCATGCAGCGGGCCCGTTACATTAACATACAGGATCAGACACAGTGCAAGTACAAAGAAAGGAAGTTACAGTTTGTATCGTGACACCTTAGTTCAGTGACTTACATTCGTTACGTGTTGCGGTCGGGCGCCAGGATTGGGTAGATTGCATTCATGGTTCAGGCATGGTAAGTACTGAGGTAGCAGTACAGGTATGTGAGGACGTAGGTTCCAGAGCAACTGGACGGGGTCCTAGTCATCTGATAGCGGCGCTGCACCCCCTGCTAGTGGGCTTGGTTCGCTCACCTAGCCAGGACTCAGGGCCTTTGCCGTTGCCTAGTGGTGAGCAGAGCCACAGATGTGTGTAGCCTCCCTGTCCTCCTTTGAGGGCTGCAGAATCTTCTGCCTGCTCTCTAACGGTGTTGGGAACCTGGCTGTTCCAGGTCCCGTTTGGGGAACTCGTTGGTTCTGACCTTTCGCTCCCGGACATGGCTGAGGTAGCGACTGGGTCTGGGGGCTGCGCCATCTCCACCCGGATGGTGAGCAACGGCGGCCGACTGCGCGTATGGGCGCCATTTTCGTTTCCAGGTCATTGGCTGATAGTGCCATCGGGTGCCTGCAGCTTGGGATAGCCCTGGGGCAGGGTATCAGGATCAGTGCCTTCACCCTCCTGAGGTCACTGGCCTATAACTTGTGGGGACACCTGGGGCAAGGCATCAGGATCAGCGCCTTTACCCTCCCGAATTCGCTCGCTTGCTACTTTTGGGGACACTCTATTGCCGACATCTCACAACAACATTTTGTTCTTTACATTAGGAATAGTACCGACATCTCGCAACAACATTTTGTTCACAATCTTAATCTGTTCATTTCATTGATTGCCATGCATACAATGTCTCTTTAAGTTCAGTTGGTTGCAGGTCTCCTTTAAGAGAACCCTGCTGGCTTTACCCCAATCAAATCCTTTGTTAGACACCACGTGTTGGTCCCTCATGATATGGCTGCGGCCATCTTTTATTTCAGCCACGCTGCGCCTCACTGCAGCAGTGACGCCATCTTGCCTCTGTCCTCGAGGTCGACTGCCTTGATCTGTAAAGTCCTGTCCCCTCAGTACAGATTCACACGAGGCATGTAGAGAAGTCAAGGTTACTCTGGACCTACACCTTTATTTTCCAGCTCTGGAATGCTGCACTTGCCTGAGACCTGTCCTTACATACCTGTCTCTTGCAAGTGCACCCCTGGTGGTAAGGTATGCTGGTGGTTACAGTTCATATCTTATTACAGTCATGTATAGCATGTTAGGATACAGTTATATATAATAATGTAAGATACATGACATCACTCTCACCCAAGGTCTTATTTTCTTTATAGGTTCAGTCTCTCAGGTGGTCTACGCTCTCGCGTGGAGCGTCTGAGTTGTGGTTCAGTTGTTTGCCTTGGTGTCTGTTTTTCTTTGGGTGTGGTTGCTGGTATCTCACCTGGGCTGTCTGTTTCGATTGGTGTGATTGTTGTTGACTCGCCTGGGCTGTCTGTTGGGATTGCCCTTTCCTCAGGTTATTCCCTCTGTCTGTCCACCAGGTGTGGTGCGAGTTCCACATTGTAGTCTGCCTCTGGTTCCGCAGTGCTGTTGGTAAATCTGCTTTTGACTTGATCTACATGTCTCCGGCAGGTTTTGCCATTGTCCATTAGTACTACCAGTAGCCTGTTTCCTTCCTTGCCCGTTACTGTCCCTGCAAGCCATTTGGGACCCCTGCCATAGCTTAGTACAAACACTTTGTCCCCTATCTCATTCCATCTCCCCTTCGAATTTCTGTCATGGTACTCAGTCAGCTTACGGCGCTTTGCCTCAATGATTTCGTGCATGTCTGGGAGGATTAATGAGAGCCTTGTTTTTAAAGTCCTTTTCATCAACAGTTGCGCGGGGGGATCCCAGTCAGTGAGTGCGGACGAGATCTGTATGCCAACAGCAGGCATGACAGGCGACCCTGCAGCGTGGGACCTTAGATTTTAAGCATGACTTGTTTAATGATTTGCACTGCTCTCTCCGCCTGGCCGTTGGAGGCCGGCTTGAACGGTGCTGTCTTGACGTGATTTATGCTGTGGTCAATTATAAAGTCTTGGAATTCTGCGCTGGTGAAGCATGGACCAGTGTCACTGACCAATATATCAGGGATTCCGTGCATTGCAACCATAGTTGCGAGGCTCTCCACAGTGGTGGAGGTTGTGCTCGAGTTTAAAATGGTGTATTCGATCCACTTTGAAAATGCATCTACAACTACGAGGAACATTTTGCCCATGAATGGGCCCGCATAGTCTATGTGCACCCGCGACCACGGTTTGGTAGGCCAGGGCCTGGGGCTCAGTGGAGCCTCCCTGGGGGCATTGCTGAGTTGGGCACAAATGGTGCACCTTCGGACGCAGAGCTCCAAGTCCGCGTCAATACCAGGCCACCAGACGTGGGATCTGGCTATGGCCTTCATGAGAACGATCCCCGGGTGCTCACGGTGCAGCTCCCGGACAAATGCCTCTCTGCCTCGCAGAGACATGACTACTCGGCTGCCCCACATCAGGCAGTCTGCTTGTAGTGATAGCTCATGCATGCGCCTGTGAAAGGGTTTTAATTCCTCGGGGCAGGCATCGCGAGCCACTGCCCAGTCACTGGTTAGGACACATCTTTTTACTAAGGATAACGTGGGGTCGCTGGCCGTCCAGGCTCTGATTTGGCGAGCCGTCATGGGTGAACCTGTGGACTCAAAGGCATTGATTGCCATGGCTATCTCACAGTCCTGTTCATCAGACACTTCCGTGGTCGCCAGGGGTAGCCTGCTGAGCGCGTCGGCACAGTTGTCTGTGCCTGGTCTGTGCCTTATGGTATAGTCGTAGGACGCCAGCATGAGTGCCCACCGTTGAATTCACGCCGAGGCGTTGGCGTTTATTGCCTTGCTCTCGGATAGGAGGGACGTGAGGGGCTTGTGGTCGGTTTCTAATGCGAACTTGGCCCCGAAAAGATATTGGTGCATCTTTTTGACACCGTACACGCACGCGAGCGCCTCCTTCTCTACCATTCCATACCCGCGCTCCGCCCGCAAAAGTGACCTGGAGGCATAAACTATGGGTTGTAATTTGCCCGCACTATTGACATGTTGCAAAACGCACCCGACCTGATACGCTGACGCATCGCATATGAGAACTAGCTTTTTACCTGGGTCAAAGAAAGTCAAAACACTGTTGGAACACAGAAGGTTGCGTGCCTTATTGAAGGCGCGTTCCTGGGCGTCCCCCCAAAACCAGTCGCACCCCTTCATGAGTAGCACATGGAGAGGATCCAGCAGCGTGCTTAAGTTCTGCATAAAGTTCCCAAAGTAATTGAGTAGCCCGAGAAAGGCACGCAGTTCTGAGACATTCCGGGACCTGGGTGCCAGGCGAATTGCTTCTGTTTTGGACTCTGTTGGGCGGATTCCATCATGTCATGTAAGATACATGACATGATCCTTCTCTCCCGCGATTCTGCCACAAAAGCTGGAAGAGTGCCTGTGAATTCGATCTTCCTCCCCAGGAGTCCTGCCACTGGAGCCGGAAAGGTTGTTCCAGTCGGATCATTGCCATGCAGTCGTGATGGACGGTCTGTGCCTCAGGTGCTGCGCTAGCCTGTTCTCTGGTGCCTGGCTCAAGCGAAGGTGAGGTTTTGCTCTGCCTTTGAGCATGGGGGACATCGATTGCTGGAGTGAAGAGGTCTTCCCATTTCCACTGGATCTTCCCCATCCACCTTCTTCCGAGTAGCGTTGGACTACCACCTGCAACAATCCACAGAGGTAACTTGTGCGCCACGCCATTATGGATTACACTTACATCCGCACTACCAAGGACTGGGATCAGCTCCTTGGTGTAGGTGCGCAACTTTTCCTGTACTGGAACCAGCTTGGGTCGTTTTTCGTTCCATAGCCTCTCAAAGACATCCTGACTCATCACTGACTAGCTCGCTCCCGTGTCCATGAAGACTGGAACGCCATTTATCTCGACTTCCATCTTCACTGGAGGACAATCGGTGGTGCAGGTATACACTCCATACAGTTCGTCTTAGGGCTGAGCTGCATCTCTGGCCAAATCAGCATATTCCCCACTGGATTCAAAGTCATACACTGACTCCTCTGATAGCCGGTGAGTCTATTTCTTTTACACTTACGCTGGAGGTGGCCCATCGTGTTACAGGCTTTGCATACATACTCAGCAACCGACACTGGTGAGCCCTTTGGTTTCCTCCGCAACGCCTGCACCCCTCGGCGGACTCTGAGTTCTGGAACCCTGAGGTCTTGCTCTCTGCCCTGGGCAGAGCCACGTTCTACAGTCTTGCCTGTGAAAGGTACCATTCTGTGTACAGTACTTGCCGGATTTGACTCCACAGGATGACTAATTTGCTTGGTGCTGTAGGTCGAGGTCATGAACGCCTGACTGATGCTGATGGCTTTCTGCAGGTTAACTGTGGTGTCGGCAGATAATAGCTTGTGAAGGAGATCCCCGTGGCCAATTCCCAAAACGAAGATGTCACGCAATGCTTTGTTGAGGTGAGTGTCGAAATCACACGGTGCCGCAAGTCTCCTGAGGTCGGCAGCATATTTTGCAATCTCCTGGCCCTCAGGTCTGCGGTGAGTGTAGAATCTGTGCCTGGCCGTGAGGATGCTCTGTTTTAGTTTTAGTTGGTCGCGAATTAGTTCAGTCAGCTCATCATATGTCTTATCCTTGGCCTTCGTGGGTGCCTGCAAGTCCCTGATGAGGCGGTAGACCTTGGGCCCACAACTGGTCAGCAGTATACCCTTGCGCTTCTCCGCCAATGTGTCCATTTCCCCTGCCAGGTCGTTTGCCATGAAATATTATTCGAGCCTTTCCGTGAAGGCATCCCAATCATCACCCTCTGCCAATGGTAGCTATAATCGGGTGAAAGTCCGTATTCTCATCAGCAGTTGTTATGTCTGTAATGCACTCATGAATGACTCCACGAGGCAATGTGTTGCACTCAAACTGTAGTGATCTCCGTCCTTTATTTGTTACTCCAGAGTGTGGCACAAGCATGGTGGGCAGCCTTTTATACTGGGCCGTGCACACCTACGCAGGTGACCCTCAGGTCTCCCACCGCAGTGCCCTCTGGTGGACCGCCTCTGCCACAGGGGCAGGAAACCCTGGTCTCCACCAGTTGCACCCTCTAGTGGTGCCAGCATAGTATATACACAGTGTAAACCTTATTGATAATACATCAGGTAACAAGTCTCCATCTTATGCAACTATACAGTGACTACACAGAGAGTATATCTATAGTCTGCATATATAACACAAGCTGTTGTGCATCCCCGATGTTCTTCGCCCAACTATTGGTGGTGATGCCTTCTAGGTCCTAAGCTCTGAAATTCCCTCCCTAAATCTCTCCGCCTCTCTACCTCTCTCTCCTCCTTTAAGACGCATCTTAAAACCTACCTCTTGGACTAAGCTTTTGGTCACCTGTCCTAATATCTCCTTATGTGGCTTGGTGTCAAAACGCTGCTGTGAAGCACCTTGGGACATTTGACTCCATTCAAGGTGCGATATAAATGCAAGTTGTTGTTGGTACTGCTCAGTAACTCAGTCAGCAGCTGCCATTGCATTAAAGTTGAATTCAATTATCTTGTGACAGTGCAGAATGGCAGGTAGCTCTGTGCACCATTGGGACATGCAAGGTTTGATTTGAATTTTCTTTTAATAGTATATAAGTCAGTCACTTCAGACCCCCCAATGCTTGCAGTTACTGCCTTTCTCTTAATAACACCACTCCTAACAAGCTGCTAAAGGTTCCCCAAGGTAAAGTTCATCGCTGGTGCAGAATACTAAAATTCATGTGAGCCTCATCTTGCTTCTGTGGTTACCAGGCAACAGGTAGACTCTGTAATTTACAAGCAGATGCTAAAAGATTATAAAAGACTCATTTGCCAAAGAGAAATTGCCAAATATTAAGGTATAAACAAGAATCATTTGATTGGGTTATTGGGTGTTATATTTCTAGTGCTTATTAAATGCATAGTGATAGGAATAGTCTCATCACTTCCAGCAATACTGTATGTTAATTATTTCTTGTTTTCATATCATAATTTCACACTGAAAGGAGGACAATTAATATTTAAGATGCTGCCATCTCTGATATGTCCAACTGATGCATCTGAAATGATGCAAACATCTGGAATTGCTGACAGCAGTATATGACTGTAATTAAATGTATGGATTGTAAAAATTACGTGTGATATTCACAGTGCACAAAATTCTAATGAGTTTCCTTTGGAATTTGAAAACCTAAGGCAGGAGTTCCAAACAGATTAATCAAGTGGCATTTTCAAATGAGGTCTGGGATCTGCATTTACAAAAAAAACAAAATCTTTGACAGTCTTGTTTGTTTGCAATGCTGCGTGTCATGTTGGTCTGGAGCTAACCATTGTCTTTCGAGAGGAGCTGAATCTCGAGTCTCGCTGGGATTGGCTGCATCAGCTGCTGGATACGAGGTGTAAATAACCCCAAATACCCTGGCGGGCAGGATATGTAATGGAATGTGAAGAAGGCTGATTGTACTACATGAATGCCATGCAAAAGGCAGCAGACGGCAGTTCCAGGGGTAAAGCAGAAGATTATCATCAAGTCCTAGTTCTCAATGGGAGAAATACAAGTATACGTGAGCTGTGCAGATGACTAACTGAATTTGCATCTGACACCAGGTGTAGCCTGGGCCTGGATAGAGAGATTAAAATATTGTTCAGGCACATGTCAACTGAAAAAAAAGTGGAACAGACTTCTAGTAACTTACACAGTTGGATCCTGTGTGTTTGATGTTAGTGCCAGATGTGGCTCAGTGGGCTGCACACACACCTCTGAGTCAGAATGGTTGTGGGTTCAAGCCCCACTCCAGGGACTTGAGCACAAAAAAAAATCTAGGCTGGCACTCCAATGCACTGTTGGAGGTGCTGACTTTTGGATGAAACATTAAATCCTGTCTGCTCTCTCAAGTGGAAGTAAAAGATTCTATGGCACTATTTTCGAAGAAGAGCAGGAAAGTTAACCCCGGTGTCCTGGCCAATATTTATCCTTCAATCAACATAACAAAAAAATAACAGATTATCTGGTCATTATCACATTGCTGTTTGTGGGAGCATGCTTGTCCGCAAACTAGCTGCCGTCTTTCCTACATTACAACAGTGACTACATTCCAAAAGTATTTAATTGGCTGTAAAGTGCTTTGAGACGTCCAGTGGTTGTGAAAGGCGCTATATAAATCCAAGTTTTTACATTTATCAACCACATATTACAAGAGCTGACAATGCTTTTATTTGTTACTCATGAGTCTGGAATTTCCAATCAGTAGCCACCTCTAGCAGGGAAGGACTTCCACCACCATAGAAATGCCACCCAGACCTCAGCCAACTTTTGGGGCCTGGTGTCATTGACCCTCCATCGATCTTTGAATGCTGGATGGCTGCCCCATCAGGCTGCCCTGGTTCCCAGTGCTCGACCAGTACAAATGGCGGATACACGGCAGAGGTTTCCTCATTTTAATATTGTCGCAGGTGCTCACCCACCTATGGGCGTGTGCATGTTACTTCCACCAGGCCCACCATTCAAAAACTGGGCCAGACCACATTCCCTGAGCAGGTTCCTCGCTTCCTCCACCTCAGTCCTGGGGAAAATAACAGCAGGAAAAATCTAGGCCCCGAACTTGGTGGACTCACCGTCCGCCGCCACCGAGTTTTCTGGCCAGTCTCCCCACCGAGCGAGTTTGGTGAAGGCCTCCCACCAGCTGGGAGGGAAGACTGCTGGGTACCACCCGCTGACATCCGCCGGCGTGCAACGCACGTAAGTGTCCTCCCGCCCGCCAAGCTGCCAGTTTGGTCCGGGCGGGAGTCCGCTGCAGCAGGGGGAAGGATCGCTGCGTGAAGGCAGGTCTAACCCCAACGGTAAGTAAGAAGACCTGCAAAAAAGAAGTCAGTACCTTTCTTTTCTTTAGTTTTTTTCCAGCGATTCAAGTGGATGGGGTCCCCTGAAGGTTCTCTAGTGCTTTTTTTTATTTTTTGGAAATTTTTAATTTTATCTGTTCCCCCCCCGCAGTCCCTGGGCCCGACTCAATCCTCAGCGCTACTTTGCTGAGGATTGCATTTGCCGCCGAGATTGGGAGCTCCCGCCGCTACTGCCCAGATTCAGAGCGTAATTCGCTTTTTTGCCGTTGGGCGGTCTTTCCAGGACTTTTTCATGAAACTTCTGCCCAAAGTACCATCAGGGTCTCAGTGGGCCTTTGGGCGGAGCTTAGCTTCCACCAGGTTCAGGGCCCTAGACTCCAGTCTCATTTTCTTCTTGTGATTTATGAGAAACAGTCTCAAATGTGATCCCGCCGATGTTTCATTAATATTAATGATTACAACAAAAAAGGGCTTTACCATATTTCTCAGCAGCATCATAAAGTGTTTTACATAGAATGAACTGCTATGAATTGCAATGGCTGCCATCAATATACAACAGCCATTTTGCATGCAGCAAGACCCATAAATAGCAATGAGATGAATGAGCAGTTAACCTGATTGTTGCAGTGTGTTGCAGGAGGAGTGTTGGCCAAGACCCGATGGACAGGATTTTCCGGTCCTCTTCGCCCCGTTTTACACCCCGGAGCGGTATGAAAGGCGGAGGTGAGGTCTCCAGCACCCCGCAGCGATCCTGCGGTCAGGTTTTGCGGCGGCGTTGAGCAGCACCGCCGGAAGAGCTGCGCCTTTGTGCAACGTCTCTGGTTGTGACACCGTGCGAGAGTTTGAGCTCTTGCCCTACCCGTCTGCCTGGAAGTGCGCCCGCAATGACCACCTGGAAAATCAGAGCGGTCCATCCATGCCAGCGGCGGAGAGGAAAATAAAGTACTACAAAAGTAAGTGCGAGTGTTTTGTTCTTTGAATTTTATTTGCGATTTGTGTTGTGGTGGCGCGGGCAATGTTTTTTTAAAGTTCCTCCCCTCACCAGGCCTCTCTCGGAGTGCTACCGGCCCGGCACTTTAGCTCGGGAGTTTCCCATCCTTGCGCCAAGAGAGGTCTATGACGCCTCCCTTAGCACTGTGCCCCCTGATGCAGGGCCCAGCTGCCCAAACTTAAGTACCAAAGATGCAAATTATTCCCGGCTGGTAACTTTCCTGCCACACCTCTGTTTTTGCCCCAGAAACAGAAAAGCCTAGAATCCAGCCCTGGGAGAATTCTTCTTTGAATACTGATATCAGACCTTTGCATCTGAATCACTCCAACAAGCAGATGGGACCTCAGTTGAATGTCTCCTCTGAAGAACCTCAGTACCTTATTGGAGGATCAAGTTAGATTGTAAGTGTCAGCTGTGGTTCAGTGGGCAACACTCTCACCTCTGAGTCAGAAGGTTGTGGGTTCGAGTCCCACTCCAGGGACTTGAGCGTATGATCTAGGCTGACACTTCAGTGCAATGCTGAGGGAATGCTGCACTGTCGGAGGTCCTGTCTTTCAGATGAAACATTAATCCGAGGCCACTTCTGCCCTCTCAGATAGCCATAAAAGATCACATGGTACTATTTTGAAGAAGAGTGGGGGAGTCATGGCCAGTATTTATCTTTTAAATCAACATCACTAAAACAAATTATCCAGTCATTTATTTCATTGCAGTTTATGGTAGCTTGCTGTGCGTAAATTGGCTGCCACGTTTCCCTATATTACAACAGCACCTACACTTCTAAAGTGCTTCATTGGCTGTAAAGTGCTTTGGGACATCCAGAGGTCATGAAAAGCACTATATAAATACAAGTATTTTTTTATTTTTCCTGTATTTTCATCCTCCGTGAACAACATGTTGAATCTCCTGTCTGTTTGTGGCTCTATGTCAGTAATTGAAATAAAGGAGGTTTGTCGATTCCCTTTTGCAGAAGACTGTCACATATGATCAAAAATGATCTGCAAAGGCAGCCCTCCCCTAACAACTCTTACCTCTTCTTTTAAGTATTGTTGTACGATATATATAGTCATGTTTAATTTTTCATCTCTTATGTTGTAAAAAATGATTTAAAGTTCAATTAAAAATGGCTACTACAGTCCTCAAATGAAAGCGTTTAGCGGATTTGAAGATAATGACCTCATCGGGAAGACAACCAATGCCCATGAAACCAGAAAGGAGTTAATGCCTTCCAAACAGAAAAGAAAATTGGGCAGAGAAAAATAAATGGGATTCCTGCTTACGGTTGTTAGACCATATCCTATTCCCCAGATCTGAAATCCTCATTTTGATGAACACAAAATTAATCAACAGTTCTCATATTTCTGTTTTTTTTTTAAAGCGCTGCTCAAACAATATTGCTTTAGGCCTGACTTTTCTAGTGGGATGAGAAATGCACCACTAAAATGAAGATTTGGCCTAGCAGAGCAGAGGTGCATCCATCATATCTGCCATACATAATATGTATCTTTAAATCAAAACTCAAAAAGAAAGAAAAAAGGAATCGCAGAAGTTCCTACTGCTATAGATATAGTCCCCCAAAAAAATAGCAGTACCCCTTTAAACAAATATGAATGGGCGTTCCTTGGTTCCTGGAGAACTGCCGGGACCTAATTGATTCAAAAGGTTTTTTGATTGTGTTGGTTGAAGGTGAAGTATTGTCCAGATAAATCCCTGCTCTTCTTTGAATAGCACCATGACCTTTAACATCAACCTGAAACATTAGTAAGAGGCCTCAGTTTAACATCTAATGTGAAGGACAGCACCTGGTACTACATTGGAGGGTGAGTCTCGATTATGTGCTGAAGACCGATTGTGAGGCTAGAGCCCACAACCTGTTGAGCTCGAGGTGAGAGTGGTATCAACTGAGCCAATCCAATACCCAAAAAGATAAGAGCCTCTCCATTCTGCTTGCTGCTGATCAATCTAATTACTGAATTGCATGTGGAAAATATTCTCAAATATGCTAGCTGTCAATCTTGACTTTTATTTCAGTAACAACGTCCAGGAATCAAACAGGTTATCTGTGAGAAGCACTTTGAAGCTAATGAGGAGACAGCATCGGAGCATCATGTGTAATTGTAACAGTTGGCCTCCGTAAACCAAGAACACGAGTTTGATCAGACAGAATTGGGATCCAGCTCCACCAGTGGCTCAGCAAGTTTATCGTCCGGGTAGCCACCCACCGGTTACAGACATACTTCCGTCTGCAGAAGTGCAGTAGAGCAGGACTGACTGCTTTGACCTGCTGTTAACAGCATCCCAAGTCCTGGAAATGGGATTGTTCAAATAATCAGGGAAGGCCCATTCCTGTATCGATGCAAGGGAATTGCCCAGCTCACAGATCCCAGAGCACACCCGAGAGGTGGGTACGAGGCCTAGATCAGACCAAAGGAAAAGGTCTGTAAAAGGTTTTCTTGCTCTCTTCCTTTAACTGCAGGGCCACTCTTCCATGCAGAATCAATTAATATTTTCCTCACGTACTGGGGCCCTCAGTGGGCTCTGCAGACATTGGTCCCGGACGCTTTGGGCTGTATTCCCATTGGAGCCTGGGAACCTCCCCAGACATGCCTCCATCATCCCTTGGAATCGAGGAAGACTTGCTTCCACTCTTAACATGAGTTCTTAGGTGGCTGTACAGTCCAATAGAAGAACCACAGTCTCTGTCACAGGTGGGGCCGATAGTCGTTAAGGGAAGGGGTGGGTGGGACTGGTTTGCCACACGCTCTTTTGGCTGCCTGCGCTTGATTTCTGCACACTCTCGAGATGCTCAGCGCCCTCCCGGATGCACTTCCTCCACTTAGGGCGGTCTTTGGCCAGGGTCTCCCAGGTGTCAATGGGGATGTTGCACTTTGTCAGGGAGGCTTTGAGGGTGTCCTTGTAACGTTTCTGCTGCCCACCTTTGGCTCGTTTGCCGTGAAGGAGTTCTGAGTAGAGTGCTTGCTTTTGGAGTCTCGTGTCTGGCATGCAAACTATTTGGCTTGCCCAGCGGAGCTGATCAAGTGTGGTCAGTGCTTCGATGCTGGGGATGTTGGCCTGGTCGAGGACGCTAATGTTGGTGCGTCTGTCCTTCCAGGGGATTTGTAGGATCTTGCGGAAACATCGTTGGTGGTATTTCTCCAGCAACTTGAGGTGTCTACTGTACATGGTCCATGTTTCTGAGCTATACGGGAGGGTGGGTATTACTATAACCCTGTAGACCATGAGCTTGGTGGCAGTTTTAAGGGTCTGATCTTCAAACACTTTTCCTCAGGCGGCCGAAGGCTGCACTGGCGCACTGGAGGTGGTGTTGGATCTTGTCGTCAATGCCTGCTCTTGTTGATAGGAGGCTCCTGAGATAGGGGAAGTGGTCCACATTGTCCAGGGCTGCGCCATGGATCTTGATGACTGGGGGACAGTGCTGTGCAGTTAAGACAGGCTGGTTTAGCGTCAGGCCTATGATTTCATACGCATCAGTAAATACGTCAACTATGTCCTGGAGTTCAGCCTCTGTGTGTGCGCAGACACAGGCGTCGTCCACGTACTGTAGCTCGACGACAGAGGTTGGGATGGTCTTGGACCTGGCCTGGAGGCGGCGAAGGTTGAACAGCTTCCCACTGGTTGTGTAGTTTAGTTCCACTTCAGCGGGGAGCTTGTTGACTGTGAAGTGTAGCATGGCAGTGAGGAAGATTGAGAAGAGGGTTGGGGCGATGACGCAGCCCTGTTTGACCCTGGTCCGGACGTGGATTGGGTCCGTAATGGATCCATTGGTAAGGATCACAGCCAGCATGTCGTCGTGGAGCAGGTGGAGGATGGTGACGAACCTTTGGGGGCATCTGAAACGGAGGTGGATGCTCCATAGACCCTCGCAATTGACAGTGTCAAAGGCCTTTGTAAGGTCGAAGAAGGTCATGTATAAGCGCTGGTGCTGTTCCCTGCATTTTTCCTGCAGCTGTCGTGCTGGAAAAATCATGTCAGTTGTGCCCCATGGAGGACAAAATCCGCACTGTGACTCCGGGAGGAGCTCCTCAGCCACAGGGAGAAAACTCTAGCGATGACTTTCCCAGTGGCTGATAACAGCGAGATTCCTCTGTAGGTGCTGCAGTCAGACTTGTCCACTTTTTTAAAGATGGTCATGATCACTGCATCTCTGAGATCTCCCGGCATGCTCTCCTCTCTCCAGATGAGGGAGATGAGGTCATGTATTCACGCCAGTAGTGCCTCTCCGCCATACTTCGGTGCCTCGGTAGGGATTCCATCCACTCCCGAAGCCTTGTTGTTCTTAAGCTGTCTTATGGCTTTTTCTACCTTGTGCAGAGTTGGGGTTTTACTGAGATGGCGGGGAGTAGCATGTTGCGGGATGTTATGTACTTAACCCCTTGTAACCTGTATCACACTACAACCAGAGGGCCTGCCTGTTGGAGTCCCAAGGGATCCCAGCATCCCTTGAGAGCACTGTATATAAGCAGGCCACCCACGAAGTACCTGCACTCTGGAGTCTTATTAAAGGAGCTAAAGTGACACTTGCTCATTGTTCACAGTACTCAGTTTCACCCTTTATTATGAGTGTATCAATTGGCAACGAGGTAACGAACAACGCGCGAAAACGCAAAGAACAGTTGGTATCCTGGAGAAGTTCTCAGAAGGGGATGATTGGGAGGCCTTCGTGGAGAGACTCGACCAATACTTCATGGCCAACGAGCTGGAAGGGGACGAGAATGCTGCCAGACAAAGGGCGATCCTCTTAACTGTCTGTGGGGCAACAACCTATGGCTTCATGAAGAATCTTCGCGCTCCGGTAAAACCAACAACTAAATCCTATGAAGAATTGTGTACGCTGGTCTGGGAGCACCTAAATCCTAAGGAAAGCATTTTGATGGCGAGATATCGGTTCTACATGTGTCAGCGGTCGGAGGGCTAGGAGGTGGCGAGCTATGTCGCCGAACTAAGGCACCTCGCAGGACATTGCGAATTTGAGGGATTCCTAGAACAAATACTTAGAGACTTTTTTATACTGGGCATTGGCCATGAGGTAATCCTTCGCAAACTGTTGACTGTTGAAACTCCGAATCTAAGCAAAGCCGTAATGATAGCCCAGACATTTATGTCCACCAGCGACAACACCAAACAGATTTCGCAGAGTAAAGAGGTTTCGGCCAGTACTGTGCACAAAGTAACGTCGTTTTTCGAGCAGGAATATACATGGCAGTATGTACACGCCGGCTGCTGCTGCACGACCTCAGATAACTCACAGTCTGCCATCAATCATTAATGTGAGGCAGTTAACACCTTGTTGGCATTGTGGATGTTATCATCGGGCCCATCAATGCCGCTTCAAACACTATGCGTGCAATGGCTGCAGAACAATACACCTCCAGTGATGTGCAGGCGAGCTGTAAACCCTGCAAACCACCACGTTGCAGAGTAAGATCGATCCACTGTGGATCAGGCTGAATGGGAGACTTGTACCGAGGAGACAGAAGTGTACGGGGTACACACATTCACCACTAAATGTCCACCAATAATGTTGAAAGTTGAACTGAATGGAATTCCAGTATCTATGGAACTGAACATGGGTGCGAGTCAGTCCATAATGAGTAAAAAGGCCTTCGATAGGCTGTGGTGCAACAAGGCATACAGGCCCAAGCTCAGCCCCATTCACACCAAACTAAGGACTTACACAAAGGAACTAATCCCTGTACTTGGCAGTGCAGAAGTCAAAGTCTCCTATGATGGAGCAGTACACGAACTTCCGCTGTGGATCATGTCAGGGAATGGCCCCACACTGTTTGGCAGAAGCTGGCTGGGAAAAATCCACTGGAACTGGGATGACATCCGAGCGCTTTCGTTCGTCGACGATGCCTCATGTGCCCAGGTTCTGAGCAGGCTTCCATCGTTGTCCAAGCCAGGCATTGGAAGCTTCTTGGGGGCGAAAGTGCAGATCCATTGGTTCCCGGTACGCGACCCATCCACCACAAGGCACGGGCGGTACCACATACAATGCATGAGAAAGTGGAAATTGAGCTGGACAGGCTGCAGCGAGAAAGCATCATCGCGCCGGTGGAATTCAACAAGTGGACCAGTCCGATTGTCCCGGTACTTAAAGAGGACGGCACAGTCAGAATTTGTGGGGACTATAAAGTAACGATTAACCGTTTCTCGCTGCAGGACCAGTACCCACTACCTACCCAAGGCAGATGATCTATTTGCGACCCTGGCTGGTTGGACCTGACCTCGACTTACATGACACAGGAGCTGGAGGAGTCTTTGAAAGGCCTCACCTGCATCAACACTCACAAAGGTCTGTTCATCTATAACAGATGCCCGTTCGGAATTCGGTCAGCTGCGGCAATTTTCCAATGGATCATGGAGAGACTGCTAAAGTCAGTTCCTAGCACCGTGGTTTTCCAGGACAACATACTCATTACAGGTCAATTGAATTGCATGGGACTCAGATTGAAACACTCGAAGTGTGTTTTCCTGGCGCCGGAGGTCGAGTTCTTGGGAAGAAGAATCGCAGCAGATGGCATCAGACCCACCGACGCCAAGATGGGGCCATCAAGAACACACCGAGACCACAAAATGTGATGGAGCTGCGGTCGTTTATGGGACTCCTTAACTATTTCGGTAATTTCCTACCTGGGTTAAGCACCCTGCTAGAACCCCTACATGTGCTACTGTGCAAGGGAGATGACTGGGTATGGGGGAATTCACAAGAGGCTGCTTTGAGAAAGCCAGAAATCTGTTGTGTTCAAACAAACTGCTTGTCTTGTATAACCCTTGTAAACGATTAGTGCTAGCTTGCGATGCGTCGTCATATGGAATCAGGTGTGTGTTACAACAAGCTAACGAATCGGGGATTTTGCAACCGGTCGCTTATGCGTCCAGGAGTTTGTCCAAGACTGAAAGAGCCTACAGCATGGTTGAAAAAGAGGCTCTGCTGTGCGTTTACGGGATAAAAAAATGCACCCGTACTTGTTTGGCCTCAAGTTTGAGTTTGAAACTGACCATAAGCCACTCATATTGCTGTTCTCTGAAAGCAAAGGAATTAATACCAATGCCTCTGCCCGCATCCAAAAATGGGTGCTCATGCTGTCAGCATACAACTATGTAATCCGCCACAGACCGGGCACAGAGAACTGCGCAGATGCTCTCAGTCGGCTACCACTCCCACCACCGGGGTGGAAATGGCACAGCCTGCGAACTGCTCATGGCAATGGATTCATTCGAAAACGAAAAGTCACCCATTATGGCCCGCAAGATCAGAACCTGTAGCAGCCAGGATCCTTTACTGTCCTTGGTAAAAAACTGTGTCCTCCATGGGAGCTGGTCCAGCGTCCCAGCGGAGATGCAGGAGGCAATTAAGCCGTTCCACAGACGCAAAGACAAAATGTCCCTGCAGGTGGACTGTCTTTTGTGGGGTAATCACGTGGTCTTGCCCAAGAAAGGCAGAGATATGTTAATTTGTCACCTACACAGCACCCACCCAGGCACTGTAATGATGAAGGCCATAGCCAGATCCCTTGTATGGTGGCCCGGCATCGACTCAGATTTAGAGTCATGCATGCGCCAGTGCAACACTTGCTCTCAGCTGAGCAATGCACCCAGAGAGGCACTGCTAAATTTGTGGTCGTGGCCCTTCAAACCTTGGTCGAGGAGCCACATGGACTATGCGGGCCCATTTCTAGGCAAAATGTTCTTGGTTGTTGTGGATGCTTACTCAAAATGGATTGAATGTGCAATAGTGTCTGTAAGCACATCCACAGCCACCATTGAAAGCCTACGAGCCATGTTTGCCACGCATGGCCTGCCTGATGTCCTAGTCAGCGACAATGGGCTGTGTTTCACCAGGGCTGAATTCAAGGAATTCATGACCCGCAATGGGATCAAGCACATCACATCAGCCCCGTTCAAGCCCGAATCCAACGGCCAGGCAGAACGGGCAGTTCAGACCATCAAGCAAAGCTTGAAACGCATGTCGGAAGGCTCGCTACAGACCCGATTGTCCCAACTGCTGCTCAGCTACCGCACCAGACCCCACTCACTCACCGGGGTTCTCCCAGCCGAGCTGCTCATGAAAAGGGTGCTCAAAACAAGGCTCTCTCTTGTCCACCCTGATTTCCATGATCATGTGGAGGGCAAGCGGCATCAACAAAGTGTGTACCATGACCGCGCAAATTTATCACACGATATTGAGGTCAATGACCCTGTGTTTGTACTCAATTATGGACATAGTCCCAAATGGTTCACTGGCACGGTCATGGCCAAAGAGGGGAGTAGTGTGTTTCAAGTCAAATTGGCCAATGGAATAACGTGCAGAAAACATTTGGACCAAATCTAACTGCAGTTCACTAACAGCTACGAACAACCCGAAGAAGACACCACCAACTTTGACCCTCCAACACACACACAAGTGGCAACCGACATCATGGTTAACCACGAAGCCGAACTCACCATCCCTAGCAGCCCAGTAGCCCAGTCAAGAACTAACCAACTCACCCACACCCGCATTTGTACTGAGACGATCGACAAGGGAGCGAAATGCCCCAGATCGTCTCAACTTGTAACTAAGTGGTCTATTAACTTTACGAGGGAGTGATGTTATGTATGTATTTAACCCCTTGCAACCTGTATCACACTACCACCAGAGAGCCTACCTATTGGAGTCCCAAGTGATCCCAGCATCCCTTGGGAGCACTGTATATAAGCAGGCCACCCACGAGGTACCTGCACTCTGGAGTCTTATTAAAGGAGCTAAGGTCACACTTACTCATTGTTCACAGTACTCAGTTTCACCCTTTATTATGAGTGTATCAGAGTCGAGAACACTTAAGTCAAAGACACAGTCTCAGTTGAGGAGGACTGAACAGAGTAATGGGGGAGGCAGAAGAAACATCGCTTCAATTTGTTGGAGATTTTTTGAGGGGTTGAAACCCAATAGATCTAGGTTCTGTCTCCCAACTGGAATTATGGCCCAATTGCACTTTCCCATTTGCAGAATGTCTTGGCTACAACAACTGCTTGCATTTATAAAGTGTCTTTAGCACAGAAAAATATCGCAAAGCACTTTACAGAGGCAACTGGAAGCAATACGGTGGAGGAGGATTTCCTGGAGTGCATAACGGATGGTTTTTTAGACCAATATGTCTGGGGGGGAGGCCATCTTAGACTGGGTGTTGTGTAATGAGAGAGGATTAATTTGCAATCTCGTTGTGCGAGGCCCCTTGGGGAAGAGTGACCATAATATGGTGGAATTCTGCATTAGGATGGAGAATGAAACAGTTAATTCAGAGACCATGGTCCAGAACTTAAAGAAGGCTAACTTTGAAGGTATGAGGCGTGAATTGGCTGGGATGGATTGGCGAATGATACTTAAGGGGTTGACTGTGGATGGGCAATGGCAGACATTTAGAGACCGCATGGATGAACTACAACAATTGTACATTCCTGTCTGGCATAAAAATAAAAAAGGGAAGGTGGCTCAACCGTGGCTATCAAGGGAAATCAGGGATAGTATTAAAGCCAAGGAAGTGGCATACAAATTGGCCAGAAATAGCAGCGAACCTGGGGACTGGGAGAAATTTAGAACTCAGCAGAGGAGGACAAAGGGTTTGATTAGGGCAGGGAAAATGGAGTATGAGAAGAAGCTTGCAGGGAACATTAAGACGGATTGCAAAACTTTCTATAGATATGTAAAGAGAAAAAGGTTAGTAAAAACAAACGTAGGTCCCCTGTAGTCAGAATCAGGGGAAGTCATAAC
The DNA here is from genome assembly GCF_044704955.1 of Pristiophorus japonicus. Lineage (NCBI taxonomy): Eukaryota > Metazoa > Chordata > Chondrichthyes > Pristiophoridae > Pristiophorus > Pristiophorus japonicus. The sequence goes on along the minus strand of NC_091979.1, from coordinate 254,474,633 downwards.
GGGGAACAAAGAAATGGCGGACCAATTGAACAAGTACTTTGGTTCGGTATTCACGAAGGAGGACACAAACAACCTTTCGGTTATAAAAAGGGTCGGGGGGTCTAGTAAGGAGGAGGAATTGAGGGAAATCCTTATTAGCCGGGAAATTGTGTTGGGGAAATTGATGGGATTGAAGGCCGATAAATCCCCAGGGCCTGATGGACTGCATCCCAGAGTACTTAAGGAAGTGGCCTTGGAAATAGTGGATGCATTGACAGTCATTTTCCAACATTCCATTGACTCTGGATCAGTTCCTATAGAGTGGAGGGTAGCCAATGTAACCTCACTTTTTAAAAAAGGAGGGAGAGAGAAAACAGGGAATTATAGACCGGTCAGCCTGACATCAGTAGTGGGTAAAATGATGGAATCAATTATTAAGGATGTCATAGCAGTGCATTTGGAAAGAGGTGACATGATAGGTCCAAGTCAGCATGGATTTGTGAAAGGGAAATCATGCTTGACAAATCTTCTGGAATTTTTTGAGGATGTTTCCAGTAGAGTGGACAAGGGAGAACCAGTTGATGTGGTATATTTGGACTTTCAGAAGGCTTTCGACAAGGTCCCACACAAGAGATTGATGTGCAAAGTTAGAGCACATGGGATTGGGGGTAGTGTGCTGACATGGATTGAGAACTGGTTGTCAGACAGGAAGCAAAGAGTAGGAGTAAATGGGGACTTTTCAGAATGGCAGGCAGTGACTAGTGGGGTACCGCAAGGTTCTGTGCTGGGGCCCCAGCTGTTTACACTGTACATTAATGATTTAGACGAGGGGATTAAATGTAGTATCTCCAAATTTGCGGATGACACTAAGTTGGGTGGCAGTGTGAGCTGCGAGGAGGATGCTGTGAGGCTGCAGAGCGACTTGGATAGGTTAGGTGAGTGGGCAAATGCATGGCAGATGAAGTATAATGTGGATAAATGTGAGGTTATCCACTTTGGTGGTAAAAACAGAGAGACAGACTATTATCTGAATGGTGACAGATTAGGAAAAGGGGAGGTGCAAAGAGACCTGGGTGTCATGGTACATCAGTCATTGAAAGTTGGCATGCAGGTGCAGCAGGCGGTTAAGAAAGCAAATGGCATGTTGGCCTTCATAGCAAGGGGATTTGAGTACAGGGGCAGGGAGGTGTTGCTACAGTTGTACAGGGCATTGGTGAGGCCACACCTGGAGTATTGTGTACAGTTTTGGTCTCCTAACCTGAGGAAGGACATTCTTGCTATTGAGGGAGTGCAGCGAAGGTTCACCAGACTGATTCCCGGGATGGCGGGACTGACCTATCAAGAAAGACTGGATCAACTGGGCTTGTATTCACTGGAGTTCAGAAGAATGAAAGGGGACCTCATAGAAACATTTAAAATTCTGACGGTGTTAGACTGGTTAGTAGCAGGAAGAATGTTCCCAATGTTGGGGAAGTCCAGAACCAGAGGTCACAGTCTAAGGATAAGGGGTAAGCCATTTAGGACCGAGATGCGGTGGAACTTCTTCACCCAGAGAGTGGTGAACCTGTGGAATTCTCTACCACAGAAAGTTGTTGAGGCCAATTCACTAAATATATTCAAAAAGGAGTTAGATGAGGTCCTTACTACTAGGGGGATCAAGGGGTATGGCGAGAAAGCAGGAATGGGGTACTGAAGTTGAATGTTCAGCCATGAACTCATTGAATGGCGGTGCAGGCTAGAAGGGCCGAATGGCCTACTCCTGCACCTATTTTCTATGTTTCTAAGAGACCTGGGTGTCATGGTACATCAGTCATTGAAGGTTGGCATGCAGGTACAGCAGGCGGTTAAGAAAGCAAATGGCATGTTGGCCTTCATAGCGAGGGGATTTGAGTACAGGGGCAGGGAGGTGTTGCTACAGTTGTACAGGGCCTTGGTGAGGCCACACCTGGAGTACTGTGTACAGTTTTGGTCTCCTAACCTGAGGAAGGACATTCTTGCTATTGAGGGCGTGCAGCGAAGGTTCACCAGACTGATTCCCGGGATGGTGGGACTGACCTATCAAGAAAGACTGGATCAACTGGGCTTGTATTCACTGGAGTTCAGAAGAATGAGAGGGGACCTCATAGAAACGTTTAAAATTCTGACGGGGTTAGACAGGTTAGATGCAGGAAGAATGTTCCCAATGTTGGGGAAGTCCAGAACCAGGGGACACAGTCTAAGGATAAGGGGGAAGCCATTTAGGACTGAGATGAGGAGGAATTTCTTCACCCAGAGAGTGGTGAACCTGTGGAATTCTCTACCACAGAAAGTTGTTGAGGCCAATTCACTAAATATATTCAAAAAAGAGTTAGATGAAGTCCTTACTACTAGGGGAATCAAGGGGTATGGTGAGAAAGCAGGAATGGGGTACTGAAGTTGCATGTTCAGCCATGAACTCATTGAATGGCGGTGCAGTCTAGAAGGGCCGAATGGCCTACTCCTGCACTTATTTACGATGTTTCTATGTTTCTATAATAAAGCAAATGGACACCGAGCCAAAGAAGGAGCTATTAGGCAAGGTGACCAAAATCTTGGTCAGAAGTAGGTTTCAAGGAGAGACTTAAGAGGAGGGAGAGGGGGTGGGGGGGCGGCTGGTCGCGAATTCTAGAGTGCAGGGCCTAGACGGTTAATATCACAGTCATACAAGAGAGTGGGTTGAAAGGAGGGGTGATGCACAAGAGACCAGAGACAGGAGAGTGCAGAGTTTAGGGGGTTTCTAAGGATGGAGGCGGTTACCTAGATAGGAAGGGATGAGGCCATGAAGGGATTTAAACACGAGTGTGAGAATTTTAATACCAAGAAGTTGGGGGAACGGGAACAATGTAGGTCAGTGAGGTTAGGGGTGATGTGCACGCGGGATTTGGTGCGGGATAGGATATGGGCAGCAGAGTTTTGGATGAACGGAAGTTTATGAAGTGGGAAGAAAGGAGGCCAGCCAGGAGATCATGAGATTAGTTGAGACTGGAGGTGACAATAGCATGAATGAGGGTTTCAGCCGCAGATAGGCTGAGGCAGGGGTGAATGCAACCGAAGTTACAGAGGCTTAAGTAGGCAGTCTTTCTGATGAAAAGGATAATGGAAACCCAGCTCAGGGTCAAATAGGATGCCAAGGATACAGACAGTTTGGAGCAGCCTGAGACAGTGACTGAAGTGGGAAAAGGAATTATTGGCAACAATACAGAGTTTGTGGTGTAGGCCAAAGTTGATGGCTTAAGTCTTCCCAATGCTTACCCAGAGGAAGTTGCAATACATCCATGACTGGATGTCATATAAGCAGTCTAACAGCACAGAGGCAGTGGAGGAGTCGAGAGAGATAGTTGAGAGATAGAGCTGGGTGTCCTCATGGGGTAGGTGACCTTACTTTACAGATGATGTACCAAGGGCAGCAGAGGTAACAGTGTGAGGCCTAGAAGATAAACCATTGCTTGAGATGCGCTGGCTACAATTAAGTAGGTCAGAAGTTAGTCCCACTGAGCCGGACAACGGAGGGGAGGCATTGGAGAAGAATGGTACGGCTGACAGCATCGCAGGCTGCAGAACAGTCAACGGGGTTGATGAGGGATAATGCATCATATTCACAGTCACAAATATTTGTGACTTTGGTTCGGGGCATTTTGGTGCATTGGGAAGAGTGGAAACCTGACTGGAACTTCAAACAGGTTGGAGGAGAGATGGGTACAGATTTAGGAGCCAAAAACACTTGCAAGGAGAGTTCCCCTCCAAGTTGTGATCATTTGGATTGAAGTGCCATATGATGCAGAAGCTTCCTGTGGAATCCTGGTCACTTCTTTAGATGGTACCCAAGTATTTGCACAGAAACAGAGATAAAGAGAGAGACACTCACAGTGAAGGATAGAAATAGGAAGGTCCCAGGTCCCAGTACTTTTTTTGAGCAATTTAAAAAGTATATATTTTCAACCTGTTTGTTTTCCCTCTCAACACACACCATATCCTGAGTGAGAGGTATTGAAGACAGCCTGATTCTAGGCCTCTGCTGATACTGCTCTTGGAACAAGCGCGAGGAGGTCTGAATTCCCTTCAATCCCCTGCGAGGAACAAGCTATCTGATATTTGTTATCAAACTTACACCAGAAATTTGCCACAAAAAATTCAGAGGTACCAAGCTGTGTCCTACTGCTATGTGCCACATATCCTATTGCTGTTTACGATCATATTATGGATACTTTTTCTTGCTTCTTTTAATAGACCCTTTCTGATAAAAGCCCCCCACCAATATACAGAAATAATTTCAGTGTTTACCTTCTGACTGAAATTGCTTCAGTAAGTCAGGATCCACAACGTAAGTAAAAGCACTGAGCCCTACCTACAACAACTGGCGAGATGGCAGGGATGCTAGATACTCATATTGATGACTTAGCAAAGTCTCCTGTCAATCACAGCAATCAATTATTTTCAATTAAAATTGTTAATCAATTATTTACTTTCAATTAGTTACCCAGCACTACTTTACTGCTTGTAATCTCCAAGGGCTGTTTCTATTTTGTACGAATCAGCATCTGCTGAATCAACAGGGACTCCATGCAGCGAGCACGGCAAAACAACGATTAATCTAAGGGTTAATGACTAATAATTATTCTGCATCCACAAACATGGCTCTGAAAACTCAGTGCGATCTATGCCTGATACTTCAAAGTGCTTAAAAAATAGACTTAAATTATCCAATCATTTTAGCTATGAGAAAAGATTGGATAGGCTGGGCTTGTTTTCTTTGGAAAAGAGGAGGCTGAGGGCTGACCTTATTGAGGTGTATAAAATTATGAGGGGCCTTGATAGAGTGGATAGGAAGGACCTATTTCCCTTAGCAGAGGGGTCAATAACCAACTGGCATTGATTTAAAGTCATTGGTAGGAGGTGTAGAGGGGATTTATGGGGAAATTTCTTCACGCAGAGGATGGTGGGGGTCTGGAACTCACTGCCCGAAAAGGTGGTAGAGACAGAAACCCTCATCACATTTAAAAAGTACTTGGATATGCACTTGCAGTGCGCAACCTACAAGGCTGCGGACCAAGTGCTCAATTTCCCCCAATTATCTGCGTCGTTTTTTTTGACGTGCAGCGTTTTTTGGGGCGTAAATAAAAATCTTCAAGTTTTCCCAAAGTTTCTGCGTCAGTGTAATTCACTTAGGTACAATTTTATTTCTAGGTTACAATTTGTTTGCATCATAGGGGGCGTAATCTGATGTCTGTGCCGGAGGGTGGGGGTTGGAAGCGGAGCCCCAAGCCCCTGTGTCCGGGCGAGGGAGCGATTCTGTCGGCCGATATTCTGACCCTCGAGCCCGATGAGGAGACGTTCGTTGGTGGTGTGGTACTTTGAAAAAAATCAAAAATTCAAGAATTGCATAAGACTTCATTGCCCCAAATGTCTTCATTGAATGCCTAGTTTCCCGTTCGAAGCAATCCTACTGCACATGCGCAGACCAGAGTGTGGTCCATACTAGGGCATCCACCTTGGAGAGAGAGAGAGGGAAGAAAAGGTGTGAGTGCTTTGTCCTACTGTTTTGAGGTTTTTGCAAAGCTACAATTTAATTATGGGGGCAATATTGACAAAGCCATACCTTGTGCAATCATAGAAACATAGAAACATCGAAAATAGGTGCAGGAGTAGGCCATTCGGCCCTTCTAGCCTGCACCGCCATTCAATGAGTTCATGGCTGAACATGCAACTTCAGTACCCCATTCCTGCTTTCTCACCATACCCCTTGAATCCCCTAGTAGTAAGGACTTCATCTAACTCCTTTTTGAATATATTTAGTGAATTGGCCTCAACAACTTTCTGTGGTAGAGAATTCCACAGGTTCACCACTCTCTGGGTGAAGAAATTCCTCCTCATCTCGGTCCTAAATGGCTTCCCCCTTATCCTTAGACTGTGTCCCCTGGTTCTGGACTTCCCCAACATTGGGAACATTCTTCCTGCATCTAACCTGTCTAACCCCGTCAGAATTTTAAATGTTTCTATGAGGTCCCCTCTCATTCTTCTGAACTCCAGTGAATACAAGCCCAGTTGATCCAGTCTTTCTTGATAGGTCAGTCCCGCCATCCCGGGAATCAGTCTGGTGAACCTTCGCTGCACTCCCTCAATAGCAAGAATGTCCTTCCTCAGGTTAGGAGACCAAAACTGTACACAATACTCCAGGTGTGGCCTCACCAAGGCCCTGTACAATTGTAGCAACACCTCCCTGCCCCTGTACTCAAATCCCCTCGCTATGAAGGCCAACATGCCATTTGCTTTCTTAACCGCCTGCTGTACCTGCATGCCAACCTTCAATGACTGATGTACCATGACACCCAGGTCTCTTTGCACCTCCCCTTTTCCTAATCTGTCACCATTCAGATAATAGTCTGTCTCTCTGTTTTTACCACCAAAGTGGATAACCTCACATTTATCCACATTATACTTCATCTGCCATGCATTTGCCCACTCACCTAACCTATCCAAGTCGCTCTGCAGCCTCACAGCATCCTCCTCGCAGCTCACACTGCCACCCAACTTAGTGTCATCCGCAAATTTGGAGATACTACATTTAATCCCCTCGTCTAAATCATTAATGTACAGTGTAAACAGCTGGGGCCCCAGCACAGAACCTTGCGGTACCCCACTAGTCACTGCCTGCCATTCTGAAAAGTCCCCATTTACTCCTACTCTTTGCTTCCTGTCTGACAACCAGTTCTCAATCCATGTCAGCACACTACCCCCAATCCCATGTGCTTTAACTTTGCACATTAATCTCTTGTGTGGGACCTTGTCGAAAGCCTTCTCAAAGTCCAAATATACCAAATCAACTGGTTCTCCCTTGTCCACTCTACTGGAAACATCCTCAAAAAATTCCAGAAGATTTGTCAAGCATGATTTCCCTTTCACAAATCCATGCTGACTTGGACCTATCATATTACCTCTTTCCAAATGCACTGCTATGACATCCTTACTAATTGATTCCATCATTTTACCCACTACCGATGTCAGGCTGACCGGTCTATAATTCTCTGTTTTCTCTCTCCCTCCTTTTTTAAAAAGTGGGGTTACATTGGCTACCCTCCACTCCATAGGAACTGATCCAGAGTCAATGGAATGTTGGAAAATGACTGTCAATGCATCCACTATTTCCAAGGCCACCTCCTTAAGTACTCTGGGATGCAGTCCATCAGGCCCTGGGGATTTATCGACCTTCAATCCCATCAATTTCACCAACACAATTTCCCGACTAATAACGATTTCCCTCAGTTCCTCCTCCTTACTAGACCCTCCGACCCCTTTTATATCCGGAAGGTTGTTTGTGTCCTCCTCAGTGAATACCGAACCAAAGTACTTGTTCAATTGGTCCGCCATTTCTTTGTTCCCCGTTATGACTTCCCCTGATTCTGACTGCAGGGGACCTACGTTTGTCTTTACTAACCTTTTACTCTTTACATATCTATAGAAACTTTTGCAATCCGTCTTAATGTTCCCTGCAAGCTTCTTCTCGTACTCCATTTTCCCTGCCCTAATCAAACCCTTTGTCCTCCTCTGCTGAGTTCTAAATTTCTCCCAGTCCCCGGGTTCTCTGCTATTTCTGGCCAATTTGTATGCCACTTCCTTGGCTTTAATGCTATCCCTGATTTCCCTTGATAGCCACGGTTGAGCCACCTTCCCTTTTTTATTTTTACGCCAGACAGGAATGTACAATTGTTGTAGTTCATCCATGCGGTCTCTAAATGTCTGCCATTGCCCATCCACAGTCAACCCCTTCAGTATCATTCGCCAATCTATCCTAGCCAAATCATGCCTCTAACCTTCAAAGTTACCCTTCTTTAAGTTCTGGACCATGGTCTCTGAATTAACTGTTTCATTCTCCATCCTAATGCAGAATTCCACCATATTATGGTCACTCTTCCCCAAGGGGCCTCGCACAACGAGATTGCTAATTAATCCTCTCTCATTACACAACACCCAGTCTAAGATGGCCTCCCCCCTAGTTGGTTCCTCGACATATTGGTCTAAAAAACCATCCGTTATGCACTCCAGGAAATCCTCCTCCACCGTATTGCTTCCAGTTTGGTTAACCCAATCTATGTGCATATTAAAGTCACCCATTATAACTGCTGCACCTTTATTGCACACACCCCTAATTTCATGTTTGATGCCCTCCCCAACATCACTACTACTGTTTGGAGGTCTGTACACAACTCCCACTAACGTTTTTTGCCCTTTGGTATTCTGCAGCTCTACCCATATAGATTCCACATCATCCCTCTGCATGATGGTGCTGCGGAGGAGAAGATTGATTAGACAACATCACCTGAGGAACCTCAGAGCATGTAGGGTGCTGATCAGGAGGCCTTACCCACATCGGGTATATCGAGACAGGCGTTTATACCTGCACCTGAGTGATGCAGACTGTGTCAGAAGGCTGCGTTTCCACAAAGAGGTTGTAGCTGATATCTGTGAGTTAATAAAAGCAGACTTGCACCCTAGAAGCATCAGGAGGACTGCTTTGTCAGTTGAAGTAAAGGTTACATCTGCACTTTCATTTTATGCATCTGGGTCATTCCAGGCCACAACTGGGGATGTGTGCACCATTTCTTAACATGTAACACATGTCTGCATTCGGCAGGTGACTGCTGCACTAAAAGCCCGGAGGAATGACTACATAAAGTTCCCCATGACCGCCCAGGCAATGCGTGACAGGGCTGTGGGCTTCTCCAGGGTTTCTAGCTTCCCCCATGTACAGGGCTGCATTGATTGTACCCACATCACCTTGCGAGCACCTTTGGAAGATTCTGCGATGTACAGGAACAGAAAAGGCTTCCACTCAATGAACGTGCAGCTCGTGTGTGATGGCATGCATTGCATCATGGCAGTTGATACTGTTATATATGTATACTTGTATTTACTCTGTACAGCCACCAGAGGGCTCATCCCCTGGAGACCCAAGGGATCCCATAATCCCTTGGGAGCATAGGTATTTAAGGAGGCTTCACAGGTTGGCGAGGCACTCTGGAGACCTGCAATAAAAGACTACGGTCACACTTTACTTTGAGCTCACAGTGTTCAGTCTGACCCTTTCTCCAGACACTACAACTGGCAATGAGATACAGATAGCGAACCCAAAGATGCAGAGAACAGTGGGCATCCTGGAGAAATTCTCAGAGGGAGATGATTGGGAAACTTTTTGTGGAGCGACTCAACCAATATGTCGTGGCCAAGTAGCTAGATGGGGAAGAGAGCGCTGCCAAATGAAGGGCGATCCTCCTCATGAAGAATCTGCTCACTCCAGCGAAACCCACGGAGAAATCGTACGACGATTTGTGCACACTGGTCCGAGAGCATTTGAACCCAAAGGAAAGCGTTCTGATGGCGAGGTATCGGTTCGACACCTACAAAAGGTCTGAAGGCCAGGAAGTGGCGAGTTATGTCGCCGAGCTGATGCCTTGCAGGACATTGTGAATTTGAAGGACATTTGGAGTACATGCTCAGAGACTATTTCATACTTAGCATTGGCCACGAAACCACACTTCGCAAACTTTCGACTGTAGAGACCCCAACCTTGAGTAAGGCCACAGCGATAGCCCAGGCGTTCATTGCCACCAGTGACAATACGAAGCAAATCTCTCAGCGCACAAGTGCTGCTACAAGTACTGTGAACAAAGTGATGTTGTGTTTGAATCGTAACATACAGGGCAGGTCATGCATACCTGCGGCTACACGCCCGCAGATCTAGCCATGGTTATGGAAGCATTTGAGAGTGAGCAATCACCCATCACTGCCCAGCAGATTAAAACCTGGACAAGCCAGGATCTTTATTATCTCTAGTCAAAAGCTGTGTGCTTCACGGAAGCTGGTCCAGTGTCCCAGTGGAACTGCAGGAAGAGATAAAGCCTTTTCAGCGGCGCAAAGATGAAATGTCTATACAGGCAGACTGCCTTCTGTGGGGCAATCGAGTAGTGGTCCCCAAGAAGGGCAGAGACACCTTTATCAATGACTTCTACAGAACCCACCCAGGCATCGTAATGATGAAAGCGATAGCCAGATCCCACGTGTGGTGGCCCAGTATTGATGCGGACCTAGAGTCCTGCATTCACAGATGTAATACATGCTCGCAGTTAAGCAATGTACCTGTAAAGTCCTTACTCTACAGTATGAAACCACATGAGGCACATTCTGGGGACAAGGTCACTCTGTGACCTTAACTCTTTATTCACAGGACTCCAAAAACGATGACCCTGCGTGGGACCTCCCTTTTTATACCTGTGTGATCAGGTAAGGAGTGTCTCCCACAAGTTCACCCCTTGTGGTCAAGGTGTGCATCTAGGTTGAGTGTATACAGTAATACAGCGGTGTTACATTGTGGTTACATACATGACATCACCTCCCCCCCCCCCCCCCCAAAGTCTTATTGGGATCATAGGTTTAGTCTTTCAGGTGGTCTACACACCCTCGTGGAGCGCCGCAGTTGGGGCTCTGGTTGTTGGACACTGACGTGAGTGTCTGTTACCTGTGGTGATTCCGGCCTGTCCGGGCTGACCTCAGGGACTGTGCATTCTACTGATTGCTCTTGTTGCTCGTTCACTGGCGGTGTGGTGAGCTCCATCTCATGGTCTTCTTCAGGTTCCTCCATGTCGATGCTGAACCTTTTTTTTACTTGGTCCAGATGCTTACGGCATATCTGACCATTGTTGAGTTTTACCACGATGACCCTATTCCCCTCTTTGTCAATTACAGTGCCCTCAAGCCATTTGGGCCCCATGGCGTGATTGAGGACAAATACAGGATCATTTATTTCTATGCATCTCCCCCTCGAATTACAGTCATGGTACTCGTTTTGTGACTTGAGCTTGCCCTCAACTATGTTAGTCAGGACTGGGTGAATGAGGGACTACTGAATTTTGAGTGTCCATTTCATTAGTAGCTCTGTGGGCGGGTGCGAGTGCGGTCGGGATCTATAGGCCAGCAGGAGACGCGTTAGGCGGCATTGTAGGGAGAGTCCTTGAATCCTGAGCATACCTTGCTTAATGATTTGGACCGCATGTTCCGCCTGGCCATTGGAGGCCGGCTTGAACGGCGCAGTCCTGACGTGGTTGATGCCATTGCCCGACATAAACTCTCGGAATTCGTAGCTTGTGAAACATGGGCCATTATCACTAACCAGGATGTCCGGCAAGCCATGGGTTGCAAAGATTGCACGTAGGCTTTCCATGGTGGTGGATGACGTGCATGAATTCAGAGTGATGCACTCGATCTATTTTGAGTACGCATCTACCAAGATAAGGAACATCTTTCCCATGAACGGGCCGGCGTAGTCAACATGAATGCCAGACAATGGCCTGGTGGGCCAGGGCCACGGGCTGAGCGGGGCCTCCCAGCTGGGCACACGTCGTGCACCTACGAATACAGTGTTCCAGGTCTGAATCAATTCCCGGCCACCAAACGTGTGACAGGGCAATGGCCTTCATCAGCACAATGCCTGGGTGCTCGCTGTGGTGTTCCCTGATGAATGCCTCCCTGCCCTTCTGGGGCATAACTACCCGGCTGCCCCATAGTAGGCAGTCGGCTTGGATGGAGAGCTCATCCATCCGTCTGTGGAATGGTCTGACCTCCTCAGGGCATGCTCCGTGTGCGGGCGCCCAATCCCCAGTCAGGACACATTTCTTAATCAGGGATAGGAAGTGTCATGTATGTAACCAGCATACTACTGTAACCCTTTTACAATTGTAACCCTCAGGTAACCACTACATACTGTACATACTTACTAGAAATGCACACCTTGACCACAGTGGGTGTACTGGTGGGAGACACTCCTTACCTGGAGATTCAGGTATATAAGGGGAGGTCCCTCGCAGGGCCAGCACTCCTTGGTCCAGGTAATAAAGGTGAAGGTCACAGAGTGACTGTGTCTGCAGTACGTGCCTCGTGTGATTATGTTTAAGAGTTAAGGACTCAACAGGAAGGGATCTCTGTTTGTCCAGATTTTGATCTGGCGGGCTGTGATGGGGGAGCCTGCGCTTTCAAAGGCATCGACAGCCATGACGGTCTCAGCGCTTTGCTCTAGTGCCCCCTCAGTGGTGGCCAGTGGAAGCCTGCTGAGCGCGTCAGCGCAATTTTCAGTGCCGGGCCGGTGCCGGATGGAGTAGTCATAAGCAGCCAGCGTGAGAGTCCATCGCTGTATGCGAGCTGATGCGTTGGCATTGATAGCCTTGCTGTCTGACAACAAGGATGTTAATTGCTTGTGGTCCGTCTCTAATTCAAACTTCCTACCAAAGAGGTACTGATGCATTTTTTTACACCAGAGGCACATGCAAACGCTTCCTTCTCGACCATCCCATATCTCCGTTCTGCTTGATAGAGGGACCTGGAGGCATAAGCCACAGGTTGTAGTTGACCCTCAGCATTGCCCTGCTGCAACACGCACCCAACCCCATAGGACGATGCATCACATGTCAGAACCAATTTTCTTCGGGATTGTACAGGGTCAACAACTTGTTTGAATAAAGTAGGTTTCGCGCCCAATCAAAAGCCCGTTCCTGACAGTCCCCCGAAAACCAATCGCAACCCTTACGCAGGAGCACGTATAGCAGCTCCAACAACGTGCTCAAGTTCAGCAGAAAGTTCCCGAAATAGTTCAACAGTCCCAGGAATGAACGCAACTCCGATGTGTTGCAGGGCCTTGGTGCTCGTCGAATCGCCTCTGTTTTGGATTCGGTGGGCCGAATCCCATCTGCAGCAACCCTCCTGCCCAGAAATTCAACCTCAGGAGCTAAGAACACACATTTAAACTTCTTGAGTCGCAGGCCTACCCGGTCCAGTTGGCGTAGCACCTCCTCCAGGTTGTGGAGATGTTCCTCGGTGTCTCGACCCATGATGAGGATGTCGTCCTGGAATACGATCGTTCCAGGAATGGATTTAAGCAGGCTTTCCATGTTTCTTTGAAAAATCGCGGCCGCTGATCGAATGCCAAACGGGCACCTGTTATAAACGAACAGTCCCTTGTGCGTGGTGATGGTGGTCAGTAGTTTAGATTCGTCGGCCAGTTCCTGGGTCATATAGACTGAAGTGAGGTCCAACTTGGTGAACAGTTTGCTGCCTGTCAGCGTGGTGAAGAGGTCCTCCGCTCTTGGGAGCGGGTACTGATCTTGTAGGGATACCCGATTGATGGTGGCCTTGTAGTCGCCACAGATCCTGACAGAGCCATCCGCTTTTAGGACGGGAACGGTGGGGCTCGCCCAGTCGCTGAATTCAACAGGCGAGATGATGCCCTCTCTCAATAGCCGGTCCAATTCACTCTCGATCTTTTCCCGCATCACATACGGCACCACTCTGGCTTTGTGGTGCACTGGCCTGGCGTCCGGGGTGATGAGTATCACTACTTTAGGGCCTTTGAAAGTCCCGACGCCAGGTTGGAATAGTGAATCAAATTGTTGTAGGACTTGTGAGCACGAACTTCGCTCCACAGATGACATTGCGTGAACATCCCCCCATTTCCAGTTCATCTCGGCTAACCAGCTCCTCCCCAACAGTGCGGGACCATTGCTCGGGACAATCCAGAGCAGCAGCCAATTCACTAACCCATTGTGTGTGACAGCCAACATTGCACTGCCTAGCACCGGAATGATTTCTTTAGTGTAAGTCTGTAATTGTGTCTCAATACGTGCTAATTTGTGTCTACTGGCTTTAAGTGGCCATAGCTGCTCAAATTGCTGAACGCCCATGAGTGACTGGCTGGCCCCAGTGTCCAGCTCCATGGGATACCATTTAATAAAACCCTCATCATCATTGGTGGTGTTTTGGTGAATGAACTGTGAATATTCGCCGCATGGACCCGCTGAACCTCGGTGTCCATCGATTTGCCCCAAAAGTCATCCTGCCTCAAAGAACCCTCTTCTGGTCCATCCACCTCATATATTAGTCTGGTTGTAGACTTCCTGCACATTTGAGCTAAGTGGCCACTGAGATTGCAGTTCCTGCAGACAAACTGTTGAAATCTGCAAGATCTAGCTGAGTGTTTTCCCCCACACCTCCAGCATGAGTTAAAGTTTCCATTGTTGGAAACAAAGGGATTATGGCCAGGCATTCTGCGCTGACTGTCCCTTTGATTGCTCTTAAGTACCTATTAGTGAGTGCCAATGGCCCCATCCCGAGCCGCATTGTCCACTGTGAAGGCGTGAATGTCCGTTCAGCTTGCCATTGTCTCTGTTGAAGTCCTACTCTTGGGGTCTATTGCTGCCTGGCGAGTGTCGGACTGCCCCTGCCTGCCTGCAGGGCTCTGAGTCGCATTGATGATGCTGACTCCCTGATCCCTCGCTGCGTTAGAGGCAGAATTGCGCGCTTATATTATTTTTGTCTCTTCCTCCCCTGCCATGAAAGTTTGAGCTATCAATGCCACCGCTTCCAAGGTCAAATCCTTGGTCTCAATTAATTTGCGGAAAATTCCCACATGACCGATGCCCTTGATAAAGAAGTTCCTTAGCATCTCCCCCCTGCAGGCGTCTGTGAACTTACAGAAGCTGGCCAAACGCCGGCAGTCCGTTACGAAGTCCAGTATGCTCTGTCCTTCACGACGTCGGTGTGTGTAGAATCTGTGTCGGGCCATATGTATGCTACTCTCCAGTTTGAGGTGTTCCCCGATCAATTTGCTAAGTTCTTCAAAGGTTTTGTCTGCCGGCTTTTCGGGTGCTAGTAAGTCCTTCATGAGCGCGTAAGTCTTTGGTCCGCAGCTGGTCAAAAGATGAGCCCTTCGCTTGTCGGCCACTGCATTCCCCAGCCATTCTTTCATAACGAAGCTTTGCTGAAGCCTCTCGACAAAATCATCCCAGTCTTCCCCAACACAGTACCGTTCCTCTGTGCTACCGGTGGCCATGCTCATGGGTCGTAAATTCCTGTTTCTCGTCGCCAATGTAAAGTCCTTAGTCTACAGTATGAAACCACATGAGGCACATTCTAGGGACAAGGTCACTCTGTGACCTTAACTCTTTGTTCACAGGACTCCAAAAACGATGACCCTGCGTGGGACCTCCCTTTTTATACCTGTGTGATCAGGTAAGGAGTGTCTCCCACAAGTTCATCTCTTGTGGTCAAGGTGTGCATCCAGATTGAGTGTATACAGTAATACAGTGGTGTTACATTGTGGTTACATACATGACAGTACCCAGGGAGGCGCCGCTAAGTTTATGGTCTTGGCCCTCCAAACCGTGGTCTAGGGTACACGTCAACTATGCAAGCCCGTTCTTGGATAAAATGTTCCTTGTGGTTGTAGATGCATACTCCAAGTGGATTGAATGTGAGATAATGTCGGCTAGCACGTCCGCTGCCACTACTGAAAGCCTGCGGGCCATGTTTGCCACACACGGCCTACCCAATGTTCTGGTGAGTGACAATGGACCATGTTTTACCAGTGCTGAGTTCAAAGAATCCGTAACGGGATCAAACATGTCACATCTGCCCCGCTTAAACCAGCGTCCAATTGTCAGGCAGAGAGAGCAGTGCAAATCATCAAGCAAGGCTTGAAGAGGGTAACTGAAGGCTCACTGCAGACTCGCCTATCCCGAGTCCTGCTTAGCTACCGCACGAGACCCCACTCACTCACTGGGATTCCACCTGCTGAACTGCTCATTTAAAGAGTACTTAAGTCAAGGCTCTCATTAGTTCACCCTGATCTACATGAACAGGTAGAGAGCAGGCAGCTTCAACAAAGTGCAAACCATAATAGCGCAAATGTGTCATGCGAGATTGAAGTCAATGATCCTCTATTTGTATTGAATTATGGACAAGGTCCCAAGTGGATTCCTGGCACTGTCGTGGCCAAAGAGGGGAGCAGGGTATTTCGGGTCAATCTTTCAAATGGACTCATTCACCGGAAACACTTGGACCAAATCAAACTCAGATTCATGGACTAAACTGAGCAACCCACCTTGGACCCTACCTTTTTTGAACCCCCAACATACACACCAGTGGCAACCGGCACCACTGTTGACCACGAAGCAGAACCCATCATCCAAAGCAGCCCAGCACGGCCCAACACACCAGGCAGCCCAGCAAGGTCAGCTGCACAGCAGCCTAGCGAGGGCCCAACAAATGATTCAACAACACCAGCTTTCACACCAAGACGATCAACCAGGGCAAGAAGGGCCTCACATTGTAGATAGTTACACTATTGACTTTGCGGGGGCGGGGGGGTTGTTATACATGTATACTTGTATTTACTCTGTACAGCCACCAGAGTGCTCATCCCCTGGAGTCCCAAGTGATTCCATAATCACTTGGGAGCACAAGTATTTAAGGAGGCTTCACAGGTTGGAGAGGCACTCTGGAGACTTGCAAGAAAAGACTAAGATCATACTTTACTTTGAGCTCACAGTGTTCAGTCTGACTCTTTCTCCATACACAACAGATACAAGATACCCTGGGAGTGTAGTGTCTCTGCACTTTGTTACAAACTCACACGAGGCATGTATATATCAGACACGGTCACTCTGTGACCTTCACTTTATTCCCAGGACCAAGGAGTGCTGACCCTGGGTGGGACCTCACCTTTTATACTTGGAAACCCAGGTGAGGAGTGTCTCCGGCAAGCTCACCCCTGTGGTCAGGGTGTGCATTTCAAGGGTACAGGTACAGTGTGCATGAGTTACAGTTACATAACTATTGTCATTGCAAGATGGTGAAATACATGACATTACTTCCCCCCTTGAGTCTTTTTAGTTTCAGAGGTTAAGTCTATTGGGTGGTCGGCGCTCTCTATTGGAGCGCCGCAGTTGTGGCTCTGGTGGCTGAGCCTCAGCACGTGTCTCTGTCTCTTGAGGTGATTCCGGCCTGTTTGGGCTAGCCGCAGGGACTGTGCATGCTGAGGGCTATCTTTGTTTCTCGTACGCTGGCAGTGGTGTGGGTGCTATCTCATCATGCTCTTCTTCTGGTTCCTCCGTGTCTGCACTGAACCTTGTCTTTACTTGGTCCAAGTGTTTGCGGCATATCTGCCCATTGTTTAGTCTGACCACCATGACCCTGTTTCCTTCTTTGCCAATTACGGTGCCCTCAAGCCATTTGGGTTAAGAACAAATACCGGGTCATCTATTTCTATACACCTCCCCCTTGAGCCTCGATCATGGAGTTCGGTTTGGGACTGGCGCTTGCCCTCAACAATGTCTGCCAGGTCTGGGTGAATGAGGGACAGCCGCGTCTTGAGCATGCGTTTCATGGGGAGTTCCGCTGGTGGGACTACCGTGAGCGAGTGCGGGCGGGACCTGTAGGCCAGCAGGAGGTGCGATAGGTGGTACTGAAGGGAGGGTCCTTGGATGCGTAGCATGCCCTGCTTTATGACTTGGACCTCCCGTTCCGCCTGGCCATTGGAAGCTGGCTTGAATGGCGCTGTCCGGACATGCTTGATCCCATTGCCCGACATAAACTCCTGGAATTCATAGCTGGTAAAACATGGGCCATTGTCGCTGACCAGGATGTCTGGCAAGCCGTGGGTCGCGAAAACCACACGCAGACTCTCCACTGTGATGAATGTCGTGCACGAGTTCAATATGATGCAGTCGATCCACTTCGAGTATGAATTGACTATGATCAGGAACATTTTCCCCATGAACGGGCCCGCATAGTCTACGTGAATATGTGGCCATGGCCTGATGGGCCAGGGCCACGAGCTGAGTGGAGCCTCCCTGGGGGCATTGCCCAGCTGGGCACACGTCGTGCATCTGCGAACCCAGTGTTCCAGGTCTGAGTCAATCCCCGGCCACCATACATGTGACTGGGCAATGGCCTTCATTAACACGATGCCAGGGTGCTCGCTGTGGAGTTCCCTGATGAACGCTTCCCCTCCTTTTTGGAGCATGACTACCTGGCTGCCCCATAGCAGGCAGTCGGCTTGGATGGAGAGTTCATCCATTTGTCTCTGAAACGGCCTGACTTCCTCGGGGCACGCCCTGTGTGCGGGCGCCCAATTCCCAGTCAGGACACATTTCTTTATCATGGATAGGAGGGGGTCTCTGTTGCTCCAGAGTTTGATCTGTCGGGCTTAGATGGGGGAGCCCGTAGTGTCAAAAGCCTCAACGGCCATGACCATCTCGGCACTCTGCTCCGACGCCCCCTCGGTGGTGGTCAGTGGGAGTGCATCAGCACAATTTTCGGTGCCTGGCTGGTGCCGTATGGTGTAGTCATACGCAGTCAGCGTGAGGGCCCATCGCTGTATGTGAGCTGACGTGTTAGCGTTGACAGCCTTGCTGTCGGACAACAGGGATGTTAACGGCTTGTGGTCCGTCTCTAGCTCGAACTGTCTGCCGAAAAGGTACTGGTGCATCTTTTTCACACCGTACACACACGCGAGTGCCTCCTTCTCGACCATGCCGTATCCATGCTCTGCCTGGGAGAGCGACCTGGAGTCGGCCGTCATCGTTACCCTGCTGCAATACACACCCAACCCGGTAGGATGACGCATCGCATGTTAAAACCAGTTTTTTACAGGGATCATACAAAGTCAACAGTTTGTTGGAACACAGCAGCTTCCTCGCCTTATTGAAAGCCCGTTCTTGACAATCCCCCCAAAACCATTCATAACCTTTACAGAGGAGCATGTGTAATGGCTCCAACAATGTGCTTAAGTTCGGCAGAAAGTTCCCAAAATAGTTCAAAAGTCCCAGGAATGATCACTACTCTGACGTGTTGCCGGGCCTGGGCGCCCGGCGAATCGCCTCAGTTTTTGATTCAATGGGACGGATCCCGTCTGCGGCAACCCTCCTGCCCAGGAACTCGACCTCTGGGGCCAAAAACACGCACTTGGCCTTTGTCAGCCGCAAGCCTACCCGATCCAATCGGCATAGCACCTCCTCCAGGTTGTGGAGGTGTTCCTCAGTGTCTCGACCCATTAAAAGGATGTCGTCTTGGAATACGACCGTTCCAGGGATGGACTTGAGCAAGCTTTCCATGTTTCGCTGAAAGATAGCGGCTGCCGAACGAATGCCAAACAGGCACCTGTTGTAGACAAATAATCCTTTGTGCGTCGTGATGGTGGTCAGAAGCTTGGAATCTTTCGCCAGTTCCTGAGTCATGTAGGCCGAAGTGAGGTCCCGCTTCATGAACAGCTTTCCACCTGCCAGCATGGCAAAGAGGTCCTCCGCTCTCGGAAGCAGGTATTGGTCTTGCAGCGACACTCAGTTGATGGTGGCTTTGTAGTCGCCACAAATCCTAACCGAGCCATCTGCTTTGAGGACGGGAACAATGGGACTTTCCCAGTTGCTGAATTCAATGGTCGAAATTATGCCCTGTTTGAGCAGCCTGTCCAGTTCACTTTCACTTGTCTCACGCATCACGTACGGCACCGCTCTGGCTTTGTGGTGCACTGGTCTGGCGTCCGGAGTGATGCGTATCACTACTTTAGTGCCCTTGAATGTACTGACACCGGGTTGAAACAGTGACTCGAATTTTTGCAAGACCTGCGAGCATGAACTTTGCTCCACGGATGAAATGGCGTGCACATCCCCCCATTTCCAATTCATCTCAGCTGGCTAACTCCTCCCCAAAAGCGCGGGGCCATTTCCTGGAACAATCCAGAGTTGCAGCCGGTTCTGTAATCCATTATGCGTTACCACCAAGTTTGCACTGCCCAGCACTGGGATGATCTCTTTGGTGTACGTACGTAGCTGCATCTCAATGCGTTCCAGTTTGGGCCTGCTAGCACTGTGTGGCCATAGTCTCTCAAACTGTTGGGCGCTCATGAGTGACTGGCTAGCTCCCATATCCAGCTCCATGTGCACCGGGATGCCATTCAGTAAGACTTTCATCATCATGGGTGGCGTTTTAGTGTATGAGCTGTGGATGTCAGCCACATGAACTCTCTGAACTTCAGCATCCATGGTTGTTCTCCAGGCCTCATCCTGCATTGCAGACCCCTCGTCTGGTTCCTCTGTCTCGCAGGCGAGCTGCACTACTGCCTTTTTGCACATCCTGGCCAAGTGTCCACTGACATTACAAATCCTACAGGTGTAAAGCTGGAACCTGCAGCTTTTGGCAGTGTGTTTACCCCCACATCTCCAGCATGAGCTGAGATTGCTGTTAACAAAAGGACTATTCCAAGGCATTCCTCTCTGATGGTTCGTTTGGCTGTTTCTAAGCACTCTGAATGGTCCCATCACGGGATGCATTGTTCCTCGTGATGGCGTGAATTGCCGAAACCCTTTCCATTGTCCCTGTTGCGGGCCCATGCTGGAGCTTGTTGCTGCCTGGGTGGTATCGAATTGCCCTTGCCTGCCTGCCTGGGTGGTGTTGAATTGCCGTTGCCTGCCTGCGGTTCTGTGTTCTGGGTTCTGTATCACTTTTACAACATTAACTCCCTGGTTCATCGCAACGTTAAATCCAGGGCTGCATGCGTAGATTAGCTTGGTCTCCTCTTCCCCTGCCATAAAGGTCTGAGCTATCAACGCCGCCCTTTCAAATGTTAGGTCCTTGGTCTTTATAAGCTTCCTGAAAATGCTGGCATGATTAATGCCCTCGATGAAAAAGTCCCTTAACATCTCCCCCCTGCAGGCATCGGAGAACTTACAGAGACTGGCCAAACGCCACAGTTCCGCCACGAAGTCTGAGACGTTTTGACCCTCCCGACGCCGGTGAGAGTAGAATCGGTGCCAGGCCATGTGTACGCTACTTGCTGGCTTGAGATGCTCACTGATCAGCTGCCTGAGCTCTTCGAAAGACTTGTCCGCTGGCTTTTGGGGTGCGAGCAGGTCTTTCATCAGCGCATACGTCTGTGGTCCGCAGCTGGTCAGTAGATGCGCCCTCCACTTGTCAGCCGCTGTCTCTTCCAGCCAATCCTTTGTGACAAAGCTCTGCTGGAGTCTTTCCACAAAGTCGTCCCAGTCCTCACCCACACAGTAGCGTTCCTCTATGCCACTGGTGGCTATCCTCGTGGTTCGGTGATTCCCGTTTCTCGTCGCCAGATGTAGTGATGTAGTGTCTCTGTACCTTGTTACAAACTCACACGAGGCATGTATATATCAGACACGGTCACTCTGTGACCTTCACTTTATTCCCAGGACCAAAGAGTGCTGACCCTGGGTGGGACCTCCCCTTTTATACCTGGAAACCCAGGTGAGGAGTGTCTCCCGCAAGCTCACCCCCTGTGGTCAGGGTGTGCATTTCAAGGGTACAGGTACAGTCTGCATGAGTTACAAGTTACATAACTATTGTCATTGCAAGATGGTGAAATACATGACAGGGAGCACCCATGATGCTTTCATCCTACGTGAGAGCGTTATATCTGCCATGTTTCAGCAGTAGCCAGAAGGGCAGAGCTGGATGCTGGGGGACAAAAGTTATGGCCTCGCCACCTGGCTCATGACGCCCCACACGTAACCCAGACAGAAGCCGGTCGAGCTCTCCTTCCCCTCCTCACCCTGGGTGTAGCTCACTGCATCCCACTGGGACCCACAGCCATGGATGGTGGGGCCTTCGGTGTGGCTAGCTGCACCCCACTGGAACCCGCAACCTCGGACAGTGTGAAACCATGAAATGTCCCAACACTCGCATCATTCAGGAAAGGGGCTGGCACCTCAAAGGGCGGCACCTGCAGCTCCTCCAGAGTGAGTATGAGTGGGGGCTTCATCCTCCCTCTCACCCTCACCCCCATGGTCTTGGTCTGGAAAGTCGGATTGTAAGATGTTCTCCTCTTCAGGCTCGTCCGCATCTGAACCTTCTTCTGCATTGGCTTCAGCCTCATCAGGGTGTCAACCTGTGCAATGGTTCTGCAAAATTTAACTCAAGTTCTGCAAAATTTAACAGAACAGACAAATGGTTAACAGCAGAGGAGGGGGCAGGGTGGCATGAGTAGGCTCACACAGTGCAGGCAGCAGGCTGATTTGAAGGACCACGATGAATGATAGCATATTGCATCAACTGAAGCATGGCTGATGGGGACATCCCCATGAACTGAAGCATGGCTAGCCCATGCAGCACTTGACATTTAGCAAAGCCAGACTGTGGAATTTGCAGGACTTACCCTCTCCCTCGAGTTTGGGCCCAGCTTGTGCAGTGGTGGTTGCTTTTCTCCAGGCACGACCCATCAAAACAGCGACCCTCTCTTCCACGGGTGTCAGTGGATTCAGATTTGCTGGATCCCCACCTGTTAGAGAGTTCTCTCCCTTTTGTTGTGGGCCACCTTCCTCTGCAAAGATGAAAATATAACCTTTAGAGATGGTGTCTTTCTGCTGGGTGGGACACACAGATGGTCACATTTACAATTGCAATTCCAGTGAATAAATGAAAATATTACTTACACTAACTGCTTGACCAAGGCCCTGCCACTTATTTTTGCACTGGCCTCCGGACCTCAGGGTGGTCACCATTGCAGAGTAATCTTCTGCAAGTTGGTTCTAGTGTTTCTTAATTTCTTTTTGTGAAACTTTTATATGACCTCTGCTTGTGTCCAGCTAATGCCATCTGGCTTCAATTACAGTAACCAGGGCCTCCACTTCATCCTGAGAAATTCTTGGTCCTTGAGCTACGTTGCATATTGCAGCTCCAATTTTTTCCACTCAGAATTAAAGTTCTCACACACAACTGGCTCTTTAAAAATGGCCAAATGCAGATCAGGAGCTGTACTGGGCATGTGTGCCCATACCAGTCACGTCGAAAATGTCTTTTTTTTCCGTGCGTGCTCAGAAGGTGGGGCGGCATCCTTTATCCGGTGCAGACCTTAGGCTCCGCCCACCGAAGCTAAAGGATTGGCTGCAAAGTGCCATTTTCAAAAATTATGAACGAGGAAACTTTAAAGTTTTTTTGGCATAGTCGGGCCCCAAAGAAAGGGCATAACTCTTCAAATATGCCAAAAAAAACGGCATTGGGGAAAATTGAGCCCCAAGAGTTGGAAAGTGGGATTAGGCTGGATAGCTCTTTGTCGGCCGGCATGGACACGATGGGCGGAATGGCCTCCTTCCGTGCTGTAAGTTTCTATGATTCTATGATTTGAAATAAGCAATGTAAATAACACAGCAAAATGAGAATTTAGTGCTAAGTATTTGAACTATCAGATCATTCGAATTAAGCAACTTTGGATTAAGAGTAGACTTCAGCACAATACTGACAACTTCTTGACTCTTATGTCATTGTACTTTCACCCAGACATCTCACCCCTGCACAGTGCCAGAATTCTACCCACAAGGTGAAGCCATGATTTTCTACAAAAGAATAACAAAAGTGTACGCAGGCTGCAACATCACCAATAAAAAACAGAAAAGTATAATTACAGTGCACTTCTGATTATGCTCCAAATACCAGGAATTTGTCATGGTTAATTAAAATTTTGATATCTAAAAATTGATTATTGAACACTTCAGTTGTTCAGAGAACAAAACTATTTATGGTAATGCAATGCTGTAGTTTATTATCGCTGGTTAAATAATTGATAGTATACTATACACCAAGTAACCACTATGAAAGTCATTAATGATCAGAAGTTTATTTGAATTTCAGATGTAACTTATTTAAACCAGTTTCTTTGGGCTCAAGTTTCGGATCCCCGCTAGAACGGCGCACATCGGAGAGGCTCGCCTAATTTGTAGAACAAAAATTGCGCCGAATACTTACCTCGCGATTCTCCGATATCTGTAGGCCCATTTCCAGGTCGGCGGGCACAGCAGGAGCTGCTGGGGGCGGACCTACAGCTCTGCGCCAAAAACAGTGCCGGCAGCTGCGTGCTGTCTCCGGGCGACGACCCTATCCCTGGCAGAAGGGACGTCGCCCCTATTCTGGGCCGAGTGGCCTGACTGCCTTTCCCTTTTCCGCGGCGGCCCGCCTGGCATCTCCTGGGGGCAGGCCCTGCCCGAACTCCTCGTCGGTGGCGGGGCCCGCCCGAAGTCCTGGGCAGTGGTCCGGCATCTCCTGGGGGTGGGCCCCGCCCGAATTCCTCGATGTCGTCGGCATCCTCGTCGGGGCCCACCCGCCCGGCATCTCCTGGGGGGGGGGGCTCCGTCCCAGCAGGCTGTTGGAGGGCTCCCGGTGCTGCAGTGGGTGAGTAGAAACATTTAATTTTTTATTTATTGATTTAATTTTTAATTTTTTTTTATTTTTATTTTTTAATTTGTTTTAATTGATTTATTGGTTGATTTATTGATTTATTGATTTATTTATCATTTATTATTGATGATGGCTCTTTATTTGTAAAAGTGAAGTGTTTAATGTTTGTAAAATCCCCTAACTTCCCTCTAACTTCTCTTCCCCCCCCCCGCCCCCCCCATCTCTCGCTCCCAGCGCCTAATTTATAAAGTGTAGGCAAGGTTTTTCTGAGCGTACAAAAATCTACACTTATTCCATTCTAAGTTAGTTTGGAGTAAATTTTTGCTGCCTAAACTTGCAAAACAGGCATAAGTGGCTGGTAATGCCCTCTTTTGAAAAAAAACTGTTCTAAAACGAAACTATTCTAACTCACTAGAATTGGAGCAAACGAAATGCCGACAATTGCAATTTCTAAGATACTCCATTCTAAGCTAGTTTCTCCAAAAAAACAGGAGCAACTCGAGCCGAAACTTGAGCCCAATTTAGCCATTTAATTTCATTTACCAACTTAAGAAAAAGATTTGGCCAGCTTTGACGAAGGGTCATCAACCTGAAACGTTAACTCTGTTTCTCTTTCCACAGATGCTGCCTGACTTGCTGAGTATTTCCAGCATTTTCTGTTTTTATTTTAGATTTCCAGCATCCGCAGTATTTAGTTTTTGTAAGAAAAAGATTTGTTCATTGATAAAGCGCAGGAAGCAATCTGGTACCTTTTCCACATTCTCACATCTCTGCACAGGAAGTTTTAATGTTTCCAGTTATTTTAGTGTATCATCATCATCATAGGCAGTCCCTCGGAATTGAGGAAGACTTGCTTCCACTCTTAACACGAGTTCTTTGGTGGCTGAACAGTCCAATACGAGAACCACAGTCTCTGTCACAGGTGAGACAGATAGTTGTTGTGTGAAGGGGTGGGTGGGACTGGTTTGCCACACGCTCTTTCCACTGCCTGCGCTTGATTTCTGCATGCTCTCGGCGATGAAACTCAAGGTGCTCAGCGCCCTCCCGGATGCACTTCCTCCACTTAGGGCGGTCTTGGGCCAGGGACTCCCAGGTGTCGGTGGGGATGTTGCACTTTATCAGGGAGGCTTTGAGGGTGTCCTTGTAACGTTTCCGCTGCCCACCTTTGGCTCGTTTGCCGTGAAGGAGTTCCGAGTAGATCACTTGCTTTGGGAATCTCATGTATGTAAGGAGACCAACATACTGTACTTTCATTACTGTGACCTGGATTTGGAAACAGCACAGTTGAATGAGAAAACTCTCTCTCTCTCTCTCTCTGCCCCCAGCCCACCACCCCACTCACGCCCTAATGAACCGATGTAAAATGGGTTAGTCAGGCTCAATCACGTTCCCAACAAACCACAAAATGCTCCACAACTAGGTGCAGTTTGAGGAGTCTAATTCATGTATCCATAAAGATGGCCAGCGTAGACAACGGGGAAATGATACTGGTGAGAACAAGCCATTACTCTCTGGTTGGGTTACTGTGCCTTGTTGGGCACCACAGAGGAAGTTCCATTCTGCATCTGCTCCATGTTATACCTGACCTGTACGCCATGCCCCGAAGACCGCCAGATAAAACCTAGCGGAGCAGCCCTCCCGGCAGCGGGAAGTTGGAAAACCTGAAAAAAAGGTAAGTTAAAACTTTTATTTATTTTTTTGCAGGGATTTGTTCGGTAAGGATCGTGGTATTGTTTTTTGCGTTTTTAAAAAAAATTTCCCCTCCCAAGGTCTCTTTCACAGTACTCCCAGTCCCGCACTAAAGTAGGCGAGGATCGCGTTTTTGTGCCCCGAATAATAGTGCAATGCCTCCCTTTGTGGTGTAGACACCAAGGGCCCAAGTTTCCACCCGATAAAAGACGGGTGCCCCTCCGAGCTGGGCGCCCGTTTTTCGCGCCACAAAGTGCGCCTAAAAAAACCCTCCATATTCTCCACCTCCCTGCAGGTCCTCTGGCCCTCGGCGCGCGCAGCAGGAGCAGTAGGGGGGCGGAGCCAGGTCCCTGCGCTGAAAACAGTGCTGGGACCTCTGCACATGCGCGCTACAGTGGGCACGCAAGTGCAGCAGCTCCAGGCGCCCGAAACTGTGTGGGAGGGGCCCGAAGCACGCAGCCCCTAGCCCTGGCCCAATGGCCTCACTGGGGCTGCGTGAATAAGGCTCCTCCCACGGCCAGCTCCTGCTTCCTGCCGACTCCCGCTCCTGCTTTCCGCCCCCCCCCCCCCGGATCGGACCCGACCTGACTCGTCTGCTGCTCCTGCTCCCCCCCCCCTCACCGCCCCGACCGGACCCGAGTCGACCCGTCTGTCGCTGCCGCTCCTGCTTCCCCCCCCCCCACCCCCGACCGGACCCGAGTCGACCCGCCTGTCGCTGCCGCTCCTGCTTCCCCCCCCCTCACCGCCCCGACCGGACCCGAGTCGACCCGTCTGTCGCTGTCGCTCCTGCTTCCCCCCACCCCCCACCCCCCCCGACCGGACCCGAGTCGACCCGCCTGTCGCTGTCGCTCCTGCTTCCCCCCCCCCCTCACCGCCCCGACCGGACCCGAGTCGACCCGCCTGTCGCTGTCGCTCCTGCTTCCCCCCCCCCCTCACCGCCCCGACCGGACCCGAGTCGACCCGCCTGTCGCTGTCGCTCCTGCTTCCCCCCCCCCCTCACCGCCCCGACCGGACCCGACTCGACCCGCCTGTCGCTGCCGCTCCTGCTTCCCCCCACCCCCCCCCGACCGGACCCGAGTCGACCCGTCTGCGTCTGCCGCTCCCGTTCTCACCCGACTCGACCCGACTCTACTCCCGCCCCCGCCCCCGGACTGGATCCGACCTGACCTCCCCCTCCCTGACCTGACCTCCCCCTCCCTGACCTGACCTCCCCCTCCCCGACCTGACCTCCCTCTCCCTCCCTCCCTCCCTCCCCCTCCCTCTCTCCCTCCCTCCCCCTCCCTCTCCCCCCGCCGACCCGAACCGAACCTCTCTCCCCGACCCGACCCAACGCCACCTACCTCTGGTGCTGGGGACAGGCCCTGCCCGAAATCTCGGGCCCGGCCCGTTCAGCCTTCGATCCCGACGGCAAACCGCTTCCTAAAGGCCTGCCTGAAAAACTTTCACACAGGTCGGAACATGGTTTATTTAATCTTTTCTTTGCTTATAAATTTTTATTCAGGTTGGATTTATTTGTATAATATTTGTATAAGTATAAATAAGGATTTATTGTAGAATTTAATGACTTCCCTTCACCCCCCCCCCCCCCTCATTCCCTACGCCTAATTTGTAACCTGCGCCTGATTTTTTAATGTGTAGAACAGGTTTTTTCAGTTCTACAAAAATCTTCACTTGCTCCATTCTAAGTTAGTTTGGAGTACGTTTTCACTGTGGAAACTTTCAAATCAGGTGTCAGTGGCTGGACACGCTCCCTTTTGAAGAAAAAATTCTGTTCCAAAGTGGAACTGTTCTACCTGACTAGAACTGCAGAAATAAAAATGTGGAGAATTGCGATTTCTAAGATAATCCGTTCTCCACCAGTTGCTCCTAAAAATCAGGTGCAAATCATGTGGAAACTTGGGCCCCAAGTGCCAAAAGTTAGGCCTTAAATCGGTAATGGAGTGAAAACGGTAATTTCCGTGTATCGCTTACGATTTTGCCCAAAAACGGAGAACAACGAAAATCCAGCCCATGGTGTTTTTCCCTTGTCTTGTTGCCTCTCCCCAAATGCATTACCTCACACTTTCCCAGATCGAATTCCAGTTGACACAATTTCTGCCCAACGTACTAGCTCATCGATATCTTCCTGCAGTCGAGAGCTTTCCTCCTCACGGTCACTGAAGCACCAGTCCAGGACGTGACAAAGTGGTTGATGCAGGATTAATTTTCTTCCACTCTCTAAGCTCTTCAGCTAAGCAAAGCTGCTGTGGTTTGCCAAGTGCCCTGCCACAAAGGAGAAAGGAAATATCAGAGACAGACTTACATGCCGTCATGCCTTCTGGCAGCCGACATAATGAGGACAATGGAGGCTTAGGAAAAGGTCGCTTGCCAATCCTCATGGGTAGGTGTTCCATCAAGACTTAGATGTGAAGGAAAGGGCAGAAATGTGCATTTCACTCTCACATAAATCAAATTTTAGAAATATTATTTGGGTTTCAAGCTTTGATGTAAAAGGCTGCTTTTGAGGCCAGTCTGTATATTTCTGCCTAAATGTATAGGCAGTCACTTGGGCAGATCATGATTTCCATGAGAAGGTTTTGGAGCGAGTTTGAGATACTTTGTGAACACAGTGAGGCCTGTTCTCCTTTTCCTTGAGAGCTTTTTTCTCCTCTCCTGCCAGCGAGACCATTATGCTGCCTGGACCGTCGCCAGGCCCCTGCTGATCCACTGTGATTTTCACAAAGACTGCTTTCGTTATTTGCCCATTCTCAAGTGCCATGTTCAAACTACCGAGACATTTCCTTGAGTCATGGAAACCTGTTTAGCTTGCAAAAGTGAAGTTGTGTCCCAGAGTCCCGGACACTATTTCTAGCCCTTAAACGACACAGGAGGCCTTTTGTGCTCATTGAGCATTCCTGGGCAGAATACTTCTTGTTTATGCCAAAAAACAAGAGAAAGCTTTTTATCAGAGACTGTTTGCTACTACGGATTTAAAATAAGGTGTATTGCAAGCTCGATGATGACCTTGTATTACTATTAGCTGGCTTCACCACTCCTTACTAGAGGGTTCAATAGAAAGAAAGACTTGCATTTATATAGCGCCTTTCACGACCACTGAATGTCTCAAACACTTTACAGCCAATGAAGTAATTTTGGAGTATTGTCACTGTTGTAATGTGGGAAACACGGCAGCTGATTTGCGCACGGCAAGCTGCCACAAACAACAATGTGGTAATGACTAGAAAATCTGTTTTTGTTATGTTGATTGAGGGATAACTCCCTACTCTTCTTTGAAATAATGCCATGGGATCTTTTACGCCATCTGAGAGAGCAGACGGGTCCTCGGTTTAATGTCTCAACCGAATGGGTAACACTGTAAACAAACCATTGGCTATCTTGCATTAAATTCAGCATATTATATCATCCTTTCCCATGCCCCTTATGTTACTGACCATTTGAGTTCATTCAACAAAATATCACAGCAACTGCAAGTAACATGGATTTTTGAAGAGATCATGTACAAGTGGACATTGAGACGTTTTTCAGGTATTTACCTGCCTAATTTTTCCCTTCACTTGGTATCTTCAAGAATGTATCTCCTGTGGCCAAATTGCTAGCCACCGGCACCTTGCTTCGAAGCTATTAATAGAACTGATCTCCGTGTGCTGTGTCCAGAAATATCATAAAAGTGTCCTTTATAAATGGGCTTACAACATCATTACACACAGAGGTAATCTCCCCCTTCACTGCTCCGCCACAGTGATTGCAGGTAGAAGCAGCTCTCCCATTAATTTTCCCTCCGTATTACAGCAAACCAAGTGACTTAGCAGAATGAAGGAATCAAATCTGCGGCCCGCTGCTCTCTGGTGCTGCATGCTGTTGCTCCAGCACTCTACGCCATCTTGCCATATGCAGTGTTGTTATCCTTTTTAAAGATATTAAAAAGGATAACTAAACCTGCGCACTAACACTGAAAATCACTCAGTCAACATTGATCAAAGCCTACGGGATAAGCACCTCTGGCAGCTCAGTGTGGGTAATGCACAGTGTCTTTCGAACTGAACCGTAGAAATCAGCGCGGCCTGTGCTAAATTAGCAGATCTCAGCTGGGATTGTGATAAAGGCAGTGCAATTAGGTCCAGTGCCCTCAGGCTTGGGATGAAAGAGGAAAAAAAAGCTCTGAGCCCTCGATTCTGATCGGTATCCATTGACCTTTACTGGAAACTGCGCATGAATAGCTGCTGGGTAAAGGCACATTTGAACTTGCTTGTGATACCCGCCATAGTTGAATAAACTGCTGGCACTCACTATACAGACTCACACATGAAGAATGCCTAGCTCGGGCGAGGGAGTGGCAGGATGCCAAAATGAATCGGGGTCTTCAGAACAGATGGGGATGAAAGTATATCTTTTGACACTGCCATGCAATTTTGAAAGCTATTTTTGTGTAACAAGATGACAAAGTTGTTCCATGGTAAGTAGATCTTTTGCATCATATAAGGGCTACAGAATGCCAATGCTTTCCATCCTTGTGAGTGATGAATTTCATTCATTCTCAGCTAGTCAATTACTTCAAGAAAAATTGAAACTGCACTTAGATTGTCCCTCACTGTAATCTGCTGCGAGCCAGCCACTGTTTGTAATATTCAACATCTTCCGTGTCTTTTTCCTGGGCAGTATGGAATTACATGGAAATTATCTCCTACAAAAGCAGTGGGATAAAAGAGAATCACGTAGGGGGCTTGACCTCCTTACAGTATTTATCAATCGAAAAATTACAGTTGGCAGCAATAGTAGATGAAAACGTAATGCGTTTAAATGACATCCCTCTGTCCACTGTTGAATGCATGCTTTAAACCATATAAAGCAAACAGGTTTTGTTGTTGTTAAAATAACAGGCAAAAGAATGTTATATGAATGTATTTGGCTGTTAATATGACCAATAGCAATTTCTAGGCTATAGTTAAGTTATATATCTTTTTAATCTAGACTGGCAGCCGCTGTCAGTATTTTTCTCCAAAAACAATTGTTCCACATTCTAGTGTCTGGCAGGAAACCTGCCAGACACCAGACTGTGGGATAATCGTTCTTGGAGAAAAAGGAAAAGGCTCTTCAAAAATACAAAGAAATGGTAGATTTTTTTAATATTGCAATGTCGGTGTCAAACATCTGAAAAAAGCAGCACCAATGTGATATGTCCTTACTATACAGTATAAATGCACATGTGGCCCATACTTGAGAGAAGGTCACTCTGTGACCAGTTACCTTTATTACCAAGACCTCAAGTGATGAAGGGGGTGGAGCTTCCCCTTTTATACCTGAAAGTCCAGGTTAAGAGTGTCTCCCACAAGTTCACCCCCTTGTGGTCAATGTTCTCAAGGTGTACAACTTAGGTCAGCTTATACATGGGTTACAATGATAGTTGAATACATGACATCACTTCCCCCCAAAGTCTTATTGGGATCACAGGTTAAGTCTCTCTGGTGGTTTACGCTCCCTTGTAGAGCACCTGAGTTGGGGCTCCGGTTGTTGGGCGCTGGCCTGAGTGCCTGCTGTTTGCGGTGCCTCAGGCCTGTCCGGACTGCCCACAGTGACTGGGCTCTCCTCCACTTGGTTCTGGTGTTCAGTCACCTGTGGTGGAGTAAACGCTACGCCGTGTTCTTCCTCTGCTTCTTCTATGGGGTTGCTGAACCTCCTTTTAGTTTGATCCACGTGTTTGCGGCAGATTTGTCCATTAGTAAGTTTAACTACCAAAACCCTATTCCCCTCTTTGGCAATCACAGTGCCTGCAAGCCATTTGGGCCCTGCAGGGTAGTTGAGAACAAAGACAGGGTCATTGACATCAATACATCGCGCCCTCGCATTCCTGTCATGGTAGTCACATTGTGACTGACGCCTGCTCTCGACAATTTCTTTCATGGTGGGGTGTATAAGGGATAACCTGGTTTTGAGCGTCCTTTTCATTAACAGCTCTGCAGGTGGAACCCCTGTGAGCGAGTGTGGTCGGGATCTATAGGCCAACAGGAGCCGTGATAAGCGGCTTTGTAGGGAACCCCCTTGGATTCTGAGCATCCCCTGTTTGATTATCTGCACTGCTCGTTCCGCCTGGTCGTTTGAGGCCGGCTTGAATGGTGCCATTCTCACATGGTTGATTCCATTGCCTGCCATGAAGTCCTGGAATTCAGTGCTTGTGAAGCACAGGCCATTGTCGCTGACCAAGACATCCGGTAGACCATGGGCGGAGAACGTTGCCCATAGACTTTCTACCGTGGCAGCTGATTTGCTTGAATTTAAAATGGCACACTCAATCCATTTGGAGTAGGCATCTACTACAACCAAAAACATTTTTCCCATGAAAGGACCTGCGTAGTCCACATGGATGCGTGACCATGGCTTGGCGGGCCAGGACCAGGGGCTAAGGGACGCTTCCCTGGGTGCGTTGCCCAGCTGAGCACACGTATTGCACCTGCTAACACAAAGTTCCAGGTCTGCATCTATCCCTGGCCACCAAACGTTTGACCTGGCAATTGCCTTCATCATGACAATGCCCGGGTGCTCATTGTGAAGTTCTCTGATATACACCTCTCTGCCCCTCTGGGGCATGACTACTCAGTTTCCCCACAGTAGGCAATCGGCCTGAATCGAGAGTTCATCCTTGCGCCTATGAAATGGTTTAAATTCCTCAGGGCATGCCCCATACATGGCTGCCCAGTCCCCATTCAGGACATATTTCTTAACTAAAGACAGTAGTAGGTCTTTATTTGTCCAGACTTTAATCTGACGGGCTGTCACAGGTGAGCCTTCGCTTTCGAAAGCTTCAACAGCCATGACCATCTCAGCATCATGTTCAGTTGCCCCCTCAGTGGTGGCTAGTGGGAGCCTGCTGAGTGCATCGGCACAGTTTTCAGTGCCCGGTCTGTGCCGAATTGTGTAGTCATAGGCAGCTAACGTAAGTGCCCACCTCTGTATGCGGGCCGATGCATTCGCATTTATGGCCTTGTTGTCGGCCAAAAGGGACGTTAGGGATTTGTGATCTGTCTCAAGCTCAAGTTTCCTGCCAACAGGTACTGGTGCATTTCTTTTACTGCATATCCACATGCAAGTGCTTCCTTTTCTACCATCCCGCAGCCCCTTTCTGCCTGGGACAGACTTCTGGAGGCATAAGCTACCGGTTGTAACTGGCCATTGGCATTCACATGCTGCAACACATACCCGACCCCATAGGACGATGCATCGCACATTAGAACAAGTTTCTTACATGGGTCATATAGCGTTAACAGATTGTTGGAGCATAACAAGTTGCGTGCTCTATCAAAAGCCCTTTCCTGGCTGCCCCCCCAGACCCATTCGCGATCTTTGCGTAGGAGCACGTGTAGCGGCTCTAACAGCGTGCTCAATTTGGGAAGAAAGTTACCAAAATAGTTCAGGAGTCCCAGAAACGAACACAGCTCCGTCGTGTTACGGGGTCTGGGTGCTCTCTGGATCACTTCCGTTTGGGATGCAGTGGGTCTGATCCCGTCTGCTGCTACCCTCCTCCCCAGGAATTCTACATCTGGAGCTAAGAAGACGCACTTCACCTTTTTCAGTCGCAGCCCTACCCGGTCCAGTCTGCGTAGTGCCTCCTCCAGGTTGTGGAGGTGTTCTTCAGTATCGCGACCCGTGATGAGGATGTCATCTTGAAAAACCACCGTCCTTGGAATCGACTTGAGGAGGCTTTCCATATTTCGCTGAAAGATCGCGGCGGCCGAACGAATCCCGAACAGACAGTGTTATACTCAAACAATCGTGATGTGTCGTGATGGTGGTCAGCCACGTCAGCTTCTTCGACTCACTCGCCAGCTCCTGGGTCATGTAAGCTGAGGTCAGGTTCAATTTTGAAAAAGGTTTGCCACCGGATAGCGTCGCAAAGAGGTCCTCCGCTCTCGGTAGCGGGTACTGGTCTTGAAGTGACACCTGATTGATGGCGGCCTTGTAATCGCCACATATCCTGACCGACCCATCCGCCTTGAGCACCGGCACAATCGGGCTCGCCCAGTCACTGAATTCGACTGGCGAGATGATGCCTTCCCTCAGCAGGCGGTCCAATTCGCATTCTATCTTTTCCCGCATCACATACGGCACCGCTCTGGCCTTGTGGTGTACTGGCCTGGCATCCGGGTTTATGTGAATCACTACCTTGGCTCCCATGAAAGTTCCGATGCCGGGTTGAACTAATGAGTCAAATTTGTTCAGGACCTGTGAGCATGATACTCACTCCACAAAAGAAATTGCATTGACATCGCCCCATTTCCAGTTCATGACAGCAAGTCAACTCCTCCCCAGTAGTGCAGTACCGTCCCCCGGGACAATCCAGAGTGGCAGTCTGTTCTCCGAATCTTTGTGCGTCATGACTACCGTGGCGCTGCCTAGCACCAGAATGATCTCCTTTGTATATGTCTGTAGCTGTGCGTCAATCGGCAATAATTTTGGCCTCCTGGCCTTGGACACCCACAATATTTCCAACTGTTTGATACTCATCAGGGACTGGCTGACCCCTGTGTCTAGCTCCATTAATACTGGGATGCCATTGAGGAGCACTTTCATCATTATCGGTGGCGTCCTGGTATATGAACTGTATATGTGCTCCACATGAACTCGCTGAACTTCAGCTTCCAGCGATTTCCCCCAGTATTCATTTGGCCTCATAGGGCTAACATCGGGCCCGTCCTCCTCGTACATCAACCTGGCTGCAGGCTTCCTGCACATACGTGCCAAGTGACCGCTGACGTTGCAGTTTCTGCAGGTATATTGCCCCGTTGTTGGAAACAAAAGGTCCATTACCAGTCGATCGTCTCTGACTGTCTCTGTAACTGTCCTTAAGCGAACCATTAACAGGTGTTGATGGCCCTATTACTGGACGCATTGTCCATTGCGATGGCATGAATCACCGTTCAGTTAGCCATTGTCTCTGTTAAATTCCTCCTTTGGGTTCGACTACATGCTGGGGCATGTCCGATTGCCCTTATCTGCCTAGAGAACTATATGCTGTGTTAACAATGTTGACTCCCTGGTCGTTTGCCGCATTTGAGCCAAGATTTTTGTCATACATCATTCTGGTCTCTTTCTCCCCTGAGATAAATGTCTGGACTATCAGAACCGCCACTTCCAAGGTCAAGTCTTTGGTCTCAATCAGTTTCCTGACAACCCCAGCGTGCCCGATGCCCTCAATAAAAAGTCTCGCAGCATCTCCGCTCTGCATGCATCTGGGAACTTACATAGGCTCGCCAGTCGCCGGAGATCTGCCACAAAGTCTGGAACGCTTTGCCCTTCTCACCGTCGGTGCGTGTAAAACCGGTGTCTCACCATGTGCATGCTGCTCGCCGGTTTAAGGTGTTCCCCGATCAACTTACTGAGCTCTTTGAATGTCTTGTCCACCGGCTTCTCTGGCGCTAGAAGGTCCTTCATCAGGGAGTACGTTCTGGATCCACAAACCGTCAGGAGATGAGCCCTGCGTTTGTCGGCTGAATCCTGTCCCAACCATTCCTTAGTGACAAAACTTTGCTATAGTCTCTCAATAAAGTCGTCCTAATCATCACCAACACAGTACCTCTCTTCTGTGCTGCTCGTGGCCATGCTCACGTGGTTTAAATCCCAGTTTCTCATCGCCAATAATATGTCCTTACTATACTTGAGAGAAGGTCACTCTGTGACCAGTTACCTTTATTACCAAGACCTCAAGTGATGAAGGTGGGTGGAGCTCCCCCTTTTATACCTGAAAGTCCAGGTTAGGAGTGTCTCCCACACATTCACCCCCTTGTGGTCAATGTTCTCAAGGTGTACAACTTAGGTCAGCTTATACATGGGTTACAATGATAGTTGAATACATGACAAAATGTTTCCACAAATACTGTTCGCTGCTTAAAACCTAACTCTTCGAACAAGCTTTTGGTCACCTGTCCTAATGTCTCCTTCTTTGGCTCAGTGTTGATTTTTGTCTGATTGTGCTCCTGTGAAGCGCCTTGGGACATTTAACTACGATAAACGCGCTATTTAAGTGCACATTGTTGTAGTTATATCTGAAGCATTCAACTTTTACAATGGACTTTATATGTCGTCGTCTTATTGGACATTAGAAATAGGGTTCTATTTATTGTTCCTTTGAATCGGTTCTTTTTTATTTAAACAACTATTGTGCAACGGAAACAAAATGAATTTGCTTCTGCTTCCCAATTATTTTAGAATTCTTTTCATCTACTCTGGAAAAGATGGGCGTTCTTTTACTAAGCATATGAAACCTGATGTCGTTTGATAATAAGTTGAAACCACCCAGTAGAAATGTGTAAATGTGCTTCCCAAATGGCACAGTGTGCGAAGCCACTGCCCAGTGTTGAACTGAGGATAGATCAGGAAGGCTCAAGGTTTTATCTCATGTCTGTGCTGAATTACACATAGCACACGGGGGAAAGCTTCCGCTGATCACTCTCTGGTGACTCTTGCTGGGAAATCTTGTGCAGAATTTGGCTAACGGCTGAAGATGGGCCTGGCAATACTGTCCCCACAATAATATGACCTGCTACACTCTATGGGCCTGGAATCCCGCTCCCCACTGGCGTGTGCGACATGCGCCGCTTCCGTGAGGTCCTCGCAAGTTCCGGGTTTAGTATTGCGAAGTGCATGCGCAAAAACCCTGCACTTGCGATCTATCAAACATTCTCTTGACAGATTGCAAATTAAAGGTCCTCCGCGGGCGGAGAGTTCCCAATTCCTGTCCAGCGAGTATCCTTCAAATTCAGCTCACGTGAACCCATTGATGCGTGCGAAACCCATACGCTCCAAGGGTACATGTGCCCGTAGAAAAGCCTTCACATAGAGGGCCAGGACTGCAAGTCCCTGAACCTCTGGGACCACCAGGAACTTTCGGAGAAATATTTGTGGTCGTCCGCGGGAAGCCTCTGACCGCAATTTCTGGGTAAAATATCTTGGCCCATGTATGAAGAATGATCAGTAGCGCAGGTACCAGAGCGTAGCCAGAGGTAACTATCAATGTTCCAGCTAAGGTGTGCAGCCACACAATGATCTGCAACGTCCCGCGCAGACCGCTCACTAGCTTTGCATTGTAAATGCCGCGCATGCGCAGAAATTTAAAGGGGCCACACATTAAAAGAAGCAGGCCGCGAAGAACAAAACGCAGCTCACAGGATCATCAGAACATAAGAAATAAGAGCACGAAAAGGCCATTTAGCCCCTCGAGCCTGCTCTGCCATTTAATAAGATCATGGATTCAGCTCCACTTCCCTGCCACTCCCCATAACCCTTTATTCCCTTATCGCTCAAAAGTCTGTCTATCTCCACCTTAAATATATTCAATGGCCCAGCCTTCACGGCTCTCTGGGGCAGAGAATTCCACAGATTTACAACCCTCTGTGAGAAGAAATTCCTCCTCATCTCTGTTTTAAATGGTTGCAATGTTTCCGATTCGTTAGCTTGTTGTAACACACACCCAACCCCGTATGACGACACATCGCAAGCTAGCACTAATCGTTTACAAGGGTTATACAGAACAAGCAGTTTGTTTGGACACAACAGATGTCTGGCTTTCTTAAAGGCAGCGCCTTGTGAATTCCCCCATACCCAGTCATCTCCCTTGCGTAGTAGCGCATGTAGGGGTTCTAGCAGAGTGCTTAACCCAGGTAGGAAATTACCGAAGTAGTTAAGGAGTCCCAGGAACGACCGCAGTTCCGTCACGTTCTGTGGTCGCAACGCGTTCTTGATGGCCTCCATCTTGGTGCCAGTGGGTCTGATGCCATCCGCTGCGATTCTTCTTCCCAAGAATTTGACGTCCTATGCCAGGAAAACACACTTCGAGGGTTTCAACCTGAGTCCCATGCGATCCAACCGACTAAGAACCTCTTCCAGATTCTTCGTGCTCAATGGTGTCCCGACCTGTAACCAGTATGTCGTCCTGGAAAACCACTGTGCAAGGAACCGACTTTAGCAGGCTCCCCATGTTCCGCTGGAAGATTGTCGCGGCTGACCGAATCCCAAACGGGCATCAGTTGTAGATAAACAGACCTTTGTGTGTGTTGATGCAGGTGAGGCCTTTCGAAGACTCCTCCAGCTCCTGCATCATGTAGGCCGAGGTCAGGTCCAGCTTGATGAACGTCTTCCCTCCAGCCAGGATCGCAAATAGGTCGCCTGCCTTGGATAGCGGGTACTGGTCCTGTAGCGAAAAACGGTTAATCGTTATTTTATAGTCCCCACAAATTCTAACCGTACCGTCCTCCTTGAGTACCGGAACAATCGGACTGGCCCAGTCATTGAATTTCAACGGCGCGATGATGCCTTCACGTTACAGCCTGTCCAGCTCGATTTCCACTTTTTCACACATCGTGTACGGTACCGCCCAAGCCTTGTGGTGGATGGGTCGCATACTGGGGACCAAATGGATCTGCACTTTCGGCCCCTGGAAACTTCCAATGCCTGGCTCGAACAACGATGGGAACTTGCTCAGTACCTGGGTACATGAGGCATCATCAACAGACGAAAGCGCTCGGATGTCTTCCCAGTTCCAGCGGATTTTTCCCAGCCAGCTTCTGCCAAACAACATGCGGCCATCTACTGGCACAATCCACTGCGGGAGTTCGTGTACTGCTCCGTCATAGGAGACTTTGACTTCAGCACTGCCAATTAAAGGGATTAGTTCCTTGGTGTAAGTCCTTACTTTGATGTGAATGGGGCTGAGCTTGGGCCTGTGTGCCTTTTTGCCCCACAGCCTGTCGAAGGCTTTTTCACTCATTATGGACTGACTTACCCCTGTGTCCAGTTGGATAGATACTGGAATAACGTTCTGTGCAAATTTCAACATTATTGGTGGACATTTCGTAATGAATGTGTGTACCTTCTGCCTCCTCCGTATGAGTCTCCAATTCAGCCTGATCTACAGTAGATCGATCTTCCTCTGCACTGTGGTGGTTTGCAGTGTTTGCAGCTCGCCTGCACATTCGTTGGAGGTGTCCCATTGTTCTGCAACCATTGCATGCATAGTGCTTAAAGCGGCATTGATGGGGCCGATGATCACCTCCGCAGCACCAACAAGGTGTTAACTGCCTCGCATTAATGGCGGACTCTGGGTCAATTGAGGTCGGGCCACAGCAGCTGGCGTGTACGTTCTGCCATGTACATTTCTGCTCGAGACCGATGTTATTTTATGCACAGTACTCACCAAAACTTCTTTACTCTGCGAAATCTGTTTGATGTTGTCACTGGTGGACATAAATGCCTGGGCTATCATTATGGCTTTACTTAGATTCGGAGTTTCTACAGTCAACAGTTTGCGAAGGATTTTCTCATGTCCAATGACAGTACAAAAAAGTCTTTGAGCATTTGTTCTCGGAAACCCTCAAACTCACAATGTCCTGCGAGGCGCCTTAGTTCGGCGACATAGATGGCCACTTCCTGGCCCTCCGATCGCTGACACTTGTAGAACCGCTATCTCACCATCAAAACGCTTTCCTTCGGATTTAGGTGCTTCTGGACCAGCGTACACAATTCTTTGTAGGATTTCTCTGTCGGTTTTGCCGGGGCCAGGAGATTCTTCATGAGGCCGTAGGTTGTTGCCGCACAGATGGTTAGGAGGATTGCCCTTCGTTTGGTAGCGTTCTCGGCTCCTTCCAGCTCGTTGGCCACGAAGTATTGGTCGCGTCTCTCCAGGAAGGCCTCCCAATCGTCCCCTTCTGAGAACTTCTCTAGGATACCGACTGTTCTTTGCATTTTCGTGTGGTTGTTCTTTACCTCGTCGCCAATTGGTACACTCATAATAAAAGATGAAACTGAGTACTGTGTACAATGAGCAAGTGTGACATTAGCTCCTTTAATTAGACTCCAGAATGCAGGTACCTCGTGGGTGGCCAGCTTATATACTGTGCTCCCAAGGGATGCTGGGATCCCTTGGGACCAACAGGTGGGCCCTCTGGTGGTCAGGTGTCATGCAGATTACATAGGGTTAAATACATTACACTTATATGTTTCGATAAGATTACCTCTCATTCTTCTGAACTCCAATGAGTATAGGCCCAACCTACTCAATCTATCTTCATAAGTCAACCCCCTCATCTCTCGAATCAACCTAGTCAACCTTCTCTGAACTGCCTTCAATGCAAGTATATCCTTTCTTAAATACGAAGACCAAAACTGTACGCAGTACCCTAGGTGTAATCTCATCAATACTCTATACAGTTGTAGCAGGACTTTTCTGCTTTTATACTCTATCCCCCTTGCAATAAAGGCCAACATTCCATTTGCCTTCCTGATTACTTGCTGTACCTGCATACTAACTTTTTGTGTTTCGTGCACAAGAACCCCCAGGTCTCTCTGTACTGCAGCATTATGCAATTTTTCTCTATTTAAAAAATAATTTGCTTTTCTATTCTTTCTGCCAAAGTGGATAACCTTACATTTTCCCACATTATACTCCATCTGCCAACTTTTTGCCCACTCACTTAGCCTGTCTATAGCCCTTTGCGGATTTTTTGTGTCCTCCTCACAATTTGCTTTCCCACCCATCTTTATATCATCAGCAAATTTGGCTTCATTACACTCGGTCCCTTCATCCAAGTCATTAATATAGATTGTAAATAGTTGGGTTCCCAGCACTTATCCCTGCGGCATCCCACTAGTTACTGTTTGCCAACTGGAAAATGACCCGGTTATCCCGACTTTCTGTTTTCTGTTAGTTAGTCAATTCTCTATCCAGGCTAATATATTATCCCCAACACCGTGACCTTTTATCTTGTGCAGTAACCTTTTATGTGGCACCTTATCGAATGTCTTCTGGAAATCCAAATACACCTCATCCACTGGTTCCCCTTTATCCACCCTGCTCGTTACATAATCAACGATTTGCAGCAAATTTGTCAAACTTGATTTCCCTTTCATAAAATGATGCTGACTCTGCTTGATTGAATTATGATTTTCCAAATGTCCTGCTACTGCTTCCTTAATAATGGACTCCAGCGTTTTCCCAACTACAGATGTTAGGCTAACTGGTCTGTAGTTTCCTGCTTTCTGTCTGCCTTGTTTTTTAAACAGTGGCATTACATTTGCTGTTTTCCAATCCGCTGGGACCTCCCCAAAATCCAAGGAATTTTGGTAAATTATAATCAATGCATCCATTATCTCTGTAGCCACTTCTTTTCAGATCCTAGGATGCAAACCATCAGGTCCAGGGGACTTGTCCACCTTTAGTCCCATTATTTTGCCGAGTACTACTTCTTTAGTGATCCCGATTGTTTTATTTCCTCCCTCCCTATAGTCCCTTGATTATCCACTTTTGGGATGTTTTTAGTGGCTTCTACCGTGAAGACCAATACAAAATATTTGTTCAAAGTCGCTGCCATTTCCCTGTTCCCCCAATTAATTGCTCCATCTCAACCTCGAAGGGACCTACATTTACTTTAGGCATTCTTTTCCTTTTTATATACCTGAAATTCTTACTATCTGTTTTATATTTCATAATCTATCTTCCTTTCCTTATTATTTTTTAGTTGTTCTTTGTTGGCTTTTAAAAGTTTCCCAATCCTCTGGCCTCCCACTAGTTTTGGCCACTTTGTAATACATTGTTTTCAATTTGATACCATTCTTTATTTCCTTAGTTAGCCACAGATAGTTATCCCTTCTCTTACAGTCTTTCCTTCTTATTGGGATATATTTTTGTTGAGAGTTATGAAATATCTCCTTAAATGTCCACCACTGCTCATCAACCGTCTTACACTTAAATCTATTTTCCCAGTCCACTTTAGCCAACTCTGCCTTCATACCTTTGTAGTTTCCTTTATTTAAGCTTAGGACACTGGTTTGAAATCCAACTTTCTCACCCTCCGACTGAATTTGAAATTCAACCATGCTATGGTCACTCATTCCATCATTTAATAAGAGATTGTTTATTAATCCTGTCTCATTACACAGTACCAGATCAAAGATA
Organism: Pristiophorus japonicus; assembly: GCF_044704955.1. Taxonomy (NCBI): domain Eukaryota; kingdom Metazoa; phylum Chordata; class Chondrichthyes; family Pristiophoridae; genus Pristiophorus; species Pristiophorus japonicus. Next base: position 254,432,998 of record NC_091979.1, on the reverse strand, counting down.
GCCTGCTCCCTGGTTGGTTCCGCAACATACTGTTCTAGGAAACTATCCCGGTTACACTCTATGAACTCTTCCTCAAGGCTACCGGAGCCCATTTGATTTGTCCAATCAATATGAAGGTTAAAATCGCTCATGATTATTGCCATTTCTTTTTTACAAGCCTTCATTATTTCTGTAGTGTATGTAGGCACCTTTAATAATGACTCCACGAGGCAGGGTATGATACTTAAACTGTGTAGACCTGTAGTCCTTTACTTGCAGCTCCTTAGTGATGACAACAAGCTGTGAGTTCCCTTTTATACTGGGTTACCTGCCGTGTGCAGGCAACCCTAGGTCTTCAGCAGCAGCACCCTCTGGTGTACCGGTAAGGTGTGTACAGTATAAAGGTACATTCAATGTGGCATAACAGTGTTACAGACATCACACAGTAAGCAGGCATGCATACACAACAATACTCAGCCCTGAGCATTTTTCACATCCTTATTGTCATGACTAGGGGAGGTGATCAGTGGTACGCTATGGGAGGTTGTGGTGAGGGTTGTGTGGTTGCCAGGTGTGACCCCTGTGCTTGAGGCTGGTCTCGTATGTTTCCCCTCCCTCACACACAAACCAAGTGGGTGTCACTGTTGTGGGATCCCTCGGGGAGGTAGCCACGGCAGCAGTGGGTGGTGTGTATACACTGTGATGTGGGTAGTTGTGGGGTGGTTGGCAGGGCCACAAGACTGGGTGGGCTCCTTGTCCACCAATTGGGATGAGGGTCAGGTCATCCCAGGGTTTGCCAGAGAAGCTGGAGGGTATTGGCCTCATGCTCCTGGTGTTGGCCTGGTAGCCAGGGGCTGTAGGGCTGATCTGGTGCAGGTTGCCATAGGTGGTGGCTGGGCTGCCCATTGACCACTGTCCCTGTAGTGGGTCTGCTCCCACTGCCTGTGTGTGTGTCCTGCAAGGGGCATCACATTCGTACCAAAGATCCAGGCTACATGGTCAGGTAGCCTGCTGGATTGGGGGTCTCCCACAGGGGGATTCCATTGGCATTAGCATGGTCCCTGTAGGACCCAATGTCCTTTGGCAGTGTCCTACCAGTATACATGACACCTTGGCTCTGATCACACATAGCCGAGCCTGCATTATACATTCTAGCATTTGCATCACTTTTGGGTGTCCTGGTTTCAACAAACATGGTTAGATTAGGCATTTCACAATCTCTATCATTACTGTTAAGCATAATAAACTTATTCTTAACCTTGCTGACACCTGCATTCATATCATTAGTCACATTAGTTAAACTAGCATCACAATTCATTGTTACATTGCATACATTTTCATACTTGCACCCTTTAATCGCATCTTTAGCTTTAAAGTCCGTGTACTCAAATAGTTGTAACTTCCCCTTTAAATTTCTTTGGTTACCGGTCTCCTTTAAGGAAACCTTCAAATCCGATTGGCCGCTCGGTGTCATGTGATGCTCCTCCATGCTCGCTGGTGACATGGCGGCGGCCATTTTGATTACAAGTGTTTCTCCTTGTGCTGCTGGTGCTGCAGCCATTTCTTGGCTTTCCTGCAGGAGGGCTGTGGTGGTCTTTTCTTCCACAGCGCCACTTCGCCTCATGTGGACCTGGTTCATCCAATTCCTGCCCAGCAGTGTGGGACTGTCGCCGGCTACAATCCACAGGGGGAGTTTATTCAACATGCTGCTCTGGGAGATCTGGACATCTACACTGCCAACGATTTGGATTTTACCTTTGGTATAGGTGAGCAGCTTTGCCTGGGCAGGAGACAGTTTTGATCGAGTGGCAGGATTCATCCAAATTTTTTCAACGGTCATTTGGCTCATCACAGACTGGCTCGCCCCTGTGTCGATCTCCATGGAGACTGGGACCCCATCGATGTCCACTTCCATCATCCACGGAGAACTTCCGGTGGAGCAGGTAAAGATTCCATACTCTTCTTCCAGGGTTTGAACAGCTTCATCTTCATCTGTGTCGGAGCCCCCGGTGATCAGCCAACTCATCAGAGACGCGGTGAGTACAGCCTTTTCTGCACATTCTCTGAAGGTGCCCTTTCTCTTTGCAGCCTTTGCATAGTCTTTGCAGCGGCACTGGTGGGCACTGTGGTTTCCTCCACAGCGCCAGCACAGGGCCATCGGGTTTTCCCCATGTGGCAGACTCAAGGTTGCGGGACTCGGGGCAGCATTTCTGCTTTTGGAAGTATCCATGCGGTGCACTGCGCTCGTCGGTTTAGAATCCTGGGTCAGTATTCACCTGGAGTCGCTGGCCGAAATCATGTAGACCTGGCTCACTTGAATTGTTTTCTGCAGGGTGACCGTGATGTCAGCCGAGAACAATTTGTGTAGGAGGCCTTCGTGGCCGATTCCAATGACAAATATGTCCCTTAGTGCTTCATTAAGGTGGTCGCCAAAATCACATGGTGCAGCTAGTCTTCTTAAGTGTGCAGCATACTTGGCAATTTCTTGGCCCTCAGGTCGCCGGTAAGTGTAGAACCGGTGCCTGGCTGTGAGGATGCTTTCTTTTGGTTTTAATTGTTCCTGTATGATTGTTACAAGTTGCTCATAGCTCTTGGTGGTTGTCTTCTCCAGGGCTAGTAAGTCCCTGACAAGACCGTAGATGGTGGGCCCACAACTGCTAAGCAGGATGGCCCTGCGTTTGTTCGGTAGTGTGGCCGGTGTATCCCCGTCCAGGTCGTTGGCTATGAAGAAGTGTTCCAATCTTTCTACAAAAGCATCCCAATCTTCCCCCTCTGTAAATTGCTGAAGGTTGCTGAAGTTAGACATGTTCAGCGTGTAGTTTGTGATCCCGTATTCCCGTCACCAGTTGAAGTATATGTAGGCACCTTTAGTAATGACTCCACGAGGCAGGGTGTGATACTTAAACTGTGTATACCTGTAGTCCTTTATTTGCAGCTCCTGAGTGACGACAACAAGCTGTGAATTCCCTTTTATACTGGGTTACCTGCCGTGTGCAGGCAACCCTCGGTCTCTAGCAGCAGCACCCTCTGGTGTACCGGTAAGGTATGTACAGTATAAGGGTACATTCAATGTGGCATAACAGTGTTGCAGATATCATACAGTAAACAGGCATGCATACACAACAATTTCTTGATTTATACTCCGTCCAACCGTATAGCTATTTTTAGGTGGAACATTGGTAACGACACTGTTGCGTGAATCAAAACCTTCAAACAAAAAAGGGCAGGGAAGAAATTATGTATGTATAACCTTGTGAACTGATAAATGACACAAAGCATCCCATCCAACTACTAACATTTCTAGTCAAGTTGAGAAAATCTTTTAGTCTCATTTAAAATATTCAATTTTTGTATTCATTTTCAGAGAATGCAGTCAACTAGGTTGTGTGTTTTGTTCTTGTCAGATGTATAGAGGAAACATGATTGAGGAGCAGTGGCGTATGTTAATTAAACCACTGAATTTTACTGAATGGTTTATTTTCCAAAAGCTTCCAGGGCTGGATTTTCGGCTTTTGAGATTTCGGGGCGATAATGGCGGTGGGTGGTCCTGACACCACCTGGAAAAAGTTTGAGCCCCCGTCTGCAAAATTCAGCAAAAAATGAGGTTCCATGATCAGGGGCACAAAATCAGGCATTACGCAAGGTCAAAAGTCGCAGCATTAAAGAAATCAGAATAATGTGCAGGACAAGATTGTGCAGATGCCCTGAATTTTGTCAATTTCGCTTGTAAATAGTTTCTTTGATTTAATGCACTTCATTGTTGTTCAGTGCCCTGCAACATAACGTTGTCTATTGTATGGTTCTCTTTTGGTGGGGGGTGGCTTTGTTACTTTGTCGTAGTACAATGTCTGTTTGATCATTGGTGTCTTGTGCATCATTCCAACGTTCACCGGAGATGTGCCTTTATGGGGGCACATAGCGTGTCCAGTATTAGCTCCAACCATCAGTTTCCTCCATTTAGGAGAACCGGTCCATTATGAGCTGGCGACGTGTGACTCTTGGTCCAGCAGCATCTCCACGCTGCCTCCCCTGTGGATGGGGTGGCTATCCAATGGGGGCCTCGCCAGGCTCCTCTTCATCGTCTTCCTCCTCCTGTGGTGGGCCTGCGATCCCCACTGGCAATGCTTGGCCTCTCATGATGGCCAAGCTGTGCAACATGCAGTACACCACAATAAATTCGGATACCTCTTTAGGGGAGTATTGAAGGCTGCCCCCAGAGCACTCCAGGCATCCGTCTGCCTGTAGGAGATGGCATATCTGTCAGCACTTCCTTTCAGAAGTGCAGCTTTCTCACACACTGCTCCTCACAAAGCTGGAAGTATGAGTGTTGGTGCCTGTGAACCCGTGGGGGGTTAAGCCCTCCTCCCCAGATGTCTTCGGCCTCTCCTCATCCGGGGGCCGACATAGCCAAGAGTCCTTCTTAGAAACATAGAAACATAGAAAATAGGTGCAGGAGTAGGCCATTCGGCCCTTCTAGCCTGCACCGCCATTCAACGTGTTCATGGCTGAACATGCAACTTCAGTACCCCATTCCTGCTTTCTCGCCATACCCCTTGATCCCCCTAGTAGTAAGGACTTCATCTAACTCCTTTTTGAATATATTTAGTGAATTGGCCTCAACAACTTTCTGTGGTAGAGAATTCCACAGGTTCACCACTCTCTGGGTGAAGAAGTTTCTCCTCATCTCGGTCCTAAATGGCTTACCCCTTATCCTTAGACTGTGTCCCCTGGTTCTGGACTTCCCCAACATTGGGAACATTCTTCCTGCATCTAACCTGTCTAAACCCATCAGAATTTTAAACGTTTCTATGAGGTCCCCTCTCATTCTTCTGAACTCCAGTGAATACAAGCCCAGTTGATCCAGTCTTTCTTGATAGGTCAGTCCCGCCATCCCGGGAATCAGTCTGGTGAACCTTCGCTGCACTCCCTCAATAGCAAGAATGTCCTTCCTCAGGTTAGGAGACCAAAACTGTACACAATACTCCAGGTGTGGCCTCACCAAGGCCCTGTACAACTGTAGCAACACCTCCCTGCCCCTGTACTCAAATCCCCTCACTATGAAGGCCAACATGCCATTTGCTTTCTTAACCGCCTGCTGTACCTGCATGCCAACCTTCAATGACTGATGTACCATGACACCCAGGTCTCGTTGCACCTCCCCTTTTCCTAATCTGTCACCATTCAGATAATAGTCTGTCTCTCTGTTTTTACCACCAAAGTGGATAACCTCACATTTTCCACATTATACTTCATCTGCCATGCATTTGCCCACTCACCTAACCGATCCAAGTCGCTCTGCAGCCTCATAGCATCCTCCTCGCAGCTCACACTGCCACCCAACTTAGTGTCATCCGCAAATTTGGAGATACTACATTTAATCCCCTCGTCTAAATCATTAATGTACAGTGTAAACAGCTGGGGCCCTAGCACAGAACCTTGTGGTACCCCACTAGTCACTGCCTGCCATTCTGAAAAGTCCCCATTTACTCCTACTCTTTGCTTCCTGTCTGACAACCAGTTCTCAATCCATGTCAGCACACTACCCCCAATCCCATGTGCTTTAACTTTGCACATTAATCTCTTGTGTGGAACCTTGTCGAAAGCCTTCTGAAAGTCCAAATACACCACATCAACTGGTTCTCCCTTGTCCACTCTACTGGAAACATCCTCAAAAAATTCCAGAAGATTTGTCAAGCATGATTTCCCTTTCACAAATCCATGCTGACTTGGACCTATCATGTCAGGTTGCTTGCTTGCTGCCACCTGGCAGTGGAAGGAGCATGATACACTGGCGAATTAGTAATGCTCCCATTAAATTTTCTCACTCACCTTGGAAGCACACTGTAATGGCAGATAAAAGTACCGTTTGCAAGTGGGAGCTTCACGCAGCATGATGTGCGCAACCGTTGCAGTCAATGTGACCTGTATTGTAGGATCCTCAACCCTCCATTTAAATACGCTGCAAATACCGCCTGCTGCACTCTGGGAATGCTTGGTTTTTCAGACGTTTATGCATTAAATGAGGCGTTAGGGCTGAAATTTTCATCTGGGGCACTAACGCAGCATTGCACGGGGATTGATGTCATGATCTCAGTGAAACGCAAGGGCGGGGCCATAAGTTTTTGCACCGCCACAAACAATTAGCTGAAAATGCCGGTCAGGCGGTAAAAGCTGTATGCCCGATGTTACAATTAGAAAAGCCATTTACCGCCCCTCCGGGGCACTAACTGAGGCACAAACGACCCGGAAATCCAGGCCACCAGGCCTTATCATAGAATCAGAGAAACTTACAGCACAGAAGGAGGCCATTCGGCCCAGGTTTTTTGCTGGGACTTTAAGTGCTTAGTAATATGTATCTAGTCTGTTAGCTTCATATTGTATAAATATAAATATTGCAAGATCTCAATAAAAAAAAACATTGAAACTCTGTCCCTGTTTCAGGCACAATCACTGCTGTAAATCCTGCCTGCTGCTCTCCCACCTTTTTGTCATGTCATTAATGATTACTGGAAGCATAAATCATCAGTTGTAAACCACCCGTATAAATGCCACATGTTAGAAAACATTAGACTCCTAGATTAGCTGCTGAATGAAATTTATCAGAGAATAAAATATGTTAATGCGAATGAAAGACACAAGCATCAGTACATAGCTTGTATTGGTAGTTGGCATTCAAATTGATCTGAAGTCTACTTATGACTCATCCCTCGGTACAAGGTCACATTTTCACAGTTTCATTTTTACATAAGGGTATACAAATATATTTCCCATCTTTTGGATTCCTTTGCACGACCATTAGGAGTGAACATTGCAAACTGCCACAGATTTCACAGCATTATACCCAATGGCGAGAAATAATATCTAGCTGGATATTTTTGAAAGTCAGAGGCATAGATTTTTGTTTGATCATTTTCTCAGAATAAAGGAATCCATTCCAAAAGTAATTCCTAAGCATCAGATGAGAACTTTGCAAAGTTTTTTGTGGAAACAGCACTGGGGGTCATTTTGACTTTGGGTGATAATGTGAAATGTCGAATATTGATTGAGCCGCCTGTTATACATCTCTCTCCATTTTCATTTCCATTGAGGAATCAGTGAAGTGAATCGATATCGCCCGTTTTACCCTTTCACCCAAAATCAAAATTAGCCCTACTGTTTCTGGATGACTCAAACCAATCAGAATTACAATCATTTCAATGGACTTGCACTGTGCCCACACAGCTGAGTACAATTTAGGGTCATGGTAGCATAGTGATTATGTTACTGGCCAAATAATCCAAAAGCTTTGACAAATAATCCTGAGATGTGAGTTCAAATCCCACTGGGGGATTTAAATTCAGTTAATTAAATAAATCTGAATTTTTTTTTAAAAGCTGGTATCAGTAATGGTGACTGTAACTACCGGGTTGTCGTAAAAACCCATCTGGTTCACTAATTTCCTTTAAGGAAGGAAAACTGCCATGAGATAAGAGAGAAACTGTTCTCATTGGCAGAAGGGTTGAGAACCAGAGGACACAGATTTAAGGTAATTGGCAGAAGAACCAAAGGCGACATAAGGAAAATCTTTTTTACACAGCGAGTGGTTAAGATCCAGCATGCATTGCATAAAAGGGTGGTGGAGGCAAACTCAATGTTATCTTTTAAAAGGGAGTTGGATAAGAATCTGAAGGAAACAAAATTGCAGGGCTACGGGGAAAGGGCAGAGGAGTGGGACTAGCTGAGAATTGGCACGGGCTCGATGGGCCGAATGGCCTTCTTCCGTGCTGTAACCATTCTATGATTCTATGATTCTCTCTCTGTGAGTAAGACTCACCACCAGGAGCATGAAACCAGAAAATGACCTTCAGTTTCACTTTATTTCGCTTCTCCCTAAAATATTGGTTGAGTCAGAAAAATAAATATATCAATCAGGTGTAAGAGCATGTTTGTTTAATTAACATACATTCCCTCTAGTCCAGCTTCCATCCTCTGTCTCCATCTTGTCTCGCCAATTAATTGATACTACTATGGTCATTCATGGGTACTGAGTTGAATGATCAGCCATGATCTTATTGAATGGTGGTGCAGACTCGAAGTGCCGAATAGCATACTCCTGCACTTACTTTCTATGTTTCTATGTTTCATCCTCTGAACTTTTCTATCTGGTTCTCCTATCCTGCAAATACACCATTCTACACACACTCTGAATCCTAGCTATACTGAAATCAAGGGGAGTAACTTTGAAAGATTAGTTTCTGATAAAAGGTCTCATTCAAAATTGTAAAGTCCTGTCCCCTCAGTACAGATTCATATGAGGCATGAAGTGAAGTCAAGGTCACTCTGGACCTGCACCTTTATTTCACAGCTCTGGAATGCTGCACTTGCCTGAGACCTGTTCTTATATACCTGTCTCTTGCAAGTGCACCCCTGGTGGTAAGGTATGCTGGTGGTTACAGGTCATATCTTATTACAGTCATGTATAGCATGTTAGGATACAGTTATATATAATAATGTAAGATACATGACATCACCCTCCCCCAAGGTCTTATTTTCTTTATAGGTTCAGTCTCTCAGGTGGTCTACGCTCTCGCGTGGAGCGTCTGAGTTGTGGTTCAGTTGTTTGCCTTGGTGTCTGTTTTTCTTTGGGTGTGGTTGCTGGTATCTCGACTGGGCTGTCTGTTTCGATTGGTGTGATTGTTGTTCACACGACTGGGCTGTCTGTTGGGATTGCCCTTTCCTCAGGTTGTTCCCTCTGTCTGTCCACCAGGTGTGGTGCGAGTTCCACATTGTAGTCTGCCTCTGGTTCCGCAGTGCTGTTGGTAAATCTGCTTTTGACTTGGTCTACATGCCTCCGGCAGGTTTTGCCATTGTCCATTTGTACTACCAGTAGCTTGTTTCCTTCCTTGCCCGTTACTGTCCCTGCAAGCCATTTGGAACCCCTGCCATAGCTTAGTACAAACACTTTGTCCCCTATCTCTTTCCATCTCCCCCTCGAATTTCTGTCATGGTACTCAGTCAGCTTACGGCGCTTTGCCTCAATGATTTCGTGCATGTTTGGGAGGATTAATGAGAGCCTTGTTTTTAAAGTCCTTTTCATCAACAGTTGCGCGGGGGGGATCCCAGTCAGTGAGCGCGAACGAGTTCTGTATGCCAGCAGCAGTCGCGACAGGCGACCATGCAGCGTGGGACCTTGGATTTTAAGCATGCCTTGTTTAATGATTTGCACTGCTCTCTTCGCCTGGCCATTGGAGGCCGGCTTGAACGGTGATTTATGCCGTGGTCAATTATAAAGTCTTGGAATTCTGCGCTGGTGAAGCATGGACCATTGTCACTGACCAATATGTCAGGGATTCCGTGCGTTGCAAACATGGTTGCGAGGCTCTCCACAGTGGTGGAGGTTGTGTTCGAGTATAAAATGGTGCATTCGATCCACTTTGAAAATGCATCTACAACTACGAGGAACATTTTGCCCATGAATGGGCCCACATAGTCTACGTGCACCCGCGACCACGGTTTGGTAGGCCAGGGCCAGGGGCTCAGTGGAGCCTCCCTGGGGGCATTGCTGTGTTGGGCACAAATGGTGCACCTTCGGACGCAGAGCTCCAAGTCGCGTCAATACCAGGCCACCAGACGTGGGATCTGGCTATGGCCTTCATGAGAACGATCCCCGGGAGCTTGCGGTGGAGCTCCCGGACAAAAGCCTCTCTGCCTCGCAGAGGCATGACTACTTGGCTGCCCCACATCAGGCAGTCTGCTTGTAATGATAGCTCATGCATGCGCCTGTGAAAGGGTTTTAATTCCTCGAGGCAGGCATCGCGAGCCTCTGCCCAGTCACCGGTTAGGACACATCTTTTTACTAAGGATAACGTGGGGTCGCTGGCCATCCAGGCTCTGATTTGGCGAGCCATCATGGGCGAACCTGTGGACTCAAAGGCATTGATTGCCATGACTATCTCACAGTTCTGTTCGTCAGACCCTTCCATGGTCGCCAGGGGTAGCCTGCTGAGCGCGTCGGCACAGTTGTCTGTGCCTGGTCTGTGCCTTATGGTATAGTCGTAGGACGCCAGCATGAATGCCCACCATTAAATTCGCGCCGAGGCATTGGCGTTTATTGCCTTGTTCTCAGATAGGAGGGACATGAGGGGCTTGTGGTCAGTTTCTAACGCGAACTTGGCCCCGAAAAGGTATTGGTGCATCTTTTTGACACCGTACACGCACGTGAGCGCCTCCTTCTCCTACCATTCCGTACCCGCGCTCTGCCCGCGAAAGTGACCTGGTGGCATAAACTATGGGTTATAATTTGCCCACACTATTGACATGTTGCAAAACGCACCCGACCCCATACGCTGACGCATTGCATGTGAGAACTAGCTTTTTACCTGGGTCAAAGAAAGTCAAAACACTGTTGGAACACAGAAGGTTGCGTGCCTTATTGAAGGCGCGTTCCTGGGCGTCCCCCCAAAACCAATCGCACCCCTTCCTGAGTAGCACGTGGAGAGGCTCCAGCAGCGTGATTAAGTTCTGCATAAAGTTCCCAAAGTAATTGAGTAGCCCGAGAAAGGCGCGCAGTTCTGAGACATTCCGGGGCCTGGGTGCCAGGCGAATTGCTTCTGTTTTGGACTCTGTTGGGCGGATTCCATCAGCGGCAATCCTTCTGCCCAAAAATTCAACCTCGGGTGCGAGAAACAGGCACTTGGATTTCTTGACTCGTAGGCCTACCCGATCCAACTGCTTTAGTACTTCCTCTAAATTACGGAGATGGGAGTCGGTGTCCCTGCCCGTGATAAGTATGTCATCTTGAAATACAACCGTCCCCGAGATGGACTTGAGCAGACTCTCCATGTTGCGCTGGAATATGGCAGCTGCCGACCTGATGCCGAATGGGCATCGATTGTACATGAAAAGGCCTCGATGTGTGTTGATGGTGGTGAGTAGCTTGGATTCCTCGGTCAATTCTTGCGTCATATTCGCAGATGTGAGGTCTAATTTTGAGAAAAGTTTACCTCCAGCCAATGTGGCAAATAAGTCCTCTGCTCTGATCCTGTAGGGAGACTCTGTTTATGGTAGATTTGTAGTCCCCACAGATTCGTATGGATCCATCAGGCTTCATGACTGGGACGATGGACTTGCCCAGTCGCTAAATTCCACAGGTGATATAATGCCTTCCCGCAGAAACCTGTCTAGTTCATGTACAATCTTTTCCCTCATCACACAGGGTATAGCTCTGGCCTTGTGATGGACCGGTCTAGCATCCTGTGTGATGTAGATTTTGACTTTGGCCCCTTTGAAAGTGCCCACACCTGGCTGAAAGAGATGTTCAAATCGCTTTATAACTGTTAAGCAGGAGGTCCGTTCCTCTAATGACATGGCATGGACATCATCCCATTTCCAGTTTAGTTTTGCCAGCCAGCTTCTCCCCAGCAGTGCTGGGGGGTCTCCGGGGACTATCCACAGGGGAAGTCGGATCACTGTCCCTTTGTGTGTGACAGAGAGCATGGCGCTGCCGAGGACTGGTACGATTTCTTTGGTATAGGTCCTTAGTTTGGTGTCGACCCTTGTGAGTTTTGGTCTGTCTCTTTTATGCAGCCACAGTTGTTCAAATTGTTGAGCGCCCATGAGAGATTGACTCGCTCCGTATCCAGCTCCATGTTGACAGATATCCCGTTGAGTAGGACCCTCATCATTATAGGAGGCGTCCTCTTGTAGGAGCAGCGGCCATTGATCGTGTTGACCCGCTGTACACCGGTGTCCCGGGTACTGTCCCCACCATCTTCTGGTCCGCTTTCCGACCCATCCGATTCGTATACCAGCCGAGCTACCGTCTTTTTGCACATGTGGGCCAAATGCCCTGTATATTCACAATTTTTGCAAACAGCCTGCTGAAATTGACATTCCCTTGACAGTGCCCACCCCCACACCTCCAGCACAGATCTGTTCCATTGTTCAAAGTGTTTCCAAAGAATGAGCTGCGTCTGGCTGATCTCTCTTGAGCTTCTCTCAGTTTGTAGTTGGTTGCTCACATTGTGGGTTGATGAGGTGTGAACGGCTGTTCCTGTGGCCCTTGATGGCTTCTGCCTGCTGTCGAGAGCCTGTTCTCCCAGTTTTGTCTGTGTGTGGGGGCAGCAGCTTGTTTAGTTCTGTGAACTTCTTGTTCCGATATTTCGTTAGTTGTCGTACCTGCATTGTAAATCAACCTCGTTTCTTGTTCCCTACCAAGAATGTCTGTGCAACCAGTGCTGCTGCCTCTAAGGTCAGGTTCTTGGTCTCTATGAGCTTTCGGAATATGCCTGCGTGGCCTATTCCTTCAATGAAAAAGTCTCTCAGCATTTCTCTCCTCAGTTCATCGGAGAACTCACATAAACTAGCCAACCTCCGAAGTTCCACCACGAAGTCGGGTATGCTCTGGCCCACACAGCGTCTGTAGTTGTAGAACCTGTGTCTGGCCATGTGTAGGCTGCTCACTGACTTCAGGTGGTCTCTTACCAGTGTGCTCAATTCTTCAAACGACTTGCTTGCTGGTTTCTCGGGTGCCAACAGATCCTTCATTAAAGCTTTTGTTTTCGAGCCACAGCTGGTCAAGAGATGGGCTCTTCTCTTGTCTGCCTTATCGTCGCCTAACCAGTCTTTGGTTACAAAGCTTTGCTGGAGACTTTCTATAAAGGCCTCCCAATTGTTTCCAGCATTGTACTTTTCATCTGATCCGTTGTTCGCCATTCTGTGGATTCTGTAATCCCGTAACTCGTCGCCACTGTAAAGTCCTGTCACCTCAGTACAGATTCACACGAGGCATGTAGTGAAGTCAAGGTCACTCTGGACCTGCACCTTTATTTCACAGCTCTGGAATGCTGCACTTGCCTGAGACCTGTCCTTATATACCTGTCTCTTGCAAGTGCACCCCCAGTGGTAAGGTATGCTGGTGGTTACAGGTCATATCTTTTACAGTCATGTATAGCATGTTAGGATACAGTTATATGTAATAATGTAAGATACATGATAAAAATGTTAAGCTGTGTTTTCTGTGTTTCTTACATTACAACAGCAACTACACTTCAATCAGTACTTCTTTGGATGTAAAGAGCTTTGGGACATCCGGTGGTCGTGAAAAGCCCTTTATAAATGCAAGTCTTTTTTTCCTCAAAAAAACAATCCTTAACCTCTCCGTCCTTACGAATATAACTTAGTCATTGGATGCAGTTAATTTGGCAAAATGGCAATCACAGCTATTGGCAGGAATTTCCTTTATTATTTGCCCTTTCAGATAGCCAAAAACTGAAATTCGATATTTATTGCTAAAGATGCTAATTTATTAAGAATTTTAATGTAAAACCAATTTAATAAAGAAAATCCAAACAATTTCCAGTCTTGGTCATTCCTTCCACTCTCTCTCTGGCCCTGAGTCAATTGCTGACCCGAAACTGGGAAGCAGCAGCTGGTCGGCAGGTGGGAGTGGAATCTGCCACCCGGATCAAAAGGAGCAGTCCTCGGGACTTAGGTAGGTCATGGAAAAGGGGATTCTGGAGAGTATCGCCTTTGGGAAGGGAAGGGAAGGGAAGGGAAGGGGAGGGGAGGGGAGGGGAGGGGCCGGGCCGGGGAGGGGCCGGGCCTGGGCCTGGGGATGAGAAGGCTGAGAGCGCAAGATTGCATACCGCCCTGTTTGGGGCCAGTAACAGCTGAAGTGGGCTTACCGCCCCTGAAAGAAAGTGGAGCGCAAAATCTCGCACACCACCTCCTCTCGGGGGGCGGGTCCGTGGCTGACCAATGCAAATTTTCCAACGCTACTCGGAGAGGTTGGTAGCTCTGGTAGGAACACAGGGCCCTCGGCATCCATTAAAGGAGATGGCATACTGCGGACTCTTCATTAAGGAGAAGGGGCCACCGCTGGACTACCAGGAAGTGGGGTGCCATGGCAGGAACCTAGCACAAAAACATTATGCCGAACTGTAACATCACAGCACGGACCCCACGATATGAAGCTGAGAAGGCTGCGACTGGTAAGTCAGCCATTTAAAACATTTACAGCGCCGCACCTCCCCTTTAATTTTCGCCCCGCGAGCGGCCTAAAACCCAGTACGCGCCCCGCTTAGGTGGCATGGGCATCGCCCGCGGCAACCTCACGGGTCGTTACCAATTTTTCGCTCCAGGGCGAAAACAGGTCACTGCGCACGGTAATGATGACATCATCGCTGGCGCAGCGGCCCGGGCGTTACCGGCAGGATCGGGTCACTACCGGTTAGCACCGGTGCTAAACTCGCAGGAGTCGGTAGCGGAACGGACCCAGGTGAAAACTCGTTTGCGCCCTGTTAGCTTTGCTTGTGGGGCCCTGATGGGCACTTCTGCCTCTCCGGGCCACACAAGGAAAGTGAAAAAAAGTTTCAAACTTACTGTTTCCGGCCGCCTCTGGCCCTGACGCTTTCCCTTGCTAGCTTCACCTAGCGGGAAAAACACAATGGCATCCCAGCTCAGGCCACCGGTTAAAATAGCAGTCGGGCCCCAGAGACATCATCGGAGCTCGATCTGCACATTTAAATAAGGACCTCACCGGTTTCCCACAAGGGTCCTACTGCATGCTCAGAAGAGCAAGTTAAAATTGACGACTGTGGGAAGGGAGTGGGACGTCGGCAGGTAAGTCTTCCGGCCAATTTTAACTGCCTGCCAGCCCAGCTTCTGCCAGACGAGCAAGGTTAAAATTGCCCCTCGAGTTACAACAATTAAAGTAAAGTCAGCCTTTTGTTTAAATATTCTGCTCAAAGTGATTAGCATTATGAAATGAAGGGCTGGATTTTCGGCTAATTTGCGCCCCGTTTAGCGCCTCGGCAGGGTGCAAAAATGAATTTTTTGGCGCAAAACAAGGTGCACAACATTTTGCGCTCGGCCGTAACGATTGGCAGTGATTTTGCGGCACCACTAAAACTTAGCGCCCGCCCGATGTTTTCACTGTTTGGATGACGTAAATTGGCGTGCAATGCTGCACTAGCGCCCCGGGCGGAATTTTCAGCGATATCGCCTAATTTACCATCCGCCTGGGAACCCGCACCTAGGTCGGACCAAGCGCTAACGGCGCCATCTTGAAAATGGAGGAGGAGTTGAGTGCATAAAAGGATTGGGAGAAGAAGGCTGTGGTTTTCACAGTGAAGTTTTATGTGAGTTTATAGTTTGTTTTAAAGGACATTTAAATACATTTTAAAAGATGGGGCTATACTATGTCAGCCATTATTCCTGGCTGCTATATTTATATGGCGTCGAGCTGGAAGAAGGTTTATTGTTGATCATTTTGAACATACTCGAAGAGTTTGCAGACGTATGGGGAGGAGGCCTTACCCCCAACTCTTTACAGGGAACATCGCTCATACCTGCAGATCTCTGAGTTACAGTGCGTTAGAAGGCTGCGCTTCCAAAAAGAAGTGCTGACGAGGTATGCCAGCTCATACAGGCAGACCTACAGCCTACCAGCGGCAATAGGACTGCACTGCCCATCGAGGTGAAGGTGCCTCTGGCTCCTTTCAGGTATCAGCGGGGGACATATGCTTCATCCCGCAGCACGCTACATATTGCTGCATTCGCCGGGTGACTTCTGCACTGTACGCACGCAGGATGGACTTCATAAATTTCTCAATGACCAGGGTGGCCCAAAATGAGAGAGCAGTAGGTTTTGGACGATTTGCTGGCTTCCCTAAGGTTCAGGGTGCCTTTGACGGTACGCACATCACCATGGGAGCACCTTTACATAATCCAGAGGTTTACCGAAACCGAATGTGATTTCACTCCATGTACGTACAGATCGTCTGCGACCATACTCAGCACATGATGGCAGCCAATGCCCAATAGCCAGGGAGCATCCATCTTGCGTGAGAGCAGTGTCTCAGACATGTTGCAGCTTCATACAGAGCTGGATGCTGGGGGACAAAGGTTATGGCCTCGCCACCTGGCTCATAACCTCCTTCCGGAATTCTCAGATAGAAGGCGAGCATCGCTATACTGAGAGCCATGTAGTCACACGCAACATCGTCAAACAGACAAATGGAGTGCTCAAGCAGTGCTTCTGATGCCTGGATCACTCTGGAGGCTGCCTGCTATACTCCCCTCAGCTGCTCTCTGAGTTCATTGTGGTGTGCAGCGTGCTACACAACTTAGCCATCATGAGGGGACAGGATTTGCCACTGGGGGCTGCAGGAGAACCTCAGTAGAGAGGAGAGGAGGAGGAGGAGCCTGGCGAGGAACCCATGCCACCACCACCCCCATCATAACCACAGGGGAGGCATCGTGGAAATTTTGCCGCTGCAAAAGCCTTACGTTGGCAGCTCATAATTGAACGCTTTGGTTGAAGAGTGAACGGCAGGTTTGACCGGTGCCTGGACACTCTATCCCACCATGTTGACTATTCCCAGTCTTATTCTAGAAATGAGACACTTCACAGGAATGGTTAAGGTGAATAAAAAAATGTATCAAACATTGTAAAATTTTATAACTTTGTTAACATCATTTGAAAACATTGAAACTTTAACAAAATAACATAAATTGTTGTTAAACTGTGATTATACTACAACAACATGATAACCAACATCCCTGCCTCATGACTTTCCCCCCGGCCCCCTTACCCTTACCCTTACCCTTGCCCTCCTCCCTTGCCTGCTCCTCGTACCCAAAGTGGCACCATGATAACGTGCAGCAACGGTGTCAGAGCGCTGCTGTGTTGGTGGGGAGAGACATTGGAGATGCTTCCTGGGGAGACACTGGACCAGCTCATAAAACATAAGAAATAGGAACAGGAGTATGCCATTTGGCCCCTTGAGTCTGCTTAGCCATTTAATAAGATCATGGCTGATCTGATCATGGACTCAGCTCCACTTCCCTGCCCGCTCCCCATAAACCTTTACTCCCTTATCGCTCAAAAATCTGTCTATCTCTGCCTTAAATATATTCAATGACCCAGCCTCCACAGCTCTCTGGGGCAGAGAATTCCATAGATTTACAACCCTCTGAGTGAAGAAATTCCTCCTCATCTCAGTTTTAAATGGGCGGCCCTTTATTCTGAGACTATGTCCCCTCGTTTTAGTTTCCCCTATTAGTGGAAATATCCTCTCTGCATCCATCTTGTCGAGCCCCCTCATTATCTTATAAGTTTCAATAAGATCACCTGTCATTCTTCTGAGCTCCAATGTGTATAGTCCCAACCTACTCAACCTATCCTCATAAGTCATCTCCGGAATCAACCTAGTGAACCTTCTCTGAACAGTCTCCAATGCAAGCATATCCTTCCTTAAATACAGAGACCAAAACTGTACGCAGTACTCCAGGTGTGGCCTCACCAATACCCTGTACAGTTGTAGCAGGAGTTCCCTGCTTTTATACTCTATCCCCCTGGCAATAAAGGCCAACATTCCATTTGCCTTCCTGATTACTTGCTGTACCTGCCTACTAACTTTTTGTGTTTCATGCACAAGGACCCCCAGGTCCCTCTGTACTGCAGCACTTTGCAATTTTTCCCCATTTAAATGATAATTTGCTTTTCTATTATTTCTGCCAAAATGGAGAACCTCACATTTTCCCACATTGTACTCTATCGGCCCAATTTTTGCCCACTCACTTAGCTTGTGACGTAGAAGGCCCGGCTTGTGACTGGTGAGCCTCTTCATCGGCTTCGCCAGTCACAGGTGGTGTGGGGGTGTGTCTGGGTGTCACACTGGGGAACTCGGAAAGGCTGCTCGCCACACACTCCGGGACTCCAGTGTCACTGCTGGAGGCCACCAGCCTCGTGTTGGCAGTGATGGTTTCGCATATTTCGCGGCTTGCACCGACAATCTGCAACTTTATTTCCGTAATGGTCGCTTTCAGATGCTCGTGAGAATCCTATCCAAGATATCAAGGAGCTGACGGGTGAGCCCGATGCTCCCCCTGGACAGTCCTACCATGTCCGTTTCCGTGACTGCCTGTCTGTCAACAGACCGGCTTTGCCGACTCACCCTCTGGAGAGGTGGCATACGTGACTCTACCCCAGAACTGCAATGCTGCCGCTACTAGTCGCAGGAGCCTCAGAGGTCTCAGAGCCCGGGAATGAAGCTTCATCCTCAGATGAGGCGTTTGCCAGTGGTAAAAGAGATGTAGATTGCATCTGCCCCCTCCCCCCGGTGTTGGCTGCTCCATCAACTCCTCTTCCTCAAATTCCTCCTCCTCCTCCTCCTCCTCCTCTACATGATAGGCTGACGTGGAGGGTTGATCCCAGGGATTCGGCGCCTCAGACTGGACATCAGGAAGTAGAAAGCAACAGATGAGTGGTTAGCAGCAGGGGAGGGGACAGGGTGACATGAGGAAGGCCACATAGCACAGGCTCATTTGAAGGACCGCCGCAACTCCATAATATCTAGTCCACAGACACTGCATCACATTACCCCAACCCAGCCCAGGGAGTGTGCAGGACTTGTGCTCAGGACGCAAGCTAGGGTCAGTGCCACCACTGGCAATTGCCGGACCTGAGATGCCAATGAGGCCTGCCACTCGCTCCTCCAGGTCCATAAGAGGCAAGGTCTGAGGTGGACCACCGCCTGTCCACACCTGTTCACGGTGGTTGTGAGACTTCTTTGCCTGCAAAGATTAAACTGGGAATTGATACGTTCATAATAAAGGATGAAACTGAGTACTGTGTACAATGAGCAAGTGTGACCTTAGCTCCTTTAATAAGACTCCGGAGTGTAGGTTCCTCGTGGGTGGCCTGCTTATATACCGTGCTCCCAAGGGATGCTGGGATCCCTTGGGACTCCAACAGGTAGGCCCTCTGGTGGTAGTGTAATACAGGTTACAAGGGGTTAAATACATACATCACTCCCCCGTGAAGTCAACAGTACACTTATTTACAAGGTGAGACGATCTAAGGCTTTTCGCTCCCTTGTCGATTGTCTCGGTACAAATGCGGGTGTGGGTGAGTTGGTTAGTTCTTCACTGGGCTGCTGGGCAGCCGGCGTTGCCGGGCTGCTGGAGATGATGAGTTCGGCTTCGTGGTCAACCATGATGTCAGTTGCCACTTGTGTGTGTGTTGGAGGGTCAAAGTTGATGATGTTTTCTTCGGGTTGTTCATAACTGTAGTTGAACCGCAATTTGATTTGATCCAAATGTTTTCTGCACGTTAATCCATGGGCCAATTTGACCTGAAACACCCTACTCCCCTCTTTGGCTATGACCGTGCCAGCGAGCCATTTGGGACCATGTCCATAATTAAGTACAAACAGGGTCCTTGACTCCAATATCAAGTGACAAATTTGCGCGGTCAAGGTACACACTTTGTTGATACCGCCTGCCCTCCACGTGATCATGGAGATCATGGAGATCAGGGTGGACAAGAGAGAACCTTGTTTTGAGCGCCCTTTTAATGAGCAGCTCGGCTGGGGGAACTCCAGTGAGTGAGTGGGGTCTGGTGCGGTAGCTGAGCAGCACTCGGGATAGTTGGGTCTGTAGGGAGCTTTCCAACACGCGGTTCAGGCTTTGCTTGATGGTCTGAACTGCCCGTTCTGCCTGGCCGTTGGATGCGGGCTTGAACGGGGCAGATGTGACGTGCTTGATCCCATGAATTCCTTCAATTCAGCATTGGTGAAACACAGCCCATTGTCGCTGAGCGGCAAACATGGTTCGTAGGCTTTCAATAGTGGCCGTGGACTTGCTTACAGACATTATTGCACATTCAATCCATTTTGAGTAAGCATCCACGACAACCAAGAACATTTTGCCTAGAAATGGGCCCACATAGTCCACGTGGATCCTCGACCACTGTTTGGAGGGCCACGACCATAAACTTAGCGCTGCCTCGCTGAGTGCATTGCTCAGCTGAGAGCAAATGTTGCACTGGCGCACGCATGACTCTAAATCTGAGTCGATGCCGGGCCACCACACATGGGATCTGGATATGGCTTTCATCATTACAATGCCTGGGTGGGTGCTGTGCAGTTCACAAATGAACGTATCTCTGCCTTTCTTGGGCAAGACCACGCGATTGCCCCACAACAGACAGTCCGCCTGCGGGGACATTTCGTCTTTGCGCCTGTGGAACAGCTTAATTGCCTCCTGCATCTCCGCTGGGATGCTGGACCAGCTCCCATGGAGGACACAGTTTTTTTTACCAAGGACAGTAAAGGATCCTGGCTGGTCCAGTTCCTGATCTAGCGGGCTGTGACAGGGGACTTTTCATTTTCGAATGCATCTATTACCATGAGCACGTCCACAGGCTGTGCCATTTCCACCCCGGTGGTGGGCAATTGCAGCCGACTGAGAGCATCTGTGCAGTTCTCTGTGCCCGGTCTGTGGTGGATTATATAGTTGTACGCCGACAGCGTGAGTGCCCATCTTTCGATGCGGGCAGAGGCATTGACGTTAATCCCTTTGCTCTCAGAGAACAGCGATATGTGCGGCTTGTGGTCAGTTTCAAGCTCAAACTTGAGGCCAAGTAAGTACTGGTGCATTTTCTTTACCCTGTAAACGCATGCCAGAGCCTTTTTTTCAATCATGCTGTAGGCCCTTTCGGCCTTGGACAAACTCCTGGACGCATAAGCGACCGGTTGCAAAATCCCTGATTCGTTAGCCTGTTGTAACACACACCCGACCCCGGATGAGAACGCATCGCAAGCTAGCACTAATCTTTTACAAGGTTTATACAGGACAAGCAGTTTGTTTGAACACAACAGATTTCTGGCTTTCTTAAAGGCAGCCTCTTGTGAATTCCCCCATACCCAGTCGTCTCCCTTGCGCAGTAGCACATGTAGGGGTCCCAGCACGGTGCTTAACCCGGATAGGAAATTAACAAAATAGTTAAGGAGTCCCAGGAACGACCACAGCTCCATCACATTCTGTGGTCTCGGCGCGTTCTTGATGGCCTCCGTCTTGGCGTCGGTGGGTCTGATGCCGTCTGCTGCGATTCTTCCCAAGAACTCGACCTCCTGCACCAGGAAAACACACTTCGAGTGTTTCAAGCTGAGCCCCACGTGATCCAACCAACTAGATTCTTCAAATGCTCAATGGTGTCCTGACCTGTAACCAGTATGTCGTCCTGGAAAACTACTTTGCGAGGAACCGACTTTAGCAGGCTCTCCATGTTCCATTGGAAGATTGCCGCGGCCGACCGAATCACGAATGGGCATCTGTTATAGATGAACAGACCTTTGTGCGTGTTGATGCAGATGAGGCATTTCGAAGACTCCTCCAGCTCCTGCGTCATGTAGGTCGAGGTCAGGTCCAGCTTGGTGAACGTCTTCCCTCCAGCCAGGGTCGCAAATAGGTCGTCTGCCTTGGGTAGCAGGTACTGGTCCTGTAGCGAAAAACGGTTAATCGTTACTTTATAGTCCCCACAAATTCTGACCGTGCTGTCCTCTTTATGTACCGGGACAATCGGACTAGCCCACTCATTGAATTCCACCGGCGCGATGGTGCCTTCTCGCTGCAGCCTGTCCAGCTCAATTTCCACTTTCGCACGCATCATATATGGTACTGCCCGTGCCTTGTGGTGGATGGGTCATGTACCGGGAACCAAATGGATCTGTACTTTCGTCCCCAAGAAGCTTCCAATGCCTGGCTCGAACAATGATGGAAACCTGCTCAGATCCTGGGCACATGAGGCGTCGTTGACGGATAAAAGCGCTCGGATGTCGTCCCAGTTCCAGCGGATTTTTCCCAGCCAGCTTCTGCCAAACAATGTGGGACCATCCCCTGGTTTAATCCACAGCGGGAGTTCGTGTACTGCTCCATCATACGAGACTTTGACTTCTGCACTGCCAAGTACAGGGATTAGTTCCTTGGTGTAAGTCCTTAGTTTGGTGTGAATGGGGCTGAGCTTGGGCCTGTGTGCCTTTTTGCCCCACAGCCTTTTGAAGGCCTTTTTACTCCATATGGGCTGACTCGCACCCATGTCCTGTTCCATAGACACTGGAATTCCGTTCTGTTCAACTTTCAACATTATTGGTGGACATGGTGATTGTATGTACCCCGTACACTTCTGCTCCTCAGTATGAGTCTCCAATTCAGCCTGATCCACAGTGGATCGATCTTTCTCTGCAACGTGGTGGTTTGCAGAGTTTGCAGGATTTGCAGCTCGCCTGCACATTCGCTGGAGATGCCCCATTGTTCTGCAACCGTTGCACGCATAGTGCTTGAAGCTGCATTGATGGGGCCGATGATCACCTCCACAGTGCCAACAAGATGTTAACTGCCTCGCATTAACGATTGATGGCGGACTCTGGGTCATCTGAGGTCGGGCAGCAGTAGCCGGCATATACGTTCTGCTATATATTTTCCTGCTCGAAAACGATGTTACTTTGTGCACAGTACTAGCCGAAACCTCTTTATGCTGCGAGATCTGTTTGGTGTTGTCGCTGGTGGACGTAAATGCCTGGGCTATCGTTATGGCTTTACTTAGATTCAGAGTTCCAACAGTCAACAGTTTGCGAAGGATTACCTCGTGGTCAATGCCCAGTACAAAAAAGTCTCTAAGCATTTGTTCTAGGAATCCCCCAAATTCACAATGTCCTCCAAGGCACCTTAGTTCGGCGACATAGCCCGCCACTTCCTGGCCCTCCGACCGTTGACACGTGTAGAACCGATATCAAAACACTTTCCTTAGGATTTAGGTGCTCCCAGACCAGCGTACGTAATTCTTCATAGGATTTAGCTGTTGGTTGTGCCGGAACTAGGAGATTCTTCATGAGGCCATAGGTTGTTGCCCCACAGATAATTAGGAGGATCGGCCTTCGTTTCACAGCGTTTTCGTCCCCTTCCAGCTCGTTGACCACAAAGTATTAGTCGAGTCTCTCCACGAAGAACTCCTAATTGTCCCCTTCTGAGAACTTCTCCAGGATACCAATTGTTCTTTGCATTTTTGCACAGTTGTCCGTTACCTCATCGCCAATTGATACGTTCATAATAAAGGATGAAACTGAGTACTGTGTACAATGAGCAAGTGTGACCTTAGCTCCTTTAATAAGATTCCAGAGTTTAGGTACGTCATGGGTGGCCTGCTTATATACCATGCTCCCAAGGGATGCTTGGATCCCTTGGGACTCCAACAGGTAGGCCCTCTGGTGGTAGTGTAATACAGTTACAAGGGGTTACATACATAACAGGAATGGTTACCAGAGGGTCCATCTGCTTTTTTGGCCATCAAAGCACTTATACCATACTGTCTGCATGTAATAGAGTCCTCTGTTTAATGGCCCTGGAAGTTGCATGTAGTTCATCAGGAGGACATCGAAGTGGGGAGCCATCTTATGAGATTTCAGAAAGCAATCTGAATAATGTGTAAAGATAGGGTGCCACACGAAGCCTACCTACGTGTCATGCATTTTAGGAGGCAACCCACAGAGTGCTCAGAGACAGCAACAGCATGAGAACGAATAGTGTGTCAGATTTAAAATTTAAGTAATAAAGGATTTCATGAATAAAAATTGTACTCACTCTAATAACCTTTGAACTTTTTCCGGCACTGTGTGGCAGTCCTTACTTCTGTATCTGAGGCAGAGACCTCCTCAGCAATCTCCTTCCATATTCTGCTAAGAATTACTGCCAGGGGGCCTAGATCCACCGCTCCTGTGCAGTTCCTACCATCTGCTCTCCATCGCTCCCACAAGAGCTTTGTTAGCCTCCTGTGTGAATCTTCGCGCACGCTGCCTGCTGTTCTCCTCCTCCATCATCAGAATCGAATAATAAAATAGCTGATTCAGCCCCAGGTATACTGCGTATGCATGCGGCCACGCCCTGCATTATCATTTGTGATCGGACAGCAGACCAGAAGCGTGGGGAAAGACAATTTGCGCATCGCACAACACCCAATTTTTTTTTCGGTCGGAACTTTTGGCTCCGGTGCATAAATTCTGTAGTGCAACGTTGGAGTTAGCGCTAACGCCTGCTGTGAACTTCCATTTGGTGAACATTACGCACTCTGGCGCTCACGGTAACCCAGCACTAAAATTTGGATTCCGCCTCAATTTGCACCCAGAAATGGGCGAAATCACAAAAAATTGAAAATCCAGCCCAAAGCATTTTCTTTTCCAATCATTCAGTGTTTTAGCATCAAGTCTTCCTACGTCATGGATACCACAGCTACATGTACAAAAAAGCTCCTTCTGCTCTGCTTCAGTCCTAACATCAGAATCCTGTGTTCTACTATACAAACATAGCATTTTTCCATTTCCCACACTAGCGATCATGTGGCCTCTTTTTGACTTTGCCAATTTAATCCCGACTTGGGGGCAGTTTTATGTTGTGGCCACTTTCACTACAAGACAAAATGCAAGTTTTTCATGTTCCCCTCCTTGCTCTCTTTATTATTTCCTTGGTCTCTTGTTGAATCCTTAATCCTCTCGGTCTTCGTTTTCGCCACTGTTCTTCACCCTAATATATAGACAAACATCAGAATGGATTCCGAATGCCACTCTTCTACACTCAGACAGATCAATGGCCATCATGTGAAAATGGCTTTCACCAGTGGCATGAATGGCAGAAAGGCAGATACAGCAGAAGCGGCGAGATCGGGGCGAAGGAGTGGGAAGACACTGTAGAGGGATGTGATCGGGGCCTAGGGGAGGCGTGAGTTCGGGGCCAGGGGCCCAGGGGCAGCACGGGCCAGCCCACACTGTGATATGTGTGTGCACTAGGCCCGTGCAGCAGAGCTGGTCTCCAGTCGTCTTGAGTAATCCTTGCCACTGGACCAAGACCTAGCTCTGTCAAGCCTATGTGGTGGCTGGTGTGCAACGGCCACCACACATTAAAAAAATCCACGCACAGGCGTCTTCCACCCTTGAGGATGTAGTTCGGGTCCTTCATTGAAACACTTGTGAACTCATCCTTTTTTGGTGTGGAAGCAAGTCATCCTCGTTTCGAGGGATGGCCTATGATGATGATGATGATGATGATGAATGGAAAAGCATAGGAGCAATTGAGTGATTGTCATGTCTGCGGCGGCTCGAGACGAATATGTAGCCCAGGACAACTAACAGAAGACAATGCCGCAGAAAGCAATCAGGCTGCTGTGACTTCAGCAATGAATACTCCTGGCACTGATGATAACACATGGGAGATAGTCACAGATGCTGGTGACAGTCCTTCACAACCACAGGCAGCTCACTGGTTTGCTCAGCAGTTGGCCACCATACTATTCCCTCAACTTGGGGATCAATTAGGAGTAGATAACTTGCAGAATCAATAAGCAGAAGGGCACAAATCACCAGGGATAAACACAACAGAAAAACACACCTGCAGATGAGCTTAGGCACCACATGCATTCACAAACTAAATAAATACATTCACTTTCAATGTACCTTATACTCTCTCATTCTCGCTTTGTACAGAAAATAAAGCATCAGCTGTCCAAAATGTCTGTTATGTACCCTGTGGGATACCTGGAAGGTTCCTGCGGCAGAAAAATTGTAAGCAGAGTGACCTTCACTGCCACAAGCCTTAACGAGCATTTTTTCCCCCCTGCTAACTATCGGAGATTCATTTTAAGGTAGGAGACAGAGGCAGAGTTGTGGTAAAAATGGACGCAAAGGTTGTATCACTTCCCACTGAAATTGGTCCATTGCTTACTCCCATGAACATATACACAAAGAGAAGTAGATGTCCATAAAATCTAAAGTTCATCGAATTTAAAAAAAAGGACCCTTGCACTATTGAATTTATTTAATTTATACTTTACACGGTAACTAAATCCAGTAATGCACAGTCACTACTCCAGTGTCTTATAAATCCTCCATTCCACTTAATGTCAAACTCAATTAAACCCTTCTCCTCTACAGTAGGAATTGCGATGGGGGTGGGGGGGGTGGGTCGGTGGCGGGTGGAGTGAGGGTTAAGCATCTCTTAATTGAACTCAGGGAGGTCTTGGCCTCCCAAATATCTGTTTACTTCAGGGTTCTCTGCCTGATTTTTACTACAGGTAGGAAAAGGACCCTATTCTATGACCAGCGCATTCTACATGATCAAGTAATCACAGGCTATCACTCACCAGGACTGGAAACGGCTCCTGTTTTAAGTCTCTGTGGTGTTTGCTTGTGTGTGATGTTTGACATTAAATAACTTTGCCAACCTAAATTGATTATTCTCTTTCTTGATTTAATGTACAACTCACATCAAAGAGCTGGAAAGCAATATGAGCATTCCCAGCACTGCAGCCAAAATGAATAGTGTTCGATCACTGAGACATATTGTTAAAAGTTCAGAACTTAAACCTTAAATGGTTACCTATTGTAAGGCTGCAGCTTTGGTCTCAGTTAAGTGGAAATGGCACAATTTATAAATACATTTGTGGATTGAGGTGGAATTATATGACTTGCGATTGAAACAACTGGTTCTGATGACACGGAGATCTTAAAGTTAAACTTTGTATTATAGATGGTGAAGAAAACAAAACATTCTTATACCTCAAAGGGTAGTGGAGATCTGGAACTCTCTCCCAAGAAGCTGTTATGGCTGGGGGTCAATTAACAATGTCAAAACTGAGATTGAAAGATTTTTGTTAGGGAAGGGTATTAAGGGTTACAGAAGCAAGGCGGTAAGGTACAGATCATTAATGATCAAAATAAATGGTGGAACAAGCTCGAGGGACTTAATGGTCTACACCTGTTCCTATGTTCCTTGTCTAAGGAGAATAAGGGGTCGGCCATTTAGGACTGAGATGAAGAGAAATTTCGTCACTCAAAGGGTTTTCAATGTTTGGAATTCTCTACCCCTGAGGGCTGTGGATGCTTAGTTGTTGAGTATATCCAAGGCAGAGATCAATAGATTTTTTGATAATAAGGGAACCAAGGGATATAGGGATAGTGCGGGAAAATGGAGTTGAGGTAGAAGATCAGCCATGATCTTATTGAATAGCGGAGCAGGCTCGTAGGGCCGAATGGCCTATTGCTGCTCCTATTGCTTATGTTATGTTCTTCTGAGCCCAGAATGCAGTCCCTAATCTAGGTATCTCCAGAACTTCACAATGCAATATGTGTCTTCAATCCTGAGAACCAGGAGGGCCTGAAACACCTATTTCAAACAGGCAGAATTTTCACATTGATCAATGCAGTATTGCAGACTCCCTCCTTAAATACCTTCGATGGCCAGATTTGCATGTTAAATCTTCAGAGCCGAAAGGAATTGTGCTACTTGTTGAGCAGCCCTGCTACGATTTCAAGGTGATCGAGTAGAAGTACTCGCTATATTCTTGCCGCCACACACACAATTTTACCCCTTTGTGCCGGCAAGACTCTCCATGCTTATGTTACACATATAACAGATTTAAAACTAGAGTGTAAATTATATGACCACTCGAGCATATGCATATTTTTAAGCATTCAGCAGGCAACAGTAAAAAATAATTGTTTGCACTCTCCATTCACTCTGCTGGCAGGCTGCTTGTTATTAGAATGCCTGCTCCAGATGGCTAGGTGGTTGCTCTGGGCCACGGATTCACCGTAACCGCTGCTAGTGTCACTCTCCAATCATCTGGCAGCAGATGCTATGCAGGCTGAGCTGGGCAATGCGCACATCCACAAAACAATTTTCCATTATCTGCATTTTTCCTAACCCACAACAAAGAAGCCTTGTTTTTTTGTGTCTGTTTTTAATGCAAAACACTACCAACACTCTCCTAAGTAATCCTGCTCACTAAATAAGATGCCAGCATCAACTAAGATCTATAACTGAATGTCAATTCGTTAAACTTGTCACATGTAAGAGAAATGATTTATTAAGTCTGTGTTGGGATGATAGGTTCAGGTGTGATTCCCAGACGATGTGCACTTGAGCTCAGCCTAGATTAAAATAACATTTTGAAGGGAGGGTAAAGCAAATAGGAACATAGGAACAGGAGTAGGCAACTTAGGCCCTCGAGCTTGTTCCGTCATTCAATGAGATCATGGCTAATCTGCGACCTAACTCCATGTACCCCCCTTTGCCCCATATCCCTTAATACGATTGGTTAACAAAAATCTATCAATCTCCGATTAAAAATTAACAATTGATCCAGCATCAATTGCTGTTGCGGAAGAGAGTTCCAAACTTCTCCCACGCTTTGTGTGTAGAAGTTTTCCTGATTTCACTCCTGAAAGGCCTGGCTCTAACTTTTAGACGATGCGCCCTAGTCCAAGACTCCCCAACCAGCGGAAATAGTTTCTCTCTATCTACCCTATCTGCTCGCCTTACTATCCTGAAAACGTCAAACAAATCACCCCTTAACTTTTTAAATTGTAGGGAATACAACCCAAATGTTTGTAATCTCTCTTCGTAATTTAATCATTCTGGTAAACATTCGCTGCACTCCCTCCAAGGCCAATGTATCCTTCCTCAGGTGTGGTGCCTAGAACTGCTCAAAGTACTCCAGGTGTGATCTAACCAGGGCTTTGTATATGAAGAAGATCCATAGACTAGAATCTTAGAAGTTTACAGCACAGAAGGAGGCCATTTTGTCCCATCGTGTCTGCGCTGGCCAACAAGAGGCTATCCAGCCTAATCCCACTTTCTAGCTCTAGGTCCATAACCCTGCAGGTTACGTCACTTCAGGTGCACATCCAGGTACTTTTTAAATGTGGTGAGAGTTTCTGCCTCGACCACCCTTTCAAGCAGTGAGTTCCAGAACCCCCACAACCTTCTGCGTGAAGAAATTTCCCTTCAAATCCCCTACCAATTACTTTAAATCTATGCCCCCTGGTTGTTGACCCCTCTGCTAAGGGAAATAAGCCCTTTCTATCCACTATATCTAGGCCCCTCATCATTTTATACACCTCCAATGAGGTCTCCCCTCAGCTTCCTCTGTTCCAAGGAAAACAAATCCAGCCTATCCAATCTGGCCTCATATATTAGATTCTTCACTCCCAGCAACATCCTCGTTAATCATCTCTGTACCCTCTCCAGTGCAATCACGTCCTTTCTGTAATGCGGTGGCCAGAACTGCACACAGTACTCCAGCTGTGGCCTAACCAGTGAGTTATACATTTCAAGCATAACCCCCCTGCTCTTATATTCTGTGCCTCGGCTAATAAAGGCAAGCATTCCGTATAATCTAACAGGACACCAACAGGCAGTACTGATGTGGATGGCCCACTTTGTGCCGTATTCTATCCTCTCCAAAGTGGAAAGGATTTGGCTGAGGTATTAGTCAAGATCATGTCAGGATTATGACTGGACCAGCACTAAGAGAGTTGCCAGCACTTAAAGGGATGCTGTCTTCGTGAAAACATTATCTGCCTAACATCTTTTCACTTGCAAAGAAATGCACAAGAAAGAAAGAAAGACTTGGATTTATATAGCGCCTTTCACGACCACCGAACATCGTAAAGCGGTTTACAGCCAATGAAATACTTTTGGAGTGTAGTCACTGTTGTAATGTGGGAAACTGGCAGCCAATTTGTGCACAAGCAAGCCTCCCACAAACATCAAGGTGATAACGACCAGACAATCTGTTTTTGTTATTGTCATGTATGTATGCTTGGAGTTATTCGCCACCAGGTGGCGCCACTGTCGGAGGTCATTGGGCTGTACGCACATGTGTGCAGCCTAGGTATAAAAGGCAAGCCATCATGTAATGTAATGACTTTGGGCCCTAATAAAGCAGAGCCAGGTGTGTACCTGTGTTAGTTTACAGTATTCAGTCTATCGAGTTATTACATACATAACATTTGGCGACGAGGCAACTTAAGAACCTTCGCATGCAAAAATGAGCACAATTGGAATTCTGGAGAGATTCGTGGAGGGATAGGACTGGGCAAATTTTGTAGCTCGCCTGGACCAGTACTTCGTGGCCAACAAAATGGAGGAACTCACTGATGCAGTTAGGCGCAGGGCGGTCTTCCTCACGGTTTGCGGTCCAAAAATCTGTGGACTCATAAAGAATTTTCTCTCAGCTGCAAGTCCAACAGGCAAGGACTATGAGGAATTGTGTGCTCTGGTACGTGACCATCTCAAACCAGAAGAAGGCATCATCATCTCACGATATCGATTCTACACACACGTTCGTTCTGAGGGCCAGGATGTGTCGGAATTCTTTGCCGACCTAAAACGTCTAGCTGGACCGTGTAAGTTCGAAAACGCGTTGGGAGACATGCTGCGGGACTTCTTTGTAATCGGCATCAACCACGAGGTGATCCTGTGTAAGTTACTGGTGGTGGAGATGCTGGATTTGAGCAAGGCCATCACGATTGCCCAGGCATGCATGACGATGGACAAAAACTTAAAGCAGATATCATCGAAAAATCGGAACTCGGCAATTAATTTAAACAAGATTGTATCGTCGTTTGGCAGAGCTGCATATGGCAGGGCCTACTCGACTGTGTATGCGAAACCTGTGGCTGCCCAAAGTCCGCCAACGGGAATGAATCTGATTTCACCGTGTTGTCATTGTGGGGGCAATCATCGACCTCATCAGTGTCGGTTTAAACAGTACATTTGTAAAGGCTGTTCGAGACTGAGGCATCTCCAGTGCATGTGTCCGCAACTGAGCAATAGTGCTGTGACACACCACGTGGAGGATGATGACCAGTATAGCGCAGATCCAGATATACAATCTGAGATACCAGAGGAGGGAGTGTATGAACTGTATTCATTCCTAACAAAGAGCCAACCGATAATGATTAATGTGGAACTTAACAGTGTGCCGGTACCGATGGAATTGGACACGGGTGCGAGTCAATCAATAATGAGCCAGAGGACATTCATCAAGCTGTGGGATACATAAGGCTGTGAGGCCTAAACTGAGTCCAGTCAATGCCAAGTTGCGTACATACACTAAAGAACTCATAACGGCTTGCCTTTTATACGTGGGCCACACACACATGAGTACAGCCCAATGACAGCCGACAGTGGCGCCATCTGGTGGCTAGCAACCCCAAGCATACATACATGACAATATCCCCCTTTAAGATATTAGTAACAATCTTTTTACAAATTGATACGGTCCGGGGCTTTCCGCTCCCGAGTTGATCGTCTCAGTTCAACTCCAGCCTTGGGCGAGCGTTCTGAGTCTGTTATGAGTGGGGGCTGGATAGCCGATCTGATGGGAGTGGCAATGATCATGTGAGGGATTGAAAATCCAGATTCATTGATGACAGCGGAGTCCTCTGATGACTGAGGGTAGGTTGGTTGGTCACTGATTGTGTCTTCCTCAAACTGTTCCGGTTCATCCGTGTGCCGCAGCTTTATCTGATCAACATGTTTCCTGCATGTTTGCCCATTCTTGAGCTTGACGGTTAGCACTCTGTTACCCTCCTTGGCCGTAACAGTATCGACGATTCACTTGGGACCTTGACCATAATTTATTACATACTCAGGATCATTAACAGAAATGTTGCATGACACAGCAGCACGATCATGATACCACTGCTGACTTTGATGTCTGTATTCAACATGATCGTTCAAGTCAGGGTGGACAAGAGAGAGCTTGGTCTTGAGACCTCTCTTCATCAATAGTTCAACAGGGGGGACCCCGGTAATCGTGTGGGGTCTTGTCCTGTAACTAAGGAATATACATGACAAGCGAGTCTGCAGTGAACCTTGAGTTACACATTTCATACTCTGCTTGATGGTTTGGACAGCACACTTTGCTTGACCATTAGATGCGGGTTTGAATAGTGCTGACCTCATATGTTTGATACTATTGAGTTTCATGAAATCTTGAAACTCCAGGCTAGTGAAGCAAGGTCCGTTGTTGCTTACAACGATGTCGCATAGACCATGAGTGGCAAACATGATATGAAGGCTCTCAATGGTAGCTGTAGATGTACTGGATGACATGATTATACACTCTATCCACTTGGAATATGCATCCACCACAACTAAAAACATCTTTCCCAGGAAGGGACCTGCAAAGTCGATGTGGATCCTGGACCATGGTTTAGATGGCCACGACCACAGACTCAGCGGCGATTCCACTGGTGCTTTACTTAACTGTATGCAATGTAGCACTGATGCACACATGATTCCAGATCAGGTCAATTCCAGGCCACCATACATGAGACTTGGCAATGGCTTTCATTATGACAATACCAGGATAAGTGCTATGTAGATGATGTACAAATTTCTCTCTGTCTTTCTTAGGCATAACAACACGATTACCCCACAGTAAACAATCTGACTGGATGGATAGTTTGTCTTTGTGACGGTTGTAAGGTTTGGTCTCATCACCCATTTGCTTGGGTATGGCAGACCAATCACCACTAAGGACACAACGTTTTACAACCGATAATATCGGGTCCTGGCTGGTCCAGGTCTTAACTTGTTGAGCCGTGACAGGGGTTCCTTCACTTTCAAAAGCATCCATAATTAACAGTAGGTCTGCAGGTTGTGGCGTCTCCACCTCCGGTGTGGGCAACGGCAGATGGTTCAGTGTATCGGCACAATTCTCGGTGCCAAGTCTGTGGCGAATGACATAATCATAGGCAGGTAATGTCAGCCCCCACCTCTGGATGTGGGACGATGCGTTGGTATTGATACCTTTTTTTTCTGAAAACAATGAAATGAATGGCTTGTGATCTGTTTCCAGTTCAAACCGAAGACCAAACAGGTACTGATGCATCTTTTTAATCCCATACACACAGGCTAATGCTTCTTTTTCTACCATGCTGTAGGCTCTTTCCACCTTTGACAAACTTTTAGAAGCATACGCAACAGGTTGTAGTTTATCCGACTCATTAGCTTGATGGAGCACACAACCAACTCCATATGACGAAGCATCACAGGCCAATACTAGACACTTACACGGATCATAATGTACCAGCAGCTTGTTAGAGCAAAGCAGATTAGTAGCTTTTTCAAAAGCTCTATCTTGAGACGCACCCCAAACCCAGTTGTTGCCTTTTCTTAGCAGCATGTGCAGTGGCTCTAATGAAGTGCTCACTCTAGGTAGGAAATTACCGAAGTAGTTGAGTAGACCAAGGAACGAACGCAGCTCCGTCAGATTCTGAGGCTTGGGTGCATTTTTGATGGCCTTGGTTTTCGAGTCTGTCGTCCTGATGCCGTCAGCAGCAATTTTCCTCCCCAGGAATTCGACTTCCGGTGCCATGAAGATGCACTTCAAACATTTCAGTCTGAGTCCCACTTTGTCCAGATGATGTAGAACCTCTTCCAGATTGTTCAGATGTTCGGTGGTGTCACAACTTGTGACCAGGATGTCATCTTGGAACATGACGGTTCTAGGGACCGACTTGAGTAGACTCTCCATGTTCCTCTGAAATATGGCTGCAGCCGAGCGAATTCCGAAAGGTAACACCTGTTGTAGATAAACAGTCCTTCATGAGTGTTGATGCACGTAAGTTTCTTCGACGTCTTGGCCAGCTCCTGTGTCATGTAGGCCGACGTCAGATCCAGTTTAATGAACGACTTCCCCCCGGCTAGCGTTACAAACAGGTCGTCAGTCTTCGGTAATGGGTATTGATCCTGTTTTGAAACTCGGTTGATCCTAACCTTGTAGTCTCCACAAATCCTGACAGTGCCATCACTCTACAACACAGGAGCAATGGGGCTGGTCCATTCATTAAATTCAACTGGTGATATGACCCCTTCACGCTGGAGTCTGTCCAGTTCGATTTCGACCTTCTCCCTCATCATATACGGAAGCACCCGAGCTTTATGATGGACGGATCTTGCATCCGAGTCCATGTGGATCTGCATCTTGGCTCCCGTGAAATTGCCGATGCCTGGTTTAACATTTCATCTGAAAAACAGCAACTCCAACAGTGCAACACTCCCTTGGAGTGTCAGCCTAGATTTATATGCTCAAATCCCTGGAGTGGGACTTGAACCCACAACCTTCTGACTCAGAGGCAGATGTGCTACCCACTGAGCCACAAGGTGAAAAACATGAATAGTGTTGGAATCTATGATCAAGTCATCTGTGCATGACAATAATAATAGGCAGTGCTTCTGAATCTACTCTCTTCCCCAAATAGAAATGAAGATGGAATAGTGGGATGAGCTTTGCACACGCTATTTCTCCTGCCCCACTGTCTCAGAAAGTGTCATCACTTAGAAGTCTCCGTCTTGTATGCAGAAGTCTAAATGCAGAGTTAACCATTACAGCTGCCACCAGAGTTCCTGGAGCTTGCAATAGGCTTTGAGACATCTGTTGACCACTGGTGCTGCAGAGACAATGCCAGCAAAAGACTCTCTGTGCTCCAAGCAACTACCAGGATCAAACTGCGGGGAGATCTACTTTTTCACTTGTAGCCTGCTATTATGCCACTTAACATTAACTATGTTAGAATAATCTAACTAAAAACTGTACAATGTAAATTCAAAAAAGGAGGACTATAATGGAAAATACTAAAAAAAAACAAGGCCTTCCTTGTTTTATAAAAACTAAAAGGTATCAGTAATCTTCTCTTAGGTAGTCCCACAGAGCCAAAACTGATTTGCTTCCACAGTTCTAAGGTGACTGATGAGCCCAATGCAGGTCATGGTCCTGAGCTGCATTTTAAAGGGTGGAAGATGCCTTTGCATGAATTTTTTTAACGTGGGGTAGCTGCCACACGGACTTGACAGAGCAAGGACTTGGTCCAGTGGCGAGGGGATCCAAAACGACTGGAGACCAGGCTCTGCTGCATGGACCAAGCAGGCACACACACACATATACACACTGATACACACACACACACACACACACACACACACACACACACACATATACACACACACACACACACACACACATATACACACACACACACACATACACACACACGCACACATACACACACACACATACATACATACACACACACACATACACACACATACATATACACACACACATACATATACACACACACACAAACATACACACACACACACACATACACACACACACACATACACACACATACATACACACATACATACACACACACACACACACATACACATACACACACATACACACACACACATATACACACACACATATATACACACACACACACATACATACATACACACACACACACACACACACACACACACACACATATACACACACACACACATATATATATACTGCCGGGGTCAAGCAGAGCTGCGTCATCGCGCAAACCCTCTTCTCAATCTTCCTCGTTGCAATGCTCCACCTGACACTCAACAAGCTCCCCACGGAAGTGGAACTAAACTACAGAACCAGTGGGAACCTGTTCAACCTTCATCGTCTCCAGGCCAGATCCATGACCGTCCCAACCTCTGTCGTCGAGCTACAGTACGCGGATGATGCTTGCATCTGCGCACATTCAGTGAACTCCAAGTCATAGTCAACATCTTCACTGAGGCATACAAAAGCATGGGCCTTACACTAAACATCCGTAAGTCAAAGGTCCTTCACCAACCTGACCCTGCCACACAGCACTACCCTCCAGTCATCAAGATCCACAGCTTGGCCTGGACCACTTTCCATACCTCGGGAGCCTATTATCAGCAAGGACAGACATTGATGACGAGATTCAACATCGCCTCCAGTGTGCCAGCGCAGCCTTCGGCCGCCTGAGGAAAAGAGTGTTCGAAGACCAGGCCCTCAAATCTGCCACCAAGCTCATGGTCTCCAGGGCTGTAGTGATACCCGCCCTCCTATATGACTCAGAGACATGGACCATATACAGTAGACATCGGAAATCGCTGGAGAAATACTACCAACGATGTCTCTGCAAGATCCTGCAAATCCCCCGGGAGGACAGACGCACCAACGTTAGCGTCCTTGACCAGGCCAACATCCCCAGCATTGAAGGTCCACTGGGCGGGCCACATTGTTTGTATACCTGACACAAGACTCCCAAAGCAAGCGCTTTACTCGGAGCTCCTACACGGCAAGCGAACCCAAGGTGGGCAGAGGAAACCTTTCAAGGGCACCCTCAAAGCCTCATTGATAAAATGCAACATCCCCACCGATACCTGGGAGTCCCTAGCCAAAGACCGTCCTAAGTGAAGGAAGTGCATCCGGGAGGGCGCTGAGTACCTCGAGTCTCATCGCCAAGAGCCTGCAGAAAACAAGCGCAGGCAGAGGAAGGAGCGTGCGGCAAACCAGTCCCACCCATCCTTTCCTTCAACGACTGTCTGTCCCACCTGTGACAGAGATTGTGGTTCTCGTATTGGACTGTTCAGTCACCTAAGAACTCACTTTTGGAGTGGAAGCAAGTTTTCCTCGATTTCGAGGGACTGCCTATGATGTTGACCTTAATTTAAGGTTATAAACTATAGTAACTGCTGAACAGATGCTCTTCTGTCCCCAGCAGTGATTGGCAAGATTTTAATTGCAACATATTGGATTCATTTGCGTAAATGTTACATTTTTCATGAGGTGAACTCGCCAGCTCTCAATAAGCAGGCAGGCATGCCAGTTCTAATGCAGGACATCAGCACCACAATGTATAGACATTAATTGAGCGTCTAGTTTGTTTTTGCTGCTGTCGTAAGATGATAATTATCATCCCCACTTGGCAGCAAATTAATTTTGGCAAGATGAAATCGGAAGATACTGTTTGTTGGTGATTTGTTATTTTACGCACGTTCTGCTTTGGCTGTGAGAAGAAAGGTCATCTGTGTGGGAAATATAAATCGCCTGGAGGTTAACGGCAATGATCTGCAAACTTTCAGTCAAACTTCACACAGAACTTTGCAGATGATGGGGCGAGAAGTGCAGGCATTTCCAGAATCGATCCTTGGGATGATTCCACCTTTTCTGCCGCCATTTGTTGAGATGTCGTTACTTAGTCTACTGCCTTCAAATTTGAGTTGACAGTTGTTTGAATTATATCACAGCTGGATGCCACAGCACTGTAAAAACTGACACAGATGATATAATAGCTGATATCCTTGAATAGAAATAAAAACAGAAGCAATCAAACGCAGACGTTGGGAAGAACAAATGCAGAGTTTGATTGACATGAAGGCTTTGAAAGGAAATAGCCACGTGACTCCTGCATCCCCCCCAATCAACCCAACCTTATTACCAGCATATGCACACTGCTAAATCCAGGTCAAAACTTTGCTTATTTCAGGCTTCAAGTGGTTTTATTGACCTTGGATTGTTCTTTCGAGCACCGTCAATTTTTCAGAGCACTGGCAGTCACAGGATACTCTGCTCCACCCATGTTTGCACTGCCAGTCAAATTCTCACACTCATCTGGAAATTTTCAGTATGAATAAGCAGAAATTGATACAACTTTTCCCCCTGAAGGACCGTGCATTCTACACGCTGAAAAGGACAAAATCGAAACAGGGGCCGGTGATGAAAAGCAGACCGAAGGCAGTTCAGTGATGTGCAGCTCCGTGGGGCAAGTTTCTGATGTTGACCATCGTATCAAGGCAAGCTGAAGCTAGGTGATTGGAGTGCAAATAAACACAGGCCCTTTGGCCTCTCTTGTGCACCAACAGCTGATCACAGTAAAGCACTGGCAGAGGTTCCAGAAAAGGCAATCTATATCCCCAGGGAGGGACAAACCCCCAAGACGTCTGCGCTCCTCTAATTCTGCCCTCTTGAGCATCCTTGATTCTAATCGCTCAACCACTGGTGGCTGTGCCTTCTGTTGCCTGGGTCCCAAGCTCTGGAACTCCCTGCCTAAACCTCTCCGCCTCTCTACCACTCTTTCCTCCTTCAAGACACTCCTTAAAACATACCTCTTGGACCAAGCTTTTGGTCACCTGCCCTAATTTCTACTTATGCGGCTCGGTGTAAATTTTTATTGCATAATGCTCCTGTGAAGCATCCTGGGGCGTTTCACTACATTAAAGGTGATATATAAGTTGGGGCTGTTGTTGTTTCTGTGGTATAAGTGAACCGAGTGTCAGGATGCTGGGGTAAGATTCCGATCTACTTTTTAAATGGGTAAAGGGAGAAAATCTTTGTAGATTTGTGACAAAGCAAATTTAAAAGTTAATCTTTAAAAAAAAGGAGCATTCAGTGTTTACAAAATGGGGCTAAAATTACTTCATAGAATCATAGAATGATTCAGAACAGAAGGAGGCCATTTGGCTCATCGTGCCTGTGCCGGCTCTCTGGTAGAGCTATCCAATTAGTCCTACTCGCCCCACTTCTTCCCCATAGCCCTGTAAATTTCTCCTTTTCAAGTATTTATCCAATTCCCCTTTGAAAGTTACTATTGAATCTACTTCCACCGCCCTTTCAGGCAGCGCATTCCAGATCGCCGCGTAAAAAGATTTCTCCTC
Source organism: Pristiophorus japonicus (assembly GCF_044704955.1). Taxonomy (NCBI): domain Eukaryota; kingdom Metazoa; phylum Chordata; class Chondrichthyes; family Pristiophoridae; genus Pristiophorus; species Pristiophorus japonicus. Next base: position 254,394,898 of record NC_091979.1, on the reverse strand, counting down.
ATCTCGCCTCTGGTTTCTTGGCCAATTACTTAGGGACGCAATCATAGATGGTGCCTGCTGGTGACCTCTGCCATTGACCCCGCTGGGGTATGCAGGTTTCATGGGAGGTCACTCTATTTGCACGGGGCCAAGTGGTGTCTGTGCCACCAGGGGTGCATCTTGAGCACTTTTCCCTGAGTGCACAAACTGCACCAGAGCCGTGCCAGTCAGGGACAGGGTGCCAGGCCCCCCGGGTAGCTGCCTAAAACAGGTGCCTGTATGTAAATGACAGGTCAAATGTCTGCTGAAGGACCCCTGGCTGAAATTGGTGTCAGGCCTGCCCCCTCAGAATACTTCAGCAAAGAACAGAGGTCAAGTCTGTTTATATTAAATAAACTTCCTCTGGAGCCAGGAGGAGCATGCTGCCCTCTACGAATCACATGTTAAAAGATATATTGGCTGTCACATTAATCAGATGTAGTCAGCGCTAAATTCAGCAACATCCTAGGTCAGAAGTTGAGTGCAGCCAGTTGACAAAAAATGAATAATGAGGCCGGCTGAAAAGCTCAAAGTTTTCCTGCAATTATTATTCAACGTGACAACCAGAACCTTAACCGCTTTTATCTTCCACAATACTTTTCATTATGTTGTAAAATAAATTAAAGCTACCTACTTAATCTACATTAAAGATCAGCATAGCATTGCAGTGATGCAACACTGATACCAATACATACACTTAAAAATAAATCTAAATATATTCATGCCATTTACTTACTAAAAAAATTCCTACTTGTGCCAAGATTATCTGTGGCCATCCCCACTCGCTAACTTCCCTGGACATCACCAATCAACACTTCCAACCCTAAGAGGTTATCCTGGTGTGATTAATGTCATCATCATCATCATCATAGGCACTCCCTCGGAATCGAGGAAGACTTGCTTCCACTCTTAAAATGAGTCCTTAGGTGGCTGAACAGGCCAATACAAGAGCCACAGTCCCTGTCACAGGTGGTGTTATGTATGCAACCCAAGGCAACCTGTATTATACCGCCACCAGAGGGCTTACCTGTTGGAGTCCCAAGGGATCCCAGCATCCCTTGGGAGCACTGTATATAAGCAGGCCTCCCATGCTGTACAAGCACTGGAATTTGAATAAAGGAGCTAAGGTCACACTTACTCATTTGTTTACAGTACTGAGTTGCATTTCTTTATTCTGAGCTTAACAACTGGCGACGAGATAACGAACAACCATGCAAAAATGCAGAGAACCGCTGGTATCCTGGAGAAATTCTCAGAAGGGGACGATTGGAGCTACTTGACCAATACTTTGTGGCCAACGAGCTGGAAGGGGACGAGAATGATGCCAAATGAAAGGCGATCCTCCTCACCATCTGTGGGGCAACAACCTATGGCCTCATGAAGAATCTTCTAGCTCCGATGAAACCAACAACCAAATCGTATGAAGAACTGTGTACGCTAGTCCGGGAGCACCTAAATCCGAAGGAAAGCATTCTGATGGCAAGGTATCGATTCTACATGTGTCAACGATCTGAAGGCCAGGAAGTGACGAGCTACGTCGCCGAACTAAGGTGCCTTGCAGGACATTGCGAATTCGATGGATTCCTGGAGCAAATGCTAAGAGACTTTTTTGTGCTTGGCATTGGCCATGAGGTGATCCTTTGCAAACTATTGAATGTTGAAACACCAAATCTGAGCAAAACCATAATGATAGCCCAGGCATTTATGTCCACCAGCGATAACACCCAACAAATTTTGCAGCATAAAGAGGTTTCAGCAAGTACTGTGTCATGTATGTAACCTTTATGTAACAACACTGCAATACTGTATATACGTAAGAAATGCACACCTTGACCACAGGGGGTGAACTTGTGGGAGACACTCCTCATCTGGTCATCCAGGTATATAAAGGGAGGTCCCATGCAGGGTCATCACTTCTCGGTCCTGTGAATAAAGGTTCAGGTCATGGAGTGACCTTGTCCATAGAATGTGCCTCGTATGGATTTGTGGTATTGTGTAAGGACCTTACTTGGCGATGAGAAACGGGAATCAACGACCCACGAGAATGGCCACTGGCAGCACAGAGGAACGGTATTGTGTTAGTGAGGACTGGGACGATTTCATTGAGAGGCTCCAGCAGAGTTTTGTCACAAAGGACTGGCTGGGAGATGCAGCGGCCGACAAGCGAAGAGCTCATCTGCTGACCAGCTGTGGACCTAAGACTTACGCGCTCATGAAAGACCTGCTAGCACACGAGAAGCCGGTGGACAAAACCTTTGAAGAGCTCAGCAAACTAATCGGTGAGCACCTCAAACCGGCGAGCAGTGTACACATGGCCCAACACAGATTCTATACCCACTGACGTCGGGAAGGACAGAGCATACCGGATTTCGTTGCGGATCTCCGGCCTTGGCCAGCCTCTGTAAGTTCACAGATGCCTGCAGGGGGGAGATGCGAAGAGATTTCTTTATTGAGGGCATCGGTCATGCTGGGATTTTCAGAAAGCTAATTGAGACCAAGGACTTGAACTTGGAAGCGGCGGCGTTGATGGCTCAGACTTTTATGGCGGGGGAGGAGGAAACCAAGATAATATATGCGCGCAATTCTGCCTCCAACGTGGTGATGGATCAGGGAGTCAATATCATAAATGCAACACAGAGCCCCGCAGGCAGGCAAGGGCAGTTCGACATACCCCAGACAGCAATAGACCCAAGAGTAAGTCTCCAACAGAGACAATGGCAGGCTGAACGGACATTTACGCCCCCCCAGTGGACAATGCGGCCCGGGATGGGGCCATTGACACACTAACAGGGTGCTCAAGAGCAGTCAAAGGGACAATCAGCGAGGAATGCCTTGCAACAGCTCTTTTGTTCACAACAATGGGAATCTCAGTTCATGCTGGAGGTGCGGGGGCAGACATGCTGCCAAGACTTGCAGGTTTCAACAGTTCGTCTGAAGAAATTGTAACCTCAGTGGCCATCTAGCCAGAATGTGCAGAAAGCCTGTAACCAGGCTAATAGATGAGGGGTCTGCGAGGCAGGATGACGCTTGGGGCAAATCAATGGACGCTGAAGTTCCGCGGGTTCATGTGGCAAACATTCACAGCTCATATACCAAAACGCCACCTATGATGATGAAAGTCCAATTAAATGGCATCCCTGTATGCATGGAGCTGGACACGGGGGCCAGCCAGTCACTCATGAATGTTCAACAATTCGAAAAGCTGTGGCCACTCAAAGCCAGCAGACCCAAACTAGAACGCATTGAGACGCAATTACGGACGTACACCAAAGAAATCATTCCAGTGCTAGGCAGTGCAATGTTGGCGGTCACACACAATGGATCGGTGAATTGGCTGCCACTCTGGATTGTCCCGGGCAATGGTCCCGCACTGTTGGGGAGGAGCTGGTTAGCTGAGATGAACTGGAAATGGGGGGATGAGAATGCCATGTCATCTGTGGAGTGAAGTTTATGCTCACAGGCCCTACAGCTATTTGAGTCACTATTTCAACCTGGCGTCGGGACTTTCAAAGGTACCAAAGTAGTGATACGCATCACCCCGGACGCCAGACCAGTGCACCACAAAGCCAGAGCTGTGCCGTATGTGCTGCGGGAGAAAATTGAGAGCGAGTTGGACCGGTTGCTGAGAGAGGGCATCATCTTGCCCGTTGAATTCAGCGACTGGGCGAGACCCATCGTTCCCGTCCTAAAAGCGGATGGCTCGGTCAGGATCTGTGGCGACTGCAAGGCCACTATCAACCGGGTGTCCCTACAAGACCATTAGCCGCTCCCGAGAGCGGAGGACCTTTTTGCCATGCTTGCAGGCGGCAAGCTGTTCACCAAGTTGGACCTCACTTCAGCCTACATGACCCAAGAACTGGCCGACAAATCTAAACTAGTGACCACCATCACCACACACAAGGGACTGTTTGTTTACAACAGGTGTCTGTTTGGCATTCGGTCAGCGGCTGCGATTTTTCAAAGAAACATGGAAAGCCTGCTCAAATCCATTCCCAGAATGATCGTATTTCAGGACGACATCCTCATCACTGGTCGGGACACCGAGGAACACCTCCACAACCTGGAGGAGGTGCTACGCCGACTGGACTGAGTAGGCCTGCGACTCAAGAAGTCTAAGTGTGTGTTTTTGGCTCCCGAGGTAAAGTTTCTGGGCAGGAGGGTTGCTGCAGACGGGATTCGGCCTACCGAATCCAAAACGGAGGTGATTCGACGAGCGCCCAGGCCCTGCAACACATCAGAGTTGCGTTCATTTCTGGAACTCTTGAACTATTTCGGGAACTTTCTGCCGAACTTAAGCACATTGTTGGTGCTGCTACACATGCTCCTGCGTAAGGGTTGTGATTGGTTTTGGGGGGACTGTCAGGAACGGGCTTTCAATCAGGCGCGGGTCATACAGGGTCAAATAAGTTGTTGACCCTGTATGACCCCCGTAAGAAATTGGTTCTGACATGTGATGCATCGTCCTATGGGGTTGGGTGCGTGTTGCAGCAGGGTAACGCTGAGGGCCAACTACAATCTGTGGCTTATGCCTCCAGGTCGCTCTCTCAATCTGAACAGGGATATAGGATGGTTGAGAAGGAAGCACTTGCATGTGTCTATGGGGTGAAAAAGATGCATCAGTACCTTTTTGGCAGGAGGTTTGAATTAGAAACGGACCACAAGCCGTTAACATCCCTGCTGTCAGACAGCAAGGCCGTCAATGCCAATGTATCAGCTCGCATACACCGATGGACTCTCACACTCACTGCGTATGACTACACCATCCGGCACCGGCCTGGCACCGAAAACTGCGCTGACACGCTCAGCAGGCTTGCACTGGCCACCACTGAGGGGGCAGCGAAGCAAAGTGCTGAGATGGTCATGACTGTCGATGCCTTTGACAGCGCAGGCTCCCCCATCACAACCCGTCAGATCAAAATCTGGACTAACAGAGATCCCCTCCTATCCTTGATTAAAAAATGTGTCCCGACTGGGGATTGGGCGCCCGCACACGGAGCATGCTCTGAGGAGGTCAGACCGTTTCACAGGCGGAGGGATGAGCTCTCCATCCAAGCCGACTGCCTACTATGGGGCAACCGGGTAGTCATGCCACAGAGGGGCAGGGAAGCATTCATCAGGGAACTCCACAGCGAGCATCCAGGCATCGTGCTGATGAAGGCCATTGCCCGGTCACATGTGTGGTGGCCGGGAATTGATTCAGACCTGGAACACTGTGTTCGCACGTGCACAATGTGTGCCCAGCTGGGGAGGCCTCGTTCAGCTCGTGGCCCTGGCCCACCAGGTCATGGTCACGTATTCATGTAGACTACGCGGGCCCGTTCATGGGAAAAATGTTTCTCATTGTGGTTGATGCGTACTCGAAATGGATCGAGTGCATAATTTTGAATCTGTGCACGACATCCACCACCGTGGAGAGTCTGCGCGCGGTCTTTGCGACCCACGGCTTGCCGGACATCCTTGTTAGCGATAATGGCCCATGTTTCACAATCTACGAATTCCGGGAGTTCATGTCGGGTAATGGCATTAACCATGTTAGGACAGCACCGTTCAAGCCGACCTCCAATGGCCAGGCGGAATGTGCGGTCCAAATCATAAAACAAGGCATGCTCTGAATTCAAGAACCCTCCCTTCAATACCGCCTATCGCGCCTCCTGCTGGCCTATAGGTCCCGACCACACTCGCTCACGGGGGTCCCGCCCGCGGAGCTACTCATGAAACGAACACTCAAAACTCGGCTGTCCCTCATTCATCCAGTCCTGTCCGACATTGTTGAGGGCAAGCGCCAGTCCCAAAATGAGTACCATGACCAAAATTCAAGGGGGAGATGCCTAGAAATTGATGACCCCGTATTTGTTCTCAATCACGCTTTGGGGCCCAAATGGCTAGAGGGTACTGTAATAGACAAATAGGGGATAGGGTCATCATGGTTAAACTTAACAATGGGCAGATATGCCGTAAGCATCTGGACCAAGTTAAAAAAAAAGGTTCAGCATGGACACTGAGGAACCTGAGGAAGATCATGAGATGGTATTCACACCACCGCCAGTGAACGAGCAACAAGAACATTCAGCAGCATGCACAGTCCCTGCGGTCAGCCCGGACAGGCCAGAATCACCACAGGTGACAGACACGCATACCAAGGTTGAACAACCAGAGCCCCAACTGCGGCGCTCCACGAGAGTGCGCAGACTACCCGAGAGACTTAACCTATGATCCCAATAAGATGTTGAGGTGGAGGTGATGTCATGTATGTAATCTTTATGTAACAACACTGCAATACTGTATATACGTAAGAAATGCACACCTTGACCACAGGGGGTGAACTTGTGGGAGACACTTCCTCACCTGGTCATCAGATATATAAAGGGAGGTCCCACGCAGGGTCATCACTTCTTGGTTCTGTGAATAAAGGTTCAGGTCATGGAGTGACCTTGTCCTAGAATGTGCCTCGTATGGATTTGTGGTATTGTGTAAGGACTTTACATACTGTACACAAAGTAACGTCATTTTCAGGCAGGAATGCGTATGGCAGAACGTACACGCCTGCAGCTGCATGACCTCAGATGACCCAGAGTCCGCCATCAATCGTTAATGCAAGGCAGTTAACACCTTGTTGGCGTTGTGGAGGTGATCATCGAGCCCATCGATGCCACTTCAAACACTTTGTGTGCAAAGACTGTGGAACAATGGGACACCTCCAGTGAATGTGCAGACGAGCTGCAAACCCTGCAAACCACCACTTGCAGAGGAGGATCGATCCATGGTGGATCAGGCTGAACTAGAGACTCAAACTGAGGAAGCAGAAGTGTACGGGGTACACACCTTCACCATGAAATGTCCACCGATCATGCTGAAAGTCGAACTGAACGGAATTCCTGTATCCATGGAACTGGACACGGGTGCGAGTCAGTCTAGCATGAGCAAAAGGCCTTCGCCAGGCTGTGGTGCAACAAGGCACACCGGCCCAAGCTTAGCCCCATTCAAACCAAGCTAAGAACTTACAGTAAAGAGCTGATCCCTGTTATTGGCAGCGCAGCAGTAAAATCTCCTATGATGGAGCAGTGCACGAACTCCCACTATGGATTGTACCAGGAGATGGCCTCACACTGTTCGGCAGAAGCTGGCTGTGAAAAATCCGTCGGAACTGAGACGACATCCAAGCGTTTTCATCCATCGACGACGCCTCATGTGCCCAGGTTGTGAGTAAGTTCCCGTCGTTGTTTGAGCCAGTCATCGGAGGTTTCTTGAGGGCGAAGATGCAGATCCACTTGGTTCCCCGTACATGACCCATCCACCACAAGGCACGGGCGGTGCCATATATGATGCGAGAGAAAGTGGAAATTGAACTGGACAGGCTACAGCAAGAAGGCATCATCGGTGGAGTTCAACGAGTGGGTCAGTCCGATTGTTCCGGTTCTCAAAGGCAACGGCACGGTCAGAATTTGTGGGGAATACAAAGTAACGATTAACCGTTTTTCGCTACAGGACTAGTACCCGCTACCCAAGGCAGACAACCTATTTGCAACGCTGGCTGGAGGAAAGACGTTCACCAAGTTGGACCTGACCTCGGCCTACATGACGCAGGAGCTGGTGGAATCTTCGAAAGGCCTCACCTGCATCAACACGCACAAAGGTCTCTTCATCTACAATAGATGCCCGTTTGGGATTCGATCGGCTGCGGCAATTTCCCAAAGGAACATGGAGAGTCTGCTAAAGCCGGTTCCGCGTACCGTGGTTTTCCAGGACGACATACTGGTCACAGGTCGGGACACCATCGAACACTTGAAGAACCTGGAAGAGGTTCTAAGTCGGCTAGATCACGTGGGACTCAGGTTGAAACGATCGAAGTGTGTTTTCCTGGCATCAGAGGCCGAGTTCTTAGGGAGAAGAATCGCGGCAGACGGCATCAGACCCACCGACGGCAAGACAGGCCATCAAGAATGCGCCGAGACCACAGAACGTGACGGAGCTGTGTTCATTCCTGGGACTCCTCAACTATTTTGGTAATTTCCCACCCAGGTTAAGCACCTTGATAGAACCCGTACATGTGCTGCTACGCAAGAGAGATGACTGGGTATGGGCGTAATCATAAGAGGCTGCTTTTGAGAAAGCCAGAAATCTGTTATGTTCCAACAAACTGCTTGTTTTGTATAACCCATGTAAACGTTTAGTGCTAGCTTGCGATGCGTTGTCATACGGGGTCGGGTGTGTGTTACAACAAGCTAACGAATCGGGAACATTGCAACCGGTCGTCTATGCATCCAGGAGCTTGGCCAAGGCCAAAAGGGCTTCCAGCGTGATTGAAAAAGTAGCTCTGGCATGTGTTTACGGGGTGAAAAGAATGCACCAGTACTTATTTGGTCTCAAGTTTGTGCTAGAAACTGACCCTAAGCTGCTCATATAGCTATTCTCAGAGAGCAAAGGGATTAATACCAATGCCTCTGCCTGCATCAAAAGATGGGCACTCATGCTGTCTGCATATAACTATGTAATTCGCCACAGGCCAGGCACAGAGAACTGTGCTGATACTCTCAGTCGGCTACCATTGCCCACCACCGGGGTGGAAATGGCACAGCCTGCAGACTTGCTCTTGGTGATGGATGCATTCGAAAATGAAAAGTCACCCATTACGGCCCATCAGATCAGGACATGGACCAGCCAGGATCCTTTACTGTCCCTTGTAAAAAACTGTCCTCCATGGGAGCTGGTCCAGCGTCCCAGTGGAGATACATGAAGAGATCAAGCCGTTCCAGCGGCACAAAGACGAAATGTCCATACAGGCGGACTGTGTTTTGTGGGGTAATCGCGTGGTTTTGCCGAAGAAAGGCAGGAAAACGTTCATAAGCGACCTACACAGTACCCACCCAGGCATAGTAATGATGAAAGCTATAGGCAGGTCCCATGTGTGGTGGCCCGGCATCGACTCAGACTTAGAGTCATGCGTGCGCTAATGCAACACTTGCTCTCAACTGAGCAATGCAGTCAGAGAGGCACCGCTAAGTTTGTGGTCATGGCTCTCCAAACCATGGTATAGGATCCACGTTGACTTTTCTGGCCCGTTTCTAGGCAAAATGTTTTTGGTTGTTGTGGATGCTTATTCAAAATGGATTGAGTGTGTAATAATGTCTGTAAGCACGTCCACTGCCATCATCAAAAGCTTACGAGCCATGTTTGCCTCGCATGGTCTGCTTGATGTCCTTGTCAGCGACAATGGGCCGTGCTTCACCAGTGCTGAATTCAAGGAATTCATGACCCGCAATGGGATCAAGCATGTCACATCTGCCCCGTTCACGCCCGCATCCACTGGCCAGGCAGAACGGGCAGTCCAAACCATCAAGCAAAGCTTGAAATGTCTGTCGGAAGGCTCCCTGCAGACCCGCCTGTCCCGAGTCCTGCTCAGCTACCGCACCAGACCCCACTCGCTCATCGGGCTTCCCCCAGCCGAGCTGCTCATGAAAAGGGTGCTCAAAACAAGGCTCTCTCCTGTCCATCCTGATCTCCATGATCACGTCGAGGGCAGGCGGCATCAACAAAACACATACCATAATTGCGCAAACTTGTTATGCGATATTGAAGGCAATGACCCTGTATTTGTACTCAACTATGGACATGATCCCAAATGGCTTGCTAGCACCATCATAGCCAAAGAAGGGAGTAGGGTGTTTCAGGTCAAACTTGCCACTGGACTAACTTGCAGAAAGCATTTGGACTAAACCAAACTGCGATTCACAAACAGCCACGAGCAAGACACCACCGACTTCGACCCACCAACACACACACAAGTGGCAACCGACATCACGGTTGACCACAAAGCTGAACTCACCATCTCCAGCAGCCCGGCAAGGCCAGCTGCCCAGCAGCCCAGCGAAAAAACAACCACCCCACCCACACCTGCATTTGTACAGAGACGATCAACAAAGGAACGAAAAGCCCCAGATCGTCTCTCCCTGTAAATAAGTATACTATTGACTTTGGGAGGGAGGGATGTTATGTATGCAACCCTGGGCAACCTGTATCGTACCACCACCAGAGGACTGTTGGAGTCCAAAGGGATCCCAGCATCCCTTGGGAGCACTGTATATAAGCAGGACTCCCATGCTGTACCAGCTCTCTGGAGTTTGAATAAAGGAGCTAAGGTCACACTTACTCATTGTCTACAGTACTCAGTTGCAATTCTTTATTATGAGCTTAAGAGGTGGGACAGACAGTCGTTGAGGGTAAGGGAGGGTGGGACAGGTTTGCCACACACTCTTTCCGCTGCCTGCGCTTGATTTCTGCGCGCTCTCAGCGATGCACTTCCTCCACTCAGGGCAATCTTTGGCCAGGAACTCCCAGGTGTCAGTGGGGATGTTGTATTTTTTCAGGGAGGCTTTGAAGGTGTCCTTGTAACGTTTCTTCTGCATTGTTACAGCAGTGAATGAATTGATTGAGAAAACCCGGATAGGAGTTTGCGCCTAATCTCATTAGCATTTAAGGAATGTGGGCCAAGGCAATCACTGCTTTTAGCCTCTATAATCCAACACAAGCAAGCAGGCTGGAGAAAACAGATATTTTGAATCCAATTCGAGGATTAACCTTGCTGGATTATGAATGCTGGTGTGAAAAGGCTGCAGGAAGCATAAATAAAACCAAGTAGTCAAGTGTATACTGATACGCATTCAATGGATGACTGTAGCAGGCATTCCAACAATCACATGTTGTGCATGTAATAAGAAAAGTGCTTTTCATTAAATTAACTGTGAGTATTTCTTCACAAGGTTCTTAGAACATCAGTAGTGAGACCTGATTGATGGAGTTGCACTGTAGCTCAAATATGCATGTTGAATTCTCTTGTTCACCTCAATTCTCATCCTTCTTTTCAAATCTCTCCATGGCCTCACCCTTCCCTATCTTTGTGACCTCCTCCATGCCTACAACTCTCTGTGATCTCTGCGTTCCTCCAAGTCTGGCCTCTTGCGCACTCCCAATTTTCTATGCTCTACCATTGGCGGCCGTGCCTTCAGATAGGCCCTGAATTTTGGAATTCCCTCCCTATATTTCCCCCCCTCTCTACCTTTCTCTCCGCCTTTAACAAAAACTTGTATTTATACAACACATTTAATGTAGCTAAATGTCCCAAAGTGTTTCACAGTATTATAAGACAAAAATTTGACACCGAGCCACATAAGCGGAGATTACGTTAGATGACAAAATACTTGGTCACAGAGGTAGGTTTTAAGGAGTATCTTGAAGGAGGAAAGAGAGGTAGAGAGGCGGAGAGGCTTAGGGAGGGAGTTCCAGAGCTTGGGGCCTAGGCAACTGAAGGCAGCTGATGGTTGAGCGATTAGAATCAGTGATGCTCAAGAGGCCAGAATTTGAGGAGCGCAGATATTTCGGGGGTTGTGAGGCTGAAGGAGATTACAGAGATAGGGAGGAGCGAGGCTATGGAGGGATTTGTAAACAAGGATGTGAATTTTGAAATCGAGGCATTGCTTAACTGGGCGCCAATGTAGGTCAGCGAGCACAGAGGTGATGGGTGAACGGGACTTGGTGCGAGTTAGGACACGGGCAGCGGAGTTTTGGATGACCTCAAGTTTACGTAGGGTAGAATGTGGGAGGCCAGCCAGGAGTGCATTGGCGTAGCAAGTCTAGAGGTAACAAAGGTATGGATGAGGGTTTCAGCAGCAGGTAAGCTGAGGCAGGGGCAGAGAAGGGCAAAGTTACGGAGGTCAAAATAGGTGGTCTTAGTCATGCCGCAGATATGTGGTCGGATATGTGGTCAGGGTCAAATATGACACCAAGGTGCCGCCTCAGACAGATGTTGGGGAAAGGTACGGAGTCAGTGGTTAGGGAACACAGTTTAAGATGGGGGCAAAAGACAATGGCTTCGGTCTTCCCAATATTTAATTGGAGAAAATTTCTGCTCATCCAGTACTGGATGTCGGAAAAGTAGTCTGACAATTTAGAAACGGTGGAGGCGTCGAGAGAATGAAGGTGAAGTAGAGCTGGGTGGCATCAGCGTATATGTGGAAACTGACGGCATGTATTCGGATGATGTCGCCAAGGGTGAGCATATAGATGAGAAATAGGAGGGGGCAAGATTGATCCTTGGGGGACCTCAGAGGTAACGATGCGGGAGTGGGAGGAGAAGCCATTGCAGGAGATTTTCTGGCTGTGTTTAGGTAGATAAGAATGGAGCCAGGCAAGTGCAGTCCTACCCAGCTGGAAAATGGTGGAGAGGCGTAAGAGGAGGATGGAGTGGTCGTTCGTGTCAAAGGTTGCAGACAGGTGGAGAAGGATAAGAAGGGATAGTTTATCTTTGTCACAGTCACAAAGGATGTCATTTGCGACTTTGATGAGAACCGTGTCGGTACTGAGGCAGGGGCGGAAACCTGATTGGAGGGATTCAAACATGGAGTTGTGGGAAAGATGGGCACGGATTTGGAAGGCGACAACACGTTCAAGGACTTTGGAGAGGAAAGGAAGGTTGGAGATGGGGCAGTAATTTGCAAGGATAGTAGGGTCGAGGGTTGTTGTTTTGAGGAGAGGGGTGATGACAGCAGATTTGAAGGAGAGAGGGACAGTTCCTGAGGAGAGAGAACCATTAACAATGTCAGCTAACATAGGAGCCATAAAAGCAAGTTGGGTGGTCAGCAGTTTAGTGGGAATAGGATCGAGAGAGCAGGAAGTGGGTCTCATGGACAAGATGAACATGGAGATGTTAAGGGAAGAGATCGGAGAGAAACTGGAGAAAGATGCGAGTTCAGGGCGAGAGTAGGAGGGAACCTTAAAGGAAATTTAGCCTGATGGGCAAGGGGAAGGAAGGGAAGTGGCAGAGGGAGCTGATCAGATGGTCTCAATCTGAGAAATCAATTTTTAAGATGTTCCTTAAAACCTACCTCTTTGACCACCTGTCCAAATATCTCCTTATCATCATCATAAGCAGTCCCTCGGAATCGAGGAAGACTTGCTTGCACTCTTAACATGAGTTCTTAGGTGGCTGTACAGTCCAAAACAAGAACCACTGTCTCTGTCACAGGTGGGACAAATAGTCGTTGAGAGAAGGGGTGGGTGGGACGGGTTTTCCGCATGCTCTTTCCGCTGCCTGCGCTTGATTTCTGCATGCTCTCGGCAACGAGACTCGAGGAGCTCAATGCCCTCCTGGATGCACTTCCTCCACTTAGGGCGGTCTTTGGCCAGGAACTCCCAGGTGTCAGTGGGGATGTTGCACTTTATCAAGGAGGCTGTGAGGGTGTCCTTGTAATGTTTCCGCTGCCCACCTTTGCTCGTTTGCCGTGAAGGAGTTCCGAGTAGAGCTCTTGCTTTAGGAGTCTCGTGTCAGGTATGCGAACAATGTGGCCCGCCCAGCAGAGCTGGTCGAGTGTGGTCAGTGCTTTGATGCTGGGAATGTTGGCCTGGTCGAGGACGCTAACGTTGGTGTGTCTGTCCTCCCAGGGGATTTGTAGGATCTTGCGAAGACAACGTTGGTGGTATTTCTCAAGCGACTTGAGGTGTCTACTGTACATGGTCCATGTTTCTGAGCTATACAGGAGGGCGGGTATTACTACAGCCCTATAGACCATGAGCTTGGTGACAGTTTTGAGGGCCTGGTCTTCAAACACTCTTTTTCCTTCAGGCGGCCGAAGGCTGCAGTGGCGCACTGGAGTCAGTATTGGATCTCGTCATTAGTGCCTGCTCTTGTTGATAGGAGCCTCTCGAGATAAGGGAAGTGGAGAAAGCACAGGAGATACACCAGCTGGCCAACAGCCATGAAGTGCGAGGATTCTTCATCACAGTCAAGGCCACCTTCGGTCCAAACACCCAAGGCCCCACCCTGTTTCTGGCCAAGAACGGGGAAACACTCGTCAAGGACACTGAGGCAGTCAGGGCCTGCTGGAAGGAGCACTTTGAAGATCTCCTCAATCGAGACTCTGCCTTTGACTCGAGTGTTCTCGACTCCATTCCGCAGCATGCTACCCGCCACCATCTCGGTGAGACCCCAACACTGCACGAGGTAGAAAAAGCCGTAAGACAGCTAAAAAACAAGGTTACAGGAGTAGATGGAATCCCTGCTGAGACATTGAAGTATGGCGGAGAGGCACTCTAGGCGCGAATACATGACCTCATCTCTCTCATCTGGAGGGAGGAGAGCATGCCGGGAGATCTTAGAGATGCAGTGATCGTGCCCATCTTTTAAAAGGGGACAAGTCCGACTGCGGCAACGACAGAGGGATCTCCCTGCTATCAGCCACTGGGAAAGTCGTCGCTAGAGTCCTCCTCAACCGTCTTCTCCCTGTGGCCGAGGAACTCCTCCCGGAGTTGTAGTGTGGATTTCGTCCACTACGGGGCACAACAGACATGATATTTGCAGCACGACAGCTGCAGGAAAAATGCAGGGAACAGCGACAGCCCTTATACGTGACCTTCTTCGACCTTACAAAGACCTTTGACACTGTCAACCGCGAGGGTCTATGCAGTTTCCGCCTCCGTTTCGGATGCCCCCAAAAGTACGTCACCATCCTCCGCCTGCTCCATGATGACATGCAGGCCGTGATCCTTACCAATGGATCCATCACAGACCCAACCCACATCCGGACCAGGGTCGAGCAGAGCTGCGTCATCGCCCCAACCCTCTTCTCAATCTTCCTCGCTGCCATGCTCCACCTCACAGTCGACAAGCTTCCTGCTGGAGTGGAACTAAACTACAGAACCACTGGGAATCTGTTCAACCTTGGCCATCTCCAGGCCAGTTCCAAGACCAACCCAACCTCTGTCGTCGAGCTACAGCCTGCGTCTGCGCACACACAGAGGCTGAACTCCAGGACATGGTCAACGTATTTACTGAGGCATACAAAAGCATGGGCCTTATGCTAAATATCTGTAAGCAAATTTGTCAAACATGACAAATGAACAGGTCCCTTTGTTCATCTACACTATTAAGTGGCCTACTGCTTAATGTGTATACCCTTTCCTTAATAGCCCTCCCAAAGTGCATCACCTCACACTTCTCTGAATTAAATTCCATTTGCCACTGCTCTGCCCACCTGACCAGTAGATTGATATCCTCCTGCAGCCCATGACTTTCCTCTTCATTATCAACCACACAGCCAATTTTAGTATCGTCTGCAAACTTCTTAATCATACTCTCTATATTCAAATCTAAATTGTTGATATATACCACAAAAAGCAAGGGTCCCAGTACTGAGCCCTGTGGAACCCCACTGGAAACATCTTCCAGTCACAAAAACATCCTTCAGTCATTACCCTTTGCTTTCTACCTCCAAGCCAATTTTGGATCCAACTTGCCACTTTGCCCTGTATCCCATGGGCTTTGACCTTCATGACCAGTCTACCATGTGGGACCTTATCAAAAGCCTTGCTAAAGTTGATATATACTACATCGTACGCACTACCCTCATCAACCCTCTTGGTTACCACCTCAAAAAATTCAATCAGGTTAGTCAAACACGATCTTCCCTTAACAAATCCGTGCTGACTGTCCCTAATTAATCATTGCCTTTCAAAATGTAGATTTATCCTGTCTTTCAGGATTTTTTCCAATAATTTTCCCACCTCTAAGGTTAGGCTGACAGGCCTGTAATTACTCGGCCTATCCCTTGCTCCTTTCTTAAACAAGGGTACTATATTAGCAGTCCACCAATCCTCTGGCACCATGCCCAGGTCCAAAGAGGACTGGAAAATGATGGTCAAGGCCTCTGCTATTTCCTCTTTTACTTCCCTCAACAGCCTGGGATGCATTTCATCCGGGCCTGGGGATTTATCTACTTTCAAAGCTGCTAAACCCCTTAATACTTCCTCTCTCACTATATTTATTTCATCCAGAATATCACACTCCTCCTCGATAGCAGTATCTGCATTGCCCCTTTCCTTTGTGAAAACAAATGCAAAGTATTCGTTAAGAACCCTACCAACATCTTCTGCCTCCACACAAAGATTACCCTCATGGTCTCTAATAGGCCCTACCCTTTCTTTAGTTACCCTCTTACTCTTAATATAGTTATAGAACATCTTAGGGTTTTCCTTAATTTTACTGGCCAAGAATTTCTCGTGCTTTCTCTTAGCATTCCTAATATCTTTTTTAATTTTGTCTCTTAACTTTCTAATTAATTAACTAACTGTCTTAACTTTCTAACTCACTAACTAATTAACTTTCTAACTAGCCATTCCCTCTGAATTTACCCTCATCCTGCAAAGGCCTTGCTCCAAAGCTCAGCAACAGAAATGAGTAAATGTGATATTCACGATGATCAGCTACGAATCCTATCGTTCATCTTGACAAGTCAACAATCTACACTTTTGTAGAAGATATTTCAGTATTAGGAATTTGACCCCATTTTTATAACAGTGAATATACTTCAGCATGATCAGAATTAAGTGGAATAAATATAGTCATAAATTCCAATGTTAGCTGACGATGCTAAACTCGTTGATATGCTGCTCCTATATCTGCTGTTTTCGAGGAGACAGAAACCTATTTCACAGGACCGCAAGATAATCACGGATGAGGATGGCAATTTTTCCCTCTTAATTCGTTGAACCTAAATTCCCCTTTCCCCACTGTAGCATCTAATTGTTTCTTAGAAGGTTTCAGCCTCTGTTGATCTAACTGGAAGTCTATTCCACACCTTGAACATTCCTTGTTTGGAGAAGAATTTCCCAGTATCCGTTTCCAATCATCATTTACCAGTTAAAACCCCTTTGTTCTACTCCCACAATTTAGTTTGAAGTAATATTCTAGGCTTACATTTTTTTCCATTCCTTTAACAATCTTATGCCTCTCGGATGACTCCTTTCTAGACTGAAAAGCTCTAGTTACTCAAGTTTTTCTTCATAACTCAAACCCCTGACACCAGGCAGTAGCCTTGTGGCTTTTCTCTGCACTATATTAAAATCTCTCTTGTTGCTTGGCAACCAGAAATAGATGAGGAACTCGAGGGTGTGGTCTGCCCAGAGCACTGTACGGTTTGATCATTACCTCCTCAGACCTATGTTTTACTGTTTGGGTTGTGTAGTTCATCATCTTATTGGCTTTGTTGATTGCTACTGCACATTGGTTGGACATGTTTAGTGTCAAGTCTACTAAGGCTACTAGGTCTCTTTCAGCTTCATACTTAACTATTTCAACACCATTCATGGAGTACATGTGTCACCTGCTTTTCCTTTGTATGTGCCGTACGTTATACTTGTCGGCTTTCAATTTTTCAAATTAGTTGCTTAATGAGGAATGAGAGCTACGAGAATGATTCCTAGCTTAAAGAATCTCAGCAACTCACATGGGCTCAAGGACCTTGGTCTATTTAGTTTAGAGCAGCATAGACGTAGAGGTGATCTGATAAAGGGCTATAAAATAATTAAAGGGCTGGATATTGTCCCTATTGTGAGATTATTCCCGTTTAACATTGGGGATTGGCGAGGACCAGGCGACATGTATTTAGACTATATAAGAGTAGGAATTGACTGGATATTATGTGGTTTCTCCTTTCCCCGAGAATTGTGAGTCTCTGGAATACATTGCTGGCTGGTGCGGTGGGTGCTGACACTCTCCATGCTTTCAAGGGGGAGCTAGACCGGTTCCTGACTGGGGCAGAGATTGCATCATATAAAAGTGTCTTTATAGATAGGACGGGACTGCTGCCAATGAACCTGAAGCGTTCTGCGCGTGCGTGCTGCCGGTTCGTCACGGGGGCGGGCTCGTAACATTTTTTTTTTGAAAAGCCGGGAAGGGAGCAGGCTGGTGAGAAAATGGGGTAGGGAGCGGGCTGGTGAGAAAACGGGGAAAGGAGCGGGCTGGTGAGAAAACGGGGAAAGGAGCGGGCTGGTGAGAAAACGGGGAAAGGAGCGGGCTGGTGAGAAAACGGGGAAAGGAGCGGGCTGGTGAGAAAACGGGGAAAGGAGCGGGCTGGTGAGAAAATGGGGAAAGGAGCGGGCTGGTGAGAAAACGGGGAAAGGAGCGGGCTGGTGAGAAAACGGGGAAAGGAGCGGGCTGGTGAGAAAACGGGGAAAGGAGCGGGCTGGTGAGAAAATGGGGAAAGGAGCGGGCTGGTGAGAAAACGGGGAAAGGAGCGGGCTGGTGAGAAAATGGGGAAAGGAGCGGGCTGGTGAGAAAATGGGGTAGGGAGCGGGCTGGTGAGAAAGTGAGAAGAGAGTGGGCCCATTAGTGTGATCATTTTTTTAAAAGCAGCAAGGCCATGCTTGAGGTTGTTGGAGTGCGCAGCACGCTTCTGCGCCGCCTCCACTTCGTTGGCAACAGTCAGTCCGTTGGCAATAACACTTTCTCCATTTGACCTCCTGTGCTGGTTTCAATCGCCTGTGGGAGTCGGAGAGGAAGTTTCCAGCGTATTTTTTCCCTCATTGGCCCTGGGTTTTTTTGTCTCTCTCAGGAGATTCCACGGCTGCCGGAGGGGTGGGGTGGGAAGTGTCTAGTCATGATGCTTGATGGACCAGCGGGCCTTTTCCTGTCCATCAATTTTGTAGGTTTGAATGTCACACACATAATATCAAGCCTTTGTGTGCTTATACTTGGCAACAGTAATTTCTGGTCTTTTATTTTTAAATTTATGGTACAATCCAGTTTGTTGTTGTAGAGATGCAGGGCTCCCCTATTCCTGGTCATTTTACAGACCAGAATCTATAACAAAGAGGGAGTCCATGATCCCTTATTTTGCATTTCTTGAATTGCTTAATCTGGTAAAAGCAATGTGCAGTTGTATTGTAGTAACCTGCATGGTGACGAGTCCACTCCTGAGTCAGTGGCCGGAACTTTCCCTTTCGACTCGGGACTAGTGCGTGGGGGCCGTGTCACGGGTCACCATCCCGAAGTTTTCGACAGCGCTTTTTGCACTGCGTGTTTAACTGAATTGGATCAATTGAAAGACTCAAGCGGGTTTCCCGGCCAATTAAATGGAACGGGTCTGATGATGTCACTGATTTCAGCTCAGATATTTAAAGGACCCTTGCACACGTCGACGTTGAAGGTTGTTGGAGGAGGCATAAAGGTGATTGGGAGAGGTGACTAGTGTTATACAGGTATATTGAAAACTTTTGTGAGGGTGTAAGGAAGGATGGCGTCTCAACGCCAGAAGGCTGCACCCAGGTTGCCGGATGCCTCCCTGGAAGTCCTGGTCCAAGGAGTCAGAGCACGAAGGGAGGTCCTATTCCCTGGTAATGGCAGGAAGAGACCACACCAAGTGGGCGAGCCTGGAACTTGCACAAGAAGTCAGCAGCAGGATTGTAGTCAGCTGCTCCTGGATGCAGTGTTGGAAGAAATTTAATGATCGCATGAGGTCAGGAAAGGTAAGTGCAATGCCACATTCAACTACATTGGGTATCACCCCAATCCTATCGCTCTGCCTTCCCAAGCCTACTCCAAACATCACTCCTCACACCATCCTACCTTGCAGGTGCCCCCATCCCTCACCTCCGACTCACATCCCCATCTGACTAAACACCACTGACACTCACCCTCAGCCTAATGCAATCCTAGAAAGTAACACCGCTGAAGGAGGCTATTTGGCAATGTCGTGTCACTCACTCATAGTCACCCTCTACAGATGTAGCCCATCCATCCTTTACACTAATTCCATCACTCTCACTTACAGTTCTCTTCTTTTCCTCCTTGCAGGAGAAGAGAGCACAGAACAGCAGCGAAAGAGAAAGAACTGGAGGTGGTCCTTCAACACACTAATTTGACGCCAGCAGAGGAGGATACATTCAAAATAAGTGGAGTGACAGATTCTCTGACGGTGGGAGATGGAAAGAGAGGGACCTCCCAGCAACCTGGTAACAGAATTTAAATATCACACATGTCATACAACAGTCACTCATGGTGACTGATGTCAGCAGCCAATGAAATAGCATCATGTGCATAATGACACTTGTAATTCATGCCTTTTCTCTCCCATAGGTCCATTAAGTGCCCGCCCCCACCCCACACTCCATCCGGAGGAGGAAGATGACTCCTCAGAGGAGCCTCCACTCACTGAGGGCGCACCGTCATCAGACCCATGTGCACCCAGCTCCAGCGCAGATATGCACACGTGGGTGGGTCCTGCAAGACATAGAGCAGTGTTGTCATCTGGTGTCTCACAGCTCACAAGTGAGCAGGAGCAGGAGGTGGAGACATGGACAGCAGTGGAGAGTCCTCGCCGGAGGGTGCAGGATGCTCCCAGTTCTGCTCAGCTGAATGCAGCTGCTGAACCTCGGGGGGGGCCGTCGACAAAGAGGGTGATCTTGGAGGCGCACCAACAAATGCGCAAGGCTCTGGCAGCTTTTCCAGCCGCAACGTGCGCGATTGTACAAAGAATGAAGGAGTCCATCTCCACCATGAGCACCACCATGTCGCAGGCAATGGTGACTGTAGGCTCTTCCAGGGAACGGATGGCCACCCGCACGGAGCAGCTAATGCACCAGTCGATCAAGAACAGGCTTGCTGTGAACAACAGATTGCTGACTCTTATTGACCTCACCTCGAGAAGGGATAGCAAGGTAGACTTGGGCTTTGACCGGCCCACTGATGTGCAGCAAGGTGTGCTCCAGCTCCTTGTCAGCAGTGAAGCGGGGGTGGCCCATGAGCGGGATGATGGCGAGAGAGCACATGGAAATGGGGGCTTTGCTCAAAGCACAAACACTTCTCCCCCGTTGGCTGGGCTCCCCCTCAGTCGGATCGCGATGGACATGCCTGCCCCTCGCACAGTCGCAGGAGGAGCAGACACTGGCGGTGCCATCACAGGCTCCAAAACCCAGAGGACGTCCGCCAAAAGTATCACTGCAATCGCAGCAGGAAAGTGAGCAGCCTGCCTCTACTTCTGCTGAAGCCACAGGAATTGCACCTTCCTGAAGCACACAGGAAAGAAAAATGACACAATCATAGATACATATGGGTACGCACATGGATGTTTGCCAAATTATTAGTGTAAGTTTCAGTTCTATCTTCAAGCAGCCAGCCGGTAATTCTGTTGGACGGGCGAAGAGCTGAGGGAGGGTGAGCTGGTGCGAAAGAGTCATGGCAGCACCCTGGGAATTTGGCACACACATTTGGTCTTCTTATGGTTGCAGATGAGCTGCCCATTGAGG
The DNA here is from genome assembly GCF_044704955.1 of Pristiophorus japonicus. Taxonomy (NCBI): domain Eukaryota; kingdom Metazoa; phylum Chordata; class Chondrichthyes; family Pristiophoridae; genus Pristiophorus; species Pristiophorus japonicus. The sequence continues at coordinate 254,373,808 of NC_091979.1, read as the reverse complement.
GAGTGGAAGCCCTTCCGGTTCACGAAAAAACCTGGGTGATCTGGGGGTGCTTTACAAACATACGAACAACGACGGACAGGTAAAGACCATCTGGTCCATCGAGCCTGTCCCAAACAATTGTGATACCTTGTGTACCACAACATATACGCTCCACCCCACCCCAAACCATGTGATCTCCTGGGAGAGGCAAAAAAACAGATTTAAAAACCCAGGCCAATTTGGGGGAAACAAATCTGGGAAATTCCTCTCCGACCCATCTAGGCAATCGGAACTAGTCCAGGAGATCACTCTGGCCTTGAATTCCCTGCAGTACCTACCTTCTGTAAAGTAATCTCCGTCACAGCCAGACACAAATCTTGAAGGAATTCAGCGAGTCTGCATCCACCACACAAAACGGCCGCTGTTCCAGAAGTTTACTGTTCTCTGGGAAAAGAACCACCTCCTGACGTCTAACCTAGATCTAGCCCGATACAACTTAAGTTTGTGACTCCTAGTCCTGCCTAACCTATTTAATTGAAATAAACTGTCAGCTGGAACACCGTCTATTCCCTTCATTATCTTATAAACCTCAATCAGATCCCCACTTGATGTCCACATGTGTGCAGTCGATGACACCCTGCACCCATGGGAAGCCAGCCAGAGCCACAAAGCTGAGCACTCGCTCAGTAACACTGGCTTCATCAGTGGCAAAGTGTACCTAAGTGGCTGACTTGTGAAACATGGAATCGGTCACCTGGGTGATGCATCTGTGGGCGACCGACTGTGAGATCCTGCAAATGTCAGCTGCAAATCCCTGGCTTGAGCCAGAGGCGAAGAAGTTGAGGGCGGTGATGACTTTGACAGCCACTGGTAAGGAGTGTCCATCAAGGCCTCAGGGAAGCAGGTCTTGTTCCAGCAAGCTACAAAAGTCTGCGACGACCTGGTGCGACAGGCTGAGCCTCCTTTGGCACTGCTGCTCAGTCATGTCCAGGAAGCTCATCCTCTGCCTGTATACCCTGTGCTGGAGGTATCGCCTCTGGCATAGTGCACCCCTGTGCTGACCCCCTCGCTCCTGTGGAGTATCAGGTCGGTGAGGAGAAGGCTGCTGGTTTTGTTGCTGGTGTGGCTGGTGTTGTTGGTGCTGGGGCTCCTCTTGGTCCGAATCTGAAGTCCAAAGTGAAACAGCATAAGTGACATCCATTGCTGATCTGATAGAAGCCAGTTAAAGTGGCCATCAATGGCACAATTCTCCAATAGAATGGCATAATTCTTGCAATAGAATTGTAGAATTATAGAATTGTTACAGCACGGAAGAAGGCCATTCGGCCCGTCGAGCCCTTGCCGTCTTTCAGCTAGTCCCACTCCCCCGCCCTTTCCCTGTCGCCGTGCAAATCATTTTCCTTCATATACTTATCCAACTCCCTTTTGAAAGATAAAATTGAATCTGCCTCCATCACCCTCTCAGGCAGTGCATTCCAGATCTAAATCACTCGCTGCATAAAAAAGTTTTTTCTTATGTCACCTTTAGTGCTTTTGCCAATCAACTTAAATCTGTGTCCTCTGCTTCTCGACCCTTCTGCCAATGGGAATAGTTTTCTCTCGTACAACTCTGTCCAGGCCCCTCCAGACCAATGTGCTGAGAGTGGCTTCAGAGGTTGCAGAAATCACCTGCAAACTCCTGAAAATCTCTGCTCAAAAGTCAGCGAGAGCCTTTCCCTCAGGCAAGGAAGCAGGTGTAAGCTATGTGTATTTATGTGCTTTTCCCAGCTGTCACTTGATGAACTCGCACAATAGCCACTTCACAGGCAAGCTTCCCAGGGCTCGTGAATCCCATGCGCAGGCAATTAAAGATGAAACCTCACGTTAAAGAGGCTGTTAAGTGTCTCTCAATGAACAGTTAACAACCTCAATAAGGTCCTCCGCTTCTCCCAAGTGGGTCCGTGACGCTCTGGGAAACGCACCCCAGTTAAATGCGGAAGTCGGTGGGATGAAGGCAGGTTCCGGCACCCTGTCACTTTCAGCGCTTTGAACAAAAGAAGTCGAAAGAAAACGAAAGGTGACGTCACAGCCAAGGGGATAAGTGATTGGCTGGTGATTGGTAAGTAGTTTTTCTTTTTCTTTTCTTTATCAGTAAGTAACCTTTAGCATTGTTGTTGCTCAATTAAGTTATCTAGGGGTTAAGTCATGGCAGGAGAGCTCGGACACGTGTTATGTTCCTCCTGTACTATGTGGGAAGTCAGGGACGCTTCCAGTGTCCCTGACGACTACGTGTGCGGGAAGTGTATCCGCCTGCAGCTCCTGACGGACCGCATTGCGGCACTGGAGCTGTGGGTGGATTCACTCTGGAGCATGCACAATGCTGACAGTGATGTGAATAGCACGTTTAGTGAGTTGGTCTTACCGCAGGTAAAGGGTACACAGCCAGATAAGGAATGGGTGACCAACAGGAAGGGCAGTGCAAGGAAGGTACTGCAGGGGTCCCCTGCGGTCATCCCCCTGCAAAACAGATACACCGCTTTGGGTACTGTTGAGGGGGATGACTCATCAGGGGAGGACAGCAGCAGCCAAGTTTATGGCACCTTGGGTGGCTCTGCTGCACAGGAGAGTAGGAAAAAGAGTGGGAGAGATATAGTGATAGGGGATTTGATTGTAAGAGGAATAGATAGGCATTTCTGCGGCCGCAACCGAGACTCCAGGATGGTATGTTGCCTCTCTGGTGCAAGGGTCAAGCATGTCTCGAAGCGGGTACAGGACATTCTGAAAAGGGAGGGTGAACAGCCAGTTGTCGTGGTACATAGAGGTACCAACGATATAGGTAAAAAATGGGATGAGGTCCTACGGGACGTATATAGGGAGCTAGGAGCTAAATAAAAAAGTAGGACCTCAAAAGTAGTAATCTCAGGATTGCCACCAGTGCCACGTGCTAGTCAGAATAGGAATTGCAGGATAGCTCAGATAAATACGTGGCTTGAGGAGTGGTGCACAAGGGAGGAATTCAAATTCCTGGGACATTGGAACTGGTTCTGGGGGAGGTGGGACCAGTACAAACCGGATGATCTGCACCTGGGCAGGACCAGAACCAATGTCCTAGGGGGAGTGTTTGCTAGTGCTGTTGAGGAGGAATTAAACTAATATAGCAGGGGGAGGGGGACCTATGCAGGGAGACAGAGGGAAATAAAATGGAGGCAGAAGCAAAAGATCGAAAGGAGAATAATAAAAGTGGAGGGCAGAGAAACCCAAGACAAAAAACAAAAAGGGCCACATTACAGCAAAATTTTAAAGGGGCAAAGTGTGTTAAAAAGGCAAGTCTGAAGGCTCAGTGCCTCAATGCGAGGAGTATTCGGAATAAGGTGGACGAATTAACTGCGCAGATAGTAGTTAACGGATATGATGTAATTGGCATCACGGAGACATGACTCCAGGGTGACCAAGGCTGGGAACTCAACATCCAGGGGTATTCAACATTTAGGAAGGATAGACAGAAAGGAAAAGGAGGCGCGGTGGCGTTGGTGGTTAAAGAGGAAATTAATGCAATAGTAAGGAGGGACATTAGCCTGGATGATGTGGAATCGGTATGGGTGGAGCTGCGGAATAACAAAGGGCAGAAAACGTTAGTGGGAATTGTGTACAGACCACCAAACAGTAGTAGTAATGTTGGGGACAGCATCAAACAAGAAATAAGAGATGTGTGAAATAAAGGTACAGCAGTTATCATGGGCGACTTTAATCTACATATTGATTGGGCTAACCAAACTGGTAGCAATGCAGTGAAGGAGGATTTCCTGGAGTGTATTAGGGATGGTTTTCTAGACCAATATGTCGAAGAACCAACTAGAGAGCGGGCCATCCTAGGCTGGGTGATGTATAATGAGAAGGGACTAATTGGCAATGTTGTTGTGCGAGACCCCTTGGGGAATAGTGATCATAATATGGTAGAATTTTTTATTAAGATGGAGAGTGACACAGTTAATTCAGAAACTAGGAACTTCCTTAAATTCAGAACTTAAGGAAAGGAAACTTCGACGGTATGAGGCGTGAATTGGCTAGGATAGACTGGCAAATGATACTTAAAGGGATTACGGTGGATAGGCAATGGCAAACATTTAAAGATCACATGGATGAACTTCAACAATTTACATCCCTGTCTGGAGTAAAAATAAATTGGGGAAGGTGGCTCAACCATGGCTAACAAGGGAAATAAAGGATAGTGTTAAATCCAAGGAAGAGGCATATAAATTGGCCAGAAAAAGCAGCAAACCTGAGGACTGGAAGAAATTTAGAATTCAGCAGAGGAGGACTAAGGGTTTAATTAAGAGGGGGAAAATAGAGTACGAGAGGAAGCTTGCCGGAAACATAAAAACTGATTGCAAAAGCTTCTATAGATATGTGAAGAGAAAAAGATTAGTGAAGACAGACGTAGGTCCCTTGCATTCGGATTCAGATGAATTTATAGTGGGGAACAAAGCAATGGCAGAACAATTGAACAAATACTTTGGTTCTGTCTTCACGAAGGAAGTCACAAATAACCTTCCGGATGTACGAGGGGGCTGAGGGTCTAGTGAGAAAGAGAAACTGAAGGATATCCTTATTAGGCGAGAAATTGTGTTTGGGAAATTGATGGGATTGAAGGCCGATAAATCCCCGGGGCCTGATAGTCTGCATCCCAGAGTACTTAAGGAAGTGGCCCTTGTAATTGTGAATGCATTGGTGATCATTTTCCAACAGTCTATCGACTCTGGATCAGTTCCCATGGACTGGAGGGTAGCTAATGTAACACCACTTTTTTAAAAAGGAGGGAGAAAGAAAATGGATATTTATAGACCGGTTAGCTTGACATCAGTAGTGGAGAAAATGTTGGAATCAATCATTAAGGATGAAATAGCACCGCATTTGGAAAGCAGTGACAGGATCGGTCCAAGTCAGCATGGATTTATGAAAGGGAAATCATGCTTGACGAATCTTCTGGAATTTTTTGAGGATTTAACCAGCAGAGTGGACAAGGGAGAACCAGTGGATGTGGTGTATTTGGACTTTCAAAATACTTTTGACAAGGTCCCACACAAGAGATTGGTGTGCAAAATCAAAGCACATGGTATTGGGGGTAATGTACTGACGTGGGTAGAGAACTGGTTGGCAGACAGGAAGCAGAGTGTCGGGATAAACGGGTCCTTTTCGGAATGGCAGGCAGTGACTAGTGGAGTGCCACAGGGCTCAGTGCTGGGACCCCAGCTCTTTATAATATACATCAATGATTTGGATGAAGGAATTGAGTGTAATATCTCCAAGTTTGCAGATGACACTAAACTGGGTGGCGGTGTGAGCTGTGAGGAGGATGGTAAGAGGCTGCAAGGTGACTTGGACAGTTTAGGTGAGTGGGCAAATGCATGGCAGATGCAGTATAATGTGGATAAATGTGAGGTTATCCACTTTGGGGACAAAAACACAAAGGCAGAATATTATCTGAATGGCGGCAGATTAGGAAAAGGGGAGGTGTACCTGGGTGTCATGGTACATCAGTCATTGAAGGTTTGCATGCAGGTACAGCAGGCGTTGAAGAAGGCAAATGGCATGTTGGCCTTCATAGCTAGGGGATTTGAGTATAGGAGCAGGGTGGTCTTACTGCAGTTGTACAGGGTCTTGGTGAGACCTCACCTGGAATATCATGTTCAGTTTTGGTCTCCTAATCTGAGGAAGGACGTTCTTGCTATTGAGGGAGTGCAGCGAAGCTTCACCAGACTGATTCCAGGGATGGCTGGACTGACATATGAGGAGAGACTGGATCAACTGGGCCTTTATACACTGGAGTTTAGAAGGATGATTGGGGATCTCATAGAAACATATAAGATTCTGACAGGACTGGACAGGTTAGATGTGGGAAGAATGTTCCCGATATTGGGAAAGTCCAGAACCAGGGGACACAGTCTTAGGATAAGGGGTAGGCCATTTAGGACTGAGGTGAGGAGAAACTTCTTCACTCAGAGAGTTGTTAACCTGTGGAATTCCCTACCGCAGAGAGTTGTTGATGCCAGTTCATTGGATATAGTCAAGAGGGAGTTAGATATGGCCCTTACGGCTAAAGGGATCAAGAGGTTTGGAGAGAAAGCAGGAAAGGGGTACAGAGGGAATGATCAGCCGTGATCATATTGAATGGTGGTGCAAGCTTGAAGGGCCGAATGGCCTACTCCTGCACCTATTTTCTACATTTCTATGTCTCTATGAACTGCTGACCCACTCCCAAATTTGCACGCTCTGAAAATTCCACCCTGTTTGTTCACAGAGGTCACTGTTCTGTTGATATTTAATTTGTCGGTGCAGCTTAAAATTGACATGACACCTCGGTTTTAAACCAATCATTTTGAAATCATCATCATCATAATAGGCAGTCCCTTGGAATTGAGGAAGACTTGCTTCCACTCTTAAAATGAGTCCTTGGTAGCTGAACAGTCCAATACAAGAGCCACAGTCCCTGCCACAGGTGGGACAGACAGTCGTTGAGGGTAAGGGCGGATGGGATAGATTTGCCGCACGTTCCTTCCGCTGCCTGCGCTTGTTTTCTGCACGCTCTCGGCGATGAGACTCGAGGTGCTCAGCTCCCTCCCGGATGCACTTCCTCCACTCAGGGTGGTCTTTGGCCCAGGACTCCCAGGTGTCAGTGGGGATGCTGCACTTTATCAGGGAAGCTTTGAGGGTGTCCTTGTAACGTTTCCTCTGTCCACCCTTGGCTCGTTTGCCATGAAGGAGTTCCGACTAGAGAGCTTGCTTTGGGAGTCTCGTGTCTGGCATGCGGACAAAGCGGCTTGCCCAGCGGAGCTGAAATCACCACATAAGTGACTGGTGGTCTGCGGTGTGATTAGGTGAGAGAACAAAACATTTCTCATTTTTTGCTACAGATACTGGGGGTAATTTTAAGCCCAAGACCGGATGGGTTTGGATTAGGTGGGAAGTAAAACTTTTCAATTTTCAAACCTGATCCCAACCTGCCCACTTCAGCTATTAACAGAGCTGGATTGGGGGTGGGGTGGGGGGGTCGCAGGGGCAGGCGAACAATTGCTCTCTGGAGGTAGGTCAGTCATTGAAATCTTTTAAGGAGGCTGCGTGCCTCCATTTTAACAAGGGGAGTGGGACTTGCTGAAGTGCTCTTGCAGAGAGCCGGCCCGGCCTTCTTCTGTGCTGTAACCATTCTATGATTCCATGATTTTTATTTTATCTAATGTCGGCCAGGTTTCCCGGAAAAACCCTTCAGGGACTGGATGCACGCCAAACACAAAGGAAGGTAGTTGTGTTTGCCAGAGGCCAATCATAACCAGCCCCAGGACATCACGGCAGCAGTTCCTCATGGAAGTCTCCTCGGCACAACCACCTTCAGCTGCTTCAGCAATGACCTTCCCTCTGTCACATGGCCAGGAATGGCGTGGTTTGCTAACAACCCCACAGTGTTCAGTTCCATTCAGAACTCCTCTGATAATAAAGCAGCCAATGCCCGTGTCCAAGCACAGCCCAACAAACGGCGGATAAAAATCCTGCCACATAAGTACCAGAACATATCCAACAGGAAAAGGCCCGAATACCTCGCACTGACCTTCAACAGTGCACCATCACCAGGTCCCCCATTTTGGGGTCATTGCTGACCAGAAGCTTAACTGAACCACTTTTGAAACAAAGCACAAAGCATCAAGGCAACGATGTGCCGGCTCAAGCTAGCAATGTTACACACTACATAACAGGAAATAAATGCCCTGCACGTCATTTAAACATTGTGCCGAGTAGTTATTGGCATTGGTTATTATATTGAAGGAGCCAAACATTACAAAGAAAGAAAGACTTGTATTCACATAGTGCCTTTCATGACCACCGGACATCTCAAAGCGCTTTACAGCCAATGAAGTACTTTTTGGAGTGTCGTCACTCTTGTAATGTAGGAAACACAGCAGCCAATTTGCACACAAGCAAGCTCCCACAAACAGCAACGTGATAATGACCAGATAATCTGTTTTTGTTATGTTGATTGAGGGATAAATATTGGCCTGCACACCAGGGATAACTCCCCTGCTCTTCTTTGAAATTGTGCCATGGGATTAGATCTTTTACATTCAGTTGAGAGAGCAGACGGGTCCTCAGTTTGACGTGTCATCCGAAAGACGCCACCTCTGACACTGCAGCACTCTCTCAGCACTGCACTGGAGTGTCAGCCTAGATTTTTTGTTCTCAAGTCCCTAGAGTGGGACGTGAACCCACAAACTTCTGACTCAGAGGCAAGTGTGCTACTCACTGAGCCACAATCGATAGTACTTGAAGAATTGAATATAAAAATGCTTTGGGTATGGTTACTCATATGTGATTTACCTATTTGAGTGGCACACCTTGCAAGGCACCAGGAATTAGTGCCTGGCACACAACTCTTCCTTGCTGAATTACTGGTATTGCTACTAATCCCTCTTACTGTGCCATAGCTTGCCATGATAGCCATCGAGCTGCCTGCTGAGGCCTGTATTCAGGGCTGGGTTTTGAAGCATCAGATGTTAATTATCCTGGAGACCTTTGGGGGAAGGTTTGTAATATAAGGCTGCCACCCCTTGCTCAGTCCAAATATGTGAGGCATGGCTTCAAGAAACAAATTAGTTGATAATTTTGCTTGGAGCATCTACGTGGATTCATATCCCTAAAAAAATGTTGCCATCCATGTAATGCTTTCTGCTGACAGCAATTTCTAGGTGTCACTCAGACATGCACAGAGGTATCCTCTATGTTGCATTGAATTGTAAAAACGTACACATATAATCAATGCATGAATGTTTTATATTTACTTTGTACCTACTTAAGTTAGCAATTCAGTTCATTTATTGAAAAATAGAATCCTTTCAACACAGTTGTGACTCAGTGGGTAGCACTCTCACCTCTGAGTCAAAAGATTGTGCGTCGAAGTCCCACTCCAGGGACTTGAATACAAAAATCTAAAATGGGACTCCCAGTGCAGTGCTGAGGGATCATTGGCATTGTTGGGGGTATCATCTTTTGGATGAGATGTTTAACCGAGGTCATGTCTGCTCTCGCAGGTGCATGTAAAAGATCCCATGGCACTATTTCGAAGAAGAGCAGGGGAGTTATCCCCCATCTCCTCGCCAATATTTATCTCTCAATCAACAAAACAAAAAAAACCAGATGATCTGGTCATTGTCACATTGCTGTTTGTGGGAGTTTGCTGTGCGCAAATTGGCTACTGCGTTTACTACATTAACAGTGACTTCACTCCAAGAATACTTAATTGGCTGTAAAGTGCTTTGACATGTCTGGTGGGCGTGAAAGGCGCTATATAAATGCAATTATTTTATTTTAAACTCAAAATTGGGTAAGTAACTCAAAACATGATGATACCCTTCCCACCACCAGACATTCTCAATCTGTATTGCTATAATGAAATGCATTTCCCTCATTATTATGTTAACTATTTTGTAAAAAAAAATTAGCACAGCTGTGCTAATTGGGTTAGACAAACAATTTATTAATTATTGGAAAGTACAATTATACAATGCATACTGGATACCACCAAAATATTATGCAATGGTAATCTAATTAAAGGCTTCAGATGAATCAGATAATGGAAGTAAAATTCCTATTATCATATATAGAATACATTAAATGAGTTCATTTTTCCTCCCTTATTTGACGGGCCAAAATTGGTGGTCTGCCCATTTCTCGGTGGTATGCCGGTGGTATGCCATTTCAGACCATCAGGTACCGCTGGGTGGAGTGTGCACGACTTTCATTAGTTGTTTCTCGGCGATATGCCGAGCGGAGTGCAGCCGGCGGAGTACGAGCGGTGAGTCCTTTTCACTCAGGAATCTTCGGGTCCCGGGTTCTGCGCATGTTGCTGCGAAGCTCCACCTGCTGAGAGGCACCGACCCGAATCGACAGAGACTGCCGGCCTGAGAGCGCTGTGCAGGCATGTTGGGGGGGGGGGGGGGGGGGCGGTGGGGGGGGAGGAGATGGGGTCGTTTCTTTGGGGGAGATTGCTTCTTGGGGTGAGATCGCCATGTAGAAACATAGAAAATAGGTGCAGGAGTAGGCCATTCGGCCCTTCGAGCCTGCACCTCCATTCAATGAGATCATGGCTGATCATTCCCTCAGTACCCCTTTCCTGCTTTCTCTCCATACCCCTTGATCTCTTTAGCCATAAGGGCCATATCTAACTCCCTCTTGAATATATCCAATGAACTGGCATCAACAACTCTCTGCGGCAGGGAATTCCATAGGTTATCAACTCTCTGAGTGAAGAGGTTTCTCCTCATCTCAGTCCTAAATGGCCTACCCCTTATCCAAAGAATATGTCCCCTGGTTCTGGACTTCCCCAACATTCTTCCTGCATCTAACATGTCCAGTCCCGTCAGAATCTTATACGTTTCTATGAGATCTCCTCTCATTCTTCTAAACTCCAATGTATAAAGGCCCAGTTGATCCAGTCTTGTGGTGTCCCTGCACCTTACTACAAATTCACACGAGGCATGTACTGCAGACACAGTCACCACGTGACCTTAACCTTTATTCCCAGCACCAAGGAGTGCTGACCCTGGGTGGGACCTCCTCTTTTATACCTGCAAACCCAGGTGAGGAGTGTCTCCCACAAGTTCACCCCCTGTGGTCAGGGTGTGTATTTCTAGGGTATAAGTACAGTGTACAGGAGTTGCATGAAGGTTACAGTTACATGAAGATCACCGTTGCATGATGGTTACGTACATGACATCACCTCCCCCCTTACATCTTTTTGTGTCAAAGGTTAAGTCTTTCAGGTGGTCGACGCTCTCTCGTGGAGCGCTGCAGTTGGAGCTCTGGTGGCTGAGCCTTGGCATACATCTCTGTCACCTGAGGTGATTCCGGCCTGTCCGGGCTGGCCGCAGGGACTGTGCATGCTGTGGATTGCCCTCGTTGCTCGTCCACTGACAGTGGTGTGGGTGACATCTCATGCTCTTCTTCAGGTTCCTCCTTGTCTATGCTGAACCTTTTCTTTACTTGGTCCAAGTGTTTGCGGCATATCTGCCCATTGTTCAGTCTGACCACTATGACCCTATTCCCTTCTTTGCCGATTACTGTGCCCTCAAGCCACTTGGGTCCCAAAGCATGGTTAAGAACAAATACCGGGTCATCCATTTCTATACACCTCCCCCTTGAGATTCGATCATGGAACTCGGTTTTGGACTGGCGCTTGCCCTCAACAATGTCTGCCAGGGCTGGGTGAATGCGTTTTAAGCGTGCGTTTCATGAGGAATTCCGCTGGCGGGACTCCCGTGAGCGAGTGCGGGCGGGACCTGTAGGCCAGCAGGAGGCGCGATAGCTGGTACTGAAGGGAGAGTCCTTGGATGCGTAGCATGTCCTGTTTGATGACTTGAACTGCACGTTCCGCCTGGCCATTGGAATCCGGCTTGAACGGCGCTGTCCGGACGTGTTTGATACCATTGCCTGACGTAAACTCCTGGAATTCATGGCTGGTGAAACACGGGCCATTGTCGCTGGCCAGGATGTCCGGCAAGCCGTGGGTCGCGAAAACCGTGCGCAGACTCTCGTGCATGAGTTTAATATGATGCTCTCGATCCATTTTGAGTATGCATCGACAACGATCAGGAACATTTTCCCCATTAACGGGCCCGCATAGTCTACGTGAATATGTGACCATGGCCTGTTGGGCCAGGGCCACGGGCTGAGTGGGGCCTCCCTGGCGGCATTGCCCAGCTGGGCACACGTCGTGCACCTGCGAACCCAGTGTTCCAGGTCTGAGTCAATCCCCCGCGACCATGCATGTGACCGGGCAATGGCCTTCATTAGCACGATGCCTGGGTGCTCGCTGTGGAGTTCCCTGATGAACGCTTCCCTTCCTTTCTGGGGCATGACTACCCGGCTGCCCCATAGCTCATGGAGAGCTCATCCATCCGTCTCTGAAACGGCCTGACCTCCTCGGGGCACGCCCCGTGTGCAGGCGCCCAATCCCTAGTCAGAACACATTTCTTTATCATGGATAGGAGGAGGTCTCTGTTGGTCCAGAGTTTGATCTGGCGGGCTGTGATGGGGGAGCCTGCGGTGTCAAAAGCCTCAACGGCCATGACCATCTCGGCGCTTTGCTCCGCTGCCCCCTCAGTGGTGGCCAGTGGGAGCCTGCTGAGCGCGTCGGCGCAATTTTCGGTGCCCGGCCGGTGCCGTATGGTGTAGTCATACGCAGCCAGCATGAGAGCCCATCGCTATATGCGAGCTGACGCATTGGCATTGACAGCCTTGCTGTCGGACAACAGGGATGTTAACGGCTTGTGGTCCGTTTCTAGCGCGAACCGTCTACCGAAAAGATACTGGTGCATCTTTTTCACACCGTAAACACAAGCGAGTGCTTACTTTTCGGCCATGCCATATCCACGCGTTGCCTGGGAGAGTGACCTGGAGGCGTAAGCCACCGGTTGGAGTCGGCCGTCATCATTACCCTGCTGCAACACACACCCAACCCCGTAGGATGATGCATCGCATGTTAAAACCAGTTTTTTACAGCGGTCATACAAAGTCAACAATTTGTTGGAACACAGCAGGTTCCTCACCTTATTGAAAGCCCGTTCTTGACAGTCCCCCCAAAGCCATTCACAACCTTTACGCAGGAGCATGTGTAACGGCTCCAACAATGTGCTTAAGTTCGACAGAAAGTTCCCGAAATAGTTCAAAAGTCCCAGGAATGATCGTAACTCCGACGTGTTGCCGAGCCTGGGCGCCCGGCGGATCGCCTCCGTTTTGGATTCAGTGGGCCGGATTCCATCTGCGGCAACCCTCCTGCCCAAAAACTCGACCTCTGGGGCCAAAAACACACACTTGGCCTTTTTCAGCCACAAGCCTAACCGGTCCAGTCAGCGTAGCACCTCCTCCAGGTTGCGGAGGTGTTCCTCAGTGTCTTGACCCGTTATAAGGATGTTGTCTTGGAATACAATTGTTCCAGGAATGGATTTGAGCAAGTTTTCCATGTTTCTCTGAAAGATAGCTGCCGCCGAACGAATGCCAAACGGACACCTGTTGTAGATAAATAATACCTTGTGCGTCGTGATGGTGGTCAAAAGCTTGGATTCTTCAGCCAGTTCCTGTGTCATGTAGGCCGAAGTGAGGTCCAGCTTCATGAACAGCTTACCACCTGCCAGCTTGGCAAAAAGGTCCTCCGCTCTCGGGAGCGGGTATTGGTCTTGCAGTGACCCTCGGTTGATGGTGGCTTTGCAGTTGCCACAAATCCTGACCGAGCCATCTGCTTTAAGGACAGGAATGATGGGACTTGCCCAGTTGCTGAATTCAATGGCCGAAATTATGCCCTCTCTGAGCAGCCAGTCAAATTCATTTTCAATTTTCTCACGCATCACATACGGCACCGCTCTGGCTTTGTGGTGCACTGGTCTGGCATCCGGAGTGATGCGTATTATTACTTTAGTGCCCTTGAACGTTCCGACACCGGGTTGAAACAGTGACCCGAATTTTTGTAGGACCTGTGAGCATGAACTTTGCTCCACAGATGAAATGGCGTGCACATCCCCCCATTTCCAATTCATCTCGGCTAGCCAACTCCTTCCCAAGAGCGCAGGGCCAGTTCCCGGGACGATCCAGATTGGCAGCCGGTTCTGTGATCCATTATGTGTTACTACCAAGTTTGCACTGCCTAACACTGGGATGATCTCTTTGGTGTACGTCCGTAGCTACGTCTCGATGCATTCCAGTTTGGGCCTGCTAGCTCTGTGTGGTCATAATCTCTCAAATTGTTGGGCACTCATAAGTGACTGGCTAGCTCCAGTATCCAGCTCCATGTGCACCGGGATGCCATTCAATACAACTTTCATCATCATGGGTGGCGTTTTAGAGTATGAGCTGTGGACGTCAGCCAGATGAACCTGCTGAACTTCAGCATCCATGGCTTTTCCCCAGGCATCATCCTGCATTGCAGACCCCTCGTCTGGTTCCTCTGTCTCGCAGATTAGCCTCACTACTGCCTTTTTGCACATCCTGGCCAAGTGTCCACTGACGTTACAAATCCTACAGGTATATTGTTGAAACCTGCAACTTTTCGCAGTATGTCTACCCCCGCACCTCCAGCATGAACTGAGATTGTTGTTAACAAAAGGACTGTTACCAGGCATTCCTCTCTGATTGCCCATTTGGTTGTTTCTAAGCACTCTGATGGTGGGTGTTAATGGTCCCATCTCGTGATGGCATGAATTGCCGATCCCCTTTCCATTGTCCCTGTTGCGTACCCACCCTAGAGTCTGTTGCTGCCTGGGCAGTTTCAAAATACCCTTGCCTGCCTGCGGGGTCCCGAGCCGCATTCGCAATGTTAACTCCCTGGTCCATCGTCACGTTGGGACCAGGGCTGCGCGCATAAATTAGCTTGGTCTCCTCTTCCCCTGCCATGAAGGTCTGAGCTATCAATGCCGCCCCTTCTAAAGTCAAGTCCTTGGTCTCTATGAGCTTCCTGAAAATCCTGGCATGATTAATGCCCTCGATGAAAAAGTCCCTTAACATCTCCCCCTGCAGGCGTCTGTGAACTTACAGAGACTGGCCAAGCGCCGCAGGTCCGCAACGAAGTCCGAGATGTTTTGTCCCTTCCGACGCCGGTGTGTGTAGAACCGGTGCTGGACCATACGTATGCTACTCGCCGGCTTGAGATGCTCACTGATCAGCTGGCTGAGCTCGTCAAAGGACTTGTCCGCCGGCTTTTGGAGTGCGAGCAGGTCTTTCATCAGCGCATACGTCTGTGGTCCGCAGCTGGTCAGTAGATGCGCCCTCCGCGTGTCAGCCGCTGCTGCTCCCAGCCAGTCCTTCGTGACAAAGCTCTGCTGGAGTCTCTCCACGAAGTCGTCCCAGTCCTCACCCACACAGTAAAGTTCCTCTGTGCTACCGGTGGCCAACCTCGTGGTTCGTTGATTCCCGTTTTTTGTCGCCAAATGTGGTGTCCCTGCACCGTACTACAAACTCACACGAGGCATGTACTGCAGACACAGTCACTACGTGACCTTAACCTTTATTCTCAGGACCAAGGAATGCTGATCCTGGGTGGGACCTCCCCTTTTATACCTGGAAACCCAGGTGAGGAGTTCACCCCCTGTGGTCAGGGTGTGCATTTCTAGGGTATAAGTACAGTGTACAGGAGTTACATGAAGGTTACAGTTACATGAAGATTACCATTGCATGATGGTTACAAACATGACAAGTCTCTCCTCATATGATAGTCCGGCCATCCCTGGAATCAGTCTGGTGAACCTTCGCTGTACTCCCTCAATAGCAAGAACGTCCTTCCTCAGATTAGGAGACCAAAACTGAACACAATATTCCAGATGAGGCCTCACTGAGGCCCTGCACAACTGCAGTAAGACCTCCCTGCTTCTATACTCAAAACCCCTTGCTATGAAGGCCAACATACCATTTGCCTTCTTCACCACCTGCTGTACCTACATGCCCACTTTCAGTGACTGATGAATCATGATACCTAGGTCTCGTTGCACCTCCCCTTTTCCTAATCTGCCGCCATTCAGATAATATTCTGCCTTCATGTTTTTGCCCCCAAAATGGATAACCTCACATTTATCCACACTATACTGCATCTGCCATGCATTTGTCCACTCACCTAACCTGTCCAAGTCACCCTGCAGCCTCTTAGCGTCCTCCTCACAGCTCACACCGCCACCCAGTTTAGTGTCATCTGCAAACTTGGAGATATTACACTCAATTCCTTCATTTGGGTTGAGATCGCTACTTGGGGCAGAGATCGCTTCTTGGGGGGAGATCGCTACTTAGGGGGAGATCACTGTGGGGGAGGAACAGATCACTGTGGCGGCGGGGGCGGGGGGAGGTGGGTAGGGGGAAGAGACTGGGGGTGGGAGAGACTGTGGGGGTGACTGATTTTAAAAAATTTCACAGGTGAAGATGCATACCGCTGACTGAAGATCGACTTAAAAGCATCTTTTCCAGGGTGGTCTGCAGGGTCAGCGGTCTGACGGTGGTAAGTCACCAATTTGGCAATTTTAGGTGATGTTGGCGGTGTGCAGAGGCGGATGGTGTGCCGTATGTCGCTGATGAATTTTCCGCCGGGCAGTATGCCGGTATTTTTCAATCAATTTCGCGATTTTAGACAGTATGTCAGCGGTCCGTAGGTGATATGAGGCGGTATGTCTACCAATTTCGGGCCCATAGAGTTTTAGTTTGAAAGCACAGCGTTAGGGTGCATTGAAACAAATGTGCAGTTGAGTGGTCTTTCAAGAGAAATCTATAATAATGCTGCTAAACTCGTTAAATGGCCACTTAAGCAGCATCAATAGTGCACAGCGGGCTAATCCAGCTATTGAATGCACTGTTTCAGGTGAAGATGATGAGAGTACAAAGCCTGACTTAAGCTCCATGGTGATAATGAGCGGCATGGGAGCACGCGGCTATGCCTTGCCGGTGCAGTGGAATAATTCATCAGCAAGGAGATGGAGCAGCAGGTTTGGGAGGCAATCATGTCATGGCGAATGCAGTGTCATTCATCTGATAAGCCCAAACAGGTGCCTGACCTGGAGAAAAGGTACAAAAGTGAGCGTTGGTGATAAATGTGAATAAATGAAGTCAGCCATATACAGAGACTGGCTTAGATCGGGTGGGAAAGTAAAGTTGAGGATGAAGATCAGCCGTGATCTTATTGAATGGAGGAGCAGACTCGAGGGGCCATATGGCCTACTCTTGCTCCTAATTCTTATGTTCTTGTGTTCTTATATGTAGGAACCCATTTATGCCAATTGAAGTAAGTTTCAGCTATCAGACATGTTTGCTTGAGCAACATATTGGGCTGGATTTTCGGCTTTTTGCATTTTCACCCGTTGCCAAGTGCAATTCACGGCGGAGCCAAAAATTTAACACAGGTTAACATTAACGCAAGAGCGAGGAACTTTCACCGAATGCAAGTTCACGAGGAGCATTAGCATTAACTCCAGCATTGCACCACAAACTTTCAACCAGGCGCTGAATAAATTGGCTGTTCTGCGCATGCGTAATTTTTTTTTCTTCCCACACTTCTGGTTTGGTCTCCTGTCACAAACGCTAATGTTTGTGACAGGAGACCACATGCATGCACCGTACAACCGGGGCTGAATCAGCCATTTTACATTTAGATTTTGATCATGGAGGATGGCAATTCCAGACAGCATGCCAGGCGATTCAGCCACGGGGCTAATGAAGCTCGAGTGGGGGCTGTGGAAAGAAGATGGCAGGAGTTGTATCTACGAGGTGGATCTAGAGCACTGCCATCGATATTTAAAAGGATTTGGAGGGAAATCGCTGAGGAGGTCTCTGCCTCAGACCCTGTGGTCAGGACTGGCACACAGTGCAGAAAGAAGTTTAATGATCTGACAAGGGTCGTCAGAGTGGGTACAATTTTAATTCATGCATTCTTTCATTACTTCAAGGATAAATCTGACATACTATTTGTTCTCATGCTGTTGGTGCCTCTCAGCACTCTGTGCATTGCCTTCTAAATGTATGACACATAGGTACGCTTAGTTCAGCACTCTATTTTCCATGAATAATCGTTACACATTATTAAGATTGCTTTCTGAGATCTCATAAGATGGCTCCCCACTTCGATGTCCTCCTGATGACCCACGTGCAACTTCCAAGGCCATTAAACAGAGGACTGTGTTACATTCAGACAGTATGGTATAAGTGCTTTGGTGGCTATCTGTGCCACAAGAGCAAATGGATCCTCTTGTAACCATTCCATTTTTATCTGTGCAGGCCAAGAATTCTCTTAATTGCCGCGAGCAGGTGCAGACAGGCGGCGGTCCGCCTCAGACCCTGGCAGTCACTGACATTGAGGACAGAGTGGCAGGCCTCATCGGCATGACTGGTCAGGCAGCTGCCACTGGGGGCGCTGACCTCCGCTCGGATACTAAGGGCAAGTTCTGCAGTGCCTCTGGACTGGGTTGGGGCAATGTCCTGTACACTCCCTGGGATAGGTTGGGGTAATGTCCTGCAGTGTCTCTAGACTAGATATAATGGAGTATCGGCGGTCCTTCAAATGAGCCTGTGCTATGCGACCTTCCTCATGTCACCCTTCCCCCTCCCCTGCAGCTAACCATTCGTCTGTTGCTTTCTACTTCCAGATGACCAGCCACAGGTGCAACATCCCTCAAGGGACCACTCCATGTCAGGCCACCATCTGGAGGAGGAGGAAGAGGAGGATAGCGGTGAACCGACTCCGCCGCAGCATCAATCGACCCTGTTCCACCACCAGCACTCAGCTCCTCTGAGGACGACGTGACATTTTCGAGGTTCAATGAAATAGAGGCTCCTGGGACCAGCGGTGTGCAGCAACGCAGTGCTGGGGTTGAATCCCACATGCCATCTCTCCGGAGGGTGAGTCAGCAAAGTTGGTCTGCTGACGGACAGGCAGATGTGGAACTGGACATGGTGGGAATGTCCAGGGAGAGCATCCAGGTCAGCCGTCAGCTCCTTGATGCCTTGGGTAGGATTCTCATGAGCATCGACAGTCTGAAAGCGACCATTACGGAAGTAGGGTCGCAGATTGTCGGTGCAAGCCGTGATACCTGTGAGGCCATCAATGCCCACAGGAGGCTGGTAGCCTCCAGCAGTGACTGTGGAGTCCCGGAGAATATGGCACGAACCCTTCAGAATATGGCACATCACAGGCACAAGCTCTGCTTCAGCTTGGGCGGGTGATGCAGTCCATGCCTGCTGCCATACTCTGCGTTCCCCACTGTTATACCCAAACCACCTGCGTTCCCCACTGTTATACCCACACCACGAGCTGTTCCAGTGCATCCCCAGACAGCGTCTCCATTGTCTCTCCCCCCAACACAGCAATGCTCTGGCAGCCTTGCTGCACGTCATCTTGGTGCCACTTTGAGTCGGAGCAGCAGGCAAAGGAGGGTGATAAGGGAAAGGGGGTAAACAATGGTGGAAAAAAGTAGTGGGGCAGGATATGATGTTGCTGCACTATGTTGTTAATGCTGGATGCATCCTATGTTTTATGTTATAGTATTATGTTACAGATTATGTTAAAGTATCACACTGGATTATGTTGTTGATAATATTGTTGAATTATCACACTGCTGGATGCAGCTCATTTCATTTTATTAATTTTATTAAAGTCTCACATTAAAAAGTTTACAATATTACAATGTTTAATAAATGTTTTTGTTCACCTTAAACCTTCCTGTGTAGTGTCTCATTTGCAGGATAAGAGGGGGAATAGTCAACATGGTGGGATAGAGTGGCCAGGCAACGCTCAAACGTGCCGTTCACTCTTCAAGCAAAGCGTTCAATTATGAGCTGCCGACGTAAGGCTTTTGCAGCGGCAAAATCTCCACAATGCCTCCCCTGTGGTTGTGGTGGTGGTGGTGGCATGGGTTCCTCGCCAGGCTCCTCTTCCTCATCTTCCTCCTCCTCCTACCCCCCGCCCACCCCACCTTTCTCCTGAGGTGATCCTGCAATCCCCATTGGCAAATCCTGTCCCCTCATGATGGCTAAGTTGTGCAGCGTGCAGCATGCAGCACACCACAATAAACTCAGAGAGCTGCCGAGGGGAGTATTGCAGGCAGCCTCCAGACTGGTCCAGGAATCAGAAGCACTGCTTGAGCACTCCAATTGTCTGTTTGGCGATGTTGCGTGTGGAGATTATGGGTCTTATTATAGCGATGCTTGGCTTCTGCCTGAGGGTTCCGGAGGGGGGTCATGAGCCGGTGGCGAGGCCTTTGTCCCCGAGCATCCAGCTCTGGCCTTGTGGTTGATGCTGGAACATGCATGAGACACTGCTCTCACGCAAGATGAAAGCATCATGGATGCTCCTTGGACATTGGGCATTGACTGCCATAATGCGCTGAGTATGGTCACAGACGATCTGTACGTTCATGGAGTGGAATCCTTTTCGGTTTCGATAAACCTCTGGATTGAGTAAAGATGCTCGCAGGGTGATGTGCATACAGTCAAAGACACCTTGAACCTTGGGGAAGCCAGCAAATCGTCCAAAACCTACAGCCCTCTCATTTTGGGTCTACCTGGTCATTGGGAAGTTTATGAAGTTCATTCTGCGTGCGTACAACGCAGTAGTCACTTGGCGAATGCAGCAATGTGTAATGTGCTGCGAGATGGAGCATATGTCCCCCGCTGATATCTGAAAGGAGTCGGAGACATAGAAGGCAAGTGCCACAGTCACCTTCACCTCAATGGGCAATGTAGTCCTGTTGCTGCTGGTAGGCTGTAGGTCTGCCTTTAGCAGCTGGCATATCTCTGTGACCACCTCTTTTCGGAAGCGCAGCCTTCTAACGCACTGTGCCTCAGAGAGCTGGAGATATGAGCGATGTTCCCTGTAAACTCGTAGGGGGTAAGGCTTCCTCCCCATAGGTCTGCGCCCTCTTCGATTACGTTGCAAATGATCAACAATAAACCTTCTTACAGCTTGAAGCCGTATGGCAATAGCAGCCAGTATTACTGGCCCCGACCTAGCATGGCCCCCAACTTTTAAAATGTCCTTAAATGTCCTTAATAAAACAAACTAGAAACTCACATAAACTTCACAATCAAAAGTATGTAGTAACGCAGCGTTCCTCTCCCAATCCTTTTAATCACATCTGCAACTTTCTCCTCCGCTTTCAACATGGCGCCGTTACTGCCTGGTGCACCCTGGGTCCGACTGGTTTTTCTGAAAGGGTCCTCGCTAAATCGGGCGAAATGCTCAAAAGTTCCGCCCAGTACACGAGCGCAACGATGCACGACGATTTACGTCATCCAACCGGTCAAAACAGCATCGCCGCAAAACCATTGGCGAAAGTTCCACTTGGGCGAAAAATCTTATGCGCCTCGTTTCAAGCCCAAAAAATCATTTATTCGCCCGGCCGAGGTGCTAAATGGGACGCAAATCAGCCGAAAATCCAGCCCATTATACTTAATCTTAATTGGTCCATTAATCTCCTGGAATGGCAACACAAAGGGAAGTAGTGAAGATTATTGGTAACTAGGAATCAAAGGAAAACATAGCAAGTTGGAAATGAGAAAGATTGCTGACTGATTATTATTTGCACATACACCTGACAATTCCAATGCAGTCAGTTAACCCTTAGAAATTCTGCAGCCAAAGTACTTCAGGTAAGCTATGAGTAGGTTATAAACCGATACTGCGGCCTAAAATACACAGTATAAAGCATCTCTATATTCAATACATCTCCTCTTTGCAGAAAAGGACTGCTTTCAACAGAAATTCCAAAGCCAAATCAGGAACAGGTGTCGCATATCAAATCATTTAACAATTAAAAAATATATATTTGTTCGTGGGATGTGGGCATCGCTGGCAAGGTCGGCATTTATTGACCATCCCTAATTGCCCTTCAGAAGGTGGTGGTGAGCCACCTTATAGAACTGAGTGGTTTGCTAGGCCATTTCAGAGGACAGTTAAGAGTCAACCACATTGCTATGGGTCTGGAGTAACATATAGGCCCAGACTGGGTAAGGAAGGCAGGTTTCCTTCCCGAAAGGACTTTAGTGAACCAGATGGGTTTTTACAACAACCTGGTAGTTTCATGGAGTTAGATTTTACACTTTTGTGCTTATCGCCCAATAATGGGCGTTATTTCCGGCGTGGGTGGTAAAAATGGGTTTTCAGATCGCCAGCTTCTCGCCCATTTTCAAAGCACCTAGTCTCCATTTTTGAAAATGGGCTTTACCTCGAGCAATATGAAATGGGTGATAGCGTTAAATATCGCTGACCTTCTGCCGTAAAATGTCACCGTCCTTAGCAACGGCATGGCAACGCTCGATTCCCGCGATTCAGGAGATCAAGGGTCACTATGACATGCGCAGAAGAGGAGACAGAGAGAGAGGGAGCGGAGGGGGACTGAAGGCATGTCTGGGTGTGGTGTGGCTACTTTGGGAGGAAGGAGGGAGAGTTTAGAGCTTCACAGCAAATAGGGAAACAAAAATTAGCTGTTACCAGCCACATATTTGCCCGAATTTGCCCTATAATGGAGGGAAAGGAGGAGGCATCACAGCACGCTGTGGAGACTGATGCTGGCGAGAGCAGTGAGGTGGGAGAGGAGCACATTGGAGGGCGCAAAAGAGCCAGGAGGTTCTCGGACGAGGCAAATGCCTCCCTCCTGCAGGAGGTCGAGTCACGCTGGGGTGATTTGACACAGGGAGGACGTAGGCAGCCCACCCCAAAGGCCTACCAGAGGATATAGACCGAGGTAGCAGATGTGGTCTCGTCGGCGACCAACGAGGTGCGTGAGGGCAACCAATGCCGCAAACGATGGAACGACCTTGTGGGATCCGCAAGAGTAAGTATTATATTGATTTACATGTACTTATGTATTTATATAATTTGATTTGTAACAGTCATGAGTGACTATCAGCAGATGTGAGATCTTCCACTTTTACCGGGAATGTTTTACTCAAAGCCTGCGGTCACGGTGCACGTCTTTAGGTAAAGAATGATAATGATCATAATAATCATGATCACATCTGTCGGTTATGTGTTGTATCAGTGTCTGTGACAGTACCTAGCAATGATATCACGCAATGATCTCATGCCATGTCATCCTGTCACCTTTTACAGAAGAAGCTATCGACGATGAGGTCCATGCAGAGACGAACGGGTGGGGGGCCAGCAGTCCCCAGTGACATCACTGAGATGGAGGAGCGGGTGCTCGCACTCATGGGGAAACACCCCCGGACAGCCACGCAAGCATCTGCAGACCCTGAAGTGATGCCACGTGAGTAAAGTTTACATCATTGCATAATGTAAAGTTAATAGATGCCACACCCACTCATATCCGAACAATCATATATGATAGATGATTTCTAAAATTGTCATAGAAATAATGCTGGCCTAATGAAAATCATTGCAATGCAAATGTGTTGATGGTCATGAAATATGATGTGTGCGATGATTTTGAGAGTGGTGGTGCTTTTGTCGTGCATATGCTGTGTGTAGCGCTGGACTTACCTTGTGACCCTAGCATCCCCTGCTCCTCTAATAACCTCATTTGTGTTTTGCAGCTCAGCCAGCAGCGTGGATCCAGGCAAGACCACAGAGGCCAGAAGGTGGGGGCGCGGGGCCCGACTCTCCGGATGATCCTACATCTGCTGAGGAGCTCCGATACTCGCCCGTCAATCCGCTGGGTCTGTTCTCCACAGATGAGAGCGCAGACTTTGAGGACCCTGCATCACCATGCTCCAGAAGCCATTCCATAGAGGTGGGGAGAAGGAGAGGGGGGGAAGGAAAGTGAGGTGCATGTCCGCAGGTGATGGCTGTGTTATATCTCCATCTGGGTGTATGCAATTTGTTGTAATGTATGGGAGGAGGGGACCACCCTCCTGCTTTGCCTTTGTATTCTGTGTTGCTGGACATGTTGAACATAGAAACATAGAAACATAGAAAATAGGTGCAGGAGCACGCCATTCAGCCCTTCTAGCCTGCACCGCCATTCAATGAGTTCATGGCTGAACATGAAACTTCAGTACCCCCTTCCTGCTTTCTCGCCATAACCCTTGATCCCCCGAGTAGTAAGGACTTCATCTAACTCCCTTTTGAATATATTTAGTGAATTGGCCTCAACTACTTTCTGTGGTAGAGAATTCCACAGGTTCACCACTCTCTGGGTGAAGAAGTTTCTCCTCATCTCGGTCCTAAATGGCTTACCCCTTATCCTCAGACTGTGACCCCTGGTTCTGGACTTCCCCAACATTGGGAACATTCTTTCTGCATCTAACCTGTCTAAACCCGTCAGAATTTTAAACGTTTCTATGAGGTCCCCTCTCATTCTTCTGAACTCCAGTGAATACAAGCCCAGTTGATCCAATCTTTCTTGATAGGTCAGTCCCGCCATCCCGGGAATCAGTCTGCTGAACCTTCGCTGCACTCCCTCAATAGCAAGAATGTCCTTCCTCAAGTTAGGAGACCAAAACTGTACACAATACTCCAGGTGTGGCCTCACCAAGGCCCTGTACAACTGTAGCAACACCTCCCTGCCCCTGTATTCAAATCCCCTCGCTATGAAGGCCAACATGCCATTTGCTTTCTTAACCGCCTGCTGTACCTGCATGCTAACCTTCAATGACTGATGTACCATGACACCCAGGTCTCGTTGCACCTTCCCTTTTCCTAATCTGTCACCATTCAGATAATAGTCTGTCTCTCTGTTTTTACCACCAAAGTGGATAACCTCACATTTATCCACACTATACTTCATCTGCCATGCATTTGCCCACTCACCTAACCTATCCAAGTCACTCTGCAGCCTAATAGCATCCTCCTCGCAGCTCATACTGCCACCCAACTTAGTATCATCCGCAAATTTGGAGATACTGCATTTAATCCCCTCGTCTAAATCATTAATGTACAATGTAAACAGCTGGGGCCCCAGCACAGAACCTTGCGGCACTCCACTAGTCACTGCCTGCCATTCTGAAAAGTACCCGTTTACTCCTACTCTTTGCTTCCTGTCTGACAACCAGTTCTCAATCCACGTCAGCACACTACCCCCAATCCCATGTGCTTTAACTTTGCACATTAATCTCTTGTGTGGGACCTTGTCAAAAGCCTTCTGAAAGTCCAAATATACCACATCAACTGGTTCTCCTTTGTCCACTTTACTGGAAACATCTTCAAAAAATTCCAGAAGATTTGTCAAGCATGATCTCCCTTTCACAAATCCATGCTGACTTGGACCTATCATGTCACCATTTTCCAGATGCACTGCTATGACATCCTTAATAATTGATTCCATCATTTTACCCACTACTGAGGTCAGGCTGACCGGTCTATAATTCCCTCTTTTCTCTCTCCCTCCTTTTTTAAAAAGTGGGGTTACATTGGCTACCCTCCACTCCATAGGAACTGATCCAGAGTCAATGGAATTTTGGAAAATGACTGTCAATGCATCCGCTATTTCCAAGGCCACCTCCTTAAGTACTCTAGGATGCAGTCCATCAGGCCCTGGGGATTTATCGGCCTTCAATCCCATCAATTTCCCCAACACAATTTCCCGACTAATAAAGATTTCCCTCAGTTCCCCCTCCTTACTAGACCCTCTGACCCCTTTTATATCCGGAAGGTTGTTTGTATCCTCCTTAGTGAATACCGAACCAAAGTACTTGTTCAATTGGTCTGCCATTTCTTTGTTCCCCGTTATGACTTCCCCTGATTCTGACTGCAGGGGACCTACGTTTGTCTTCACCAACCTTTTTCTCTTTACATACCTATAGAAACTTTTGCAATCCGCCTTAATGTTCCCTGCAAGCTTCTTCTCGTACTCCATTTTCCCTGCCCTAATCAAACCCTTTGTCCTCCTCTGCTGAGTTCTAAATTTCTCCCAGTCCCCAGGTTCGCTGCTATTTCTGGCCAATTTGTATGCCACTTCCTTGGCTTTAATACTATCCCTGATTTCCCTTGATAGCCACGGTTGAGCCACCTTCCCTTTTTTATTTTTACGCCAGACAGGAATGTACAATTGTTGTAATTCATCCATGCGGTCTCTAAATGTCTGCCATTGCCCATCCACAGTCAACCCCCTAAGTATCATTCGCCAATCTATCCTAGCCAATTCACGCCTCATACCTTCAAAGTTACCCTTCTTTAAGTTCTGGACCATGGTCTCTGAAATTACTGTTTCATTCTCCATCCTAATGCAGAATTCCACCATATTATGGTCACTCTTCCCCAAGGGGCCTCGCACAATGAGATTGCTAATTAATCCTCTCTCATTACACAACACCCAGTCTAAGATGGCCTCCCCCCTAGTTGGTTCCTCAACATATTGGTCTAGAAAACCATCCCTTATGCACTCCAGGAAATCCTCCTCCACCGTATTGCTTCCAGTTTGGCTAGCCCAATCTATGTGCATATTAAAGTCACCCATTATAACTGCTACACCTTTATTGCATGCACCCCTAATTTCCTGTTTGATGCCCTCCCCAACATCCTTATTACTGTTTGGAGGTCTGTACACAACTCCTACTAACGTTTTTTGCCCTTTGGTGTTCTGCAGCTCTACCCATATAGATTCCACATCATCCAAGCTAATGTCTTTCCTAACTATTGCATTAATCTCCTCTTTAACCAGCAATGCTACCCCACCTCCTTTTCCTTTTATTCTATCCTTCCTGAATGTTGAATATCCCTGAATGTTGAGTTCCCAGCCCTGATCATCCTGGAGCCACGTCTCCGTAATCCCAATCACATCATATTTGTTAACATCTATTTGCACAATTAATTCATCCACCTTATTGCGGATACTCCTTGCATTAAGACACAAAGCCTTCAGGCTTGTTTTATTAACACCCTTTGTCCTTTTAGAATTTTGCTGTACAGTGGCCCTTTTTGTTCTTTGCCTTGGGTTTCTCTGCCCTCCACTTTTCCTCATCTCCTTTCTGTCTTTTGCTTTTGTCTCCTTTTTGTTTCCCTCTGTCTCCCTGCATTTGATTGATGTCAATGGTGGAAAAAGTAGACTGTGGGCAGGGGTTGGGTGTTATTGCCTGTGATACTTATAATTTCAGACCAATGTTGGTCTAAAAAATTTTTTATTGAACATAACCTTGTTGCACATTGTCTCAGATAGCTGGACCATTACACACTGGTGATTCCTTAACATGAAAGGGTTAAATAAAACTTAACTTCAATCAACGTAAACTTTAACTGGCACCAAGGTGATGGGCACCATTGATGTCTGAGCTGCACACACACAGCAGTGTGTCAGCATTGTCACTCACAGCAACGTTCTTTCAAGCAAATAGTTCAGATATCAGCTCCTCACGTAAGAGTCTTGCAGCTATGTAGCCACCGCGGGCCCTTTCCTGCGGTCTGGAGGGGGTCGTGGGCATGATTGCATAGCCTGCCTGATTGTCTGGCCCTAGGTCAGCGTCCAACCCCTCGTCATCCTCTTCTCTCTCCTGAGGTGGAACATCAGTCCCTTCTGGAAATTCTTGGCTCCTCCTGATAGCCAGATTGTGCAGCATGGAGCACACGACCACGAATTTACCTACTTGCTCAGGGTTGTATTGTAGCTCCCCTCCTGAGTGGTTCAGACATCTGAAGCGCTGCTTAAGCACAGTTATTGTTTTGTGGACCACATTGCGTGTGTCTCTGTGGCTCTGGTTGTATCGCTTCTCGGCCTCGGTCACACAGTGGGGTCATCAGCCAGGTGGCTAGGCCATATCGGTTATCACCAAGCATCCAGCATTGTCCTTGTGGCTGACTCTTAAACATGTCAGAGACAGTGCTCTCATGCAGGATGTGAGCCTCATCGAAGGTTCCCGGACATTTGGCATTCACTGCCAGGATGATCTGGTTGTGGTCGACAACTAGTTGGACCTTCGGGGAGTGAAATCCTTTTCTGTTACGAAAACGCTCCAGGTCCTGAGAAGGTGGCTACATGGTGATGTGAGTGCACTGTATAGCTCCCTGCACCCTGGGGAACTTAACAATGCAGTAGAATGCTCCAGCCCTGTCAGTCTGAGCCTCCGTGGTCATGGGGAAGCTGATAGAGTCCATCCTTCTTGTGTACAGGGCTTCCGTGGCCTGTCTAATGCAGCGATGGGCTGCATGGTGAGATAAGGGCAAATCTCGACCGCAGAGGAGGAAAGGAACCGGACGCGTAGAACGACAGTGCCGCGGTGATCTTGACCTCGACCAACACTGATGTCCTGATGGCAGGCTGCATATGTGGTCTGATGAGCTCACATATTTCATTGATCACCACCTTGTCGAAGCGCAGTCTCCAAAGGCAGATGTGATCGGACACGTCGAGGTAAGACCTCTTTTCCCTGTACGTGCGGGGTGTGTATGGTCTGTCCCACCTCCTCATTCTTGCATGCCTTAAATTGGGGACATAATGATGTGCATCACATATTCAGCCATCTGCACTCTGCAGCATCTGTATATTAATCGATGCAGGCTGAGAAATGGCTGGCCCCATTGCAATGAAAGTATAATAGCAATTGATCAGAAGCAATAATTTCCTCACTAAAATACACCTAGAGTAAACCCCCAAAAGTCTGAAAATATGTCTGTTGAGATGGTCATTTCACCTGAGAAGAACTCCAAAGTCAATGCAAACTCCCCCGAAGTAGAAGCAGCCTTTTAAATGAAGCGACCTGCGATTTTAAAAATGGCAGCCCCACCGCTGGCTTTAGTTCAGAACAGTTCCACTTTTTCTGGGCGTTTTTTGGGGTCAGCGATATTGTGGGCGATATGTGTGCGAGGTGGTGAAAGTGACAATGGGTGGCCGATCTCCAGGGCGTTAGTTTCATGGTCTTTGCGTCAAAAAAAAAGGCGGGCGGTATTATTGAATCTTGGCATTAATTCCGTGTGGAAAGTAACGCTGAGCGATATTATGGCCATTGATTTCGCCCATTCTGATGATTCCCCCCCAAAAAAGTGGGCGGGCAGTAATATTTTTTCCCGGCGTTAAGCACATGGGGAAAGTAACGCTCAGCAATAAGTTTCCAAAAAATGCCCGTCAGTTTCCATTTTGTGGCTACATGGGCGATATATGGGTATTATACGTCATTTCAGCGGTAAAATGGATGTTAAGTGGGCGTTAAGCATGCAAAAAACGTGGAAAGTCTAGCCCATGATCACTGATACTAGCTTTTTATTCCAGATTTTGTTTAATTTAATTAACTGAATTTAAATTCCCCAGCTGCCATGGTGGGATTATGAACTCATGTCCCCAGATCATTAGTCTAGGTCTCTGGATTACTAGTCCCATAACATAAACCATCATCATAGGCAGTCCCTCGGAATCGAGGAAGACTTGCTTCCACTCTATGCTACCATGCCTGATAAGGGTACAATCATTAAAGTCACAGGGTGGGTATAGTACATGGCGTGAGAGATATTTAAATTGGAGGAGGCAAACAAACCTCTAATTTGTACACTTATAATCCTGTCATTTAACTAGGCAATTATGTTTCAGCAAATGTAAAGCAGTGAGTGTGGTGTGCCGTGAAATGTATTATCTGTGCAGCAACAATATTCCTAACTCATGATGTGACATTTTCTTTTTCTTTTGTACAGATAGGGGCCTGAACACCAAGACCAATCTGACCAACAAACCTCACCACAACACTTAGGGCCAGCCTTGCACACATTTCCTAAGCGATATTTTGCCATTTTTGCCAGTAAAAGGTACTCACCTAAATTGGCCAAAGTTAATGAATGGCGGTTATGAAATATTGGCGACAAGCGGATCGACCACGTGCAACGCTAAAAAAAAACATACCGCCTAAAATTGGCCATTCGGGGAACCCGTACTCAGGGTGAAAAAAACCCGCCTGAGAAAAGCCAGTGTTGAAGCCTCAGAAACAGCGGTAGATATGAAGACCTACAAAAAAGGTCATTTAAAGCTTTTATTTTTTAATTCTTTTTCAGCGATTCATTAGTTAGGTGTATAGTGAATATTTTCTGATTTTTAATTTTTTTATTTTTGCAATTTTTTTGTGCTCTCTCCCCACCCAGGGCCTGTATTTTTGGCGGTGATAGGCCTCGGGCTAAAGTTGGCGAGGACTGCGGTTTTCACCACGAGTCCTCGTGCAACGCCGATTTTTACCGTCGGGCGCATCTTTTTGCCAACTTTACTCCCTTAAAAAAATGGCAAAGTTTTTAGTGGTATTTTGTTCGTAAATTAAAGGGAAAAGACTTATATCGCCAAAAACTGAATTTCTAGCCCTCAGTATCATGATCATAACTTGAAGCAGGCAGCAGCCCAGATACATTCACGTCACTGATTTAGAAGCATTGGGTCGATCTCCATATGGAGCGTACATGGGCTGGGTGGTGTCTGGATTGTGTTTTGTTAATGACCCCAATTAGCATATATTCTGTTGTGTTTCCTTGTCCTGTACCTGCCTTTCCGTTGTACCCTATTCCCAGACACCCACAGTGTGCTCTGTTTCCTCTCCCCCTCCACTCATCATAGGCGGTCCCTCGAACGAGGATGACTTGCTTCCACATGAGTTCACAGATGTTTCAAGGAAGGACCCGATGTTCCAGTCCTGAACTCCAATTGAGGGGGTGGAAGATACCTGTGCATGGATTTTTTCCCTCCACTAATACAATATTAGCTCCCTTTCCCCAGCCTCTTTTCCCACTCTACTTCACTTCCCACTTAGCATAGTTGCATGAAATTCCTTTATCTGGTATTTTAAGTGTGCTATTAGTTTCTCTATCAAAAAATAAATTTGAGTAATACAATATAGGTTATAATAATAATGTAAGGGAACCTTGAAAGGCACCTCCAGCTATCCGCAAGTTTATGCAGCAAAAAACAATGTAAGCCCTTGAAGAACAAGTTAGCAGTAGATAGATGTAACGATGAGCAGTAGCTGTAGGGAGCCGCAGCGAGCTGCTAATGCAGAATTTCTTTCAGCAGTGCACTGATCTCTACTCACTGAAGATTTTTTTTCCCTGAAAAACATTGCAGTGATCTTTCACAGCAACATAAATGAATCTGGCATCTGCTTCAAAGCTTCAGTTGTATTATTCTCTTGGCATTTAATTAGACCTCGTCTGAGTACCACAACAAAACGAATATGCGCCGTGTACTGTTGGCATTTCTGTAATACTTTCATACAGTCTCTTTTCCCCCTTTTCAAGGTTCATTACTCACCTGTAAGTGTAGGCTCATGTGTTTTTTTTCAATGTGAATAAAATATCTATTTGACACAATGAACACTTAAATTCAATAACAAAACACCATCTACCTGTATACACAGAAAGTTATACATACATGATTCTCAGCTGTGGCTCAGTGAGTAGCACTTTTGTTTCTGAGTTGCTGACATAGAAGGTTGTGGGTTCAAATCCCACTCCAGTGACTTGAATGCAAAAATCTAGGCTAACACTCCAGTGCAGTGCTGAGGGATTGTTGGAAGTGGTTTCTTTTGGATGAGACACTAGACTGAGGCAGCATCAGCTCTCTCAGGTGGTGGTAAAAGATCCCATGGCACTATTTCAAAGAGCAGGGCAATTCTCCCCGGTGTCCTGGTCAATATTTATCCCTTAACCAACGTCACTAAAACAGATTATCGCATTGCTGTTTGTGGGACCTTGCTATGTGCAAGTTGGCAGCCCCTTTCCCAAATTACAACAGTGCCGACACATTGTTAAAAGGTTACTTACTCTTGTAATGACTAGATTTAACTTTCTGTGGTGAGTTTAATGGACAATTATTGTGCAAATGCAGCATCTTCATGAAACTCACGGTGAGGTTAAGGGTGAGATGCCATTTTCGCAACGCTAACGGCAGAGCGGCACAAATCAGCCGCAACTTGTGGTGATTAGCAATTCATGGGGTATTTCTTCCTTGTCACAAGTTGCTGGCTGATTTGCGCATTATTAACAATGTGCATCGATCAGACGCCATTATTTTTTCAGCAAACTCCGGTCTGTTATGTACAGTGGTCAAACCTTCAGCGACGCAATGGCTGTGGAGGATGGCAAATCTTTCATCCCATTTTGCACCCAGCCATATAGATCAAGAAGATCCCTGGTTCAATCTGCAATCTGTGTTCAGTTCACTGTGCTTGGCTTGAGCAACCCGAGAAAGAAAGACAAGAAAGAAATAAATTGCATCTATATTGCGCCTCTCACGACCTCGGGAGTTCGCAAAGCGCTTTACAGCCAATGAAGTACTTTTTTTGAAGTGTAGTCACTGTTGTAATGTAGGAAACACGGCAGCACAGCAAGCTCCCACAAACATGATAATGACCAGATAATCTGTTTCACTGATGTTGATTGGGGGATAAATATTGGCCAGAACACCAGGGATAACTCCCCTGCTCTTTCGAATCATGCCATGGGATCTTTTATATCCACCTGAAAGGGCAGAGGGGGCCTCCGTTTAGCCTCTCATCTGAAAAATGACACATCCAACTGTGCAGCACTCCCTCAGCACTGCACTGGAGCATCAGCCTGGATTATACGCTCAAGTTTCTGAAGTGGGATTTGATCCCACAATCTTCCGACTCAGGGGTGAGAGTGCTACCCACTGAGCCACTGGCTGACACCAAAACCTGAACTCGGGAGGGAAAAGCCAACCAGATTTCCCATTCCTGATCGCTATCCAGTAACCGCTGGTGGGCACTGGATGAGGATTGCACTCCGCAGTGGTCAAATAGCCTATCAATATTAATCCTAAACTTTCCAATATCAAGATTACTGATGGCCAAGCGGAATGGCTGCTGGTGAGTTTTCGATTGGCTGAAATGGAAATGGGCTGTCTTCACCCAATTTTACGAGGTCAGCTTATTAGCATAATTACAGTCGTGCTGAGAGCATAAAATTGCATTCACCTCGGCAGAAATCCCAAAGGAACAGAGTGAGATAGGGGGTACGGCTGTAAAAATTCTACCCCATGGGGATAATTAAATGAGAGCGTCGCGGTTGTTGGACAAAAATCCTGAAAGACTTGGAGGCAGCTAAAAGCCTCCAAACCCCGTTAGAAACCTTTACCGAGGTTGAAATGGCAGGCGACTAAGAAGGGACCAGCATATTTAAAGTAGGACCCAGCCGGGTTCAGGAAGGTATCGCCTGCTCAGAAGTGCTGGTTAAATCTGAAGACATCGGCGGGAGATCGGCGGAGAAGTCACCCGGTCAATTTTAACTGCCTGCCCGCCCGGTTAAAATCGACCCCTAGAATCAGGAGAACCTAAATGCCATCAGAAGAAAACAACAGAGAAATGGATAACATATATTTACTTTCACGTCACTGTGTCCTTTCCAGAATACATACCACCGTCCAGAAACCCAGGGGCCCATTTCACACGGGCATTACTTACACGTGGCACCCCGTGTGCCACGCTGGCAGCAAATGCTACAAATTAATATTAAAACGAAGGTGCGTGTGACAACAACTACTGGCCTTGCCCACTAGGAAACATTTCATGAGGCAAATGTGGCAGGTTTCTGCGCATTTTCCCGAGGTTGGCTGCCCGATAGACTCCACAACAACTGGACCCTTGTGCGAGGTGCAAGAGGGCTGATTGAATCATTTTTCCAAAAGAGTCTCCAACTGCTTCAGGAGGAAAGCAGGGAAAGGGGGAGAAAACTGAGGGGTGGGGGGGCGTGGGGAATGAAGAAAAACAAAGCCACTTTCAGTCAATCTTGTAAAATACCCATCCAAGCGCAACCTTTCCTCATATATGTGGTTCTCGTTGCTCAGCACACAATCGTGCCACATAGCACTGAAAGACAGCCATTGTTCAAAATATGGGTTTTTGTGATTGATGTTTTTGTGCGTTTCAAATTCTTGCAGTCCGTGATTAACTGGACTGCGGTATCAGAACTGCTGTTTCCAGAATTTTTGAGCTAAATGCGATCTTGATTGCAATGCAAATTTATTTGGCAAACTGGTTGTATATTTATCATGAGCCGACCGCAATATGCACCACCTGGAGTGCAGAGCCTCCGAATCACTGCAGGTTACAAAGTCTCTGTATTGTTGAGAGAGAAGGGTGAGAAAATGAATACATGTTTCATGAGACAAAATGTAGTGGAAAGTTACAGCACAGCAAAGGGCAGGTCCATAGCGCAAGGTGATTAGAATGATTTGTATCCATCTCAGTCGGTTCTACATGGAGGTTAAATGATATCGCCCTCCTCCGTTTCTCATCCGAATGCCTCCACAGTCTGGCAATGGGTTGAATGCACAGAATAAGAAATGGTTATTTGCCCCATCAAGTGCATAGATTTAAAGTAATTGGT
Organism: Pristiophorus japonicus; assembly: GCF_044704955.1. Classification (NCBI taxonomy): domain Eukaryota; kingdom Metazoa; phylum Chordata; class Chondrichthyes; family Pristiophoridae; genus Pristiophorus; species Pristiophorus japonicus. The sequence continues at coordinate 254,340,090 of NC_091979.1, read as the reverse complement.
AGGAGGTTTAGAGGGGATTTGAGGGGATATTTCTTCACCCAGAGAGTGGTGGGGGTCTGGAACTCACTGCCTGAAAGGGTGGGAGAAGCAGAAACCCTCACCACATTTAAAAAGTACTTGGATGTGCACTTCAAGTTCCGTAACCTACAGGGCTATGGACTGTCATGTATCTTACATTATTATATATAACTGTATCCTAACATGCTATACATGACTGTAATAAGATATGACCTATAACCACCAGCATACCTTACTACCAGGGGTGCACTTATAAGAACATAAGAACATAAGTATTAGGAACAGGAGTAGGCCATCTAGCCCCTCGAGCCTGCTCCGCCATTCAACAAGATCATGGCTGATCTGGTCGTGGACTCAGCTCCACTTACCCGCCCGCTCCCCGTAACCCTTAATTCCCTTATTGGTTAAAAATCTATCTATCTGTGATTTGAATACATTCAATGAGCTAGCCTCAACTGCTTCCTTGGGCAGAGAATTCCACAGATTCACAACCCTCTGGGAGAAGAAATTCCTTCTCAACTCAGTTTTAAATTGGCTCCCCCGTATTTTGAGGTTGTGCCCCCTAGTTCTAGTCTCCCCGACCAGTGGAAACAACCTCTCTGCCTCTATCCTGTCTGTCCCTTTCATTATTTTAAATGTTTCTATAAGATCACCCCTCATCCTTCTGAACTCCAACGAGTAAAGACCCAATCTACTCAATCTATCATCATAAGGTAACCCCCTCATCTCCGGAATCAGCCGAGTGAATCGTCTCTGTACCCCCTCCAAAGCTAGTATATCCTTCCTTAAGTAAGGTGACCAAAACTGCACGCAGTACTCCAGATGCGGCCTCACCAATACCCTATACAGTTGCAGAAGGACCTCCCAGCTTTTGTACTCCATCCTTCTCACAATGAAGGCCAACATTCCATTCGCCTTCCTGATTACCTGCTGCACCTGCAAACTAACTTTTTGGGATTCATGCACAAGGCCCCCCAGGTCCCTCTGCACCACAGCATGTTGTAATTTCTCCCCATTCAAATAATATTCCCTTTTACTGTTTTTTTTCCCAAGGTGGATGACCTCACACTTTCCGACATTGTATTCCATCTGCCAAACCTTAGCCCTTGCAAGAGACAGGTATATAAGGACAGGTCTCAGGCAAGTGCAGCGTTCCAGAGCTGTGAAATAAAGGTGCAGGTCCAGAGTGACCTTGACTTCACTACATGCCTCGTGTGAATCTGCACTGAGGGGACAGGACTTTACACGGACCAAGAGCTGGAAAGTGGGTTTAGGCTGGATAGGTCATTGTCGGCCGGCGCGGACACAATGGGCTGAAATGGCCTCCTTCCGTGATGTAAATTTCTGGGATTATATATAACTCCTCTTTAGACTATGTACAATCCAGACCATCATGATGCTCCTTCCTTAAGCCCCTTCGAAAAGGCCCCGTGATTTTCTACTGTTTTGCCTTCCCTTGGTAAGTAAGTTGACCAAGCCCCCAGAATATAATGTTAACTACACACACTTCATTTAAAAAGGCTTGCATCTATACCGCGCCTATCACAACCACATGGCTTCCCAAGGCACTTTACAGCCAATTAAGTACATTGTTGTAATGTAGGAAACGCGGCAATTTGCGCACAGCAAGCTCCCACAAACAGCAATAAAAAACTTACCAGTTTTTTAATGATGTTGTCTGAGGGATAAATATTAGCCAGGACACCGGGGAGTACATCCATGCTCATGTTCAAAATAGTGCAGTGGGGTCTTTTATATCCACCTGAGAGGCCATATTTGGTTTTAGGTCTCACCCAAAAGATGGCACCTCCGATAGTACAACACTCCCTCAGTACTGCTCAATCTTAATTAGTTGCCTTGATGCTTTCCTAATCACTGCACCTCAGGGACCATCATACTCCAGGGACAGTAGTTTGAAGTTTGGTTACATGCTAACTGATCTATTTCCTCCTCCAACCCCCTCCTGCCCTCTCCAATTGGACATTGGATGGCTGTGAGAGCCTGTTGGACTTTATCCCAGCACAAAATCACTGCCATTAGGAGAAAAGGGAAGGCAATTGTAAGAAAGGTAGGAACAGGAGTAGGCCATTCAGCCCCTCGAGCCTGCTACACCATTCTACAGCATGACTAATCTGTACCTCAGCTCCATTTACCCACCTTAGCTCCACACACCTCAATGTCCTTACCTAATAAAAATCTGTTGATCAAAGCCTTGACTGCATAGGGCAAAAAAAAATCTGAGTCTAATTCATTAAAGGATTCAAAAAATCAGATTCAAACAAAAGAAACGGAAATTGACTTAAGGGTCAGAATAAGCTAATGCAGTAAATATTGTCAAAACCATTAAAACAGTAATATACTTTTTTCCTATGAGCGACTTGTCAATTTCATCCCAATATGCTAGTGATGTCCTTGGAGCTGTTCCCACTCTGCCGCCATAACTTTCTCGGAAGTGCGGGATGTAATGTATTTGCTTCATGGGTTCTTTGTTTAAGAATTCATAGCAACACATTGCTATTAAGAACTAGTTGGTTCATTAGCAAAGGTTTAACAATCACACTGCACATTACTAGTTCATCCACCAGGCTCACAACCACCTGCCTAATCGTTAATCCCCTGAACTCAACTGGCTGCGGTTTTATTGAGTCTTATGAACATCACATGACTGGCTAAGCCACTCCCAACTCAACAGCTCTATAACTATTTTAAAAGTAATGTTACTACAAGTGCCCCCTTCTTAATGGGGCACTAAAACCAACAAATTAAACTTTTTGAAACTACGGTCAAAATTTGGTTGCCGGGGGTGATGATGCACTCCAGTCCCTCTGGTGCCCACCTCTCGTGGAAGGCCACAATCGTACCAGTGGACACCACGTGCTCCATCTCCAGGGACACCCTGGAGTGAATGTAACCACAAAAGAGAGGCAGGCAGTCGGGCTGAACGACCCCTTGACCGCCCTCTGCCTGGACCTGTTAATGGCCACCTTGGCCAGGCCCAAGAACAGTCCTACGAGGAGACCTTCTGACCTACCCGCTCCCCTCCAGACCAGATGCCCAAAGATCAGGAGCGTGGGACTGAAGTGCAGCCAAAAATTTGAGGAGCAGACCCTTCAAATAATGGAATAGGTGCTGCAACCTTCAACAACTCCACAACTATTTTAAGTTGCATCTGTAAATCAAGTGCCCCCTGATTAAAGCGGGGCACTAAAACTGACACATTGAACAAATTAAACTTTTGACGGTAATATTAAATCAAATTAAAATTTGGTTGCCAGTGGTGATGATGCACTCCTCCCTCCGGTGCCTCAACAGCTCTGCAAACCTGTGAGCATACTCACAGGTGCATACCTTACACAGGGGAAACCCCATTTGCACTCATAACCATGGTTTCCGTTGCTCTTCCTGGGCAGTTACCGTGGTGGAGTGGGAATAGCTCCCGAGGAAATTCACAGCCGTTTTCCTTGACCCTGCCACAAACTCGAGATCCATGCTATCAACTCCATCTCACTCCTCGGTCACTGTCTCAGGCAGAACCAGACTGCTGACAATCTCAGTGTTCTGCTTCCAACCCCATATCCTCTCCAATGGACCACCTACATCGCCCGTATCCAGCAATATCTCAACCCATCTGCTGCTGAAACCCCCATTCAAATTTTTGGCACTTCCAGACTTGACCTCCAGTGTTCTCCTGGCCAGCCTCCCATTCTTGTTCATCGGTTAACTCTAGCATGTTCAAAACTCTCTGCCTTCATCTATTCCTATACCTGGTCCTATTTGCCCATCATCCCTGTGCACACTGACCTATGTTGGCTCCTAGTCACCCAACACTTTTTAAAATTCTCATCCTTGGGTTTAAATCTCTTGTATGGCCTCATCCCTTCCTATTTCTGTAACTTCATCCAGCCCTCCAACCCTTCCCTGAACTCTACGTTCCTCTGACACCACTTCTCTCCAGGCTTCCAGCCACCGAGGCATCAAGGTCTGGAATTCCATCCCTAATCCCCTCATTCTGTCCATCTCCTTGTGTACACTTCTTATAACTGACCTCTTTGACCAAGCTTTTGTTCGCCTCGTCTAAACTTTCCCATTTTTCCTTACATCTCTGTGAAGGGCCTTGGATGTTTTTCTACATTAAAGATGCTACACAAATGCAAGTTATTTTTTTGTCTTGCCAAAATACCACAATGAGTTGCAGACAAATGCATTAACCATTTGTGTACTGGTAACCCACAGTGTATTCACAAAGAGATGAGTGTAATTTTAGCAACCAATAGCTGAATTTGAATTGTTTGCAACAAAAGAAAAACCTAGCTTCCAAAATTAAGACATCTATGTTTCGGTTGGATAGCTGACACCAATTTTACTTGTGGTTAATGAGGATAACCAAAGGGTAGTGCAGTCATACTTTGGCGCTGCCCCACAGAGTGAGGGAGAAATCTGATGGGCTACTCCTGTGCATTGGGCAGAAAAACACCAGAGGCAGAAGGTGTGTGAGGTGATTAAATGTCCACACAAGGAGGAGAGCCCTCCCAGTGGCTCAGTGGTCAGATACACCACTCCAGCAGCAGTGAGCTTCAGTTCCTAGTGTGGCTGTAGGCTGTGGCAGAGGGTTGTGAATCTGTGGAATTCTCTGCCCAAGGAAGTAGTTGAGGCTAGCTCATTGAATGTATTCAAGTCACAGATAGGTAGATTTTTAACAATAGGGAATTAAGGGTTACGGGGAGCGGGCGGGTAAGTGGAGCTGAGTCCACGGCCAGATCAGCCATGATCTTGTTGAATGGCGGAGCAGGCTCGAGGGGCTAGATGGCCGACTCCTGTTCCTAATTCTTATGTTCTTATGTTCTTGCTACAATCAGCCTCCACCTCCCTGAGCTATGGATTAACTAGGGTTTCTGGTTCTAATCTATTATCAAAGGATCCAATAGGTTAGGCAGGACTAGGGGTCACAAGTGTAAGTTGTTTTTATCTGTTTTTCTCCCAGAAGGTCACATGGTTTCAGGTGGGGTGGAGTGTACATGTTGTGATACACAAGGTATCGCAATTGTGTGGGACAGGCTTGATGGACCAGGTGGTCTTTACCTGTCCGTCATTGTTCGTATGTTCATATGACCACTTTACTGGAAAATCCATGGATGAGCATGTTGGGTCTGGACAGTTGTGATGCACTATGTTGTTGAATATCCCACATAAACTGCCTGGCCTCACCGACGAAGAATTGCAGTGAGGTATTAGGGGATTGACAGCACCTGTGGAACTGTGGCCCAGCATTGAGTCAGTGCACTCTGTAAAGGATGATAGAAAACGGAAGAAAATTGTGAAATTAAGAAAACATGAAAAACAGTTAACAGAGCCTGTGAGCAGCCTCACTATGATTTTCCTTCATCAGAATTTAGTCATGATAATTGCTTCAAGCAATGCAATAAACCATTGCAAATACTGTTAAGTGGCTGTAACTGTTTGTTGGTGGACAACCCCAGTGCATTAAACCTAATGTATATAATGAGGTTTGTTTAAAATGAATGCACACTTGGAGGGCAATATAGCCAGAATCATTATCCCAGTCGAAATATTATAGTTGATGCAATCAAATATTGAATTTGCCTTGGTTCAAATGGGTTTTAAATAATTCCACAATAAAGTCAGATGAAATAAAAAACATTTCGCCATAATATTTAATTCTAATGCACATAGTCTGATATTAAATATATATCTCATTGGAAAGTAAAGTCATTTAAATGCCAACGTCTTCAGTTGTGATAAGATAAAGCCTTCACCTTCACGTGAAGCCAAAATGGAATTATTTTTCAAAAGATCTGTGCCAACACAAAGGACGTTTTGTGCACATTTCTGGCTCACTTTTCATTTGTCCTCAGAAACACTGTTATTAGTAATGCAGTGAATTTGTGTCTGTTTTTAATGAATTAAAAACAGGTACAAAAGGGAATACGTCAAGGCACTACATCTAATTTAAAATAATTGTGCTGTTTCAAAAAGGAACCTAATACTTTGTTTTGTGTACAGGAAATTCAAACTAGCATTACATTAAACGCAATTGTCAGTTTATAAAAACATTAGAACAAGACAAGGGTGTTCTTTTCATCCATTTCTGTCTTTTTGAGGATCCTGCTGTTAATGTCCTTGTTTGCGAATGGTGAGCCCAATGGAACCTCTAATCTTCGGCCGGTGGTTCAGTTCTAACAGTACAGCACTTAACATTCGGTAGCATTTAAATGCAATATAAAAATATTGTCTGATTAATCAGACACCACTGTGCTAAAAATAACCTATTATTGAATGGTACAAAAGGAAAGTGTTCTTATGAAGTGGTGAAAATCAACGTTTGATAACGAGCTAAACACGATGGGGGTAATTTTGACTTTGTGCGCGAGTGTTAAACGGGTGATAGTAAATTGGCAACTTGTAATCCATTTCTCCTGATTTTTATTTCATAGAATCATAGGTCTAGAAATTCGGATACCGCCCCATTTACACTCGCCAGGGGCGCAGAAGTCTCGCCTCCGCAATAAATTGGGGTTACCGCCCCCGAAAGGAAGTGGAGCGCTGAATCAAAAGGTAAGATTTTTACCAGCTGCAGTCAGCCACCTCCCCAATAAATCTCGCCCCGGTCACAGCTGGCCGCCAGGTACGCGTCCCCTGAAACTATCGGCGTCATCGCCCAGCACAGCTTCAGGGGGCAATACCCAATTTAGGGTCCGGGGCGCTAATCAGGCGATGCGCACGGTGATGATGTCACAATCTGCGGGCGCAGGAGATCGAGGTGCAACGCCACAGCGTCGCCGCTAAACACCCGCTGAATTTAGCGGGAGTCGTTAGCGGTGCCAGGCCCAGTCACAAAGTCATGTACGTCCATTAGCGCCCTCCGGGGACACTAACGGGAGGCGCAAATGACCCCAATTTCACCCCATAGAATCATACAGCACACAAGGAGGCCATTCAACCCATCTCTTTGAAAGAGTTATTCAATTAGTCCCACTCCCCTGCTCTTTCCCCATAGCTCAACAAATTTTTCCTTTTCAAGCATTAATCCAATTCCCTTTTGAAAGTTACTATTAAATCTGCCTCCACCACCCTTTCAGCGTATAAAGAAATTCTCCTCATCCACAGGCCCCTCCCCCCCCCCCCCCCAGCCGGATTATTTGCATATTTTGTCACCTCTTTGTTCACCAAGACTCTGACAGCAGGATAAGACAAAAGTCTTGACTGTTATATTCTTTTATTTGATTTTGTTTGACTTCAATGGAAATAAAAATGGGAAGAGATGTAAGCCAGGCTGTCAACTCACTATCACCTGTTTAACACTATCGCACACTGAACAATTATGCTCATGACCGCCCCCCCCAGTTCCATTCTTGCAACTGTTGTATATAATAATTAAAGTATATTGCACAACAGCAGTGAAGTCCACTGTATGACAAGGGCAACATCAGACCAGCGCGGCCCTTGTCTTTTTTTTTAATGTAACAAAATGAAGTCAGTTCTTTTTTAGAGCATCATCATCATCAGAGGTAGTCCCTCGAAATCGAGGAAGACTTGCTTCCACTCTAAAAGTGAGTTCTTAGGTGACGGAACAGTCCAATACGGGAACTACAGTTTCTGTCACAGGTGGGAGAGTCACTGAGGGAAAGTGTGGGTGGGATTGGTTTGCTGCACGCTCCTTCCGCCTCTTGCACTTGGTTTCTGCATGCTCTCGGCGACAAGAATCGAGGTGCTCAGTGCCCTCCCGGATGCACTTCCTCTACTTAGGGCAGTCTTTGGCCAGGGACTCCCAGGTGTCGGTGGGGATGTTGCATTTTATCAAGGAGGCTTTGAGGGTGTCCTTAAAACGTTTCCTCTGCCCATCTGGGGCACGCTTGCCGTGTAGGAGTTCCGAGTGGGGCTGGTTGAGTGTGGTCAGTGCTTCAATGCTGGCGATGTTGGCCTGATCGAGAACACTGACGTTGGTGTGTCTGTCCTCCCAGGGGATTTGCAGGATCTTGCGGAGACATCGTTGATGGTATTTTAGAGCAGAGGATTTATGTTAGTCTTGATAGGACATGGCTTGCATCTATTCCCATTGGTCAGATAATCTACTCATAGTATGTTAAAGGAAGGAGCTGATCTTTGAGAGAAAAAAACAAAGAAAATGCTGGAAACACTCAGCAGGTCAGGCAGCATCTGTGGAGAGAGAAACAGAGTTAATGTTTCAGGTCGATGATCCTTTCATCAGAACCTTTGAGCGGGATGACGAATTCACAATATCTTCAATATTTATTGAATACAAAAAGGTACATGTGCCATTGATTGCGTTTTCTTTAAACTGAAAACGGCCATGACAAAAATGCAAGAGAAGAGAAATAAATTGAATAAATAGCTTGATAAAAGAAATAAAGCAGCAAGCACAATAGTAACAACAGCAACGTGTATTTATATAGCACCTTTAATGTAGTGAAATGTCCCAAGGCGCTTCACAGGAGTATTATGAGATAAACAATTTGACACTGAGCTGCTTAAGTAGAAATTAGTGCAGGTGACCAAAAGCTTGGTCAAAGAGGTATGTTTTAAGGAGCGTCATGAAGGAGGAAAGAGATGTAGAGAGGCGGAGAGGTTTAGGCAGGGAGTTCCAGAGCTTGGGGCCGAGGCAACAGAAGACACGGCCACAGAAGGTTGAGCGATTATAATTAGGGATGCTCAAGAGGGCAGAATTAGAGGAGCGCAGACATCTTGGGGAGTTGTGGGGCTGGAGGAGATTACAGAGATAGGGAGGGGAGAGGCCATGGAGGGATTTGAAAATAAGGATGAGAATTTTGAAATTGAGGCTGAGGTAAGTTCGCTTGCCAGTGTGGCACTGACCCTGCAGGTAGGGAAGGTTTCAGCTTCATTCATTGGTCTCTGCTGTTGCAGCTGATCTCAGCGGGTTGGTGATCACTTAGTGTCAGCGCTCCTGTGTTCTCACTACTGATTGGCTAGTCAGCAATTAGTGACCATACTGAATTTGGCCCAGCTGTGATGCCCCTCCGCCACTCGCACAGGTGAATAGCCTGATGATATCCATTGTTTGGACTGACCCATGATGAAACAACAACAACTTGTATTTATATAGTGCCTTCAACTTGGTTAAACGTCCCAATGGGACAAAGTACCAGAAGCTTGCCGACACTTGGAGGCCATTTTCAATTGCTGATCTTTTGCACCGCACTAGGGAAGGACAACTGTCCTGGCACCCACTTTAGCCGTCAGCACTTACATCTTGCCACTCATCAAAACTGGGGTGGTGATGGCTGCGGAGGAGTTCAGAGCCCGCACAGCTCCAGTCATTGGCACGGCTCATTTCTGACCGCCCAGGGAGTCCTGTTAGCCCTTTCCTTTTACCATCAATGTCATCTGCCAATTATTATTGTCATCCACCTTAGCCATGGCTCTTTAAGTGGCATTCCTCCTTTTGATTGGCAACCACAGGGTATTGTGCCAGGTTTCCGGCATTCTAATGGAGGGAATTCACATTGTTGCTGGCTGCTCTGAGTTCATGTAACGACTAAGCTAACAGCAGACCTGGCGCGCAGCCCGAGACCCAAAAATCTACGCCAAGATATTTTAAATGGAAAATTTATAGTTATAGAATTAGAAAATAAACCAATCACATCTTTCAGAAACATCCCAAAGCACCTCACATGAAAAGAACGAAAAAAGAAAGACTTGGATTTATATAGGGCCTTTCACGACCACCGGACACCTCAAAGCGCTTTTTGGAGTGTAGTCACTGTTGTAATGTGGGAAATGCGGCAGCCAATTTGTGCACAGCAAGCTCCCACAAACAGCAATGTGATAATGACCAGATAATCTGTTTTTGCTATGATGATAGACCAGGACACCGGAGGTAACACCCCTGCTCGTCTTCGAAATAGTGCCATGGGATATTTTATGTCCACTTGAGAGCAAAACAATTTTTGTACTGTTATTGTTGTTGTGCAGGTAACATAGGAACAGCAGGAGACCATTCAGCCCCTCGAGCCTGTTCCACCACTCAATTAAATCATGGCTGATCTGCATCATAACTCCGTCTACCAGCCTTGGCTCCGTAACTCTTACCTAACAAAAATAACTAGAATAGAATATATTTTTTGGTGGTAGTAATGGAAGAATGATTCTTATTCCAATGAAGGGCTATGACTGAAACGTTAATATTTTCCATTCTTTACAGATGCTGTTGGCTTACCGAGCATTTTCTGTCATTTCTTTTTCCAGATTTTTCTGCAGTATTTTGTTTTGTTATTCAGGGAGGAATGTTGGCAAATCTCATCAAATAATGGGATGTTTCGTATTCATCTGACGGACAGGATCTGCAACGTCCCCAGTTTTACATTGAAGTAGCAGCATAGATTATATTCTCAAGAAGCGGACCTTCAATCCATAACCATCTAACTAGGGGTACAGTGGTTCTGTTACTTTACTAGTAATCCAGAGGCCTAGCCTAATGATCCAGACACATGAGTTCAAATCCCACAATAGCAGCTGGGGAATTTAAATTCAGTAAATAAATCTGGAATTAAAAAGCTAGTACTGTATGGGTAATAGTGACCATAAAACTACCTGATTTTTGTAAAAGCCCATCTGGTTCACTAATGTCCTTTAAAAAAAGACTTGGATTTATATAGCACCTTTCATGACCACTGGACATCTCAAAGCACTTTACAGCCAATGAAGTACTTTTGGAGTGTAGTCACTGTTGCAATGTGGGAAACACAGCAGTCAATTTGCGCACAAGCAAGCTCCCACAAACAGCAATGTAATAATGACCAGATCATCTGTTTTTTATTATGTTGATTGAGGGATACATATTGGCCAGGACACCAGGAATAACTCCCCTGCTCTTCTTCAAAATAGTGTCATGGGATCTTCTACGTCCACTTGAGAGAGTAGACAGGGCCTCAGTTTAACATCTCATCCGTAAGACGTTTAGGGAAGGAAATCTGCCTTTAGGGAAGGTCTGGCCTTTATGTGACCCCAGACCCACAGCAATGTGCTCTTAACTGCCCTCTGAAATAGTGGCTCATTACCACTTGCTCAAGGGCAATTAGGGATGGGCAATAAATGCTGGCCTTGCCAGTGATGCCCACATCCTGTGAACAAATACATTTTAAAAAAGGAGACAAGAGTGCTATCATCTAATCTAAGCTGACACAAAATCATCATCATAGGTGGTCCCGCGTATCGAGGATGACTTGCTTCCATGCCAAAAAGAGATAAGTTCAATGAGTTCACAGGTGTTTCAATGAAGGACCTAATATTCTAGGTCCCGAACTACATGTTGAAGGGTGGAAGATGAGTGGATTTTTTTCATGTGTGGTGGCCGTTGCACACCAGCCACCACACTAGGGGTACAGTAGCATAGTGGTTCTGTTATTTTACTAGTAATCCAGAGGCCTGGCCTAATGATCTGGACCATGAGTTCAAATCCCACGATGGCAGCTGGGGAATTTAAATTCAGTAAATAAATCTGGAATTAAAAAGTTAGTATGGATAATGGTGACCATAAAACTGCCTGATTGTTGTAAAACCCCATCTGGTTCACTAATGTCCTTTAAAGAAAGACTTGGATTTATATAGTGCCTTTCATGACCACCGGACACAGAATAGGGTCAATTTCCAGTACTTGACAGGTGCAGTGTGGCCAAAGTGTGTTGTCTCTGCTGACAGCTGCCAATGAATTTGGTGTGCCATCCCATTAACATGGCCCAGTCACACCCCAATGAGAGGCTTGCAGCAGCCACAAGGCCCCAAAATCTGATAGGTACCTAATACACAATATTTCCACCTACCCTGGATTGTCTTCTTCAGGCTATGTCAGACCCTCTGATATAAGGGGGAAGTGTCCAGATGTAAGTCCATCAGCATCTGGACACCCCGAGGCCAAATTGAGATGCCTCTTCCTACCTCATTTACAAGTGCCTGCAAAGCACTGCTATGCCCCACTGTGGAAGCCCCGGGAATTCCGGGGCAAAGTGAAGAGGTCGGAGACCCTGCAAAACAAGTCTCTGTTGCCTTTTAGCCTGACTTGAGCTCTTGAGGAAAGAGCAATCCCCAGGGGCAAAGGTCGGAAAAAATCAGCCCACCTGCACTGCCCCTTTAAATAGCATTGTTTCAGGCTGAATCTCTCAACATTGGTGTGGAGTACAAATGCTGGAGTCGCAGAAATGCACGGACACCACACACTTCTGTGTAACAACTGAGGGCATTTTACCTGAAGGTGCAAATAGGAAGAGTGAGAAAACATACGTTCAATGAATTTGTTTTCATCCAGCCTTGGATAAAAGGGAGACGAGCAGAAAGAAAAGATCAGGATGAAATAAATAGTCAAGGGGAGATTTAAAAAAAAAATTCCAATCACAATAAACCTGTCCCTGTTTGCTTCATATCATTACTCTCAGATTAGTTTATTTTTTGAAATGGTTGTTAATCAGAATTTGTTGAGTATCACATGATGGAGGTTGTTTATTGTCAGCCTCTCCCAGCGTTTGTGGATTCACAGGGAGCAGCTCGCTAGTTTTATTCATGGAAAGGCAAACAGATTTGAGTGAAGATGTGGCGATTCCCTATGTTTATTAATGTGAGTGATTAGTGGAGTGTACAGAATTCGACTGCGAAATTGAAATATGAATGCGAGCAAGAGCAGCCAACTGCGTCATGGACCATGGAGCCAATTAATGGCAACACTTACAGCCTTTTCAACGAGGCGCACACATAATTAGCCCTGCGCACTCACAGAATTATGAGATGCGGTTAACTTCTGCGGTACAAAGGCAAATGTTGTTATCTGCAAAATAAATTCGGCACTGCCATTAATTCTGAAGCAGACAGTTTATGCACGTCTTGTCTTCAGATGCTTGCCAGCACGAATCTTTATAAATGCACAACATTGGGGTTCTGCAGAAAGTGCTGCTTCATGCGTTCTTGGTCTGAGCAATAACCCAGAGATGTATCTTTGTACCAAATCAGGCGATGAGTCTCACAAAATACTGTTGAGGGTGGGGGAGGGGAATTCAATTTGTCTGCACTAGATGTAGCAAAACTGGTAACCTGCTTGTGAAGAACAGATTCATGGTCTCGCTATACACTGCACACACAGGAAATCCTCCCCATCCGCTTTATTTCTATTGACACCTTTAACACAGCACCATTTTTTCCTTAAAGATTACTGGAAAATAATCACACTTTGCCTGTGAGATGTCACCTTTGATGAAAAATCAATACCTCTCTGTAGCAAGCAAATTATGATCCATTCAATCTGCTCTCGCTGTGTTTGATAGGTCTCGCTGCGGCCTGTTTCACAAGTCCCATTAGGAGCCATCATCATCTGATGAGATACACCAGGAGGGATTGATCTAACTCACCATTGTTGGGCCCATTCAGCCAGTGTAACCAAACCTATAAACAGAAATTGTTCAACGTGTACAGCAGGTCTGCCAGCATCTGAAAGGGTGTAATATATTTGCTTCATGGGTTTTTGCTTAAGAAATCATAGCAGCACATTGCTATTAAGAAGTAGTTGGTTCATTAGCAAAGGTTTAACAATCACACTACACATTACCAGTTCATCCACCAGGCTCACAACCACCTGTCACATCGTGGATCCCCTCAACCCAACTGGCTGGGGTTTTATTGAGTCTTGTGAACATCACGTGACTGGTTGAGGTACTCACAACTCAACAGCTCTACAGACCTGTGAGCATACTCACAGGTACATACATTACAAAGGGAAAGGCAGATTAAAGTTTAAGAAATTAAAAACAGAAAATGCTGGAAATACTCACCATCTTTGGCGAGAGAAACAGAGTTAACGTTTCACTGGAGTTTAGAAGGATGAGAGGGAATCTCATAGAAACATATAAAATTCTGACCGGACTGGACAGGTTAGATGCAGGAAGAATGTTCCCGATGTTGGGGAAGTCCAGAACCAGAGGACACAGTCTAGGAATAAAGGGTAAGTCATTTAGGACTGAGATAAGGAGAAACTTCTTCACTCAGAGAGTTGTTAATCTGTGGAATTCTCTACCGCAGAGAGTTGTTGATGCCAGTTCGTTGGATATATTCAAGAGGGAGTTAGATATGGCCCTTACAGCAAAAGGGATCAAGGGGTATGGAGAGAAAGCAGGAAAGGGGTACTGAGGTGAATGATCAGCCATGATCTTATTGAATGGTGGTGCAGGCTCGAAGGGCTGAATGGCCTACTCCTGCATCTATTTTCTATGTTTCTATGTTTCTATGTTTCAGCTCAATGACCTTTCGTCACAACATTTAGACCAAAGGTCATTGACTTGAAACATTAACTCTGTTTCTCTCTCCACAGATGCTGCCTGACCTGCTGAGCATTTCTTGCATTTTCTGTTTTTATTTCAGATTTCCAGCATCTGCAATATTTTGATTTTGTATTAAAGTTTAAGAACATAAGGAATACGGCCCCTCGAGCCTGCTCCGCCATTCAATAAGATCTTCTACCTCAACTCCACTTTCTCGCCCCATTCTCCATTCACTCCGTTAAGCCTCTTCACTCGGTGCTGGAATTCCAATGAAAAGGTTTTCACCCAACCTAGACTTAAAGCAAGGAAGTTGTGAGGAACCGTTATAAAACACTGGCTCAGCCTCAACTAGAGTATTATGTCCGGTTCTGAGCACCGCACTTTAGGAAGAATGTGAAGGCCTTAGAGAGGGTGCAGAAAAGATATTCCAGAATGGTTCCAGGGATGAGGGAATTCAGTTACATGGATAGACTGGAGAAGCTGGGGTTGTTCTCCTTAGAGCAGAGAAGGTTGAGAGGAGATTTGATAGAGGTGTTCAAAATCATGAGGGGTCTGGACAGAGTAGATAGAGAGAAACTGTTCCCATTGGTGGAAGGGTCGAGAACCAGAAGACACAGATTTAAGGTGATCGGCAAAAGAACTAAAGGTGTCATGAGGAAAAACATTTTTATGCAGCGAGTGGTTAGGATCTGGAATGCATTGCCTGATAGGATGGTGGAGGCATAGTCAATCACGGCTTTCAAAAGGGAATTGGATAAGTACCTGAAAGAAAAAAATTTGCAGGGCTACGGGGAAAGGGCGGGGGAGTGGGACTAGCTGAGGTGCTCTTGCAGAGAGCCGGCATGGGCTCGAGGGGCTGAATGGCCTCCTTCTGTGCTGTAACCATTCTATGATTCTAAAACTTGAACCTGGCCTTTTCTCATTGTAGATGCTGATGGATCTGCTGTATTATTTGTAGCATTATTCTGTTCATTATTCAGATTTCCAGCATTTGCAGGGTTATTTTTGGTTTAGTTTATAATAAGCTCAATGCTAATAAATAAATAAATCAATGTACAGGATATAGCCTGAGGCTTCTTCTACCCCTGAATTGCATTTCATCCCACATTCCTCCAGGGAGTTTGAATCCCCACACTATCTAAGTTGAAACTGCATTTTTGGAGCTACTGTGTTTCAGATAAGACCCAAGCCCCATCTGACTATTCCAATAGTTGACATGAATGGAAACAGCTCCGGTGCTCAATTTGAGAGCCACTTTTATACTGAGAGTGCCGTAGTCCAGGTTCTGTGAGAGATTATATTCCACGAGCTAGCATCCAGACTTTATCCGACTCGATCTGCTCCCTTATCCTGACGGCAGACTCAGCTCAGCCTTTTCGTGAGGTTTTCAGTTTGCTGTCAGGATAAGGAAGCCAGATTTATCAGTGTAAATGCCCAGAGCTAGCTCACAGATGCCAATCTCCCAGAGTCCAAAGTAAAACAGCATCAGTATAAAAGTGGGTGTCCTGACCAACATTCCACCCTCAACCAAAAGTACTAAAAACAAATTAACTGGCCATTCATCTCATTATTGTTTCTTAGTGAATAGTCCTTGAACGCCAAAAAACAATTTATCCTGAGAAGCAGTTTGAAATGTTTTGTTGACCTGATTAAGCATAGAAACATAGAAAATAGGTGCAGGAGTAGGCCATTTGGCACTTTGAGCCTGCACTGCCATTCAATGAGTTCATGGCTGAACAAATGGGCCCGAAATTGGTGAAGACCAAAGCCCGCCCAAGTGCCACTCAAAGGATCGCCAATAGCCGACGAGAGACCGGGCGGTACTTTGCCTGAAAGAGTCCTCTAAAAGAAGTGGCAGTACCACCCGGCGGCCAAATAACGGCTTACGCCGTCAATCTGGACGGCAGCGGGCAGGAGCTCTCAATCTCGGCAGTAAAGGCTCTCACCACCCAAGTGCCACCAAGGATGGAGTCGGGCCCAGGAAGGGTGGAAGACCTGAAAATAAAAATCATGGCCAACAAAAAACACCAGAATACCTTCAGGGGACCCGATCCAGGTTAGTCGGTGTAAAAATGTTTTTTTTAAATATGGTCACTAATCTTTTTTTCCCGTTCTTCATACTTACCGTCGGGGTTAGAACAGCCTCCATGCAGCGGTCCTTCCCCCTGCTGGCGCCGACTCCCGCCGACTTCTGCCCGCACCAATCTGGCAGCTCGGCGGGCAGGAGGCCACTTGCTCTACTTGGCCGCCAGAGGACGTCAGCAGGCGGTTCCCGACAGCACTCCCCTCCCGCCCACTCCAGCCCAAGTGGAAAATGGGAAAGAGAGGAAAACGGCAGGAAAACTCGGCGGTAAGGCTACCAATATTGGGGCTTATATAACTGAAATTATTTATTTTGTTCTTTTAGTAATGAGGTAGTAAGGTCATTTTATGATATGTAAAAATGCAACAATGGGTCGAATGGCCTCCTTCAGTGCCATATATTTCTACGGTTCTTGCGTAGGTGATTAGTTGAGAATCATGACTATCTATATGTTATTGAAATTGGTGTGTCTACTGTCTCCTCCCCTTTATGATGTGGCCCCTATGTCTAATAGATCAAGGGGTATGGAGAGAAAGCAGGAATGGGGTACTGAAGTTGCATGATCAGCCATGATCATATTAATGGTGGTGCAGGCTCGAAGGGCCGAATGGCCTACTCCTGCACCTATTTTCTATGTTTCTATGAACGGTTCCGACAGAATTTTCAATGTTAACAATGTTCACACTTACCTGTTACATTTTTTATTGTCTTTGATGTCTGCCGTTGGAGTTGGACTGGGCTTTTCCCAGCTTTGTGAATTTGGTCATGTTTCGGTGGTCATAAAACCCTTTGATGCTCAGCAATTCTGCGAAGTGCTTTTGGGGTTACATGGAGTTGCAGGCTGTGGCCACCAGGTGACGCTGCATTATCTGCTCCCAAAAATCACTCAAAATAGCTTCTCACAAATGTTCAGCTGAAATTTTTTCATACGCCATTTTTTCTCAACATATGAATTTTTTAATGCCCCAAAATAAGAGTTTAGACAAAATTGAAAGTACTTATTTCACAATAATCTGATTAAATCTGTTCACTGAATTGAATTTTGTGTCTTTTAATTTCCTTCATTAAAGTTTTTACTTGAAGGCCTCAGCCTCTCCCAAAAGCCTGGGCTTGGATGTAATATTTTTGCCCAGAGCTTGTGCTGTAATGAGGTGAATTCGGACCATGCAGTCTCAGCATGTGCAAAATATCTCGTTTCCCTGGACGCATCAGCACCATTCAGTCAGCATGGAGCCAATCACATTTCTGCTTTTATTGTGTTGGATTTTGGTAAACGTCAGCGTCATAAGCAGTTTCTGCTCACTGTTTTTCCACATTACTTGAAGAAAAGCTAGAGGACAGATTTTTATAAAAGGCTTATATAAAAAAATGTTTTAAAAGCAAACAGATCGATCGGCTGTGCTCCTTTATTTGTGTGTCTACGTGTGTGAGAAAGGAAGTGTGAGAGAAAATGACAGTGTACTGGTTAAACACCTGGAGTAACCTTTCCTTTGTATTCCATAAACTTCAAAAAATATACTAAGCTGCTGAGAGAGAGAGAGAGAGAGAGACTTTTTCTCAGGCAGCGAAGTTATCCCCGGTGTCCTGGCCAATATTTTTCCCTGAATCAACAATACTAAAAAACAGATTATCTGGTCATTATAAAATTGCTGTTTGTGGGAGCTTGCTATGTGCAAACAGGCTGCCGAGTTTCCTACATTAACAACAGTCACTACACTCCAAAAAGTACTTCATTGGATGTAAAGCCCTTTGAGACGTGTGGTGATCATGAAAGGCGCTATATAAATGCAAATCTTTCTTTCTTTAATGTTCGTGTAATTCCCATTAAACAGCTCCGTTTTGAGGCCGTTAATTATCTTGCCTGTGTTGCTGTATTTTGTTGACAGTTAGAAAAGGTAAATTAAAAATGTGTGGACAATTTGATCAAGCAATTAAAAAAGATGCATGTGGGAGCCTAGGTTTTATAAACAGTACAATAACAAAGAGGTGATTCTCAACCCATACAAATCATTGATTAGCCTGCAGTTGGAATATTGTAATAAAAAGAGAAAATGGTAGAAATGCTCAGCAGGTCAGGCAGCATCTGTGGAGAGAAGAACAGAGTTAACGTTTCAGGGTGATGACCTATGGTCAGAACGTTCTGACGAAAGGTCATCAACCCAAAACGTTAACTCTGTTTCTTTCTCTCTCCACAGACGCTGCATGACCTGCTGAGTATTTCAAGCATTTTCTGGTTTTATTTCAGATTTTCAGCATCCGCAGTATTTTGCTTTTGGGCCTAGTTTTGGGTGCCTTACTTTAGGAAAGATGGTAAGGTCACGAAACGAGCGCAGAAGAGATTCACAGGGAAGAGAGACATTAGTTATGAGGGAAGGACAGAGAAATGGAAGCTCTTTTCATTAAAACAAAGGTTAAGAGGAGATCAGATACATGTGTTTCTGATAAGGTAGGTCCTGAACAACCATTGGTCAGTGGTTCAGTAAGTAGAAACATATCAATTTAAGTTTATTACCAAAAGGAGAACAGAAAATTTAAAATAATTATTTTTATGAAAAGGGTTGTTAAGATATAGAATGCACTATCAGAAACAACAGTAGAAGTGGAATACCATAACGAGAGAAAAATAAGTTAGCACCCAACTACGGACATGAAACGAGTGTCCTAAGGAAGGATATACTTACCATAGAGGGAGTGCAATGAAAGTTCACCAGACTGATTGCTGGGATGGGGGGGATTGTCCTATGAGGAGAGAATGAGTATACTAGGCCTATATTCTCTAGAGTTTAGAAGAATGAGAGGTGATCTCATTGAAACATACAAAATTACAGGGCTTGATAGGGTGGATGCAAGGAGGATCCTGTGGCTGGGCAGTCTAGAACCAGGGGCCACAGTCTCAAAATAAGGGGTCAGTCATTTAGGACTGAGCTGAGGAGAAACTTCTTCACTCAGAGGTGAAGAGAGCTGTGGAGGCTCAGTTGTTGAGTATAGTCAAGATAGAGATCGCAAAATTTTTGGATATTAAGGGAATCAAGGGATTTGGGGACAGTGCAGGAAAGTAGAGTTGAGGTAGAAGATCAGCCATGATCTTATTGAATGGCGGATCAGGCTCGAGGGGCCAAAATGCCGACTCCTGCTCCTAATTCTTATGTTTTTATGAGTGGGAGACCGCAATGCATTCCCAAAAACGTCGTCCCAAGGATCTACCGAAATTTGTGCTCGGACCTCAGTACAACGAAACCAGTAAGTTGCAGACACCAATCGGGCATCCCAGTGCAGCTTCCCAGTCAGGTGCACAACAAGATAGGACGGCCTAGTCATTGGCAACAGCCCTCAGGTAGGTCCTGGAAAGTGTGGAGGTGAATGGGGGGAGGGGAGAGGTGAAAAGAGGTTTACTACCTTGTCTTCGGTGGCTTCCAGCAGTCCCTTTAATGACTGCTAGCAGGGCTGCTATGGAGCCTCTAAAAGCTAGTTGAAGCTGGTGCAGTGCTAGCCTAAGACCCGTTAAGGTGGCCGCCAGGGATGCCTGAATATTGGCCTAGCTGATTGGCAATGCCGAGTTTACCACCCCCGGTGGTGAATGTTGACCTCGTCCCCACTATTTCTTCCGCCTAACTGTGAGTGAGACAACAGGAGATAATATACTGGTGCACTTCACTTATATTTGGAAACAAAAGGCAGATTTTCCTTTCTGTGCACTCTCACAAAACCAGGTGGACAGCTGGATTCAGCTTCATTCTTGCTCTGACTTAGACTGCGAGCAAAATGGCTATAGGAATTAATTCCGAGTCGCGGAAGTAAATGGCAACAGAAAAACTAATAAGGACTTTTTCCTTTCTCGGTCTGCAGAGTCAGAATGCTCAAAGAAACTTTTTTTTTTTTTAAGTGAAATAGATATGTGCCCCATATTTGTCTTGCAAGTGATGTAAGAAGCAGCACGGGGGAATGAAAGAGCACAGTATTAATAGTGGCTACAGTGCTTACTTAGTGGAAGACTTTTGTGTCAGTGCAATTAAGGAGAGCTTAGAATGGAACAGATCATTTTCCTTCACCAAAGCATGGCATGAAATGTAATTTACTGACAATAAGATTTACCCCATTCCCCCTCCCCCTCCAGTGTCTTAGTAGATAAATGTGGTACTGAGTCATACAAGATCAGGAAGATCCCAGCATTGCTCAGTGCTGAGTTAACTGGCAGGGTGTTGGCAAAGGTACAGTTGACCTGAGTGTCTCTGAACTAGATAGGCGATTAGGGGGAGAAGTGGGAAATCGGCCAGAACTCCCATTCAACCTGCTCACTATCTTTAAAAATAGCCCTCAGTGTAATTTCAACTCCCTACTCTCTGAGTTCACCTACAGGAGGAACATAGGAATAGGAGTAGGCCATTCAGCCCTTTGAGCCTGTTCTGCCATACAATGAGATCACGGCTGCAACCAAACTCCATATACCCAACTTCGCCCCATCTCCCTTGATACCTTTGGTGAGCAGAAATCTATCAATCTCAGATTTAAAATTAACAATTGATCTAGCATCAACTGCCGTTTGCAGACGAGAGTTCCAAATTTCTACCACCCTTTGGGCCCAAGTTTCGGGTGGAGTTGCTCCTATTTTTTTGAAGCAACTAGTTTAGTTTGCAGTACCTTAGAAATCGCAATTCTCGGCATTTAAATTGCTCCAGTTCTAGTTTAGTTTAGTTTTAGTTCCGTTTTTTTTTCAAAAGGGGACGTTACCAGCCACTTACGCCTGCTTTGCAAGTTTAGGCAGCGAAAAATTAAATGTTGACTTTTGTACGCTCAGAAAAACCTTGCGTACACTTCAGAATTAGACGCAGGTAACCAGAGATGGGGGTGGGGAAGGGAAGTTAGAGGGAAGTAAGGGGATTTTCCAAAGTATTAAACATTTCACTTTTACCAATAAAGAGCCAACATCAATAATAAATGATAAATAAATCAATAAATAAATCAATAAAATGAATCAAAAAATCAATCAATAAATAAAAAATTTAAAGTTTCTATTCATCTACTGCAGCACTTATCTGTTCAGGAGCACCGGGAGCCCTCCAACAGCCTGCCAAAGAGTTGGCCGGGCGGGCCCCGCTGCCGAGGAGGTGTTCGGGCGGGACCCACCACCGGGGAGTAATTCGGGCAGGGCCCGCCACTGGGGAGGTGTTCAGCCAGGGGATAGGGGTGACCTGAAAATCACCGGGAGAGAGGGCGACATCCACAGATCCTGATCACAGCAAAGCGAGCTGCGATCTTTCGGCCAGGGGTTAGGAGCGGCCTGAAAATCACCGGGAGGGTTTGTGTGCCATTGTGCATGCATGCACGCTCCAACGCGCATGCGCAACGCTGCTGGCACTCAAAGTGACACTGGGCCCCAGCCCCGCTCCCCCTGCTAGCAGTGCTTTCTCAGAACACCGTTTGCTCTGCCCCCAGCAGCTCCTGCTGTGCCGCGCTGAGCTGGAAACGGGTCTACAGATATCGGAGAATCGCGAGGTAAGTTTTAGGTGATTTTTGAGTTCTAAAAAATAGGCGGGTCTCTCGGAGGTGCGCCGTTCTAGCGGATATCTGAAATTTGGGCCCTTTGTGTGTAGAAGTGTTTCCTAACTTTACTCCTGAAAGGTCTGGCTCTAATTTTTAGACTATGCCCCCTAATCCTAGACTCCCAACCAGCGGAAATGGTTTCTCTGTATCTACCCTATCTGTTCGTCTTAATAGCTAGAAAACTTCAATCAAATCACCTTTTAACGTTCTAACTTCTGGGGAATTCAACCTTAATTTGTGGAATCTCTCCTTGTGATTTAACCCTTGGAGTCCACTTGCAGGAGATGAGGGGGGAACAAAAGAAAATTTAAGAAAATTCAGTGTTTAAGTGCTGACAAGAGGAGAATTCGCTTCTGCAAAAAGAAATCCAAGAGTTTACTTATTGCTTTTGTGTTTCCAGTTCTGGAAGCCAATCAATTTACATCCAATTTTAATTTAAATTGATTTCAGAATGGGGGTGGGTGTAGGGTGAGGGGGAGGTTAAATGCCACCTTACATTACTTGTTGTAAACCTTTCCAAGTACCTTGGAGCAGACCAATATGAAGGATCTGATGAGACCATTGGATTTCATCTGGCCAATCCAAAAATTCGAACAATATCACATGTCATTTTAACTCTCAGACCCTCAATTTATTTCTGTGCTGAACTTCTAATTCATCTGATGGGATGTAGTTTTAATGATCTTACCCCTGAGCATTCAAGAAATGTGTATTTTATTAAATGTTTATTTGCATAATATTCATACGTTTGTGCTGTAATAATATTTCGCTGACAATAACTTGATTTCATTTCTGTGCTAAAACCCTACCTGTTCAAGTGGATATTGTATTATCTTTAGCATAGTGGAATGTCACTGGACTAGTATTCCAGAGACATGAATAAAGGGTTATGGGGAGCGAGCAGGGAAGTGGAGCTGAGTCCATGATCAGATCAGCCATGATCTTATTAAATAGCAGAGCAGGCTTGCTGGGCCAGGTGGTCTACTCCCGCTCCTATTTCTTATGTTCTTATGAGTTCAAATCCCACCACGGCAGATAGGGGAATTTAAATTCAGTTTATTAAATACGTTTGGAATTACCAAGCTGGTATCAGTAATGGTGACCATGAAAATACCGGATTGTCGGAAAAACCCAACTGGTTCACTAATATCCTTTAGGGAAGGAAATCTGGAGTCCTTACCTGGTCTGGCTTATAACTCCAGATCCACAGCAATATGGTTGGCTCTTAATTGCCCTCTGAAATGACCTAGCAAGCCACTCAGTTGTATTCAAGAAGGTGGCTCATCACCATCTTCTTGATGGCAATTAGGGATGGGCAATAAATGCCGGCCTTGCCAGCGACGCCCACATCCTGTGAACGAATAAATTCAAAACAAATCTTTAAAAGCTATTATTTTGTTTAATTAAATAATGCATTATAAAACTATATATTTTTTTAAATTAGCAGAATAATGTGCATTTTTTAACGTATCTTTTAAGTGATAGGTACTGGAATGATCCTTTCGGTTACATGAATACTCCCCTCTTCCTAACAGTGATGGTGATGTACCCCTGTGAGGTCTCAACACTCCAGCATGGTGCTCATTTATTCCTGCTGCACCCACTGCAATGAAGGGATTGATTACAGCATTCAGTCCGAGGATTAGAGAAACCAAAGCCTCTGGTGGATTCTTGAGGTTATCTCTGCAAGGCAGGTGGAGGAGGAGAAGAAAAGTCATTCAACTGAGAAATAATTGTGCATCAGTATCTAATGGAGCTCTAATGCAATTCACCCAGCAATCACAAGATTAATTAGAATTCTAGCCCATTGTGCAGGCGACTGAAAGAATAATGACTGCAGCTTTTAAAAAGCTATGATTCATATTTTTAATCTGCATTGAATGTGAAAAAATGTTTTCATTAAACCTTGATTCCCTTTCTTGTTGAATTTTAAATGCTTAAACTGAACACATTCTGAAATCACTGCTGAAGTTGCACAGAGAGGCAAAGCCATTTTTTTTTAAATTGTGTCTTCTAGTTTTCCGCCCCTTCCCCTCTCCGCCCCTTGCTGCTCCTGAAGCCGTTGACTCTGCTTCCTCGCCGATGCTGGCAATGGCAGTCCTCAGTAGCAGGCCACTTCGCTGGATGGGCATTCGTCTTGTCTGAACCTGGTCAGAGAGGCTGGGACTTCCCACTCCAGCATTTCCGCTGCACACTAGGAGTGCACAATCACGAATTTTCCGTGCCCTCCACCTCAGGACTTTCCCATCATTAAGTTGTGGAATTTCCTGATTTTCCCTCTCAATGTGCATAAAATCCAGGTCACGTTTTTAACAGACTATTCAACTATAGGGGGGTGGGGGTAAATCGTAACCCTATCCAAAGCTCACATCCATACCACACACTATCCACTGGATAGCAGTCATGATCAGGGTGTATGGCTGTTCTCTTTGTTCCCTAACCTAAATGTGAATGATATTGCAGGTTTGTGCAGATAATTTCCCTGCCAATGTATTCCGAAGTGTATGATAATCCACTCACTTATGAATTCCCAGCATTTAATGCAAAGTTATCAAAAACTGTCATAAGAACATAAGAAATAGGAGCAGGAGTAGGCCATTCAGCCCTTCGAGCCTGCTCCATCATTCAATAAGATCATGGTTGATTTTCTACTTCAACTCCACTTTCCTGCACTATCCCCATATCCCTTGATTGCCTTAGTATCAAAAAATCTATCGACCTCAGTCTTGAGTATACTCAAAGACTGAGCCTCCACAGCCCTCTGGGGTAGAGAATTCCAAAGATTCACCACCCTCTGAGTGAAGAAATTTCTCCCCATCTCAGTCCTAAATGGCCAACCCCTTATTCTGAAACAGTGACCCCTGATTCTAGACTTCCCAGCCAGAGGAAGCATTCTCCCAGCATCTACCCTGTCAAGCCCTGTAAGAATTTTATACATTTCAAAGAGATAATCTTAGCCTGGGTAGGGAGTATCATCATGAGATGTAGAGATTTTATTTGCTGCAACGCGATTGGAGCCAAAATTGAAATGGTGGAGAAAGATTATGTAAAATATGTTTAGGGAATAAGAAAAGCACAAAATAACCAATTAGCATAGGAAGAAAGAGACTTAAACATTTAACTAGCAAGGAGTAAACAAGTTGATTGATGGCTCAGTGATATAGTTAAGTGGTTTGAAGCACATGACAGGCACTAGAAATGTTATAAGGAAAAAAACTGCCAAGCCATCAAAAGGTCCAACTAACTAGTATCCATTATTGATTCATATCATACATTATAAATACTTGAATATTAGAAGGAATTCAAGTTGCTCCACATGATCCTGAATGACACTTTCATATAAAGCGATCCATAAGAACATAAGAAATAGGTGCAGGTGTAGGCTATTTGGCCTCTTGAGCCTGCTCCACCATTCAATAAGATCATGGCTGATTTGATCTTGGGCTCAGCTCCACTTCCTTGCCCACTCATTATAACCCTTCACTCCCTTATCGCTCAAAAATCTGTCTATCTCCACCTTAAATATGTTCAATGACCCAGCCTCCACAGCTCTCTGGGGTAGAGAATTCCACTGATTTACATCCCTCTGAGAGAAGAAATTCCTCCTCATCTCAGTTTTAAATGGGTGACCCCTTATTCTGAAACTCTGCCTCCTAGTTCTAGATTCCACCATAAGAGGAAACATCCTCTCTGCATCTACCTTGTCGAGCCCCCTCAGTATCTTATATGTTTCAATAAGATCACTTCTCATTCTTCTAAACTCCAATGAGTATAGGCCCAACCCACTCAACCTTTCCTCATAAATCAACCCCTTCATCTCAGGAATCAACGCAGTGTACCTTCTCTGAACTGCCTCCAATGAAAGTATATCCTTCATTAAATAAGGAGACCAAAACTGTACGCAGTATTCTAGGTGTGGCCTCACTAATACCCTGTACAGTATAACAGGACTGCCCTGTTTTTATACTCCATCCCCTTTGCAATAAAGGCCAACAGTGCATTTGACTTCCTGATTACCTACTGTATCTGCATACTAACCTTTTGTGTTTCATGTTAAAGGACCCCATGGTCCATCTGTACTGCAGCCTTTTGTAATTTAAATAATAATTTTCTTTTTTATTTTTCTTGCCAAAGTAGATAACCCCGCAGTTTCCCACATTATATTCCATCTGCCAAATGTTTGCCCATTCACTTAGCCTGTCTATATCCCTTTGAAGATTTATTGTACCCTCCTCACAACTTGCTTTCCCACCCATCTTTGTATCATCAGCAAATCTGGCTACATTACACTCGGTCCATTCATCCAAGTCATTAATATAAATTGTAAATACCTGTAGTTGATGCCCCAACACCGATCCCTGTGGCACCCCACTCATTATCGTTTGCCAATCGGTAAATTACCGATTTATCCTGACTCTCTGTTAGTTAGCCAATCCGCTATCCATGCTAATATATTACCCCCAAACCCGTGAGTTTTTATCTTGTGCAGTAACCTTTTATGTGGCACCTTATCGAATGCCTTCTGGAAATCCAAATACACCACATCCACTGGTTCCCCCTTATCCACCCTGCTCGTTATATCCTCAAAGAACTCCAGCAAATTTGTCAAACATGATCATCCATACTGTATCAATTAACACCTTATAAAAGAATGGGATGAACCTCCCATTAGCAACATGATCATGGATTAGAAGTATAAATCCAGACTGCAGTGATTGAAGTGGTATGTGGAGCATGATGGATCCTGAGCTGCTGGGACCATGGAAGCACCATACAAGAACCAGTCAAGGATGAATAGTGGAGGATAAAAGGTTTTTCCTTCATGAGATTAAATTGCTTTATTGAATTTGCGGATTACATGTGGAGGGAGAAGAGTTGATGGGCCAAATGGTCTTTGTTCATTCGATCCTCTCCTGTTTTTATCTCTACCCATCAAAGCAATGGGAAATTAATACCACTCCATAGATTGTTTTAGATTAAAATTTCATGTTACTCAAGTGACCTTATTGGATTTTTACTGTACTGCAAGTTGCATTTGAAAAGTACCCTTCATTTAAGAAAGATAGAAACAATAACTTGCATTTATATAGCACCTTTCATGACCACCGGACATCTCAAAGTGCTTTACAGCCAATGAAGTACTTTTTGGAGTGTAGTCACTGCTGTAATGTGGGAAATGCGGCAGTCAATTTGCACACAGCAAGCTCCCACAAACAGTAGTGATAATGACCAGATCAGCTGTTTTGTTATGTTGATTGAGGGATAAATATTTGCCATGACACTAGGGATAACTCCCCTGCTCTTCTTCGAAATAGTGCCATGGGATCTTTTAAATCCACTTGAGAGAGCAGACGGGGCCTCGGTTTAACGTTGCATCCAAAAGACAGCACCTCCGACAGTGCAGCGCTCCCTCAGTAGTTCGCAGGAGTGTCAGCCTAGATATACGTGCTCAAGTCCCTGGAAGTGGGACCTAAACCCGCAACCTTCTGACTCAGAGGCGAGTGTGCTACCCACTGAGCCACAGCTGACAATAACAGCAAAGTCTGCAAAGGGAAGAGGGGTCAGCAGGGGTTAAGACAGATTAATGGGGACTGAACACACAGTCGAACAGATAGATTGTTGAAGGAAGTTAAAGAGGTGATAAAATGGAAAAAAAAGTTTAGGGAAAAAGTTCTAAAGATTGGGACATAATTACTACAGCAAGATATCTATCTGCCAAAAGTGTAAAAAAAAACAAAAGTTAATCAGTTTATGCTGATGTCAATTATAGGTTTGCAGATTGACTTGTGGCTGGAAATTTATACTCACCTGGCAATCTGCAACATTCCCTCATCAATAGCAATTAAACTCTAAATGACTCCGGTCTTGTGTTTATTTACAGCAATTGGATTTAGTGAGCTGAAAGGGACAGGCAAGATAAAACAGAGCTCCAGGTTAGAGCAGAATAATATGTTGATTGGTACAAATAGGTATTCAGCATTGGAAACCGGTGAAAACAATAGCAACTCGGAGGAGGTACATGTGATCTGGACTTGGGTATAAGAGGGCATAATATCAAACTTTAAAGATGTCACAAAAATCAGGAGTGTGTTTGACAGTAAAAATTATTGCAATTGAGTTCAGGGGGACATCGACCAGTTAGTCGATAGGGCAAATGGAATTTAATGCAGGGAGTGTGATTTGGCACATTTTGCAAGTAAGAGCAAGAGGACATATACAACTAAATACTAAACATTTAAAAAAGAGTAGAAGAGCAGAGGGAATTCGGGGATCAGAAACACAAATGTTTAAAAGTACGATATGGCTGTTTAAAAAGAACCATATAGGATCACAAGGATCATTTAACTCCGAGACAGGGTATAAAATGGGAGATATTGAATTAGCCGCCCATTATACACCCGTCTGATGTTTCCATTCCAGTAAAGGCAATGGAATGGGAAATTGAGCAGGGTGTAAATGGGGTGGCTGATTTGATATCACCCATTTTACAGCATCACCAATGTTAAAATTACCCCCATAGGGTTTAGAAACAGGGGCACAAGAGCAAAACGTTAATGCTAAACTTTGTAAATTATTAGTTCGGCCACAGTTAGAATACTGTATCAAGTTTTGGGAGAATGTCAAGGTGATGGAGAGAGTGTAGAAGATATGACGATAGCAGGGATGCATTTTTTGGAAATGAGAAGTAGAGAAACAGAAGCTATTTTTGTTATCAGAGAGAAGGTTAAGAGGGGATATGATAAAGATGTCCAACATGATGAGGGGTTCCCTTGCCACCAATTCCATCTCTCTCCAACTTCTGTCTGAGGATGAACCAGACTGTTTGCAACCTTGGTGACATATTTGACCCTTAAATGAGCTTTCGACCATATATTTGCAGCATAACTAAGACTGCCTAGTTCCAGCTCCATAACATCGCCCCTCTCCGCCCTTGCCTCAGCTCATCCGCTGCTGAAGCCCGCATCCATACCTTTGTTACCTCTAGACTTGACTATTCCAATGCACTCCAGGTTGGCCTCCCACTTTCTACCCTACGTAAACTTGAGGTGATCCAAAACTCGGCTGGCCGTGTCCTAACTCGCACCAAGTCCCGCGCACCCATCAACCCTGTGCTCACTGACCTACATTGGCTCCTGGTTGAGCAATGCCACGATTTCAAAATTCTCATCCTTGTTTTCAAATCCCTCCATGGCCTCACCCCTCCCTATCTCTGTAAGCTCCTCCAGCCCCACAACCCCCCAAGATGTCTGCGCTCCTCAAATTCTGCCCTCTTGAGCATCCCTGATTATAATCGCTCAACCATTGGTGGCTGTGCCTTCTGTTGCCTAGGCCCTAAGCTCTGGAATTCCCTGCCTAAACCTCTCTGCTTCTCTACATCTCTTTCCTTCTTCAAGATGCTCCTTAAAATCTACCTCTTTAAGCAGACTTTTGGTCCCCTGCCCTAATTTCTCCTTATGTGTCAAACTTTTTGTCATAATACTACTGTGAAGCACCTTGGGACGTTTCACTACGTTAAAGGTGCTATATAAATACAAGTTGTTGTTGTTTTGGTAAGGTCGATACAATAACACTATTTCTACTGGTTGGTCTGCCAAAAATGAATATTTTTCCCCCATGATGAAAGATTTATTGGTTTCTTTATTACTGACCACTGTACACTCGGTGAAAGATAGGCCGTTAAAAGCTGCATAGGGTACACTTTACTGCCTGGGATGCAAATGGCTCACTTCAGGTTTATTATTCCCAAAAAGTCCTTCTTGACACTTTCCTGGCTAGGCATCCTTCTATTCGGTTTGGTCAACTTGAATACAGACAGATTGAGTGCTGCCTTTGAACTTTACTGGAAGTGACAGCTGTATTTGTGTGGACTAACATCCTCTGTAATTGATAACTATGAATGGCCATTGATCTAACGTAGTTTGAGAGCTACAGTTTTTGTAACGCCCTTTGTTCCATCCTATCTTCAAAGGATTTTGAATGATGTATTTGTGGTTGTCTGAAGTCGGCAGAGAAACTGAGAAAGGTGAGTTGCTCTGAGGTAACGTTTCACTATGTAAGAAGTGAGCGACTGTGTTTCAAAGATCAGTATTACATTCAGAGTTAGTGCAGGAGAAGGGTTTTGAGGAGAACAGTAGAGTTGATAATTATTGCAAGTTTATAAGTTGATCCTGAAAACTGCTCATTTACCTGTTTAAAGTTAAACAAATTCACCTGTTGGTTTATGGACTGAAGCCTGGATTTTAACCCAGCCCGTACTGCATGAATGAGCTACTGGGTCATTAAAGTGGTGGTTGGGAGGAACTCTAGTGACAACTTTGCCAATGCTGATCGCAGGGAGATTCCTGTGTAGTTGCCGCAGTCGGACTTATCCCCCCTTTTTAAAGATGATCACGATCACTGCATCTCTGAGATCCCCCGGCATGCTCTCTTCCCTCCAGATGAGAGAGATGAGATCATGTAACCGCGCCAACAGTGCCTCTCTGCCTTACATCAGTGCCTCAGCGGGGATTCCATCCGCTCCCGTAGCCTTGTTGTTCTTTAGCTGTCTCATGGGTTTTCTTGCCTCGTGAGGCGTTGGGGTTTCACTGAGGTGGTGGCGAGTCGCATGCTGCGGGATGGAGTCAAGAACACTCGAGTCAAAGGCAGAGTCTCGATTGAGATCTTCAAAGTGCTCCTTCAAGTGGGCCCTGACTGCCTCGGTGTCCTTGATGAGTGTTTCCCCGTTCTTGACCAGCAGTGGGGTGGGGCCTTGGGTGTTTGGACCGTAGGTGACTTTGACTGCGATGAAGAATCCTCACACCTCATGGCTGTCGGCCAGTTGTTGTATCTCCTGTGCTTTCTCCATCCACCACCTGTTCTTTAGGTCCCGGGTTTTTTGTTGGACTTCAGCCTTGAGCCGCCTGTAATGCTGCTTTGCTGCTCCCGAGTTGGGTTGTTGCTTAAGGCTCAGAAATGCTCTGCGCTTGCGATCTATTAGTTCTTGGATCTCCTGATCATTCTCATCAAACTAGTCCTGGTGTTTCCTGGTTGAGTGACCGAGCGTCTCTTCGCAGGCACTGGTTATGGAAGCCTGGAGAGCAGAACAAGCGCTGTGGGCATTCTGCGTCTCAGGGTCATCAAGGCACGCCAGGTTAGCTGTGAGGCGCTGGCTGTATAGGGCTCTCTTAGCTGGATCTTTAAGTGACCCGGCATTGACATTTTGTCGGCACTGCTTCTGCTGTTCCCTCTGCTTTGGGGCTATGTTGATGTCAATGATGGATCGGATTAGGCGGTGGTCCGTCCAGCAGTCATCAGCTCCTGTCATGGCATGGGTGATGTGCACATCCTTGCGATCCCTGGCTCGGACGATGACATAGTTGAGCAGGTGCCAGTATTTGGAGCGAGGGTGTTGCCACGATGCCTTGTATTTGTCCCTCTGGCGGAACAAGGTGTTGGTGATGAGAAGTTCATGTTCTAGACATTTTGTCAGGAGTAGGGTATCGTTGAAGTTGGCTTTCCCTACCCCCTCTCTGCCAATCACACCTCCCCAGAGAGCTGTGTCTTTGCCGACCCTGGCGTTGAAGTCACTTAGGAGGATCAGTTAGTCATCCGTGGGGACGCGGGACAGGGATTTTTCGAGGTTGGAATAAAAGCCCTCTTTGGTCTCTGTTGTATATGCATGCCTGTTTACTGTGTGATGTCTGTAACACTGTTATGCAACACCTAATGTACCTTTACACTGTACACACCTTACCTGTACACCAGAGGGCGCTGCTGCTGGAGACCTAAGGGTTACCAGCACACTGCAGGTAACCCAGTATAAAAAGGAGCTCACAGCTTGGTGTCCACACTCGAGGAGCTGCAAATAAAGGACTACAGGTCTACACAGTTTCAGTATCAAACCCTGCCTCGTTGAGTCATTTGCTAAAGGTATCTACATTCATATGAGGTCCCTCGAAACGAGGATGACTTGTTTCCAAGCCAAAAAAGGATGAGTTCACAGGTGTTTCAATGAAGGACCCAAACTACATCCTGAAGGGTGGAAGATACCTGTGCGTGGATTTTTTTTTAACGTGTGGTGGCCGTTGCACACCAGCCACCACACGGGCTTGACAGAGCTAGGTCTTGGTCCAGTGGCAAGGATTACCCAAGACGACTGGAGATCTGCTCTGCTGCATGGTCCTAGTGCACACACATATCGCAGTGTAAGCTGGCCCGTGCTGCCCCTGGGCCCCTGGGCCCCTGGCCCTGAACTCACGTCTCCCCTGGGCCCTGATCACGTCCCCCTACAGTCACTCGTGATACTTGAACAATGAAGGATATACACTAGACATGGGACATTTTAATATGTAGATTACACTAAAAGATTTAAACTGAATTGCAGGGAAAAAAACTTACCCAGAGGTCAACATAGTTCAGGAACTGGCAATATGGACTGTGAAGCTGCCTGTTCCAGGAACTAAGCCCATACAAACTTTTCCAACACAGAGATTGTGACAGTTACATACCTAGTAGTGACATTGCTTACTGAGATTGTGGCATTACCAGAGTCCTGGTATGTGAAAAGGTCAGGTAGGCCTGTTCTTTCACTTGGGTCTCTGCCAGGAACCACACTCTGAGCTTGGCACAAAAAAAAAGCTATTCCCAGGAGCAACATAAATTAGTATCTACATACACTACAACTGGCGACGAGGATATGAGGTCACGAACTACACGCTCAACATGTCTAACCTCAACAACTTTCAGCAATTTACAGAGGGGGAAGATTGGGATGCTTTCGTAGAAAGATTGGAACATTTCTTTATAGCCAACGACCTGGATGGGAACACACTGGCTACACGACCGAACAAGCGCAGGGCCACCCTGCTTAGCAGCTGTGGGCCCGCCATCCATTGTGTCATCAGGGACTTGCTAGCCCCAGCAAAGACAACCACCAAAAGCTATGAGGAACTTGTAACACTCATACAGGAACAACTAAAACCCGAAAGAAAGCATCCTCACAGCCAGGCACCGTTCTACACTTACCGTCGACCTGAGGGCCAAGAAATTGCTAAGTATGCTGCACACCTAAGAAGACTAGCTGCTCCGTGTGATTTTGGAGACCACCTTAATGAAGCCCTAAGGGACATTATTGTCCTATTGGAATCGGCCATGAGCGCCTCCTGCACAAGTTGCTCTTTGCTGACATCACGGTCATCCTGCAGAAAGCAATCCAAGTGAGCCAGGCCTAGATGGTTTTGGCCGGCGACTCCAAGCGAATACTGACCCAGGACTCTAAACTGGCAAGTGCAGTGCACCACATGGATACTTCGAAAGGCAGGAATGCTGCCCCGAGTCCCGCAACCCTGAGTCCACCACATGGGGCAAACCGGATGGCTCCATGCTGGCGCTGTGGAGGAAACCACAGGGCCCACCAGTGCCACTACAAAGACTATGCATGCAAAGGCTGCAAAGAGAAAGGGCACCTCCAAAGAATGTGCAGAAAAAGCTGTACTCAGCGCATCTCTGCTGCGTTTGCTGATCACCCGGATTCCGACACAGATGATGGTGAAGTTACTCAAACCCTGGAAGAAGAGTATGGAATCTATACCTGCTCCACTGAAAGTTCTCCATGGATGATGGAAGTGGACATCGACGGGGTCTCAGTCTCCATGGAAATCAACACAGGGGCGAGCCAGTGGAAGAAAAGAGCACCACAGCCTGCAGAAGATGGTTGCCACACCACGAGGAGCCAAACTTGTAATCAAAATGGCCACGGCCATACCATGAGGGGCAACGTTGGAGGAGCGACATGTGGCACCGAGTGACCAATCGGATTGGGAGGCTCCCTTAATGGAGACCGCTAAGAAATTTAAAGGGACAGTTTCAACTATTTGAGTACAAGGACTTTAAAGCTAAACTTGCAATTAAAGGATGCAAGTATGAAAATGTATGCAATGTAACCATAAATTGTGATGCTGGTTTAACTAATGTGACTAATGAGATGAAAGCAGGTGTCAGTAAAGTTAAGAACAAGTTTATTATGCTTAACAATAATGATAGAGAATGTGAAATACCTAATGTAACCATGTCTATTGAAACTAGGACACCCAAAAGTGATGCAAATGCTAGAATGCAACAGACATCACATTCGTTCCAAAGTTCCAGGCTACATGGCCAGGTTGCCTGCTGGACCTGGGGGTCTCTCACAGGGGGATTCCATTGGCATCAGCATGGTCCCTGTAGGACCCAATGTCCTTTGGCAGTGTCTTACCAGTATTGCAGGATACATACCCAGTGGGAGCACACCCACCACAGGGACAGTGGTCAATGGGCAGCCCAGCCACCACCAATGCAAACATGCACCAGATCAGCCCTACAACCCCTGGCCACCAGGGCCAACACCAGGAGTGTGAGGCCAATACCCTCCAACTTCCCTGGCAAACCCTGGGATGACCTAACCCTCAAGACAATTGGCGGACAAGGAGCCCACCCAGTCCTATGGCCCAGCCCACCACCCCACAACTACCCACATCACAGTGTATACACACCACCCACTGCTGCCGTGGCTACCCTCCTGAGGAATCCCACAACAGTGACACCCACTTGGTCTGTGTGTGAGGGAGGGGAAACATATGAGGCCAACCTCAAGCACAGGGGTCACACCTGGCAACCACAAAACCCTCACCACAACCTCCCATAGCCCACCACTGATCACCTCCCCGGTCATGACAATAAGGATGTGAAAAATGCTTAGGGGGGAGTATTGTTGTATATGCATGCCAGTTTATTGTGTGATGTCTGTAACACTGTTATGCAACACTGAATGTACTCTTACACTGGGAACACCTTACCTGTACACCAGAGGGTGCTGCTACTGGAGGCCTGGGGGTTACCTGCACACTGCAGGTAGCCCAGTATAAAAAGGAGCTCACAGCTTGGTGTCCTCACTCAAGGAGCTGCAAATAAAGGACTACAGGTCTACACAGTTTCAATATCAAAACCTGCCTCGTTGAGTCATTTGCTAAAGGTATCTACATACACTACAGTCCCATCCGTTGCATCGAGTGTTGGGGCATACACCCTAATGACTATGGCGCATTGGTTCCAGGATAGGTGAGTCAAAGAGTCATGAGACGTTTGTTAACCCCGCAGGGGGAGTCTTTGAGGCGGTCGACCAGCTCGTTTTTGATGGCGAAGCCGACTCTGTGAAGGCGGCTTTCTTCCTCTGGTTTCCCTTTCCAGAAGAAGGTGTAACCTCCACCTTGTTTCTTGAGCTGGCCTTCCCCTGCCCACTGGGTCTTGCTTAGGGCGACGATGTCAATATCAAAGTGTCTAAGTTCCCGGGCAACTATAGCGGTGCGGCATTCCGGCCTGTCGCTGGGAAAGTTGTCGCTAGAGTACTCCTCAACCATCTTCTCCCTGTGGCCGAGGAGCTCCTCCCGGAGTCACGGTGCAGATTTTGTCCCCTCCAGGCACAATGGACTTGATCTTTGCAGCGCGACAGTTGCAGGAAAAATGCAGGGAGCAGCACCAGCCCTCATACCTGGCCTTCTTGAACCTTACAAAGGCCTTTGACACTTTCAACCGCGACGGTCTATGGAGCATCCACCTCCATTTCGGATGCCCCCAAAAGTTCGTCAACATCCTCCACCTGCTCCACGATGACATGCAGGCCGTGATCCTTACCAACAGATCCATTACAGACCCAATCCACGTCCGGACCGGGGTCAAACAGGGCTGCATCATCACCCCAGCCCTCTTCTCAATCTTCCTCGCTGCCATGCTCCACCTCACAGTCAACAAGCTCCCCACTGGAGTGGAACTAAACTACAGAACCAGTGGGAAGCTGTTCAACCTTCGTCGTTTCCAGGCCAGGTCCAAGACCACCCCAACCTCTGTCGTTGAGCTACAGTATGTGGACGACGCCTGTGTCTGTGCACATTCAGAGGCTGAACTCCAGGTCATAGTCGACATATTTACTGAGGCGTATGAAAGCATGGGCCTTACGCTAAACATCCACCAACCTGTCCTCGCCGCACAGCACTGTCCCCTCAGTCATCAAGATCCACGGCGCAGCCCTGGACATACCTTGGGAGTCTCTTATCAACAAAAGCAGACATTGATGAAGAGATTCAACGCCGCCTCCAGTGCGCCAGCGCAGCCTTCGGCTGCCTGAGAAAAAGAGTGTTCAAAGACCCTCAAATCCACCACCAAGCTCATGGTCTACAGGGCTGTAGTAATACCCGCCCTCCTGTATGGCTCAGAGACATGGACCATGTACAGTAGACACTTCAAGTCGCTGGAGAAATACCACCAACGACGCCTCTGCAAGATCCTACAAATCCCCTGAGAGGACAGACACACCAACATTTGTGTCCTCGACCAGGCAAACATCTCCAGCATTGAAGCACTGACCACACTTGATCAGCTCCGCTGGGCAGGCCACATTGTCCGCATGCCAGACACGAGACTCCCAAAGCAAGCGCTCTACT
The DNA here is from genome assembly GCF_044704955.1 of Pristiophorus japonicus. Taxonomy (NCBI): domain Eukaryota; kingdom Metazoa; phylum Chordata; class Chondrichthyes; family Pristiophoridae; genus Pristiophorus; species Pristiophorus japonicus. Next base: position 254,303,701 of record NC_091979.1, on the reverse strand, counting down.
CGGAACTCCTTCACGGCAAACGAGCCAAAGGTGGGCAGTGGAAACTTTACAAGGACACCCTCAAAGCCTCCCTGATAAAGTGCAACATCCCCACTGACACCAGGGAGTCCCTGGCCAAAGATCGCCCTAAGTGGAGGAAGAGCATCCGGGAGGACGTTGAGCACCTCGAGTCTCATCGCTGAGAGCATGCAGAAAACAAGCTCAGGCAGCAGAAAAAGCGTGCGGCAAACCTGTCCCACCCTCCCTTACCCTCAATGACTATCTGCCCCACCTGTGACAGGGACTGTAGCTCTCGTATTGGACTGTTCAGCCATCTAAGGACTCATTCTAAGAGTGGAAGCAAGTCTTCCGCGATTCCGAGGGACTGCCTATGATGATGATGAGATTGGGAGGGGTTGTGGCGGGTTCCAAGTGTATTTCCGGCCTCCACCATTGCTACTCGCATCAAAACAGGCATGAGAAGGTCACCTGCTCCCAGCAGGCTGAGGCCTACCTCACATTCAAAAGTCACGGGCCATTGATGTCATTGGTACCGCAATGTAATTTTAACCCAGGAAATTGGGAGGGCCGCATGGGACCGAACATGCTGACCAGACTTTCCGATAGCCAACCAGACCTGCCGATAGCCAACCGGAATTGCCAATAGTCAATTAAACCTGCCAATAGCCAACCAAACCTGCCGATAGCCAACCGGACTTGCCGATAGCCAACCAGATCTGCTGGGATAAAAACAGAAAATGCTGGAAATCACAGCAGGTCAGGCAGCATCTGTGGAGAGAAACAGAGTTAATGTTTCAGGTCCGTGACCCTTCGTCAGAAAAGTTCGGGATGGAACAGATTCTTAAGGAAGTGCCAGGGTAGTAAAAGGGGGAGGGAAGAAAGAACAAAAGGGAAAGGTCTGTGATAGGGTGGAAGGCAGAAGAGATTTAAGAGACAAAAGGGATGATGGGCAAAAATGAGATGATAATGACACAAGTTAGGAAACAAAAGATGAGTCTAGATAGGGTTTGAAGGGCAGCCTGCTGGGAGTCAGTAGAGCGGCCAAAGGCAAGTCATTTTATTTAACTTTTCTGAGGATTGCTCATGGGCCAAGAGGTGCAGGAGTGCTCCCCTGGGGCCCGCAATGAGTCCTGGGAGTCCACGGACCTGGCCTTGCCTCTCCCTCTTAGTGCCAACAATTCCTTTGAACACCACCCGCCCTCACCTCCCACCCTGAGCAATAACTTGATACCAGGTCCGCGGCAGTGTCAAACTCCTGCCTAAATTCCCACTCCCGCCCACCGATCCTGATGTCACACCCACCAGTTTCGGGCAGATACAGCTCTGTCAAATGCCAATGAAGCCCAGAAGTTAAAATGGCCCAACACTCAAGTTCAGCACTTTGCTGGGGGATTCCTGACTGACCCGCACCCTGGCCTCCCTGAATGCATGCAAGCCTCACGATTTCCTGAGTTATAATTGCCTCGCGACACCGATTACATCATTGGCCCATGACTTTTGAATGTAAAGTAAACCTCTGCCTGCTTGAGCCAGGTGGTTCTCCCATGTCTGTTGTGAGGCGGGTTAAAATCGGGGCTTAAGTCTCTTTCTGATGCAATATATTATCATCTACTTAGCAAAGAGTCACATCTCAGAATGTGATATATTCCAATAAGCCGAAGCACAATGGCAAGGTTCAACCATTGGTTTTTGTAATATATGCACTTGTGAGTATGCTCACAGAATTGTGGAGCTATTGACATTCGAGCCAGCGTGTCGCTGGAGATGGAGCATGCGGTGTACACTGGTACACTCGCAGCCTTCTGCGGGAGGTGGGCACCGGTGGGACTGGAGTGCATCATCACCCCCGGCAACCAAATTTTAATTTGACTGTTAGTTGTTTAAAATGTTTAATTTGTGAATTTGTCAGTTCTAGTGCCCATTTTTCAGGGGGAACTTGATTTATAGTTTTGCTTTAAAATAGTTGTAGAACTGTTGAGAAGGCCTCCTCATAGGACTGCTCCTGGGCATGGCCAAGGTGGCCATTAACCGGTCCAGGCAGCGGGTCGAGGGGGTCATTCAGCCCGACTGCCTGCCTCTTTTCCTCGGTTACATCCGAGCCAGGGTGTCCCTGGAGATGGAGCACGCGGTGTCCACCGGTACGCTCGCGGCCTTCCGTGAGAGGTGGGCGCCGGAGGGACTGGAGTGCATCATCACCCCCGGCAACCAAATTTTAATTTGATTAACAATTTTTGTTACAGTTTTAAATTGTTAATTTGTGGGTTCTAGTGTCAAAATGGGGCACTTGTTTAAGTTTCTACTAAAATAATTGTAGAGCTGTTGGGCGTGGCTCTGGTGGCACAGTTGCTGAGCACGCAGTACTTATATTACAGTACAGGCTCAGGAAATGCCAAAGTGAGATCGAGCTTCACCTAGAGCAGCCAATGATTTTGGAGTCCATGTTCCATGTCTAAGTACAGTGTGTCTGGCTGCAGCCCCTCTTCCATTATTTGAAGGAGCTGTTCCTCAATTTTTGGCTGCACTTCAGTCCCCATGCTCCTGATCTTTGGGCATCCGGTGCGGAGGGGAGCGGGCAGGTCGGAGGGCCTCCTCATAGGACTGCACCTGGGCCTGGCCAAGGTGGCCATTAACAAGTCCAGGCAGCGGGCGGTCGAGGGGGCTGTTCAGCCCGACTGCCTGCCTCTTTTCCGTGGCTAGATTCAGGCCAGGGTATCCCTGGAGATGGAGCACACGATGTCCACCGGTACGCTTGCGGCCTTCCATGAGAGATGGGCGCCGGAGGGACTGGAGTGCATCATCACTCCCGGGAACGGAATTTTAATTTAATTTGGTAAAGTTCCCAGTTAATTTGGAAATGTGTGGGTTCTCGTGCCCTAACTAAAAGGGGGTACTTGATTTAAAAATCCTATATAAAATAGTTGTAGAGCTGTTGAGTTGTGAGTGGCTTAGCCAGTCACGTGATGTTCACAAGACTCCATAAAACCCCAGCCAGTTGAGTTCAGGGGATCCACGATGAGGCAGGTGGTTGTGAGCCTGGTGAATGAACTGGTAATGTGTAGTGTGATTGTTAAAGTTTTGCTAATAAGCCAACTAGTTCTTAATAGCATTGTGTTGCTATGAATTCTTAAGCAAAGAACCCATGAAGCAAATACATTACAGGTCTTACTAAATTGTTGCCTCGGATATGGGCAGGTTAAGGTTGCTGCATAAGTGATGCAATGTCTACTTGTGAGAGTGGCCAATGAGAATATCTAGTGTAAAACTTTAGGAACATTATTGGGTCAGTAACCAGAGGACACAAATACATATCATCAAAACAACAAAAGGAGAAGACTAGAAGATTTTTTTCCGTTTATTACGCAGCGTGCTGTTAGAACATGGCCCAACTAGAAACAGTGATGGAAGTAAATTCCATTTTTTAAAAAGGAAGTGGATAAATATTTTAAAAAGAAAAAGAATAGCATTTGGGGGAAAAAGTAGGAGAATGGTAATAACGGGATATCTCCTTCAGAGAGCCGGCGCAATGGGCTGAACAGCCTCCTTCTGCGCTGCAAGATTCCTTAATTCTATGCTTCCTTTCTTCATAAAACAGTGTAGCATCGAACTCACTGTGAGCAGCTCTGCAAGATGTCTGCTCGGAGTATTTTGTAAGGCTTGGGAAACCTCCCCCTACTCCAGTAGTTTGTTTCACTGATACCACGCAGAACCTAACCAGGGATAAGCTCTGTGATAATGTTTGTTCTTGTAATACTCGCAGTGAAATATTGCTTCAGCTGCTAAATGTGAGGTGCGGCTATTTGCTTCTCTAAATATTAGTGCGTGATTAGCTTAAGTATGTGCTCAGAATGGCAATATTTATGGAGATCAGCTTCTTATTTTTCATGCAAACTAGCATATGAACAATAAATATTTTAAACCCTGGGCAATATATTGATTCCTGGGACACTTCATGGCAAAGTAGAGCAGTATAATACGAGAGCATTGTGCTTTCAGTACCAAGGTAGAACATCTGGTTGTCAGCTCCTCAGAGATATTCATAATGTAGAGTGCCAGAGGCATGAAATGCATATATAAATGGTACACGAGGCTCGAGCAATCCCATGTCACAGTGGAAGACATTCCGTGTCCATGGGAACAGAGGTAGAGCTGCTCCGGACTATTAGTCTTAGAATAACTTTCATCGTATTTATTACATATTCATTCCAGAACTGTGCTTATTAAATGTTTTATTTTTTTTCTGCTCTAAAGACAGCAATGGATTAAAATTGAAAAGAAAGTCATTATTTATTTTTTCCACTGGTGCCTGCAGTCTTTCACGTCCCTCCTTCCGATAATCTGTCTGCCAGCAGCATGTAATGGAAATGGTAACTCGAAACAAGATACAGCACCTGTCTGGGCCCAGCTGGTTTGAATCAGGCATGTAACAATTGAAGTCACTTCAGTCATGTTTGAGAGCAGAACGAGTTGCAGCCGCACACAAATCCTTTGATTTGAGTGGGACCCCAATATTTCTTTCCCCTGATCATGCCACGTTGCTGAATAAATTGTCTACGAGGCTGAGGAGGAGGTCAAAGTCTAAGCAGTTTCAACTTGGTTGGGTTGGTAGCATTTGCAGCTCGGAGTCAGCAGGGTTTGGGTTCAAGCTTGAACATGCATTGCAGTGCAGTACTGGGGCAGTGCTGCTTTGTTGGAGGTATTGGGTAACAAATTCAACCCATTTCACGCCTGAAAAAAATTGGCAGCCAGCACAGCACGGGTGTAGGAGGGGGGTGGGGGCGTACATTGACTGCCTATTGATGCCCAAGGCCCGTCTGATTCCATATTCATGTGGGCTTGTCAATGGGTAAGCAGCCCGCCTACTTGGAACAGGCATCAATCAGGCTGCTTAAATATGAAAATCGGGGTCCTATGCTGGTTGTAGGAGCCCAATTGCAAAATTGAGGTACAAATTGGATGGAGAGTGTGCCACGCATGCTCCGCCCAGTTGTAGAAGGCATTGAGTAGCCGTGACTGCTTAGGCCCTTCAAAAAATGGCCCAGGGAATGTTGAGTTTTTATTTTTGTGGACCCAGGAGATGCAGGAGTGCCCCACCTGGGGCCTCAAACTGCGGCCCACTGTCAGCCCGCTTGAGGTCCTCCCTGGGATCACCCCTAGGATTCACAACCACCGGACGTCTCAAAGCGCTTTGCAGCCAATGAAGTACTTTTGGAGTGTAGTCACTGTTGTAATGTGGGAAACACGGCAGCCAATTTGCGCACAAGCAAGCTCCCACAAACAGCAACGTGATAATGACCAGGTAATCTATTTTTGTCATGTTGATTGAGGGATAAATATTGGCCAGGACACCCCTGCTCTTCTCCAAAATAGTGCCACAGGATCGTTTACGTCCACCTGAGATAGCAGACAGGGGCCTCATCTGGTACACTCATAATAAAGGATGAAACGGAGTACTGTGTGCAATGAGCAAGTGTGACCTTAGCTCCTTTAATAAGACCCCAGAGTGCCGGTACCTCGTGGGTGGCCTGCTTATATACCATACTCCAAGAAGTAGGCCTTCTGGTGGTCGTGTAATACAGGGTTACAAGAGGTTAAATACATATCATCCATCTCATCCGAAAGACAGTATCTTTGACAGTGCAGCGCTCCCTCAGCAGTGCACTGGAGCGTCAGCTTAGATTTATGTGCTCAAGTTTCTGGAGTGGGACAAACCCACAACCTTCTGACTCAGAGATGCGTGTGCTACCCACTGAGCCACAGCTGCCATTATTGATGAGATGTTCAATTGTCTAGTTCAGGTCGACATTAAGATCTATGGCACAATCCAAAGAAAAGTAGGGATCGTCCCTAGCGAACATCGACAAAAGTGGAATAACTCATTGCCGTTCGTGAGATTTTATTGTGAGCAAAATGTCTGCCATGTTCACCGACAACAGTCACTGCCCTTCAAACTAATTGAATGAATGTGATAACATGCCTTTGTTGTTTTTTTTTAATTTAATTTATCACAAGGCAAGGTCTCTTTAAGAACCCAGATTCTGTGAATGTAGGAGCTGCCCATGCCGTGTCAGCTCTCACCCTGTTGACAACTAGTGCAGCTTGTTCTCTCCCCTCTGTCTGCACAAGTGAGGTGAGAAAGATCCGTCAATGACAGCCAGACATGTGCATGCTCGTCTGTTTTAGACTCTTACACAGTGGATCCTGTCTGAAAGACCACCTGTGCACAGTGAATACCTGTCAGTCCCAACAGCAACAGATTCAGACTTGCACTGACATTAGAAGACCCCATCTGTAAAGACCATCTGAACCACAACTTGGTTCTGTAATAAGAGCTTCTCAGGAAACTTGGTGAGGTGAGGGGACAGGTTCGGCAGGGGGTTTTTTGGGTTAAAATTGTCCTATTTGACATGAAATGAAACAGCCTCAATGCTGGAAAATGAAAGCACAAATTTAAAATACCAGAATTGCACTGTAGCTCATTCAGTATCTCAGAAATAAGAACATAAGAATTAGGAGCAGGAGTAGGTCATTCGGCCCCTCGAGCCTGCTCCACCATTTAATACGATCTTGGCTGATCTGATCATGGACTCAGGTCCACTTCCCTGCCCACTCCCCATAACCCCTTCCCTTATCGGTTAAGAAACTGTCTATCTCTATCTTAAATTTATTCAATGTCCCAGCTTCCACAGCTCTTCCACAGAGCTTCTACCTCAACTCCACTTTCCTAAACTATCCCCATATCCCTTGATTCCCTCAATATCCAAAAATCTAGCCATCATTGTCTTGAATATACTCAAAGACTGAGCCTCCACAGCCCTCTGGGGTAGAGAATTCCAAAGATTCATCACCCTCTGAGTGAAGAAGTTTCTCCTCATCTCAATCCTAAATGGCCAACCCCTTATTTTGAGACTGTGACACCTGGTTCTAGACTCCCCAACCAGAGGAAACATCCTCCCTACATCTATCCTGTCAAGCCCTGTAAGAATTTTATATGTTTCAGTGAGATCACCTCCCATTCTTCTAAACTCTAGAGAATAGAGGCCTAGTCTACTCAATCTCTCCTCATAGGATAATTCCTCCATCCCAGGAATCAGTCTGGTGAACACTGATGTATCAGTAATCTATGCATTATGTTAGCTATGATATCAAAGTAAAGGCACGGTCACATGTGAAAAATTGAAGGAAACTGGGAAGATTCAGTGGTGCGAAAGAGGCAAGTAGCCCTGGTAATTTGACGCTAGCAGGTCAAGGAAGCCTTGAAGAGCAGGACCAGTGAGTGATTCCATCTGTTTATTTTGGAGTGGGGGGAGAAGCAGAACAGACAGCAATAAAATATGGGAGGTACTTGTCCTCCTCACTCCCTCCCCAGTTCTTGACCTCAAATGTTAACGATACACCCAAAACATGAATTGACTTTTCTCTTTCAGATGCCGGCTGACCTGCTGTATGTTCCCAGCATTGTCCGTTTTTATACCATGCTTGGCATGTTGGATTGGAAGCATTTTTCCTGAACAATCACTTCATTTTTATACATGTACTTAGAAATTACTGTGGTCAATTCTAGCAGCCAAATGCTCAACTCCTCTGTCCGCTGTTGTTGGGGAGAGATTAACACCTTTAAAAATACATGGTTACTGCCTGTGTTAAAATAGCATACAGAAGGATGTCACAGCAATGCATTAAGGTTCGGCTGCTAAAATCAGCCAGTAATTTCTAAGCAATGCATTTTTTTTTAAATGATCTTACAAATCTTTTGCTAAATGAGAGAAAATGTATTTGTTCTTTAGTCTCATTGAAGTGATGGAGAGCTTTATTTCAACAGCCGTGCATATTTTGCTATTAATTATATCCCCTCTGTTTTTACATTGTGTGCAAAAGAAGTGTTGCGTATGCAATAACTCAATAGGCTTAGTACCGTGAACTCAATCACATACGACCTGACTCTACTTTATTAGCTCTCAAAGTGAGGATTAAACATGGAGGCTTTCTTTATATATAAGGGCTGCACGTGTTTGTCTGTGGCCCAATGACCTCTGACGGTCGCTCCCGCTGGTGGCAGGTAAACCCAGGCATACATACATTACATCATTCCCCACCCCCAAGATCTTGGTATCAGTCCTATTTACAAATTGAAATGGTCCAGGGCTTTCCGCTCCCTAGTTGATCATCTCAGTTCAATTCCAGATCTGGGTGAGCTCTCCGACATTCATGACTTGAAGCTGGGTAGCCGATCTAATCGGAGTGGCAGTGTCCATATCGGGGATTGAAGGTCCAGATTCATTGACAACAGCAGTCTTCTGATGGCTGAATATGAATCGGTTGGTCATTGATGTCTTCTTCAAGCTGTTCCGGTTCGTCTGTGTGCCGCAATTTCGTCTGATCAATGCCTCCTGCATGTTTGCCCATTAGTGAGCCTGACAATAAGCACCCTGTTACTCTCCTTGGCCGTAACAGTGCCAGTGACTCACTTGAGGCCTTCACCATAATTTAGCACATACACAGGATCATTAATAGAGATGTCACGTGACACAGCAGTGTGATCATGATACCACTGCTGGATGTAGACACTTGTTTTCGACGTGATCATTAAGATCAGGGTGGACAAGCGAGAGCCTGGTCTTGAGACCTCTCTTCATCAACAGTTCAGCAGGGGGGGACCCGGGTAAGTGTGTGGGGTCTCGTCCTGTAACTAAGCAGTATGCGTGACAAGCGAGTCTGCAAAGAACTGTGAATTACACGTTTCAGACTCTGCTTGATGGTTTGGACGGCCCGCTCCACTTGATCATTGGATGCGGGTTTGAATGGTGCTTGATACCATTGAGTCTCATAAACTCTTGAAACTCCAATTCGTGAAGCACAATCCGTTGTCGCTCACAACGATGTCGGGCAGACGAACATGGCGCGAAGGCTCTCAATGGTGGCTGTGGATGTGTTGGATGACATGATTACACATTCTATCCATTTGGAATATGCATCCACCACCACCAAAAACATTTTTCCCAGGAAAGGACCGGCTTGGTCGATGTGGATCCTCGACCATGGTTTGGATGGCCACGACCACGGACTTAGCAGAGATTCCACTGGTGCATTGCTTAACTGCATGCAAGTGTTGCACTGATGCACACATGACTCCAAATCAGAGTCAATGCCAGGCCACCAAATGTGAGACCAGGCAATGGCCTTCATCATCACAATACTGGGATGGGTACTGTGTAAATCCCGTACAAATCTCTCTCTGCCTTTCTTGGGCATAACAACACGATTACCCCATAGCAAACAATCAGATTGAATGGATAGTTTGTCTTTGCGACGGTTATAAGGTTTGGTCTCATCACACAGTACCCTGGGAATGACCGACCAATCACCATTAAGGACACAACGTTTCACAACCGATAATATCGGGTCCTGGCTGGTCCAGATCTTAACTTGTTGAGCAGTGACAGGCGACCCTTCACTCTCAAAGGCATCCATGACCAACAGTAGGTCTGCGGGCATTGGTGTTTCCACCTCCGGTGTGGGCAACGGTAAACGGCTCAATGCATCGGCACAATTCTCGGTGCCAGGTCTATGGCGAATGACATAATCATAGGTGTTGTGTATGGAGAAAGAGTCAGACTGAACACTGTGAGCTCAAAGTAAAGTGTGACCTGAGTCTTTTATTGCAGGTCTCCAGAGTGCCTCTCCAATCTGTGAGGCCTCCTTAAATACCTGTGCTCCCAAGGGATTATGGATGAGCCCTCTGGTGGCTGTACAGAGTAAATACAAGTCCACATATATAACAACACTCCCCCCGACCCCCGCCCCCAAAGTCAATAGTGTAACTATTTGCAATGTGAGTCTATCTGGGGCCCTTCTTGCCCTGGTTGATCGTCTCGGTGTGAAAGCTGGTGTTGTTGAATCATTTGTTGGGCCCTCGCTGGGCTGCTGTGCAGCTGGCCTTGCTGGGATGCCTGGTGTGTTGGGCCCTGCTGGGCTGCTGTGGATGATGGGTTCTGCTTCGTGGTCAACCGTGGTGCCGGTTGCCAGTGGTGTGTATGTTGGGGGATCAAAAAAGGTAGGGTCCAAGGTGGGCTACTCAGGATAGTCCGTGAATCTGAGTTTGATTTGGTCCAAGTGTTTCCGGTGAATGAGTCCATTTGAAAGTTTGACCCGAAACACCCTATTCCCCTCTCTGGCTATGACAGTGCCGGGAATCCACTTGGGCCCTTGTCCATACTCAATACAAATACAGGATCATTGATTTCAGTCTCGCTTGACACATCTGCGCTAAATGGTATGCACTTTGTTGAAGCCGCCTGCTCTCTACCTGTTCATGTAGATCAGGGTGAACTAACGAGAGCCTTGTCTTAAGTGCTCTTTTCATGAGCAGTTCAGCAGGTGGGAGCCAAGTGATCGAGTGGGATCTTGTTGGTTAGCTAAGCAGGACTCGGGATAGGCGAGTCTGCAGTGAGCCTTCAGTTATCCTATTCAATCCTTGCTTGATGGTTTGCACTGCTCTCTCTGCCTGACCATTGGACGCTGGTTTAAACGGGGCAGATGTGACATGTTTGATCCCGTTATGGGTCATGAATTCTTTGAACTCAGCACTGGTAAAACATGGCCTGTTGTCGCTCACCAGGACATCAGGTAGGCCGTGAGTGGCAAACATGGCCCGCAGGCTTTCAGTAATGGCAGCGGACGTGCTGGCCGACATTATCTCACATTCAATCCACTTAGATACGCATCTACAACCAGAAGGAACATTTTACCCAAGAACGGGCCTGCATAGTCGACGTGTACCCTAGACCACAGTTTGGAGGGCCAAGACCATAGCGGCATCTCCCTGGGTACATTGCTTAACTGCGAGCATGTATTACATCTGTGAACGCAGGACTCTAAGCCCGCATCGATATCGGGCCACCACACGTAGGATCTGGCTATCGCTTTCATCATTACAATGCCTGGGTAGGTACTGTGGAGGTCATTGATGAAGGCGTCTCTGCCCTTCTTGGGAACCACTACTCGATTGCCCCACAGAAGACAGTCTACCTGTATTGACATTTCATCTTTGCGCCGCTGGAACGGCTTTACCTCTTCCTGCATTTCCACTGGGATACTGGACCAGCTCCCGTGAAGCACACAGCTTTTGACTAGAGATAATAAGGGGTCCTGGCTTGTCCAGGTTTTGATCTGCCGGGCAGTGATGGGTGATTGCTCACTCGCAAATGCTTCCATAACCATGGCTAGATCTGCGGGCTGTGCCATTTCCAATTCGAATTTTAGCCCAAACAGATATTGATGCATTTTCTTTACCCCATAGACACACACTAACGCTTCTTTCTCAATCATGCTGTAGGCTCTCTCAGCTTTAGACAGACTCCTGGATGCATAAGCAACTGGTTGCAGTTTTCCCAAAATTAACTTGTTGCAAAACACACTGTATGCCATATGACAACGCATCGCATGCTAGTACCAAATGCTTACATGGATCATACAACACAAGCAATTTGTTTGAGCATAACAATTTTTTCGCTTTTACAAAGGCATTTTCTTGGCTTTTGTCCCAAACCCATTCATCCCCTTTTCGTAGTAAGACATGCAGTGATTCTAACAGTGTGCTGAGACCCGGTAAGAAGTTACGAAAGTAGTTCAGGAGGCCCAGAAATGACCGCAGCTCCGTCACGTTCCGTGGCCTCGGTGCATTCTCGAGTGCCTCCGTCTTCGCCTTGGTGGGCCTGAGTCCGCTGCAATCCTCCTTCCCAAGAACTCCACTTCAGGAGCCAGGAAAACGCACTTCGAGTGTTTTAACCTGAGCCCCACGCGGTTGAGTCGATTAAGAACCTCCTCCAGGTTCTACAGATGTTCGACTGTGTTCCGACCTGTGACCAAGATGTCGTCCTGGAAGACCATGGTGTGTGGGATAGACTTCAGTAAGCTTTTCATGTTTCTCTGGAATACCGCCGCTGCTGATCGAATTCCAAACGGGCATCTGTTATAAATGAAAAGACCTTTGTGCGTGTTGATGCAGGTGAGGCTCTTCGATGATTCCTCCAGCTCCTGCGTCATGTAAGCTGAAGTCAGATCCAGCTTCGTGAACGTCTTTCCTCCTGCCAGTGTTGCGAAGAGGTCATCAGCCTTTGGTAGTGGGTATTGGTCCTGCAGGGAGAAACGATTGATAGTTACTTTGTAATCGCCACAGATTCTGACGGTGCCGTCTCCCTTGAGGACTGGGATGATAGGACTGGCCCACTCATTGAACTCGATCGGGGAAATGATGCCCTCTCTTTGCAGCCGGTCTAGCTCGATCTTTATCCTTTCTCTCATCATGTACGGTACTGCTCTCGCATTGTGATGGATAGGTCGCGCCCCCGGAATCAGGTGGATCTGCACTTTTGCTCCTTGGAATTTCCCGATGCCTGTTTCGAACAGCGAAGGAAATTTGATTAAGACCTGGGCACACGAAGTATCGTCAGCGGGCGATAGCTCTCGACATCATCCCAGTTCCAGCGTATCTTTCTCAGCCAGCTCCTGCCCGAGCAGCGTGGGACCATCGCCCGGTACCAGCCAGAATGGTAGCTTGTGCACCGCTCCATCGTAGGAGACCTTTACGGTAGCACTGCCGATTACAGGAATCAGTTCTTTCGTGTAAGTTCTTAGTCTCGTGCGAACTGGAGTTAAGACTGGCCTTGAGGCCTTGTTGCACCACAATCTTTTGAAAGTCTTTTTGCCCATGGTGGACTGGATCATGCCTGTGTCCAGCTCCATTGACACCGGGAGTCCATTTAGTTATACATTCAGCATTATCGGGGGACAATTCGTGGTAAATGTGCGCGCACCATGTACCTCTGCCTCCTCGCTCTGAGGCTCTGGTTCGTCGTGATTCTCCGTGGATCTGTCCTCCTCTGCAACATGGTGGTTTGCAGCTTTGCAGCTCGCCTGCACACTCGTGGGGGGTGTCCCATTGTTCCACAGCCCTTGCAAACGTATTCTTTGAATCGGCATGAATGTAAACGATGATCACCTCTGCAGCGCCAACAAGGTGTTAATGACCTTGCATTCATCACCCTTGATGGTGGACTCTGAGACATCTGCGGACGTGTAGCTGCAGGTATGTGTGACCTGCCCTGTAAGTTATGATTCGAAAACAACATCACTTTGTTCACAGTAATTGTAGCAGCACTTGTACGCTGAGAGATTTGCTTCATATTATCACTGGTGGCAATGAATGCCTGGGCTATCGCTATGGCCTTACTCAAGGTTGGGGTTTCCACAGTCAAAAGTTTGCGAAGTATGGTTTCGTGGCCAATGCCAAGTACGAAAAAGTCTCTGAGCATGTGCTCCAAATGTCCTTCAAATTCGCAATGTCCTGCAAGGCGTCTTAGCTCAGCAACATAACTTGCCACTTCCTGGCCTTCAAACCGTTTGTAGGTGTAAAACCGGTACCTAGCCATCAGAACGCTTTCCTTCGAGTTCAAATGCTCTCGGACCAGTGTGCACAAAGCATCGCATGATTTCTCCGTGAGTTTCGCTGGAGTGAGCAAATTCTTCACGAGGCCATATGTTGGTGCCCCATAACGGTGAGGAGGATCGCATGGTGAGGAGGATCGCCCTTCGTTTGGCAGCTTTCTCTTCCCCTTCTAGCTCGTTGACCTTGGGACTCCAGGGGATGAGCCCTCTGGTGGCTGTACAGAGTAAATACAAGTCCACATATATAACAATAGGAAGATAATGTCAGCGCCCACCTCTCAATGCGGGACGACGCGTTGGTATTGATACCTCTATGCTTTGAAAACAGAGATATAAACGGCTTGTGATCGGTTTCAAGCTCGAAATGAAGCCCAAACAGATACTGGTGCATCTTTTTAATCCCATATACGCAGGCTAAAGCTTCTTTCTCTACCATGCCGTAGGCTCTTTCCACTTTAGTCATGCTTCTCGACGTGTATGCAACGGGTTTTAGTTTGCCCAACTCATTGGATTGTTGGAGCATGCAACTAACCCCATGTGATGAAGCATCACAGGCCAATACTAAATGCTTGCACGGGTCATAATATACCAGCAACTTGTTGGAACAAAGCAGATTTCTAGCCTTCTCGAAGGCCCTGTCTTGAGATACACCCCAAACCCAGTTGTCGCCTTTTCTGAGCAGCATGTGCAGTGGCTCTAATAATGTGCTCAATTTAGGTAAGAAATTACCGAAGTAGTTGAGAAGACCAAGGAACGAACGCAGCTCCGTCACATTCTGGGGTCTGGGTGCATTTTTGATGGCCTCTGTTTTCGAGTCCGTAGGCCTGATGCCGTCTGCAGCAATCTTCCTTCCCAGGAATTCGACTTCCAGTGTCATAAAGATGCACTTTGAACGTTTCAGCCTGAGCCCCATTTTGTCCAGGTGAAATAGAACCTCTTCCAGGTTGTGCAGGTGTTCGGCAGTGTCACAACCTGTGACCAGAATGTCGTCTTAGAACACCACGGTTCTAGGGAATGACTTCAGTAAACTCTCCATTTCTTTGAAATATGGCTGCAGCCGAGCGAATTCCAAAAGGGCACCTGTTGTAAATGAACAGCCCTTTATGCGTATTGATGCACGTAAGTTTCTTCGACAATTCAACAAGCTCCTGTGTCATATAGGCCGACGTCAGATCCAATTTGGTGAACGACTTTCCCCCGGCTAGCCTTGCAAACAGGTCATTAGCCTTCGGTAACGGGTACTGATCCTGTTTCGAAACTCGTATGATCGTAACCTTGTAGTCTCCACAAATCCTGACAGTGCCATCACTCTTCAACACAGGAACAATGGGACTAGCCCATTCGTTAAATTCAACCGGTGAAATGACCCCTTCACGTTGGAGTCTGCCCACTTGAATTTTGACCTTCTCCCTCATCATGTACGGAACCGCCCAGGCTTTGTGATGGACGGGTCTTGCATCCGAGTCCAGGTGGATCTGCACTTTGGCTCCCGTGAAGTTGCCAATGCCTGGTTCAAATAGTGAGGGAAATTTGCTCAGCACTTGAGCACATGAAGCATCATCCATCGATGACAAATCCAGTTCCACTTTATTTTTTTGAGCCAACTCCTGCTGAACAGCGTTGGACCATTGCCTGGAACGATCTAAAGTGATAGATCATGAACCGCCCCATCGTACGACACCTTGACTGCTGCACTGCCAATCACTGGTATGATCACTTTGGTGTGGGTACGCAATTTTGCATTTACTGGACTCAGCTTGGGTTTCACGGCCTTGGCGTTCCACAGCTTTTCGAAAGCCCTCTGGCTCATAATTGACTGACTTGCACCTGTTTCTAATCCCATAGATACTGGCACACCATTCAATTTTACTTCAATCATTATTGGTTGGCTCTTTGTCAGGAACAAATGTACACTATACACTTCATCCTCGGGTATCTCGGGTTGCATTGCCGGATCTGCTCCGGATCGGTCATCATCATCCACGTGGTGTGTCACAGCACGCTTGCTGAGCTGCGGACACATCTGCTGAAGGTGTCCCATTTTTGCACAGCCTCTACAAATATACTGTCTGAAACAGCACTAATGAGGCCGATGATTGCCCCCACAAAGCCAACAGGGTGAAATCGGATTCGTGCCCAATGGCGGACTTCGAGCAGCTACAGGTTTCGCAAACACAGTCGGGTAGGCCCTGTCAGGTGCAGCTCTGCCAACCGACGACACAATCTGGTGCACAGTACTTGCCGTGGAGTTCCGAATCTGCGAGGACATCTGCTTTGTACTATCGACCGTGGTCAGGCAAGCCTGGGCGATCGTGATGGCCCTGCTCAGATCCAGCATCTCCGCAGCCAGCAGCTTCCGCAGGATCACCTCGTGGTTTATGCCTATTACAAAGACATCGTGCAGCATGTCTTCCAACGTGGTTCCAAACTTACACGGCCCAGCGAGACGTCTCAGGTCAGCAACAAATTCTGCCACGTCCTGGCCCTCAGAACGAACATGCTTATAAAAGCGATTTCTCGAGCTCATGATGCCTTCTTTAGGTTTGAGATGGTCCCGAATCAGAGCACACAATTCCTCATAGGCCTTTTCCATTGGCCGTGCAGGTGAAAGCAGATTCTTTATGAGGCCATAGATTTTTGGACCACAAACCGTGAGGAAAACCACCCTGCGCCTAACTACGTCAGCGTCTTCATCCATCTTGTTGGCCATAAAGTACTGGCCGAGGCAATCTGTAAAATCCTCCCAGTCTTCTCCCTCCACGAATCGCTCCAGGATTCCAATGGTGATCATTTTTTTTTTGTTGTGAAATTTCATATTGTGCCTCGTCGCCAAATGTTGCAAATGCAATAACTCAATAGGCTTAGTACTGTGAAATCAATCAGGTGTGATCTGATTCTACTTTATTAGCTCTCAAAGTGAGGATTAAACATGGAGGCTTTCTTTATATACAAGGGCTGCACCTGTGTGTCTGTGGCCCAATGACCTCCGACGGTCACTCCCCCTGGTGGCAGGTAAACCCAGGCATACATACATTACAAGAAGCCTTTGTAATAAGTATTGATGCATGAACAGAATGTTAATATAATGTGTTGTACTGCACTTAAACTTAAATTTAAAAATAAAATTGCTTTCTACAGTTGCATTAAAGCCACCATTATCAAAACACATTACATTGCTTCGTTATCTCTGAATAACTGACTATATAAGTGATTTCTGACTGTTAAATAGCTAGCTCATTGTGAGATAGTGTGAAAATTACATTCAGACATTAACACATGAATATTTGTACAAAATTCCTCTGGCCACTATCTTTATGAAGGTGTTAACCCATTTATTGAAATAGAAGCGAGGTTTAATCCCTCCATTAAAAAAAGCAGATGGAGGATTTTGATATGAGTGCAGTCAATGTTTGTACAATAAAAGTGACCTGCCTAATTTCCAATCTAATTTACTTCTCTCTTCTTTCTCCAAAGTCTATATAATTAAATTCTTTTGAGATCCTGAAACAAAAGTGACAGAAAATCAGGAGGAAAAGTGGCAAGGTCGATGGTTCAAATACAGAGAAACTTTGAGAATACCTGGGCCTCCTCGAACAGGGTAGCTTCATCCAGTCAAAACACAAGATTTCACCACTGTCCTGGTTAGATTTGATACAGTGGCTTTTCACAGAGGGAAATGTGGATTTGTGGACTCACACCATGCCAACACAGGAGAATGAATCAACTCACATGTAACTCAGCAATAAAGTAATGGTTGAAATGTGGGCTGGCCATGGTAAATCCACAGCCCAGTGTGGTGCTGAACTATCTCTTCTTCTTCGGCAGTCCCTCGGAGTCGAGGATGATTTGCTTCCACACTAATACGAGTTCTCAGCTGACTGATGGGACCAATGCGGGACCTACAGTCTCCGTCACAGGTGGGGCAGATGGTGGTTGGAGGGACGGGTTGGGTGGGGTGTTTGGGTTGTCATGCGCTCCTTCTGCTGTTTGCCCTTGGCTTCTGCTTTCTCCCGGCGAAGAAACTCGAGGTGTTTGGTGCCTTCCCGGCTGCTTCTCCTCCACTTTGAGCAGTCTTGGGCCAGGGATTCCCAGGTGTCGGTGGGAATGTTGCACCTTTTCAAGAAGGATGTTGCAGTTTTTCGAAGAGCTGCTGAACTACACAACGTAGGAAGCTCCTAAGCTCATACCCCAGTCGCTGTTGTTTGAGCTTATCTTAGCCAAGACAGTGTCAGCGCTCACAGGTTAAGGAAGGAGAAACCATCCAGGATGTTCACTCCTAATTGCTGGCCAGTAACCCGAGCTAGAAATTCCGCATGTGTTGATCAAGCTTGGATGTGATGTTCTCCATGATGGAATATGCTGCCAACATTCGCAGTAACATTTTTTAACAGTAATTTATCTCAGAGAGAAAACGACCATCTATCCTGCCAATGTTCCCTTTTACCTTGTAAGATATTTCTACGTCGTTTTAATAACCATATCATTTCGGGTGCCGAGAACTTTTCTGTTTCTTTTTTTGAAATGTCTTAAGGGTCTGTGTTCAACCTCCTGCTTTAATAGCTTGCTTCATAGCTACACCCAGACAGGGAGAATGGCCACCTGAACAAGCTGCCTGAAGGCTGAAAATACCTGTAAAATTTCACCCCAACGTGAAGCAGTGCATTCCAGAGAGGAGGGGGAGAACATTGATGTGTGGTTGGAAAAAAAATCATTCTCTGACTCTGATTACTTTGTTCTCTTTGGATTAATGTAGCTCCTCATGCATCCACTAGAAAGGGGTAGGGAGAGGAGACGAGGATAGAACCACATCGACTCTCAGAGAGACATTGTTACAAGGTGCACAAAATGTAATGTTCAAGTTCTGGGACAAGCAGGCCGGAAGATTGGCTTCTGCCCTCACTAACTGTGATTTTCCAATTGTTAAAGCGAGCAGGCAGATGCAAGAATCTCTGGGCTGCAGTGTTTCTAGTTAGCATTGGAATGGCTAAAATAGTCCAATAACAATGTTGTTCCTAATGCAAAATTAGAAACTTTCTTTTTGATGTTTTGTAATCTCGCTTGGATGCTAGAATTTCCACGAGGATTCCCTGGTCTCCTGCCAGAGCTTTGGCAGAAGATCAGTGGGAACCCCGGAGAAACAATGTAAACAACTGCTTAGGCTGTCGCTCTGGGGGTTTCTGCTGATCTACCAGCAGAATTATGACAGAAGATTGAGAGATCACTTGTGTAGAGGGTAGAAATTACAGTTGTGCGCAAGTTTAATGCACTCGTAATTAAATTCCTCTTTCTGCTATTTTAGCAAAGCCACATTAGTAAGCAAGTTAACAGGCCAGTTAAAATAGTCTTGATACAAATTTAATATGATTTGATACAACTGCATTGAGCATTCATACACAATAATGCTGCCAGCGATTTGTAGCCTCAATTCTCTCAAGTATAATTATTTCACCCATCTTTTCAAAGTAGTTTACAATATTCAAAAAAATGCTCACTGTCGCTAATTTGGGATGAATTTTACCTAATGACAAATGCAGGGAGATGAACACTTATTTTTGAAACGCCCTCCGGGAGGATGGATACTTCATCACCATCCCTGCGCATGTTCCACAGTAAAACCATCCTCCTAGGTCTGCACAGCTGCAAAAGACCCAGTAGGTCAAATGAAAAACGGCATAACAATCTCCAAAGCTTGCTAGGTTTGGAGTAGAGCCTACGGAGGTTAATAACGTGAGCCTTTGGCACAGTGGTAGCACTCCCACCTCTGGGCCAGAAGGTGCAGGATTCGAATCCCACTCCAGACAGTCCCGACATGTGGAGTCAGAGCTCTGGCTTTGAATTCTGCGGGATACTTGTGTCCGGTGGGTGTTGGTGCCCCTCCCCTCATTGTATGTGTTGTGGGAGCAGATAAATCCCTCCTGCCGTGTAGGACTAACCACCCTATCGGCTGGTATAAAGATGGTTATGGCCATGGAAGGAGTGTTAACATGGTCAGTCAGACTGTTCATGAGCTTGTGAATCCTTCCACTGATTCCCAAACGGAACAACGAGAAGACACAGGAAGCTCTCATCCTATATTCGGTTCTTGCTGAAGCTGCTGATTGACTTATGTTTTGCTCGCTATCATGCATAAACTGCTCGCCCAGGATTGGGTTGGTGCTCTGGGACTTCACTGTGCTGGACAATGAGCTGCTGTAAATGCTCAGACTGCCCAGTCATTGTTGTGAGCCTGTCTAGTATTTAGAAAGGGTGTCTGATTGGGCTGAATTTGTTTTCAACTCCACGTCCTTGTTCCTGCTGTCTCCCAAACCCAGCTTGTTTTTTTTATTTCCCAGCTGATCCACCCCACCCCCGACCCTTGTCCCGCCCCAGTAGGAGACAAACTTCCACATGGGAGTGACAGCAAGAGAGGTGCGAACCAACTTGGACCACGGCAAGACTAAGCAGAGCTGTTGAATTCACAAAATAGATCTTTCCAAATAGCCATTGGATGCAACAAAATTAGCATGCAAAGCCAATGGCCGTCTGGAATAGTAAACAGAACTGCAAGGGTAACAGCTTCCATTTTCACAAAAAGCAGGTCTATGTTAGAATGCACAAACTATTTTAACAGTTGGTGATATTTTAATTCCATACACATGCTAACAATTCTGGCCAGTGCAAAGAAACCGATGTAAAATACAATGGCCCCGAACTTGGTGGGCTCACCACCCGTTGCCGCCGAGTTTTCTGGGCGGTCTTCCTTCGGTGCCAGTTTGGTGTAGGCCCCCCCGCCGGCAGGGGAGGGAAGACCACTGGGAACCGCCCGCTGACGTCCGCTGGCACGCAAGGTGTGTAAGTGACCTCCCGCCTGCCAAGCTGCCAGTTTGCTCCGGGCAGGAGTTGGTGGCAGCAGGGGAAAGGATCGCTGCATGGAGGTAGGTCTAACCTCAACGGGAAGTATGAAGACCGGCAAAAAAAGGTTAATAAACTTCTTTTTTTTTACAGCGCTTCAGGATATTATTGTGCTCCTAACACAGGTGAGGCTGCACACAGGGAGATTAAAGTAACAGTGACCTCAGTCTTTATTAAGACAGTCCAGAGTGAGGAACAGGCCTTAGGGGCCGGCTTATATACAGTGCTCCCAAGGGATGCTGGAATCCCTTGAGACTTCAGGGGATGCGCTCCCTGGTGGCGGAACATGGGAGTGCATGCTTTAAAGATACACAACATCACTCCCCCGCCAAAGTCAAAGTGAAAACTATTTACAAGGTGAAGCGGTCGGGAGCCTTTCTTTCCCAGGTGGACCACCTCGGTACAAATGTCTGTTCTGGTGTGTTGGCTGTGCCTTCGCTGGGCTGGCATGTTGTTGGCCCTGCAGGGCTGCCAGGTGAGCCTGGCCTTGCTGGGCATGATGGGTTCAATTTCCTGGTCCGGGGTAGTGTCATTGATCCTTTGGGTGTATGTTGTGGGCTCGAAAAAGGTTGTGTCTGCTGTGGGTTGTTCAGTGCAGTCTGTGAACCGCAGCCTCGTTTGGTCCAGGTGCTTTCTGCAAATTTGTCCATTGTCTAGTTTGACTACAAACACCCTACTCCCTTTTTTAGCTATCACCATGTCCGCGATCGACTTGGGACAATGTCCATAATTTAGCACATACACAGGGTCATTCAGATCAATTTCCCGTGACACAGTGGCGCGACCATCATTTACATTTTGTTATTGCCACCTGCTCTCTACCTGATCATGCAGGTTGGGGTGAACCTGCGAGAGTCTGGTTTTAAGTGTCCTTTTCATGAGTAGCTCAGCCGGGGGCACCCCTGTGAGCGAGTGGGATCTCGTGCAGTAGCTGAGCAGTACTCGGGACAGGCGGGTTTGGAGTGAGCCTTCTGTGACTTGTTTGATTGTTTGTACTGCCCGTTCTGCCTGCTCATTGGAGACTGGTTTAAATGGGGCCGAGGTGACATGTTTGATCCCATTGCGGGTCATGAATTATTTAAATTCGGCACTGGTGAAACATGGCCCATTGTCACTGACCAGTATGTCAGGCAGGCCATGGGTGGCAAACATGGCCCTCAGGCTTTCAATGGTGGTGGTGGCAGTGCTTCCCCACATTATTTCACATTCCATCCATTTTGAAAAAGCATCCACCACCACCAGGAACATTTTACCGAGAAACGGGCCCGCATAGTCGACATGGATCCTCGACCATGGTCTGGAGGGCCAGGACCACAAACTTAGTGGTGCCTCTCTCGGCGCGTTGCTCAACTGAGCACACACACTGCATTGCCGTACACAGGACTCTAAGTCAGAGTCGATACCGGGCCACCACACGTGGGATCTGGCTATCGCTTTCATCATTACTATACCCGGGTGTGTGCTGTGGAGATCCGAGATGAACGTCGCCCTGCCCTTTTTTGGTAGCACTACGCGGTTACCCCACAACAGGCAGTCTGCCTGAATCGACAGCTCGTCCTTTCGCCGCTGGAACAGATTGATTAGCTCTTGCATTTCAACGGGGATGCTGGCCCAGCTCCCATGCAGTACACAGTTTTTTACTCGGGACAGCAGAGGATCTTGGCTGATCCAAGTCCTAATCTGGTGGGCCGTGACAGGTGATTTATTATTTTCAAACACTTCCATGACCATCAACAAGTCTGCGGGCTGCGCCACCATCAACAAGTTTGCAGGCTGCGCCATTTCCACCCCCGTGGTGGGCAATGGTAGCCGACTGACAGCATCCACACTGTTCTCGGTGCCTGGCCTGTGGCGGAAGGTATAGTTATACGCTGATAGCGCGAGTGCCCACCTTTGAATGCAGGCTGAGGCATTAGTATTTATCCCCTTGTTTTCAGCGAACAGGGATATGAGGGGCTTGTGATCGGTTTCCAGCTCAAATTTGAGGCCAAACAGGTACTGATGCATTTTCTTTACCCCGAACGCACATGCTAATGCCTCTTTCTCAATCATGCTGTAGGCCCTCTCGCCTTAGACAAGCTCCTGGAGGCATAGGCAACAGGTTGCAACTTCCCTGCAATGTTAGCTTGTTGTAATACACACCCGACTCCGTATGACGACACATCACATGCTAGCACAAGTCTTTTACATGCAGATTGTTGGAGCATAAAATGTTTCTGGCTTTCTGAAAAGCAATTAATTGGTTTTTTCCCCATACCCAGTTCTGACCTTTATGCAATAATACATGCAGGGGCTCCAAGAGGGTGCTTAACCCCGGTAGGAAGTTACCAAAATAGTTGAGTCCCAGGAACGACCGCAGCTCCGTGACGTTCTGTGGCCTGGGCGCATTCCTGATAGCCTCTGTCTTGCTGTCTGTGGGCCGAATGCCGTCTGCCGCGATCTTTCTCCCCAAAAACTCCACTTCTGTTGCCATGAAAACACATTTCGACCTCTTCAGCTGCAGCCCTACGCAATCCAGTCGCTGGAGGACCTCCTCCAGGTTTTGTAGGTGCTCGACGGTGTCCCGACCCGTGACCAATATGTCGTCCTGAAAACCCACCATGCGTGGTACCGACTTGAGTAGGCTCTCCATGTTTCTCTGGAAGATCGCTGCAGCCGACCGAATTCCAAATGGGCATCTGTTTTAGATGAACGGTCCCTTGTGCGTGTTAATGCAGATGAGGCTCTTCAAAGACACCTCCAGCTCCTGCGTCATGTAGGCCGAAGTCAGGTCGAGCTTGGTGAACGCCTTGCCTCCTGGCAGCGTCGCAAATAGGTTGTCTGCCTTAGGTCGCCGGTATTGGTCCTGTCGCGAGCAACGATTAATAGTTACTTTATAATCGCCACAAATCCTGACGGTGCCATCACTTTTGAGTACTAGAACAATCGGGCTGGCCCACTTGCTGAATTCCACTGGAGAGATGATACCCTCGCATTGCAGCCTGTCCAGCTCGATTTCCACTCTCTCCCTCATCATGTGAGGTACTGCTCGCGCCTTGTGGTGAATGGGTCATGCCTCTGGAACCAAGTGGATCCGCAACCTTCGCCCCGGAAAAGTTTCCAATGTCTGGCTCAAAAAGGGAAGGAAATTTGTTCAGAAGCTGGGTATATGAGGCCTCATCGACATGTGATAGCGCTCGGATGTCATCCCAGTTCCAGCGGATTTTGCCCAGCCAGCTCCTTCCAAGCAGTGTGGGGCCATCGCCCGGGACAATCCAGAGTGGCAGTTCATGCACCATGCACTCATAGGTGGCCTTGACCATGGCGCTGCCCAGGACAGTGATGAGCTCTTTGGTGTACATTCTCAGTTTCGTGTGGATGGGCTCAGGGCTGGTCTGAGTGCATTGTTGCACCACAGTCTCTCAAACATCTTTTTACTCATGATGGATTGGCTAGCGCCAGTGTCCAGTTCCATGGCTACGGATAAGCCATTCAATTTTGCATTTAGCATTGTAGGTGGACATTTCGTCGACAATGTGTGCACCCCGTGTACTTCAGCATCTGCCTCCTCTCTCTGAGGCTCAAAATTGCTTTGATCCACCATGGACCGATCTTCCTCTGTCACGTGGTGGTTAGCAGGTTTTGCAGAGCTTGCAGCTCGTCTGCAAGCTCATTGGAGGTGCCCCATTGTTCCACAGCTCTTGCAAACATATCCTTTGAAGCGGTATGAATAGGCTGAATGGAAGCCTCCACAACGCCAAGAAGGTGTGAATTGCCTTGCATTCATCCTTTGTTGCGGACTCAGTCATCTGGGTCACTTGAGGCCTGCTGGCAGTTGCAGACTAGTGGTTTCTGCCCTGTACATTTCTGCTCGTAAACACAGTTCCAGTTAATTTATGAACATTGCTAGCACTTGTGTGCTGAGAGATTTGTTTGGTATTATCACTGGTGGACATAAACGCCCGTGCTATCGCAATGGCCTTACCAAGGGTCGGTGTCTCTACAGTCAAAAGTTTTCGTCGGATGATCTTGTGGCCAATGTACAGTACAAAAAAGTCTCTGAGCATCTGCTCCAGGTAGCCATCAAACTCACATTGTCCTGCAAGTCGCCTGAGCTCGGCAACGTAGCTCGCCACTTCCTGATCTTCAGATCGCTGGCACGTGTAGAACCGATACCTCGCCATCAGCACACTCTCCCTCGGGTTAAGATGGTCCCGAACCAGTGTACACAGCTCCTCATACGACTTATCTGTGGGTTTCACCAGAGCCAGAAGATTCTTCATGAGGCTGTAGATCGGTGCCCTGCAGACTGTGAGGAGGACCGCTCTCCTTTTTGCAGCGCTTCCTTCTCCGTCCAGCTCGTTGGCTACAAAGTACTGGTCTAGCCATTCGACATAGGCTTCCCAGTCCTCACCCTCCGAGAACTTCTACAGGATGCCCACAGTTTGCTGCATCTTTGCGTTGGATTCATATTCTCGTTGCCAGTTATTGTGTTCCTAACACAGATGAGACTGCACACAGGGAGGTTAAAGTAACAGTGACCTCAGTCTTTATTAAGACACTCCAGAATGAGGAACAGGCCTTATGGGCTGGCTTATATACAGTGCTCCCTTGGGACTTCAGGGGATGCGCTCCCTGGTGGCAGAACATGGGAGTGCATGCTTTGCAGATACACAACAGATGGGGTCCCCTGAAGGTTGTCCAGTGTTTTTTTTTCACGTATATTTTTATTTTTATGTGTTCCCCCTCTCCCTGATTCCGATTCAATCCTTGGCGGTACTTTGGCAAGGATTGCATTTGGCAAGGATTGCATTTGCCGCCGAGATTGGGAGCCGCCCAGATTCATGGCGTAAGTCATATTTTTGGCGGCGGGTGGTCTTTCCAGGACTTTTCAACGAAACTGTTATGTATGTAAACATTGTAACTGTGTAAGACTTGCCACCAGAAGCCGCAACTGTTGGAAGCCCAATGGGTCACCTGCACACCTTGTGCAAGGGAGTATAACAGATTGTCTGCCATGCTGCTTAGGCACTCTGGAGTTGTATTAAAGAGACTAAGGTCACATTAGTTTTAGCTCAAAGTACTCAGTCTTGTGGAGTTCTTCCATACTTAACAGAAACTCCCACCCAAAGTGCTGTCAGGATCTCAGCAGTCCTTTGGGTGGCACTTGGGTGGAACTTAGCTTCCACTAAGTTTGGGCCCTTTAAAAGGAATAACAACCAAAACAGTGGATTATTTCTCTTCCTAATCAGCCACCCCAATAATTGTTCACAATGCAGTAACACACTTCTCCATCCTCTCGAAAAATGCAAAGCCACATGGCAAACTCCGCTAGCGTAATGGCAAGAGGTATGGATAGGAATTGTGATGGTCGTACTCCAATGGGCTCACTCCCAAAGGACAAACAAAATTAGACTGTGATTTATGCTTGAATAATGAACTGGTACAAATTACCGTTACTGTACCAATGCTTAATGCTCTGGTACCAAGTTCCTCACTCTGCCATTTATATAACATTGCATTAGCATATATAACATGTTACATATAACTTTTATAAGATGCATTAGCCCATCTATTTTTGCATTTATTTCTTTTAAATGGGTTAAACACCAGCATTAAAATAACAGAGCCCATCAAGTGTTCATATGACAGCATAATTGAGAGCCAGTTCTACCCTATGTGTTCAAGGTTAGGCATTCATGGGGATTGCCTCTATTCCTCTAATGGCCTGCTACTGAGGTAGTATTTATTGCATATCCCTGTTTGCCCTGAGGGCTACAAGAGTCAACTGTGTAGTGTAAGACTGGAGTTAAATATAGGCCAGACTAGCTGGAGCAGCAGGGCATTCGTGAACCATCCAGCAGCCTGCTAGATTTATTACATTCAGTTTTATAACCTTTATCATTTTTATCCATTATGTATTCTGGGTTGTTAGTCCAATACCATAACTATTAGTTAGCCTGTAGATTATTTACAATAATCATTGCAATCAATACTCGCTGCAATGCTTCATCTCACGCTCAACAAGCTACCCGCTGGAGTGGAACTAAACTATAGAACCAGTGGGAACCTGTTCAACCTTCGTCGCCTCCAGGCTAGATCCTAGACCAACCCATCCTCTGTCATCGAACTACAGTACATGGACGATGCTTGCGTCTGCGCACATTCAAAGGCTGAACTCCAAGCCATCGTCAACATCTTCACCAAGGCGTACGAAAGCATGGGCCTTGCATTAAATATCCGTAAGACAAAAGGTCCTCCACCAACTTGACCCTGCCACACGGGACTGCCCCCCGGTCATCAAAATCCACGGCACGGCCATGGACAACGTGGACCACTTTCCATACCTCGGGAACCTACTATCAGCAAAGGCAGACATCGCCAACGAGGTCCAACACCGCCTCCAGTGCACCAGTGCAGCCTTCGGTCACCTGAGGAACAGAGTGTTCGAAGACCAGGCCCTCAAATCTGGCACCAAGTTTATGGTCTGCAGGGCTGTAGTGATGCCCGCCCTCCTGTATGGCTCAGATACATGAACCAGATACAGTAGACACCTCAAATCACTGGAGAAATACCACCAACGATGTCTCCGCAAGATCCTGCAAATCCCCTGGGAGGATAGATGCACCAACATCAGGCCAACATCCCCAGCATCGAAGCACTGACCACTCGACCAGCTCCATTGGGCGGGCCACATTGTCTGCATGCCCGACACAAGACTCCCAAAGCAAGCGCTCCACTCGGAACTCCTACACGGCAAGCGATCCCCAGGTGGGCAGAGGAAATGTTACAAGGACACCCTCAAAGCCTCCTTCATTAAGTGCAACATCCCCATCGACACCTGGAAATCCCTGGTTAAAGACTGCCCTAAGTGGAAGAAGAACATCCGGGAGGGTGCTGAGCACCTCGAGTCTCCTCACCGAGAGCATGCAGAAAACAAATGCATGCAGTGGAAGGAGTGTGCGGCAAACCAGTCCCACCCACCCTTTCCTCCAATGACTGCCTGTCCCACCTGTGACAGAGACTGTAATTCCTGTATTGGACTGTTCAGTCACCTGAGAACTCACTTTGAGAGTGGAAGCAAGTCTTCCTTGATTTCAAGGGACTACCTATGATGATGAGATTATTTGGCTCAATCCTGTCCTCACTACATGTCTAAACCAGTGCACATCCCTGCAAGATCCATTGGATTGTGATTAGGAGTGTGTGTGTGTGCATGTGCAGTTAGTGCAAAGTTGCATCTGCTTTGCTTTGAATTGTGCCATGCATTATTGTTTTACACCCGAGCAGGGAAATGCAGTTTCACAGTTTCTTAATTCATTCTTGTGATGTGGGCGTTGCTGGCAAAGGTGGCATTTATTGGCTATCTCGAATTTCTCTAACTGGTGGTGGGACTTCTACTTGAACCGCTGCAATCCATGTGGTAAACGTGCTCCCACAGTCCTGTTCGGTCAGAAGTTGCAGGATTTTGATCCAACAACAATTAAAGATCAGCGATATATGTCCAAGTCAGGATGGTCTCTGACATAGAAAAAAACATAGAAAATAGGTGCAGGAGTAGGCCATTCGGCCCTTCGAGCCTGCACCGCCATTCAATAAGATCATGGTTGATCATTCCCTCAGTACCCCGTTCCTGCTTTCTCTCCATACCCATTGATCCCTTTAGCCGTAAGGGCCATATCTAACTCCCTTTTGAATATATCCAAGGAACTGGCATCAACAACTCTCTGCGGCATGGAATTCCACAGGTTAACAACTCTCTGAGTGAAGAAGTTTCTCCTCATCTCAGTCCTAAATGGCCTACCCCTTATCCTAAGACTATGTCCCCTGGTTCTGGACTTCCCCAACATCGGGAACATTCTTCCCGCATCTAACCTGTCCAGTCCCGTCAGAATCTTATACGTTTCTATGAGATCCCCTCTCATCCTTCTAAACTCCAGTGAATAAAGGCCCAGTTAATCCAGTTTCTCCTCATATGACAGTCCAGTCATCCCTGGAATCAGTCTGATGAACCTTGGCTGCACTCACTCAATAGCAAGAATGTCCTTCCTCAGATTAGGAGACCAAAACTGAACACAATATTCCAGGTGAGGCCTCACTAAGGCCCTGTACAACTGCAGTAAGACCTCCCTGCCCCTATACACAAATCCCCTAGCTATGAAGGCCAACATACCATTTGCCTTCTTCACCACCTGCTGTACCTGCATGCCAACTTTCAAAGATTGATGAACCATGACACCCAGGTTTCGTTGCACCTCCCCTTTTCCTAATCTGCTGCCATTCAGATAATATTCTGCCTTCGTGTTTTTGCCCCCAAAATGGATAATCTCACATTTATCGACATTATACTGCATCTGCCCACTCACCTAACCTGTCCAGGTCACCCTGCAACCTCTTGGCGTCCTCCTCACAGCTCACACCACCACCCAGTTTAATGTCATCTGCAAACTTGGAGATATTACACTCAATTCCTTCATCTAAATCGTTAATGTATATTGTAAAGAGCTGGGGTCCCAGCACTGAGCCCTGCGACACTCCACTAGTCACTGTCTGCCATTCTGAAAAGGACCCGTTTATCCTGACTCTCTGTTTCCTGTCTGCCAACCAGTTCTCTATCCACGTCAGTACATTACCCCCAATACTTTGATTTTGTACACCAATCTCTTGTGCGGGACCTTGTCAAAAGCCTTTTGAAAGTCCAAATGCACCACATCCACTGGTTCTCCCTTGTCCACTCTGCTAGTTACATCCTCAAAAAATTCCAGAAGATTCGTCAAGCATGATTTCCCTTTCATAAATCCATGCTGACTTGGTCCGATCCTGTCACTGCTTTCCAAATGCGCTGCTATTTCATCCTTAATGATTGATTCCAACATGTTCCCCACGACTGATGTCAGGCTAACCGGTCTATAATTACCCGTTTTCTCTCTCCCTCCTTTTTTAAAAGGACTTAGAAGCGAACTTGGGTGGGGGGGGCGATGGTGTTCCCATACACCTGCTTGTCCTTCTAGGTGCTGGAGGTCGTGGGTTTGCAAGGCTAGACCACACCCCCTAATAACACAGGGCTCCATCTGTGTTGCACTGAAGTATGAACCCAGATTATGTGTGTTTGTGGGGCTTGATCCCACAATCTTCTGATTTAGAAATGAGAGCATTACCCATTGGGCCAAGCTGATACTTAACCATTTATAACCATTACACATTGATACCTTAATGGGATATGCCAGCAGCAGAATAATACACAGTGCATTAGATGGTATAATGCTTCTGCCCTTATAAGAACATAAGAAATAGGAACAGGAGTAGGCCATACGACCCCTCAAGCCTGCTCCGCCATTTAATAAGATCATGGCTGATCCAGTCATGGACTTATGAATAATACCACAGGAGACCTCCAAATCATTTTTTTTTTTAAGGACTGGAGTCCAGTCACTGCAGGAAAAATATCACTTAAGTGTCAACTGTGGCTCAGTGGGTAACACCCTCACCTCTGAGTCAGAAGGTTGTGCGTTCAAGTCCCACTCCAGGGACTCGAGCACAAAAATCTAGGCTCACACTCTAGTGCAGTGCTGAGGGAGCACTGCACTGTCAGAGGTGCCGTCCTTCGGATGAGACGTTAAACTGACGTCCCGCCTGTGCACTCAGGTGGGCGTAAAAGATACCATGGCACTATTTTGAGGAAGAGAGGGGAGGTTATCCTTGGTGTCCTGACCAATATTTATCCCTCAATCAACATCACTAAAAACAGATTATCTGGTCATTATCACATTGCTGTTTGTGGGAGCTTGCTGTGTGCAAATTGGCTGCCGCGCTTCCTACATTATAACAGTGACTGCACTCCAAAAGTACTTCATTGGCTGTAAAGAGCTTTGAGATGTCAGGTGATCGTGAAAGGCGCTATAAAAATGCAAGTCTTTCTTTTTCTTTTTTATTTCTGATCTATGACATGTGAAATGCAATAATGCAATAACTGTAAGAAAAATATTATTTTATCTAGTGTTTCCTGTTTTACTGATTGCACTTGCTCTGTTGAAAATTCAGCACAAAAAGAAAGAGATCCGGATCAAATCAACAATACAAAAAGAGCCTCATTATCCCAGATGTCACTGTTGTCCCCTGGGTGTGGTGAAAATTGTTGCTGAGGGAGGAAATTTTAACCCCAAAAAATGGGTGGGTTGGGGTCGGGTGTGAGGTTAAACAAACTGAATCCTGATCTCAACATGCCCAGCTCTGGTTTTAAAGGAGGTGGGATGGGTGGGTGGGCCGAAACAGCCATCTGACCCCCAGAAGGCAGTTTGGCACTTCAAATATCATAATGAGGCTCCGTGCCTCATTTGGAAGCACTATTTTAAAGTTAGCTCTGGCGGCCGAGGTTTCCCAGGTCTCAGGAAACCCGCCAGCTAAAGGAAGACAAGGACTGCAGGATCCAGGAGGTTAGTGCCTTTCCACTTACCAGCTGGATCCAGAGTTGCTGCCTCGCCAATCCCCCACGATCGGACATTCTCCACCCCCCACCCCCGCCAACAGCCGTTCCGATCTTTCCCTGACTACCACCACCATGAGGTCGCCAATCTCCAATCTTCCCCCTGGCCTTCCGAACCCAAATTGGGGACAATAGTCAATACTGAGGAGGACTGCGACAAATTACAGGAGGACATTAATAAACTTGCAGAATGGACATATGATTGGAAATTGAAGTTCAACACAGATAAATGTGAGGTATTACATTTTGGTAGGAAAAATGGGGAGGTCACTTATTACTTGGAGGTTGCGAGTCTAGGTGGGATCTTGGAGTACAAATATACAAAATGCTAAAAGTTGCAAGACAAGTTAGCAAAACCTTAAAAAAGCAAACCAAGCACTGGTGTTCATTTCTGGAAGGATAGAATTTAAAAGTAGGAATGTTATGTTAAACCTGTATCAAACCTTGGTTAGACCACACTTGGGGCCCAAGTTTGCACCCCCGCTCGCTCCCCCTGCCCCCCCCCCCGCCATCCCCGGTTAAAAGGAGGTGCGCCGACTTTCTACATTAAAAACAGCGCCAAAAACTTACCTAGGAATTCTCCCCGCTCCTTGGAATGTTTCAGGCCTTGGCATGGCGCAGCAGAAGCAGTGGGGGTGGGGGGGGGGGCAAAGCCAGGTCCTGGTGCTAAAAACAGTGCCGGGACCTCTGCACATGTGCGCCAGAGTGTGCGTGCATGTGCAGTAGTCCCTCACCCCCACAATCTCTGCGTGTGCCCTGCAGGCTGTGTGGGAGTGGCACGAAGCACGCCGCCCCTAGCCCTGGCCAAATGGGTTCCCTCATCGGCAGCCAGATTAGCTACCAGAATATCTGTAAATAATATTTGTAAATAAAATTGAAATGATGTTGACACATTGCAAAGTACTTGTGGGTTGGCCATTAAGGTGTTTTATCAGCATGTTGGCAGAAATCCTCTAGCACAGTTGCTCGAGTACGTAGTTCTTGAATGTGCATAATTTTGTCTAACATAAATGCTCAGTCCAAAATTAAACCCCAAAATCAAGCAAGTCATAATGTTGGGTTATAATATTTTCAGATAATTGATGAGAGTTAAAAATGGAATTAGAATAAAACTAATCTAGATCATAAATATGTAAATCTATCTCAACAGCTTCACATTTAAGAAGAAAAGTTACATTGCTCTGGATATATTAAATTCCCCTCCCCATAAACATTTTTTTTTAACATTACAAGCCAGAAGTTGCATTCGCTCATATACAGCAAATATTTAAAAAAACAAAGCTTTATTGTTAGATCTTGGGAGAGGTAGTGTAAGCCAAATCCAACCGCAAAGCCTGTCAGACTGGAACTCAAGACCAAACAAGACAAACAACACACACAGAGATTTAGAGTATAAAATTCTAAAAAAATAAATAGTTCAAATGTCATATAAAACATCCTTGTAACCTTTTGATAAAGATGCCTTTGTTGGTACAAGAATACCATATAAAAACATTCTGCAAGGAAATAAAACACACTGTGCTTCAGTGGATAGAATAAACCTGCTCATCAAAATGTCCTTCGGAAAACTCTTATTTACAGGACTTGCTATAATGTATTTTCTAGTTTGCCAATCTATTTTTAATCTAATTGTTTAGTGCTTTGTAAGTCTTGCTGCTAAGTGCAGGTCCTCTCAACTTCCTTGTATTTTTTATTTGTTATTGAATGCTTATTTTTGTGCTTTGTTTAGTGCTTGGTGCTTTAAATGTACTGCTTTGTTTAGTGCTTGATGCTTTAAATGTACTTAGGCTTCTTTAATGTTGTTGTGAAGGTGTTTAGTGCTTTCCAAGGTCCTCTGACTTCCCTTCCCCCACCCTATCTCTGGCTACCTGCGCTGATTTCTTAACTCAGCACTGGCCTAAATTAGTTTGGAGTAACTGTTAGCTGTCTAAACGTGCTTAAATGGCCAAAACAGGTGTAAGTGGCTGGTAACGCCCCCTTTTGAAAAAAAACCGAAACTAAAAAAAAACTAACTAACTCACTTTCACTGGAGCAAATTAAATGGGCAGAATTGCGATTTTTAAGATGCCCCCCAAAAATCTAGTTGCTCCAAAAAAAAAACGGAGCAACTCCTGGGGAAACTTGGGCCCTTAGAGTGCTGCGTACAATTCTGGTCGCCATATTATAAAAAGGATATAGAGGCACTGGAGAGGGTGCTGAGAAGATTTACAAGGATGATACCAGAAATGAGAGGGTATACATATCAGGAAAGGATGAACAGGCTGGGTCTCTTTTCTCTTGAAAAATAAGGCTGAGGGGTGACCTAATAGAGGTCTTTAACATAATGAAAGGTTTTGATACAGAAAGAATGTTTTCACTTGTGAGGAAGAGCATAGCTAGAGGCCATCAATATAAGATAGTCTCCAAGAAATTCAATAGGAAATTCAGAAAAAACTACTTTACCCAAAGAGTGGTGAGAATGTGGTTGAAGTAAATAGTACAGATGCATTTAAAGGGAGGTTAGACAAGCATATGAGGTAGAAAGGAATAGAGGGTTATGCTGATAGATTTAGATGAGAAACGACAGGAGGAGGCTCGAGTGGAGCATAAAGTGGCGTGCTGGAGTCCATTATTAAACCAGCAATCGCAGGACATTTGTAAAAAGATAATTCAATCAAGCAGGGTGAGTATGGTTTTATGAAAGGGAAATCGTGTTTGACAAATTTGTTGGAGTTCTTTGCGGATGTAACAAGCAGGGTGGATAAAGGGGAACCAGTGGATGTGGTGTATTTGAATTTCCAAAAGGCATTCGATAGGTTACTGCACAAAATAAAAGTTCATGGGGTTGGGGTAATATATTAGCATGGATAGAGGATTGGCTAACTAACAGAGAACAGAGAGTCGGGATAAATGGTTTATTCCCTGGTTGTCAACCAGTAACTAGCGGGGTGCCGCAGGGATCAGTGCTGGGACCCCAACTATTTACAATCTATATTAACGACTTGGTAGAAGGGACTGAGTGTAACATAGCCAAGTTTGCTGATGATACAAAGATGGGAGGAAAAGCAATGTATGAGGAGGACACAAAAAATCTGCAAAAGGACATAGACAGGCTAAGTGAGTGGGCAAAAATTTGACAGATGGAGTTTAATGTTGGAAAGTGTGAGGTCATGCACTTTGGCAGAAAAAAATTAAAGAGCAAGTTATTATTTAAATGGAGAAAGATTGCAAAGTGCTGCAGTACAGCGGGATCTGGGGGTATTTGTGCATGAAACACAAAAGGATAGTATGCAGGTACAGCAAGTGATCATGGTATCTTGGCCTTTATTGCAAAGGGGATGGAGTATAAAAGCAGGGAAGTCTTACTGCAGCTTTATAAGGTATTGGTGAGGCCACACCTGGAATACTGCGTGCAGTTTTGGTTTCCATATTTACGAAAGGATATACTTGCTTTGGAGGCAGTTCAGAGAATGTTCACTAGGTTGATTCCAGGGATGAGGGGGTTGACTTATGAGGAAAGGTTGAGTAGGTTGGGCCTCTACTCATTGGAGTTCAGAAGAATGAGAGGTGATCTTATCGAAACATATAAGATTATGAGGGGGCTTGACAAGGTGGATGCAGAGAGGATGTTTCCACTGATGGGGGAGACTAGAACTAGAGGGCATGATCTTAGAATAAGAGGCCACCCATTTAAAACAGAGATGAGGAGAAATTTCTTCTCTCAGAGAGTTGTAAATCTGTGGAATTCACTGCCTCAGAGAGCTGTGGAAGCTGGGACATTGAATAAATTTAAGACAGAAATAGACAGTTTCTTAAACGATAAGAGAATAAGGGGTTATGGAGAGCGGGCGGGGAAGTGGAGCTGAGTCTATGATAAGATCAGCCATGATCTTATTGAATGGCGGAGCAGGCTCGAGGGGCCGTATGGCCTACTCCTATTCCTATTTCTTATGTTCTTATGATAAGGTGCCACATGAAAGGTTACAGCACAAGATAAAAGTTCACGGGGTTGGGGGTAATATATTAGCATGGATAGAGGTTTGACTAACAAACAGAAAACCGAGATTCGGGATCAACGAGTCATATTCCGGTTAGCAAACAGTAACTAGTGGGGTGCCACAGGGATCGGTGCTGGGGCTTCAACTATTTACAATCTATATTAATGACTTGGATGAAGAGACTGAGTGTAATGTAGCCAAGTTTGCTGATGATACAAAAATGGGTGGGAAAGCAAATTGCGAGGAGGACACAAAAAATCTGCAAAGAGATATAGACAGGCTAAGTGAATGGGAAAACATTTGGCAGATGGAGTACAATGTGGGAAAATGTGAGGTTATCCACTTTGGCAGAAATAAAAGAAAAGCAAATTATAATTTAAATGGAGAAAAATTGCTAGGTGCTGCAGTACAGAGGGACTTGGGAGTCCTTGTGCATGAAATACAAAAAGTTAGTATGCAGGCACAACAAGTAATTGGGAAGGCAAATGGAAGAGGGATAGAGTATAAAAGCAGAGAAGTCCTGCTACAACTGTACAGGGTATTGGTGAGGCCACACCTAGAGTACTGCGTGCAGTTTTGGTCTTCGTATTTAAGGAAGGATATACTTGCATTGGAGGCTGTTCAGAGAAGGTTCACTAGGTTGATTCCGGAGATGAGGGGTTTGACTTATGAGGATAGGTTGAGTAGGTTGGGCCTATACTCATTGGAGTTCAGAAGAATGAGAGGTGATCTTATTGAAACATATAAGGTAATGAGGGGGCTCAAGAAGGTGAGTGCAGAGAGGATATTTCCACTCATAGGGAAAACTAAAACTAGGGGGCATAGAATAAGGGGCCACCCATTTAAAACTGAGATGAGGAGGAATTTCTTCTCTCAGAGGGTTGTAAATCTGTGGAATTCTCTACCCTAGAGAGCTGTGGAGGCTGGGTCATTGAATATATTTAAGGCGGAGATAGACAGATTTTTGAGCGATAAGGGAATAAAGGGTTATGGGGAGCGGGCAGGGAAGTGGAGCTGAGTCCATGATCAGATCAGCCATGATCTTATTAAATGGTGGAGCAGGCTCGAGGGGTGAAATGGCCTACTCCATGTTCTTATGTTCTTAAACGCTGGCCTGGACTGGTTGGGTCGAATGGCCTTTTTCTGTGTCCTTTATCCTCCAGCCTCCGACATCCCCTCCAACGCTCCAGCCCCCCGACCGCCCCTCCAACAATCTGTAGCCCCCAACCTCGCCGATGTACCCTGGCCTTCCAACCTCACTCACCCCCGCTAATCCCACCCTTCCTCCTCTCTGGGGCCTGGTACCACAGACCTACCTGCCCGACAGCCAGCCAGCCTCTTCTGGCTAGCTGTGGGCGGGAGACAGAATCAAAATGCTAATCAGGCCCTGCCGTTAAATTCGGCAGGGCCTGAGGGAAAGCATTCTCCTGGGTTTTCTGACCGCTTTCCAGTCCACCCTCCCCCCACCTCCCCTGCCCCTGACTCTCTACATGCCTCCAAATTAAAATGCGGCCTAAGTGTTCAAGCTCACTTGATTATCATTCCTTTGATGCAGACATGAACACATTCACACAAACATATCAAAGGGAACTGAACAACGAGAGACAGTCTTTTGCTGAAAGTTGTCACACAGCAAATAAATCGCAGCCTGTCAGCAAATACTAAGGATTGGTTTTCAAATGCATTGCACCTTTGAAACTGCAGCTGCAATTGCGAATGTTTCTCTACATTTCCTTTAGAGAATTTTTTTTGGGGGGGAGTGGTAATTTATTTTCAGCTTTGGGACGAAGGGTAATGCAGATAACTAGACTAGTTTGCAACCTCTTGTAGTCCCAAAAAACAATTTTTCCATCAAAAATTGTTTAAAATATGCATCAAAGATTTCTTCCGTCGGCAGGTTGAAAATCCTAGATTACTTCCAGAGTGTTGCAGTTCCAATGTCGCCATGTTTATATTGATAGTTGCTTGAAAAAGGAGAACATTAAATAGCTTAGAGAGTGAGCGAGAGGAGGATGGTATTGGACGAGATGGTTAATGTGCAGAAGAACACTGGTGCACTCTTGGTGCCCTGAATGGCCTTTTTCAATGCTGCAAGATTCTTCTGGGCCATGTTTAACACTGACCGCCCAATGGGAATGGGGTGAACAGGTGGTTAAAATAGCGGTAAGCGCTTCCCGCTGTGTTCTTGATGCGTTCGCGCCTACTGCCATTTTAACCAATGCTATTTAAGTGTCAGCTGCAGCTCAGTGGGTAGCACACTCGCCTCTGAGTCAGAAGGTTGTAGGTTCAAGTCCCACTCCAGGGATTTGAGCACAAAAAAAATCTAGGCTGACTCTCCGGCTAAGGGAGTGCTGCACCGTCAGAGGTGCTGTCTTTCGGATGAGATGTTAAACCAAGGCCCCATCTTCCCGGTCAGGTGGATGTAAAAGATCCCAGGGCACTATTTCTAAGAAGAGCAGGGGAGTTATCCCTCAATCAACATTACAAAAAAACAGATTATCTGCTCATTATCACATTGCTGTTTGTGGGAGCATACTGTGTGAAAATTGGCTGCTGCTTTTCCCACATTACAACAATGACTACATTCCAAAAGTACTTCATTGGCTGTAAAGCACTTTAAGACGTCCAGTGGTTGTGAAAGGCGCTATATAAATCCAAGTCTTTCTTTTCTTTATTGCTGGTGGCGGGGAAGGTGTCTGCCACAGGCAAAGGGGGCATCTTTAATATTTAAAAGTAAGGATCCAATGATGCCAATTGTAACCCCAGGCCACACAAGCTGGGAACACCAGTGAAACCTGCTGGCACACAAAGTTTGGCCAGAAGAAGCCAGGTAAGTTAGAAATATTTTTAAAATTCTAAAGTGTCCTTGTGAACTAGCAGGAGTGCTCCTCCGGGCCACACAAGAAAACCTTAGGACTCCCATACCCTAGGCTTCCCTCTCCAGACTGCGATTCACTCTCCGACAGTGCTGCCAACCATACCCTCAGCTAATGTAACGCCTCTGTTTAAAAAAGGGGGCAGACAAAAGGCAGGTAACTATAGGCCGGTTAGTTTAACATCTGTAGTGGGGAAAATGCTTGAAGCTATCATTAAGGAAGAAATAGCAGGACATCTAGATAGGAATAGTGCAATCAAGCAGACACAACATGGATTCATGAAGGGGAAATCATGTTTAACTAATTTACTGAAATTCTTTGAGGATATAACGAGCATGGTGGATAGAGGTGTACCGATGGATGTGGAGTATTTAGATTTCCAAAAGGCATTCGATAAGGTGCCACACAAAAGGTTACTGCAGAAGATAAAGGTACGCGGAGTCAGAGGAAATGTATTAGCATGGATAGAGAATTGGCTGGCTAACAGAAAGCAGAGAGTCGGGATAAATGGGTCCCTTTCGGGTTGGAAATAGGTGGTTAGTGGTGTGCCACAGGGATCGGTGCTGGGACCACAACTGTTTACAATATACATAGATGACCTGGAAGAGGGGACAGAGTGTAGTGTAACAAAATTTGCAGATGACACAAAAATTAGTGGGGAAGCGGGTTGTGTAGAGGACACAGAGAGGCTGCAAAGAGATTTAGATAGGTTAAGCAAATGGGCTAAGGTTTGGCAGATGGAATACAATGTCAGAAAATGTGAGGTCATCCACCTTGGAAAAAAACGCAGTAAAAGGGAATATTATTTGAATGGGGAGAAATTACAACATGCTGCGGTGCAGAGGGACCTGGGGGTCTTGTGCATGAAACTCTTTTTGGAGTTTATCTGAAAAACATAAGACATTAATTGGTGCCACCCGACCTGGATGACACACCAGACATTTACAAGGCCCCTTTTTTTTTTTTTCCTTTTTTTGTGGTTTTTTTTTCTTCTTTTTTTGGGGTTTATTTTTGGGCACTAAAATCAAATTTTTTTCCTCCAGTGCCCCCTATAAAAGGGGATGGGGACACTAAAAGCACCGGCAATTAAAACAAATTAAACTTCAAAACGTAAAATCAAATTAAAATTTGGTTGCCGGGCATGATGATGCACTCCAGTTCCTCCGGTGCCCACCTCTCGCGGAAGGCCACGAGCGTTCCTTGTGCATGAATCCCAAAAAGTTAGTTTGCAGGTGCAGCAGGTAATCAGGAAGGCGAATGGAATGTTGGCCTTCATTGCGAGAGGGATGGAGTACAAAAGCAGGGAGGTCCTGCTGCAACTGTACAGGGTATTGGTGAGGCCGCACCTGGAGTACTGCGTGCAGTTTTGGTCACCTTACTTAAGGAAGGATATACTAGCTTTGGAGGGAGTACAGAGACGATTCACTAGGCTGATTCCGGAGATGAGGGGGTTACCTTATGATGATAGATTGAGTTGACTGGGTCTTTACTCGTTGGAGTTCAGAAGGATGAGGGGTGACCTTATAGAAACATTTAAAATAATGAAAGGGATAGACAGGATAGAGGCAGAGAGGTTGTTTCCACTGGTTGGGGAGACTAGAACTAGGGGGCACAGCCTCAAAATACGGGGGAGCCAATTTAAAACCGAGTTGAGAAGGAATTTCTTCTCCCAGAGGGTTGTGAATCTGTGGAATTCTCTGCCCAAGGAAGCAGTTGAGGCTAGCTCATTGAATATATTCAACTCACAGATAGATAGATTTTTAACCAATAAGGTAATTAAGGGTTATGGGGAGCGGGTGGGTAAGTGGAGCTGAGTCCACGGCCAGATCAGCCATGATCTTGTTGAATGGCAGAGCAGGCTCGAGGGGCTAGATGGCCTACTCCTGTTCCTAATTCTTATATTCTTATGTTCTTATGTTCTTATTAATGTTGGAGAAGTCCAGAACCAGGGGTCACAGTCTAAGGATCAGAGGTAAGCCATTTAGGACTGAGATGAGGAGAAACTTCTTCACCCAGAGAGTGGTGAACCTGTGGAATTCTCTACCACAGAAAGTTGTTGAGGCCAATTCACTAAATATACTCAAAAAGGAATTAGGTGTAGTCCTTACTACTATGGGGATCAAGGGGTATGGCGAGAAAGCAGGAATGGGGTACTGAGGTTGCATGTTCAGCCATGAACTCATTGAATGGTGGTGCAAGCTCGAAGGGCCGAATGGCCTACTCCTGCACCTATTTTCTATGTTTCTATGTTTCTATGTCCCGAGTAGCGGCATCCCAGCCTACAAGACCCTGCTCCTGCCTGGATAGGGCCGGTGTTCGGTCCCCAGCATGGCAATCAGGCCTGGTGCTTAAAATAGCGCAGGCATCAGGCCGGCGACGTCATGGGTGTTTCTCGAGGTAAACCAGGGCTACAATACTATCAAAGTGAGGAGGAGTTAACAACACTTGTAGTTTGCACAACAAATGTGCAATGAGAGAGCCAGTGTACTGAAGTAACATGGCAGGGGTGTCGTCTTGGGGCTTCCGAGCCAAGCCCTGATCCCCTTTCCAGCACCAAGTTCTTAAGAAATTCTGGACTAATTTGGCTTAAATAAAAAGAAAAACTTGCATTGATATAGCGCCTTTCGCGACCACTGGACGTCTCAAAGCGCTTTACAGCCAACGAAGTACTTTTTGGAGTGCAGTCACTGTTGCAGTGTAGGAAACGCGGCAGCCAATTTGCACACAGCAAGCTCCCACAAACTGCAATGTGATAATGACCAGATAATCTGTTTTAGTGATGTTGGTTAAAATAAGCTGTTTATCAATCACGATACCCAGACCATTTGTATTGAGGTATATTTTATCATCCTCTCTTTTTCACAGATTTCTTCCTTTACTAAACCCTGAGCCACGTATCTCCTCCGACTCAACCATCATCCTGGTCCCACTGACGACTCTGAAGAAAGAGCATTCCCATGGATTCTAAAGCGGTCCCATGGAGAACAGTGGTGGAGCGGGGGGGATTCCAAGAGAGATGCCTTCAAACCAGCCTGAGAGCATCCTGGCATCATGCCGTATAATTATAAATCTGCATCCCAGCTTGAATAAAATATCAAACTAAAATTACAAAAGCAAAATACTGCGAATGCTGGAATCTGAAATAAAAACAGAAAATGCTGGAAATCTCAGCAGGTCAGGCAGCATCTGTGGAGCGGAAGCAGAGTTAACGTTTCGGGTCGATGACCCTTTGTCAGAACTGGAAAGTGTTCGGAAAGAACATATTCTTAAGTACTGAAAGGGGGAGGGAAAGAAAGAATGAAAGGGAAGGTCTGTGATAGGTTGGAAGGCAGGAGAGACTAGGGAGACAAAAGGGATGATGGCCCAAAATAAATTTAGCTCAGTCTATACTTTCTTTTGTAACATGGAGGAGTACTGTGACCAAAGGTACCACTGTGGACTTTCCTTCGCCTTAAAGTTTATTTTCGGGTCCAGGACACGTTCTTTATACATTGGCTGCTCTCCATAGACTTTAAACTGACTTTAAAATATCATAATATATAATGGGTCAATTTGCAAATACAAGTATTCCCGAACAGTCGGTCCTGTAATTCTGTGTAAGTGTATACGCACAGTCAGAAAGCAAACGGCTCTAAGGGCTGTTAGCTATCACAGTGTGCCATGCACACGATGGGTAGCTACTTATTGCAATAAATGTTTCAAGCTTTAAGCTATGAAGCAGAGTGTATCGTCGCATAAATCTGTGCCATACAATGCTTGCAGCAGAGAGAATAATCGAATTTAGCTCAAAAGCTGAAGTTCGTGATAAATCCATTACATTGCCTCTGATGGTCACAATCCAGCTTCTGATGGTCAGCGCCCAGCACTCAAATGAGGGAAGAAATATAACAGGCATTTAAAGGTAGGCCATTAATTTCTGTTGGACAATGTTAATTGAATTAATATGCCATGTGACCGAAAGGCACGTGACCAAACATCCAGGATTAGGTCCAACCATTATTGGGCTAATTGAACCTGCACATTGCTGGTAAACTTTGATGTGCAGTTTGTGCCTTCAGTCCATGAGTTAGAACATGGTGCACAATATAAACTTTTGCATTTTCTTTTGTAATAAACTGACCGCAAAAGGCACACTCAGTAAATGAACAGTAAATTAGTCCAACATGGCAGGAACAATCCAGATAAAATAATGCGGATGAAATGTTTGTGTTTCATAACTTGTCAGTTCTTGTAAAATTCTTTTTGGGAACGATTTTTCTGGAGAGTTACACCGGTGAACCCAGCGTAAGCAAGGTGGAGAGAGGAGAAAAATGAGGTCTGAATCTCGACAGAAATCTTGACTGATACTCCAGTGCAGTGCTGAGGGAGCCTCCGCTGCACAGTCGGAGGTGCCGTCGTTTGGATGAGATGTTAAACTGAGGCACCGTCTGTTCATAGAAATTAGAAAGTTACACAACGGAGGAGGCCATTTCGGCCCATCATGTCCGCACCGGCCGACCAAGAGCTATCCAGCTCAATCCCACTTTCCAGTCCTTGGTCTGTAGCCCTGTAGGTTACGACACTTTAAGTGCACATCCAAATATTTTTTTAATGTGCTGAGGGTTTCTGCCTCTACCACCCTTTCAGGCAGTGAGTTCCAGACTCCACCACCCTCTGGGTAAAGAGATTTCCCTTCATATCTCCTGTATACCTCCCCTCAGTTACTTTAAATCTATGCCCCCTGGTTGTTGACCCCTCTGCCAAGAGAAACAGATCCTTCCTATCCACTCTATCCAGGCCCCTCCCATAACTTTATACACCTCAATCAGGTCTCCCTTCAGCCTCCTCTGTTCCAAAGAAAAAGACCCAGCATCTCCAATCTTTCCTCATTGCCAAAATTCTCCAGTCCAGGCAACATTCTTGTACATCTCCTCTGCACCCTTTCCAGTGCAATCACATCTTTACTGTAATGTGGACCAGAACAGCACACAGTACTCCAGCTGTGGCCTAACCAGTGTTTTATACAGTTCAAGCATAACATCCTAGCTCTTGAATTCCATACCTCAACTAATAAAGGCAAATATTCCATATGTCTTCTTAACCATCTTATCTACCTGGCCTACCTTCAGGGATCTGTGGACCTGCACTCCAAGGTCCCTTTGTTCCTCTACACTTTTCAATGTGGTACCATTTAATGTATATTCCCTTGCCTTGTTAGACCTCCCCAAATGCATTCCCTCACACTTATCCAGATTGAATTCCATTTGCCACTGTTCTGCCCAAGTGGACGTAAAAGATCCCTTGACACTATTTCAAACAAGAGTCAGGGAATTATTCCCAGTGTCCTGGCCAATACTTATCGCTCAATCAACATAACAAAAACAGATTCTCTAGTCATTATCATATTGATGTTTGTGTGAGCTTGCTGTGCACAATTTGGCTGCCACGTTTCCTATATTACAAAAGAGACTCCCCTCCAAATGTACTTCATTGGCTGTTCTTCATTTGAGATGT
Source organism: Pristiophorus japonicus (assembly GCF_044704955.1). Lineage (NCBI taxonomy): Eukaryota > Metazoa > Chordata > Chondrichthyes > Pristiophoridae > Pristiophorus > Pristiophorus japonicus. The sequence goes on along the minus strand of NC_091979.1, from coordinate 254,260,559 downwards.
CCGATGGTCATGAAAGGTGCTATATAAATAATTTTTTTCTTTTATGAAGTGTATTAGCACCTGGTCATGTTGAGTGCAAGATGTACAGTCATCATCATCATAGGCAGTCCCGCTAAAAGTGAGTTCTCAAGTGGCTGTACAGTCCAATACGGGAATTACAGTCTCTGTCACAGGTGGGGCAGACAGTGGTTGAAGGAAAGGGTGGGTGGGGAGTCTGGTTTGCTGCACACTCTCCTTCCGCTGTCTGCGCTTGTTTTCTGCATGATCTCAGCGATGAGACTCGAGGTTCTCAGTGCCCTCCCGAATGTTCTTCCTCCACTTAGGGTGGTCTTTGGCCAGGGATTCCTAGGTGTCAGTGGGGATGTTGCACTTTATCAAGGAGGCTTTAAGGGTGTCCTTGAAACGTTTCCTCTGCCCACCTGGGGCTCGCTTGCCATGTAGGAGTTCCAAGTAGAGCACTTGCTTTGGGAGTCTCGTGTCGGGCATGCGGACAATGTGGCCCCCCCAACGGAGCTGGTCGAGTGTGGTCAGTGCTTCAATGCTGGGGATGTTGAGTGCCCACAGCGCTTGGTCTGCCCTCCAGGCCACCATAACCAGTGCTTGCGAAGAGACGCTCAGTCACTCAACCAGGAAACACTAGGACTGGTTTGATGAGAATGACCAGGAGATCCAGGAGCTAATAAAAAGAGTACTTTAATAGCATCCAGCATTGCTATGGGCGTGGGTGGAAGGAGAGGAAGTATTGTTTCGGAACATTAGGCCCTTTAGATCATGGCTGATCTGTACCTCAACTCCATTTTCCCAGCTCTGCTCCGTATCCCTTGATACCGTTACATAATGATGGAGATGTGGGGAAACATTAGGCCAGGAAAGGAAACAATTTCAGGCAGGATAACGGAAGAAAATGCAGCTCTCTCAGTAAAAATCCTTTCACATTAATCTGCTTAATTTCGGCTTGAGTTAACTTACCTGCACCTTGCTCACCTAGTCCTCTCCTTTGTATCGCTATTGGAATTCTTACAATATGCTGAATCTTGTGGCTCAACTGAGATTTTTGTCAAATTTGGTGGTGCTATTATACACAAGTTCCCCGTCTGCAACTGTATTGCCAATTCTTTTCTCATCCACGCTGGTTAACCGTCGTTATTTATCCATTGGAGAAGTGTTTGAGGATTATTGTTGCAAGTGCCCAGCTATTTTCCTGTTCCACTAACAAAACTGCACTGCAGAAAAACACCTGATGCAAAATTAAAATCAGGTGCAATCTGTCATGTATCTCACATTACTGTATATAACTGTATCTTACCATGCTGTACATGACTGCAACTGGATATGACTTGTAACAATAAGCATACCTTACCACCAGGAGTGCACTTGCAGGAGACACTCCATACTTGTCCCACTGAAATATATAAAGGGAGGTCTCAGGCAAGTGCAGCACTGGAGAGCTGGAATTAAAGGTGCAGGTCCTGAGTGACCTTGACTTCAGCATGTGTCTTGTGTAAGTCAGTACATTAGAGTCAGGACTTAACACAATCAATTTGCTTGCAGGTTCTGAAAGTTGATGAAGAAATGTAATTTAGCCCCTATTTTTGAAAGAGAGAGGAAAATATGACCCTTGAGTATAAAACCTAGATCAGTAATTAACTGAAAAGCTCTTCTCTTCTGGAAGTATATAAGATGATTAGATGTATTCGCTACCCCCATGGCAATATAATTAACAGGTTAAGCTTTTGTAAAATAAATCATTCAGCTGAATGTCAATCTGGTTTAAAAAAAATTTACCTCAAAAGTCATTGTAGAATAAATTGTCACGGAAGTTACCTGCTTCACCCTTAGCCAGTCTTTTGCACATGAAGTTAATGGGAGCCTTTTGGGGACATTGTTGGGGAAGTTGCAGCTTTTGACCTGGCAGCTAGTTAGGAGAGGGGTAAAAATTCAAATAAGTTACCGGTAAACCACCAGATGTACCTCTCCTGCAAATGTCATTCTCCTGCAGGTCTACAATGAGAGCCATGCTGCCAAAAGAAGATTATAGAACACACCATCGGCATCCTCAAGCAACACTTCCGCTGGAGCAACCCTGCAGTACTCAGCTGAGCAGGTACCCAGGGTAGTATGCTCCATGCTGCACAACCTAGCCATTATGAGGGAACAGCCTTTGCCATCACCTATCTGGCAAGAAGCTGAGGAGCAGGAGGAGGAAATGGAGCAAGTGCAACAGGAAGTGGAGGAAAATAAAGAAGAAGGGAGGCTACAATGAAGACAAGTTGTTAAACCTCTTCCTGCACTGTATCCATGTTATTGGAGCAACAATCATGGCATTGACCTTCACCACAATTTGTTCCCACTGCCTCCGCAGCATATGTCTGGAGGGCCTCCTATTTCCACCACCCACACCGCCCTTCCACCCCCCTCCCCCCCCGCGGCGGACACAGGACATCACTCCTCTTTCCGCCTCTTCCACCGTGACCTCCAGTGCATTGTCTGAATAGTTTGGGGCTTGCCCTCTCGCATGTTCAGCCTTTGCTCAAAGCATCACAGCCCAGATTGACTTTTGAAAACACTCCCAGCACTTGTTGCAGCTTTTTTTTTATTCGTTCCTGGAATGTGGGCGGCATTGGCTAGACCAACATTTAGTGCCCATCCCTAATTGCCCTCGAGAAGATGGTGGTAAGCCGCCTACTTGAACCACTGCAGTCCTTGTGGTGAAGGTTCTCGCACAGTGCTGTTAGGGAGGGAGTTCAAGAGTTTTGACCCAGCAACGATGAAGGAACGGTGATATACTTCCAAGTCAGCATGGTGTGTGACTTGGAGGTGGTGGTGTTCCCCATGCACCTACTGCCCTTATCCTTTTAGGTGATAGAGGTCGCGGGTTTGGGAGGTGCTGCCGAAGAAGCCTTGGTGAGTTGTTGCAGAGCATCATGTAGATGGTACACATTACAGCCACGGTATGTCGGTGATGGAGGGAGTGAATGTTTAAGGTGGTGGTTGAGCAAATCAAAAGGGCTGCTTTGTCCTGGATGGTGTTGAGCTTCTTGAGTGTTGTTGGAGCTGCACTCATCTAGGCAAGTGGAGAGTATTCCATCACACTCCTGACTTGTGCCTTGTAGATGGTGGAAAGGCTCTGTGGAGTCAGGAGGTGAAACACTTGCCACAATATACCCAGTTCCGACCTGCTCTTGTTGCCACAGTGTTTATGTGGCTTGGTCCAGTTAAGTTTCTGGTCAATGGTGACCCCCAGGATGTTGATGGTGGGGGGTTTAGCGATGGTAATGCTGTTGAATGTCAAGCTACAGTGCACCTCCCCTTTAAGTAGTGCTAGCCACTCGCGATATTGGGCCCCCTGCTGGTGCGGGCAGCCAATGATCAGCATGGCGAGTGCTGACTGCACACCAGTTTAACGTGCTGCCTGCAATGCAACGGAAGGGCATGGGTTAATCATGTACCACGATCCCCACGCCCGTTTTTGGGGGTTAACCAATTTCTCCCCTGATGCATTGTATAATCAGCCATGATCTAATTGAATGGTGAAACAGGCTCAATGGGCTGAATGGCCTATTCTAATGCTCTTCTTCCTCCATACATCCTCACTATTTTGAAATCAAGATTCATTGCAGTCTCCTCCGGTTACTTATTCTTCACTCAAAGCTGTGGAATTATTTCTTTCATAGAATCATAGAACCATAGAATGGTTACAACACAGAAGGAGGCCATTCGGCCCGGCTCTCTGCAAGAGCACTTCAGCTAGTCTCACTCCCCCGCCCTTTCCCCATCGCCCTGCAATTTTTTTCCCCTCAGGTACTTATCCAATTCCCTTTTGAAGTCCATGATTGAGTCTACCTCCACCACTCTCTCAGGCAGTGCATTGCAGATCATAACCACTCACTGCATAAAAAGATTTTCCTATGTCGCCTTTAGTTTTGACTCTTCCGCCAATGGGAACAGTTTCTCTCTATCTACTCTGTCCAGACTTCTCAAGGTTTGGAATACCTCTATTAAATCTCCTCTCAACCTTCTCTGCTCTAAGGAGAACAACCCCAGCTTCTCCAGTCTATCCATGTAAATTAAGTCCTTCTATAATTTCCAAACGTGGGCTCAACTAATCACTATTTACTTCATCTTTAGGTAGTCTACGAATAAGTATGTGAATTGAAGGTAAAGAAATATATAGAAAATTGCTTAGAAAACAGGAAAGGAGCATAACTAAGTATGTTGAACATTGGCCTTTGACCTCTGGGACATGACCCACAAACATGAACTGGCGGTATGAGAGTCTCCTTTGTCTGCTGGCTGCATGTATTAGGTCCTTCATTGAAACACCTGTGAACTCATCCCTTTTTGGCATGGGAGCAAGTCATCCTCGACACGAGGGACCGCCAATGATTGACTTATGTGAAATGAGTTTAGGTGGTTTCATCCCAAAACTGTCCCTAATTTTGCACTAATTGGCAATATTGCTCAGACAGGAGTAACAATAGTTAGTGTGGGAAATGGAAATGATGCAAGATGGGGTGCTCTTCTGAGGTGGGGTGGAGGCACATTGATAGGACAGAGTAGCGGGAGCTTAACTCTGCATCTAGGCTGTGTTATACCCGACCCTGGAGTGTTTCATTCCAAAGCAGTAACATCCTTCACCTTGATGAGCAAAAGCAAATCCACAGGAAACATGTCGATCTCTGAAAGTTTAAAATAAACACAAATGAGCACAGCAGATGCCCCTTTCACCTGTACCATAAAAACATCAGGCCTGGACAATATAGTGGAGTGCCATTCCCTTCTAACTGTCCAACAATTATGACGCTTGAACAGCAAACATGATTGTGGTTTGAAAATAAAAGATGGAATAACAGTGACTTTGAAGAAAATTTATGATTTTTTCTTTTACAAGTGTTTCAAATTTGTGGTAATACACACACAACTAAAGTAATCTCTGCAAATAAAATAAACAATTTATTAAATTGAGAAAGATGGTGGAATATTTTGCACAGAATGGGGGTTAGAATTTTTGTCTTCAGCGCCTGAGCAATAATCTAGTGGAAGGCACAGCCACCAATGGTTGAGCGATTATAATTAGGGATGCTCAGGAGGGCAGAATTTGAGAAACGCAGATATCTCGGCGGGTTGTGAGGCTGAAGGAGATTACAGAGATAGGGAGGGGCAAGGCCATGGAGGGATTTGTAAACAAGGATGAGAATTTTGAAATCGAGACAATGCTTAACCGGGAGCCAATGTAGGTTGTATTTTAGAGTCTCTTGAACACTCTTAGTTCAACTTAACTATTTATTTGGGAGATCTCAGACAGCCTTGTGAACTTAAGATGGTGTTCCTTCACAGACCCTCTCTCAATGCAGCTCCCTATACCTCCTAGCTAGAGGACGCTATATATTATATCAATACCTCCTAGCTAGAGGTTGCTATACATTATCTCGTTACACCTTTCCTTTCATAAGAAACAAAAATGAATTAAAGTTAGCTTCAATATAAAGGGGTAGTTAACTTCTTATGAATACCTGTATTAAACAACTACAAGTTTAACAAGCAACAACAAAACTGTTGTCTTATTCATTCTTTATCCAAGTGTCCAGTGTCCATGAGTTCTTATTTCTGTACATAGTGCTCCAGGTATTTTGGTGTTGTGCGGATTCTGTTGCTTCACCTCAAACTGGTTGTTTCAGTGGTTTTCTGTGCACTGATCACTTTAGTGCCTTTATCAGTGCTCTGAGGGGAAATATCAGGCAACATATCCCTGTTTTCACGTGTTGTCGTTGAAGTGCTGTTTCACGTGTTAGTTGGCTGTGTTGTCAGCGGATCGTGTGTGGGTGTCACTGAGCTCTCTGGAGTTTCGATTAATGTCTCAGCGCTCTTTCTCAGATGTTTCCTATTTCTGCGATACTCAAGGCCATCTTCTGTAATGACCTGTTATGAACGAATTCCGACTTGTTTCTGAACCTAAGCTTTTTGCCACTCTTTGCTTTCTCGTGTTTGTTTGAGTCTCACTGTTTCTCCTTCCTGCAGTGTAGGAAGAGCTGTAGTAACTCTGTTCTAGTAGTGTGCTTGTTTGGCATGGTTCCTTTCTTTGTTGATGATGATGTCGTGTATCATTCTCGGTTTGAGTAGTTCATTTGCGATTGGGATGTTTGTCTTTGTGCGATGACCGAATAAGCGTTGTGCTGGCGAACTATCAAGGCCTTCAGTTGGTGTGTTTCACCAGACGGGGAGGTTCATGTAGAACTCACCACAGTCTTTCTTTGTCTGCTTGATTAACCGCTTTGCGGGCTTAACTGTGTTCTCAACCCTTCCGTTGCTTTGAGAATATTCTGGTGAGCTTGTTGCGTGATCGAATCCATATTCTATGGCAAAGTTTGTGAACTGTTGTGAGTTGAAGGGAGGTCCATTGTCGGATTAAACCTTGTCCGGAATACCGTGGATAGAGAAGTGTTTCTTGACGTGTTTGATGATGACAGTAGCATCTTTCTTTCCATGCAGATTGTCTATCTCGAAATAGTTTGAGTAGTAGTCTACTGTGCATAAGTAATCTTTGTCATTGATTGTGAATATGTCACAACCAATCTTTTCCCATGGTCTCTGAGGGACGTCATGACTTATCAATGGTTCTTTTGGTTGGCTCAGTTGATAGTTGTTATATGTTTCACACTTTGAAACATGTCTTTTATGTCACTATTCAGTCCTGGCAAGTTGAAGACGCCAGTGTGAGCAGCATGAAGTCGTTGACGAATGGCGGATCTCAGGGATTTTGGTATGACACAGTGATAGCCTTTGAAGATTATGCCATCCTGTGTTGTGAGTTCATCATGAACTTTGAAGTATACATGTGTTTCAGGCGGGTATTCATGTGTCGTTTCTGGCCATCCCGTTGTGATTTGTTGTATGACCAGTTGTAGTGTGGAGTCGCTTGCAGTTGCACGTTGTATGGTAGTCAGTCCTTGTTTGGAGAGCGGGTGAAAGTCCACCATGTGGATGCATTCCACTGCAATTTCAGTTGTTGATCCCTCCATGTTTTCGAGGTATGCGCGCGAGAGGGTGTCTGCTAGGTACACTTTTTTTCCTGGTTGATACTTTATTTTGCATCATATTGATTGAGCCGAATGAGCAGACGTTGTAGTCGCTTGGGTGCTGCAGATAACGGCTTGCGTCATATGACAACTAAAGGCTGATAAGAACATAAGAATATAAGAAATAGGAGCAGGAGTAGGCCATATGGCCCCTCAAGCTTGCTCCACCATTTAATACGATCATGGCTGCTCCAATCATGGATTCATGTTCACCTCCCTGCCCGCTCCCCATAACCCTTTATTCCTTTATCGTTTAAGAAACTGTCTGTTATATATGCAGACTATAGATATACTCTTTGTGTAGTCACTGTATTGTTGCATAAGATGGAGACTTGTTACCTGACGTACTATCAATAAGGTTCACAATGTGAATATACTATGCTGGCACCACTAGAGGGTGCAACTGGTGGAGACCGGGGCTTCCTGCCCCTGTGGCAAAGGCTGTCCACCAGAGGGCACTGCGGTGGGAGACCTGAGGGTCACCTGCATATGTGTGCAGGGCCCAGTATAAAAAGCTGCCCACCATGCATGTGCCTCACTCTGGAGTTACGAATAAAGGACCAAGGTCACGACTGTTTGAGTACAACACATTGCCTCGTGGGGTCATTCATAATTGCAAGAAAGCATCCTTACAGTCTGCTTTAGTGAAGACCTTTATATTTGACATCTGTGGCAAGATGTCATCGATCACAGGAAGTGGATAGTGTCCACGTTTCAGAGCATTTTTCAGATGTTGAGGGTCGATACATACTCTTATCTTTCCATTTGGTTTTTGTACAGTCACTAGACTGGATAGCCAGTCGGTCAGTTCAACAACTTTTGTGATGATTTGTAATTCTTCCAAACGATAGAGTTCTTCTTTTAGTGTTTCTTTGATCGCTATTGGCACCCGTCTGGGTGTCATTATATCTGGTGTCGTTGATTCATTAAGTTCAAGGTGAACTGTCCCTGGCATGTGTCCAAGTCCCTTAAACACATCCGGATACATATTGTTGACATCAGTTTTTGACACTAGTGAAACGTTTGCCTTGTTCGTAGTTTGCGATTCGCGTGGTTCATTTACCACTGCGATATTCTGATAGTGCACTTTTATCAGTTGTAGCTGTTGAGCAGTGCATGAGCCAATCAGTGGTGCACTTTGGCCCTTAATGATCACAAAGGGCACAACGTATTTTGCTTGTTCTTTGTATTTTCCAGTGGCACATTACAAGTCCCGACCACTGGAATGGTTGTCATATAGTGACAGTATTGTAAAGTCCTGTCCCCTCAGTACAGATTCACACGAGGCATGTAGTGAAGTCAAGGTCACTCTGGACCTGCACCTTTATTTCACAGCTCTGGAATGCTGCACTTGCCTGAGACCTGTGCTTATATACCTCTCTCTTGCAAGTGCACCCCTGGTGGTAAGGTATGCTGGTGGTTACAGGTCATATCTTATTACAATCATGTTTAGCATGTTAGGATACAGTTATAGAAAATAATGTAAGATACATGACATCACCCTCCCCCAAGGTCTTATTGTCTTTATAGGTTCAGTCTCTCACGTGGAGCGTCTGAGTTGTGGTTCAGTTGTTTGCTTTGGTGTGTGTTTTTCTTTGGGTGTGGTTGCTGGTATCTCGCCTGGGCTGTCTGTTTCGATTGGTGTGATTGTTGTTGACTCGCCTGGGCTGTCTGTTGGGATTGCCCTTTCCTCAGGTTGTTCCCTCTGTCTGTCCACCAGGTGTGGTGCGAGTTCCACATTGTAGTCTGCCTCTGGTTCCGCAGTGTTGTTGGTAAATCTGCTTTTGACTTGGTCTACATGCCTCCGGCAGGTTTTGCCATTGTCCATTTGTACTACCAGTAGCCTGTTTCCTTCCTTGCCCGTTACTGTCCCTGCAAGCCATTTGGGACCCCTGCCATAGTTTAGTACAAACACTTTGTCCCCTATCTCATTCCATCTTCCCCTCGAATTTCTGTCATGGTACTCAGTCAGCTTACGGCGCTTTGCCTCAACGATTTCGTGCATGTCTGGGAGGATTAATGAGAGCCTTGTTTTTAAAGTCCTTTTCATCAACAGTTGCGTGGGGGGATCCAAGTCAGTGAGTGCGGACGAGATCTGTATGCCAGCAGCAGTCGCGACAGGCGACCCTGCAGCGTGGGACCTTGGATTTTAAGCATGCCTTGTTTAATGATTTGCACAGGTCTCTCCGCCTGGCCGTTGGAGGCCGGCTTGAATGGTGCCGTCTTGACGTGATTTATGCCGTGGTCAATTATAAAGTCTTGGAATTCTGCGCTGGTGAAGCACGGACCATTGTCACTGACCAATGTGTCAGGGATTCCGTGCGTTGCAAACATGGTTGCGAGGCTCTCCACAGTGGTGGAGGTTGTGCTCGAGTTTAAAATGGTGCATTCGGTCCACTTTGAAAATGCATCTACAACTACGAGGAACATTTTGCCCATGAATGGGCCCGCATAGTCTACGTGCACCCGCGACCACTGTTTGGTAGGTCAGGGCCAGAGGCTCAGTGGAGCCCCCCTGGGGGCATTGCTGAGTTGGGCACAAATGGTGCACCTTCGGTCGCAGAGCTCCAAGACCGCGTCAATACCAGGCCACCAGACGTGGGATCTGGCTATGGCCTTCATGAGAACGATCCCTGGGTGCTTGCGGTGGAGTTCCCGGAAAAATGCCTCTCTGCCTCACAGAGGCATGACTACTCGGCTGCCCCACATCAGGCAGTCTGCTTGTAGCGATAGCTCATGCATGCGCCTGTGAAAGGGTTTTAATTCCTCGGGGCAGGCATCGCGAGCCTCTGCCCAGTCACCAGTTAGGACACATCTTTTTACTAAGGATAACGTGGGGTCGCTGGCCGTCCAGGCTCTGATTTGGCGAGTCGTCATGGGCGAACCTGTGGACTCAAAGGCATTGATTGCCATGACTATCTCACAGTCCTGTTCGTCAGACCCTTCCGTGGTCGCCAGGGATAGACTGCTGAGCGCGTCGGCACAGTTGTCTCTGCCTGGTCTGTGCCTTATTGTGTAGTCGTAGGACGCCAGCATGAGTGCCCACCGTTGAATTCACGCCGAGGCGTTGGCATTTATTGCCTTGCTCTCAGATAGGAAGGACGTAAGGGGCTTGTGGTCGGTTTCTAACGCGAACTTGGCCTTGAAAAGATACCGGTGCATCTTTTTGACACCGTACACGCACGTGAGCGCCTCCTTCTCCTACCATTCCGTACCCGCGCTCCGCCCACGAAAGTGACCTGGAGGCATAAGCTATGGGTTGTAATTTGCCCGCACTATTGACATGTTGCAAAACGCACCCGACCCCATACGCTGACGCATCGCATGTGAGAACTAGCTTTTTACCTGGGTCAAAGAAAGTCAAAACACTGTTGGAACACAGAAGGTTGCGTGCCTTATTGAAGGCGCGTTCTTGGGCATCCCCCCAAAACCAATCGCACCCCTTCCTGAGTAGCACGTGAAGAGGCTCCAGCAGCGTGCTTAAGTTCTGCATAAAGTTCCCGAGAAAGGCGTGCAGTTCTGAGACATTCCGGGGCCTGGGTGCCAGGCGAATTGCTTCTGTTTTGGACTCTGTTGGGCGGATTCCATCAGCGGCAATCCTTCTGCCCAAAAATTCAACCTCGGGTGCGAGAAACAGGCACTTGGATTTCTTGACTCGTAGTCCTACCCGATCCAACCGCTTTAGTACTTCCTCCAAATTACGGAGATGGGAGTCGGTGTCCCTGCCCGTGATAAGTATGTCGTCTTGAAATACAACTGTCCCCGGGATGGACTTGAGCAGACTCTCCATGTTGCGCTGGAATGTTCACACGAGGCATGTAGTGAAGTCAAGGTCACTCTGGACCTGCACCTTTATTTCACAGCTCTGGAATGATGCACTTGCCTGACACCTGTGCTTATATACCTGTCTCTTGCAAGTGCACCCCTGGTGGTAAGGTATGCTGGTGGTTACAGGTCATATCTTATTGCAGTCATGTATAGCATGTTAGGATACAGTTATATATAATAATGTAAGATACATGACAAGTATTTTCTTAGATTCTTTTATCTTTAAGCCTTTTGGTAAGTATCTAAGAGGTAGCACATTGCATGTGTCCCCACAATCTATTTGCATTTTTACCATTTGACCTTCAATGGAGAAGGTAGCCATAATCTTGTTCGGATACTTTCTGTCACCTTGATTGTGCGATCAACTTTACCAAGCATCTTTACAGTCATGACTTCAAAATCAGAATCATAACTCTCTTCATATGAACTTTTGGCTTGCCCTTATATTTGGGGTTATGTGTAGACTTCTGCCTCAATCCATTCTGCCTGCACTTTTGAGAAAAGTGATCTAGTTTGCTGCAACTTGTACAGGTCTTCCCATGTGCTGGGCGTTTAGTTTTTGACAGCTCATGTCTTTTGCCACAATATCTACAATTGTTCATGAACTCTTTGTCTTTGAATTCTTTCTTTGTGGGTCGGGGTTTCTGTCTGACAGCTTTGACATCTTCAGAGTCTGTTTTAGTGAGCTTCATGGATTTTATTTGTGCAACTGTGGCCTCTGTAGCTTTACAGAGCCTCACACATTTATCGAGTGTTAGGCTTGATTCTTGCAACAGCCTCTTACGTAGAATGTTATTAGATATTCCGCAGACTATGCGGTCTCTGTTGAAATCATCCCACAAATTGCCGAAATCACATGATGATGCTAGCTCTCTCACTTTCACGAGATATCTGTCAAACCGCTCGTCCCCTTGTACACAGTTGTTAAATTGGTACTGTTCATAGATAATGTTGGTTTTACCTTTACAGTGCTCTTAGAGCTTCAAAATAATCTCAATTTCCTGCTTGTCTTCCTCTGATTTGTAGGGAAGATTATTGTGGATATCTAGGGCATTGCTGCCAATGGCAGTGATATCCATTACAACCCTAACTCTATCTGGTTTTTCCACAATATTCGCGATAATTTCATAGCTGTCCCACAGCTGTTTGAATTTTTCCCAGTTGGCTTTCAAATCGCCAGTCACCTGCAATGGAGGTGGGAGAGGAAAGTGCGCAGGAGTTGGCACCGTGGTGGTCGTGATAGCTCGCTACAGTTTAAGACATTGAGTTTGTCACATACATGTATACAGTTCAAATACCCAGAGGACTAGAACAAGTCTAATAGTAAAATATCGTGGCCATGTAATTGTAGAAATACTTTTTCAATCGAGGCTCTACAATAACTTCTGCCACATTAAGTTTACTTTACTAATGCCTTTAGATTATTTTACAAGCTTATGACTATTTATCGCCCTTCACGGATCCAGGCGTGATGTGTAGGAAGCACGCTCTGCACTGCACTGCTTAACGTCAATTTCGATCGGCTCGAAAAAGTATTACAGTTCCAATATTTCAGTTGTAGATGTGTTCGATGAAGGATTGGAAGTCTCCACTTCTGACACTATGGCCCCAAAATTCTGATATCCCGGGCGCATACGAAGTTTCTACGGACCCGGGAAGGCATCGGAAAAGCCGGTTTTCAGTGCACAATGCGCATGCACTGAAAACCGACTTTTCCGATCTGGAGCTTGACAGATCCTAGACAGATCGGGAGTGAGGATGACAGATCGGGAGCGAGGACATTTTTACGGGCAAGATTGCGGGATTTACGCATATCTTGCCCGGCAAATGTCCTCAAAAATCTTGCGCCTGAAAAAGCTGGCACATAGTCTACTTTTACAGGCGCATGTGGTGTCCCTTCACCGTACTACAAACTCACAAGAGGCATGGACTGCAGACACATTCACTATGTGACCTTAACCTTTATTCCCAGCACCAAGGAGTGCTGACCCTGGGTGGGACCTCCCCTTTTTTACCTGGAAACCCAGGTGAGGAGTGTCTCCCACAAGTTCACCCCCTGTGGCCAGAGTGTGCATTTCTAGGGTCTAAGTACAGTGTACAGGAGTTGCATGAAGGTTACAGTTACATGAAGATTACCGTTGCATGATGGTTGCATACATGACATCACCTCCCCCCTTACGTCTTTTTGTGTCAAAGCTTAAGTCTTTCAGATGGTCAACGCTCTCTCGTGGAGTGCCGCAGTTGTGGCTCTGGTGACTGAGCCTTGGCATGCGTCTCTGTCACCTGAGGTGATTCCGGCCTGTCCGGGCTGGCCGCAGGGACTGTGCATGCTGTGGATTGCCCTCGTTGCTCATCCACTGGCAGTGGTGTGGGTGACATCTCATGCTCTTCTTCAGGTTCCTCCATGTCTATGCTGAACCTTTTCTTTACTTGGTCCAAGTGTTTGCGTCATATCTGCCCATTCTTTAGTCTGACCACGATGACCCTATTCCCTTCTTTGCCAATTACTGTGCCCTCAAGCCACTTGGGTCCCAAAGCATGGTTAAGAACAAATACCGGGTCATCCATTTCTATACACTTCCCCCTTGAGATTCGATCATGGAACTTGGTTTGGGACTGGCGCTTGCCCTCAACAATGTCTGCCAGGGCTGGGTGAATGAGGGACAGCCGCGTTTAAAGTGTGCGTTTCATGAGGAGTTCCGCTGGCGGGACTCCCAAAAGCGAGTGCGGGCAGGACCTGTAGGCCAGCAGGAGGTGCGATAGGTGGTACTGAAGGGAGGGTCCTTGAATGTGTAGCATGCCCGGTTTTATGTCTTGGACCGCACGTTCCACCTGCCCATTGGAAGCCGGCTTGAACGGCGCTGTCCGGACGTGTTTGATACTATTGCCCGACATAAACTCCTGGAAGTCATGGCTGGTGAAACACGGGTCATTGTCGCTGTCCAGGACGTCCGGCAAGCCGTGGATCGCGAAAACCGTACACAGACTCTCCACGGTGATGGATGTCGTGCACGAGTTTAATATGATGCACTAGATCCATTTCGCATATGCATTGACATTGATCAGTAACATTTTCCCCATGAACGGGCACGCATAGTCTGTGTGAATACGTGACCATGGCCTGGTGGGCCAGGGCCACGGGCTGAGTGGGAGCTCCCTGGGGGCATTGCCCAGCTGGGCACACATCGTGCACCTGCGAACCCAGTGTTCCAGATCTGAGTCAATCCCCGGCCACCATACATGTGACCGGGCAATGGCCTTCATTAACACGATGCCAGGGTGCTTGCTGTGGAGATCTCTGGTGAACGCAGTTCTGCCTTTCTGGGGCATGACTACCCAGCTGCCCCATAGCAGGTAGTCGGCTTGGATGGAGAGCTCATCGATCCGCCTCTGAATCAGTCTGACCTCCTCGGGGCACGCCCTGTGTGCGGGCGCCCAATCCCCAGTCATGACACATTTCTTTATCATGGATAGGAGGGGGTCTCTGTTGGTCCAGAGTTTGATCTGGCGGGCTGTGATGGGGGAGCCTGTGGTGTCAAAAGCCTCAATGGCCATGACCATCTCAGCGCTTTGCTCCACTGCCCCTTCGGTGGTGGCCAGTGGGAGCCTGCTGAGCGCGTCAGCGCAATTTTCGGTGCCTGGCCGGTGCCGTATGGTGTAGTCATACGCAGCCAGCGTGAGGGCCCATCGCTGTATGCGAGCTGACGCATTGGCATTGACAGTCTTGCTGTCGGACAACAGGGATGTTAACGGCTTGTGGTCCGTCTCTAGCTCGAACTGTCTACCGAAAAGGTACTGGTGCATCTTGCTCACACCGTAAACACAAGCGAGTGCTTCCTTCTCGACCATGCCGTATCCATGCTCTGCCTGGGAGAGTGACCTGGCGGCATAAGCCATCGGTTGGAGTCGGCCGTCATCATTACCCTGCTGCAACACACACCCAACCCCGTAGGACGGTGCATCGCATGTTAAAACCAGTTTTTTACAGGGGTCATACAAAGTCAACAGTTTGTTGGAACACAGCAGGTTCCTCACCTTATCGAAAGCCCATTCTTGACAGTCCCCACAACGCCATTCACAACCTTTACATAGGAGCATGTGTAACGGCTCCAACAATGTGCTTAAATTCGGCAGAAAGTTCCCGAAATAGTTCAAAAGTCCCAGGAATGATCGCAACTCCGACGTGTTGCCGGGCCTGGGTGCCCGGCGGATCGCCTCCATTTTTGATTCAGTGGGCCGGATCCCGTCTGCGGCATCTCTCCTGCCCAAAAACTCGACCTCTGCGGCCAAAAACACACAATTGGCCTTTTTCAGCCGCAAGCCTACCCGGTCCAGTCGGCGTAGCACCTCCTCCAGGTTGTGGAGATGTTCCTCGGTGTCTCGCCCCATTATAAGGATGTCATTTTGGAATACGATTGTTCCAGGAATGGATTTGAACAAACTTTCCATGTTCCGCTGAAAGATAGCTGCCGCCGAACGAATGCCAAATGGACATCTGTTGTAGATAAATAATCCCTTATGCGTCGTGATGGTGGTCAGAAGCTTGGATTCTTCAGCCAGTTCCTGAGTCATGTAGGCCGAAGTTAGGTCCAGCGTGGCAAAAAGGTCCTCCGCTCTCGGGAGCGGGTATTGGTCTTGCAGCGACACTCAGTTGATGGTGGCTTTGTAATCGCCACAAATCCTGACCGAGCCATCTGCTTTGAGGACAGGAACGATGGGACTTGCCCAATTGCTGAATTCAACGGCCGAAATTATGCCCTCTCTGAGCAGCCTGTCGCATTCACTTTCAATTTTCTCACGCATCACATACGGCACCGCTCTGGCTTTGTGGTGCACTGGTCTGGCATCCGGAGTGATGTGTATCACTACTTTAGTGCCCTTGAACGTTCCGACACCGGGTTGAAACAGTGACCCGAATTTTTGTAGGACCTGTGAGCATGAACTTCGCTCCACAGATGAAATGGCGTGCACATCCCCCCATTTCCAATTCATCTCGGCTAGCCAACTCCTCCCCAAGAGCGCAGGGCCAGTTCCCGGGACGATCCAGTGTGGCAGCCGGTTCTGTGATCCATTATGTATTACCACCAAGTTTGCACTGCCTAACACTGGGATGATCTCTTTGGTGTACGTCCGTAGCTGCGTGTCAATGCGTTCCAGTTTGGGCCTGCTAGCTCTGTGTGGCCATAGTCTCTCAAATTGTTGGGCGCTCATAAGTGACTGGCTAGCTCCCGTATCCAGCTCCATGAGCACTGGAATGCCATTCAATAAAACTTTCATCATCATGGGTAGCATTTTGGTGTATGAGCTGTGGACGTCAGCCACGTGAACTTCAGCATCCATGGCTTTTCCCCAGGCATCATCCTGCATTGCAGACCCCTCGTCTAGTTCCTCTGTCTCGCAGATTAGCCTCGCCACAGCCTTTTTCCACATCCTGGCCAAGTGTCCACTGATGTTACAAATCCTACAGGTATATTGCTGGAACCTGCAGCTTTTCGCAGTATGTCTACCCCCATATCTCCAGCATGAGCTAAGATTGCTG
The DNA here is from genome assembly GCF_044704955.1 of Pristiophorus japonicus. NCBI lineage: Eukaryota > Metazoa > Chordata > Chondrichthyes > Pristiophoridae > Pristiophorus > Pristiophorus japonicus. The sequence continues at coordinate 254,244,116 of NC_091979.1, read as the reverse complement.
TTAACAAAGGGACAGTTACCAGGCATTCCTCTCTGATTGCCCATTTGGTTGTTTCTAAGCACTCTGATGGTGGGTCTTAATGGTCCCATCGCGGAATGCATTGTTCCTCGTGATGCCGTGAATTGTCGATCCCCTTTCCATTGTCCCTGTTGCAGGTCCACCCTAGAGTCTGTTGCTGCCCGGGCGGTTTTGAAATGCCCTTGCCTGCCTGTGGGGTCCCTAGCCGTGTTCACAATGTTAACTCCCTGGTCCATCGCAATGTTGGGACCAGGGCTGCGCGCGTAAATTAGCTTGGTCTCCTCTTCCCCTGCCATAAAGATCTGAGCTATCAATGCCACCCCTTCTAAAGTCAAGTCCTTGGCCTCTATGAGCTTCCTGAAAATCTCGGCATGATTAATGCCCTCAATGAAAAAGTCCCTTAACATCTCCCCCCTGCAGGCGTCTGTGAACTTACAGAGACTGGTCAAGCGCCGCAGGTCCACAACGAAGTCCGAGATGTATTGTCCCTCCTGACGCCAGTATGTGTAGAACCGGTGCTGGGCCATATGTAAGCTACTCGCCGGTTTGAGATGCTCACTGATCAGCTGGCTGAGCTCTTCAAAAAACTTGTCCGCCGGCTTTTGGGGTGCGAGCAGGTCTTTCATCAGTGCATACGTCTGTGGTCCGCAGCTGGTCAGTAGATGCGCCCTCCACTTGTCAGCTACTGTCGCTCCCAGCCAGTCCTTCGTGACAAAGCTCTGCTAGAGTCTTTCCACTAAGTCATCCCAGTCCTCACCCACACAGTAACGTTCCCCTGTGCTACCGGTGGCCATCCTCATGGTTCGGTGATTCCCGTTTCTCGTCGCCAAATGTGGTGTCCCTGCACCGTACTACAAACTCACACGAGGCATGTACTGCAGACACAGTCACTACGTGACCTTAACCTTTATTCCCAGGACCAAGGAGTGCTGACCCTGGGTGGGACCTCCCCTTTTATACCTGGAAACCCAGGTGAAGAGTGTCTCCCACAAGTTCACCTCCTGTGGTCAGGGTGTGTATTTCTAGGGTATAAGTACAGTGTACAGGAGTTGCATGAAGGTTACAGTTACATGAAGATTACCGTTGCATGATGGTTACATACATGACAGCGCAAGTGTTTAAAAACACACATAAACACATTAAAATTAACTAAAATAAACACATTGCATTGTTAAAAAGTCTGCCTACCAAGGCAAGTTTATTTTTAACCCGAATTACAAAACTTTAAAAAAATCGAAAATATGTTGTTTTTTTCTAAGGCATTTATTAACTTTAATTTCAATTAATTTTAACTATGTGAGGTCTGTTTTTCATTTTTTATTTGTGTGTGTTTGTTTTTTTTCCCCATTAATAGCACTGAGAACTCATAGTTACGTGAGTCTAAGTGCTACTAATGGGAACCTGTGAACTACCTACCTGATTGGCTGAGCAGTCACACATGACTGCATCTTCTGCGTCGGAACCTGTGGGCGGGAGCGCGCTTTGCAGCGCGGGAAGAGAAGGCCTCCCCATCGGAATTCAGGGCGCCTCCTAGACCACCAGGAGGCAATCTTCGGCAGGGAGGCAATTGTCCGCGGGAAGACCTCCAGGGGAATTTCTGGCCCATTAATGTATTTTATAGTTTCTTGAACACTCTTGAGCACTCTTCGTTCAACTATTTATTTTGGCGATCTCAGACAGCCATGTGAAGCTTAAGATGGCGTTCCTTCACAGATCCCCTCTCTCAATGCAGCTCCTTATACCTCCTAGCTAGAGGGCGCTATACATTATCTCGTTACATAGGTCAGTGAGCACAGGGGTGATGGGTGAACGGGACTTGGTGCGAGTTAGGACATAGGTTGCCGAGTTTTGAATGATCTCAAGTTTACGTAGGGTAGAATGTGTTAGGCCAACCAGGAGTGTGTTGGAGTAGTCAAGCCTAGAGTTCACAAAGGCATGGATGAGGGTTTCAGCAGCATGTGAGCTGAGGCAGGGGCGGAGATGGGTGATGTTACGGAGGTGGAAATAAGGCAGTTTTAGTTATGCTGCGGATATGTGGCCGGGAGCTCATTTCAGCGTCAAATACGACACCTGGGTTGCGAACATTCTGGTTCAGCCTCAGACACATGCTAGGGAGAGGGGTGGAATCGATGGCTGGGGAACACAGTTTGTGGCGGGGACCCAAGACAATGGCTTCGGTCTTCCCAATATTTCACATAGCCGAAAACATGAAGCTCGACAACTGTATGAAATTTAAACAGTGACTACCAAAACAGGAACAGCAGCCAAGGTATCAGCCCATTTTCCTGAACAGATGTAGATTGCCCTTACCGCCAGGTCCAGGGGAGGAAGATTCCAAATGATTAACTGCACCTGGTGCTAACTCTATGTACAGAGCAATTAATGGAACACATTTTCACTATCTATTAACCATCTCTCAAGTGGCCAAGTGGCAGAGCAGCTCTAACCAGATGCCTGCGCTTTAATGTTCTCGTGCTGCCTGTCCTTTGTAGCTGCCTGTCAAGGTTGTGATTGGAATATTTCGTTTTCTGATACGCTACTATTTTTCCATTGGCAACAGCAGATGGAGGATACGAGAGAACATGAATTTATGTAGCTAATGCCTTTCATGTCCTCAGAAGTTCTTAAAGTGCTCCGCAGATATCAAGATGCTTTTAAAGGGTCACTGCTATTGTTATGCTGGCAAACCAACTTGCTCACAGCAAGGTCCCATAAACGGAAAATGAGGCGAATGATCAGTTAATCTGTTTTTTTCTGTTGCCGGTATTGACTTAGCCACTTCCTGCTCTTCTTCAAATAGCTCCCCTGGGGCCCTTTACATCCACCTCGATGGACAGGCGGGCACTCCGTTTAGTATCTGATATGACAGACAACACCTCCGGCACTGCAACTCTCCCCACTGTAACTGCACTCAAGTGCCAACCTCGATGATGTGTTCTGGTCCTGAAGCGGGCTGAAACCCGCGAAGAGGGAAGCGTTGGTGACGAGAAAGATATTTTAGCACATACAACCACGGCTCCTGTCAGCCGACCCAGGGCAGCTGTGCGCATTTCTACCAGCAAAAAGTAAATCCAGCTAAAGTTAGTCGCACAGAGGCAGTGAGTGGTCAAAGGAGCCAATATTGTAGAAACAGAGGGAAGAGATCTGAGTGCAGCTGCTGGTAGCTGATTTCGGTACAAGTACAACAGGCCCATTTTTCTCTCTGGTGTTTAGCTTGGCAAATGCACAAATTCAAATGAGAATCAGCAGCCTGACATCCAATGCAGGTGGTGAGGAGGTACTGCCAAGACTTGGTAGGAAATGCCTGCCAGATGACAATAAGCCAGACCTTTTATATTTACACATGTATGATTTATTTCTGCCTAACGGGTGCACAAATGTGAGTGTTATGTTTTAAGAAATATTCATTCTCTTCTGTTTTTATTTTACAGTGTGTTTATTTTGATGACACCCAGCTCTACCTCTCCACCACTTCTCTTGACCCCTCCACGGTCTCTAAATTGTCAGATTGCTTGGCCGACATCCAGTTCTGGATGAGCAGAAATTTTCTCCAATTGAATATTGGGAAGGCCGAAGCCATTGTTTTCAGTCCCCGCCACAAACTCCGTTCCCTAGCCACTGACTCCATCCCTTTCCGCAACTTCTGTCTGAGGCTGAATCAGACTGTTCGCAACCATGGTGTCATATTTGACCCTGAAATGAGCTTTCGACCACATAACTGCAGCATAACTAAGACCGCCTATTTCCACCTCCATAACATTGCCTGTATCCGCTTGCCTCAGCTCATCCACTACAGAAGCCCTCATCCATGCCTTTGTTACCTCTAGACTTGATTATTGCAACGCACTCCTGGCTGGCCTCTCAAATTCTACTCTACATAAACTAGAAGTGTTCCAAAACTCGGCTGCCCATGTCCTAACACACATCAAATCCCATTCACCCAGCACACCTGTGCTCGCTGACCTTCATTGGCTTCCAGTTAAGCAGCGCCTCGATTTCAAAATCCTCATCCTTGTTTTCAAATCCCTCCATTGCCTCACCTCTCCCTATCTCTGTAATCTCCTCCAACCACACAACCCCCGCCCCACCCCCCGAGATGTCTGCATCCTCTAATTCTGCCCTCTTGAGCATCCCTGATTATAATCGCTCAACCATTGGTAGCCGTGCCTTCTGTTGCCTAGGCCTCAAGCTCTGGAACTCCCTGCCTAAACGCTCCACCTCTCTATCTCTCTTTCCTCCTTCAAGACGCTCCATAAAACATATGTTTTTGCCCAAGCTTTTGGTCACCTGCACTAATTTCTACTTATGCAGTACGGTATCAAATTTTTTAAATCTCATAATACTCCTGTGAAGTGCCTTGGGACATTTCACTACATTAAAGGTGCTATATAAATACAAGTTGTTGTTGTTGTTGTTGTAAAGGACTAAGATACTTTAAGATGCTGCTGTGATTGCAATCGTCACGGGCTCTGTCCTGATCACATTACCACATACTTCTGTATTAATGGAGGGAATTTCCACACAGTTTGCTTGATTGAAACCCTGGACAAATTATTACATTGGAGGCAATTTTAACCCTATTTGCTCAGCAGAAACCTGGGCAGTTAAAATCCCCCTGGCTCTTACCTGTCTGAAAGCCGTCATGATCACAACATCGACAATTTTAACCTGCTCTCCTGAGCAGGCAGCAAGGACACACACACTCGGAGCCATATGCATATTGTGGCCTGATGACATCATTGAGACCCAACTGTAATTTTAACTCAGGCCTGAGTGGGGCATCTACCTGGAGTTAAAATCGAAAACAGGGACGTTTTTGTCGAAATCCTGCCAGAGAAATCCCACGGAAATTCCAGGCCCAAGTATCTATTCGTATGAATTTTAGCTAGACCACTGCACTGGGATTTAAAAATGGTGCTCTGCCTGTTAGAATTTGCTTTGCCGTTTGCCTAGGATCTGTGGGTAGAGTGAATGCACAATACCTACTATGGGTAAACAGGACTTGCTTGTCTGTATTGCCACATCAATCAAAGGAGGTCGTCCCAGACAAAAATTTGGTTAGACCCTTTTTCAGGTCTGCACTTGTTTAAAAAAATTCTTCAGATAGCAAGGGGTTCTCCTTCCAATCTCCCAAGTGATGGAAATAAATGAATTACTCGTCCATTTGGAAAGAGGTTGGATTTTCATCAAAATAATCTGTCCTCTGTGAAAGATCTTCTTTGATCTGAGGTATAATACTCTACCTTCAGAGGTATATTTGCGATCAGTTCTCCCTGTAAATATAATGCTCCTGTCTTTTTCTGCTGATTTATCTTGCTTCTGTATAAATGTTCATATTGCAATAAATTCAATTTGTAGCTTTAGCCTGAATGATATAGTCTGTCATTAGTATAGAATAGATGAAGATCATGTAGGTAGCTATCCTGTACATCTTCCAATAGAAAACAATGTGGTTAAAAATATAACTGTCAAACCTGTGATACAGTAACCCATTCAGTCCATGCATTAGGCTTATACTTTCAAGTTCATAGGAAGTGTGGTTCTGCTGATGGGAACTACCTTGTTGGTGTGGGGTCAAATAAAGAATATAATGCTCATAAAGTTGTCTGATTCTTATCAATTTTACAGGATTTCTTACGATGGATAGAGATCTGGTTAGGTATGGGTGTGCAATGAGTGGGTTAACTGTAGTTGCTCTCTTTTCCATCTCAGTAGCAACACAAACAGTGCAGCATATTGTATTACCTCAACCTTTCCACTCACACTAATTCCAAAGTCATTCACATAGGTGAAAGATTCCAGAGCACTGCACACTTATACACCGGCTCATTTTTCTTGTGCTAATTTTTACTAATTACTGTTCACTCCTTTTTGTTCCAAAGTGTTTGTAAAGTTCCAATCATCACCTGCAAAGCCACTTCCTTTGCAATAGAACAAAGATAAAAGGTCTCACTGTGGACCTGAAATGTTCAAAACTGCAGGTTAGGGATGGGGTTTGGGGTCCAAGGACTTTAGGAGGTGATGTAGAGATGAAAATGACACCAGTGCGTGAATTCGATTATAATGAGAAATATCTCGAGGGCAATTAGGGATGGGCAATAAATGTTGGCCTTGCCAGCAGCGCCCACATCCCAGGAATGAATAAAAAAGAAAGTTGCGCAGTCTGCCTCACTCTCAGCTTCCATCATCTGGACCCAGTGGCAAGACAGAGCCGAGATGGCTGGAGATTAAATCAGCTGTGGTGAAATGGCCTTAGATACCTGGCGCACCTGTACCAAGGACCTTAGCTATCCACATAGCTTTGCTACAGTGTCCTCTCAGTCAGAACAATTAGCATACTGCTGGGACTGCATGGTCCACCACTGTAGACTTTATGCAGTACAAAGGGAGACAGGTGTCTCCCCATCGTTCAAGAACATCTGCCCAAGAACTACCCTCTACCTACTTTAGCCTGCGAGCCAATGCAGTTGCCCATGGTGGGGCCATCACTGTGCACGTTTGACTATCAGGGACCGTAGGTGAGAGCTGTATGCAGCATTGGAGACCAGAGATGGAAGTCCATCCACAGTGGACTTGTAGTCAAAGGTACTACTGCTAATGCTACACATTACACCTGGGAAGAACATTGCCCAGGAAAATGACATTGAGCAAGGAAGCACCATATGGACCCTATGTCATTTCCCAGCAGGGAGAGAGAAAGTCAGATGTGAGAGGCACAAGAACAGAAGAAAAAGGTGGGGAAAGGCCATCAGACCCATCAACCCATAACTATCTGTTACACTGCAAATACATACACCATTTACCCACCCTCTAATCATACAGTCTCCTGAACGAGGTTAAAAAAACAGAACAACCTGGTGGCCAATTTAGGAAAATCTGTGGGAAATTCCTCTTCAGCCTCTTAAGGCAGCCAAGCAAACCTGGAGATTGCAATAGCCCATTACTCAATATCATTCCAGCTAACTAACAACTTGTATCCTGTTGCCCCTTGGTAACACCAGGCACCTGGCTGGAGTGGCCATTGGTACCAGCCTGGGATCATTTCAGGCTGAGTTGGGAAGAATGTTTTTTTTTTAAAAGAGAGAAAGCTATCCCAATACACTCATGAAATGAAAAGTGAAAATCAAAGAAGAAAGGATCTCATCAAACTTACTGGGAGTTGATTTTAATTCAATCGAAATTAACCATAATTCCTCCCTGAGGAGTGTTTTATTCCCAATTCAGGCAATCCCTGGTATTTTCTTTTGCATATTAGTTGTAGTGAATTCTTAAAAGAAATTTACAATTTAGAATTTCTTAAAATATCATCAAGTGGTCTGTCGCTTTAAAAATTCTCATCCTTATTTTCAAATCCCTCCATGGCCTCGCCCCTTCCTATCTCTGTAATCACCTCCAGCCCCACAACCAGATGTCTGCGTTCCTCTAATTCTGCCTTCTTGAGCATCCCTGATTATAATCGCTCGACCATTGGTGGCCGTGCCTTCTGTTGCCTTGGCCCCAAGCTCTGCAACTCCCTGCCTAAACCTCTCCGCCTCTCTCTTTCCTCCTTCAAGACGCTCCTTAAAACCTACCTCTTTGACCAAGCTTTTGGTCACCTGCCCTAATTTCTACTTATGCGGCTCGGTGTCAAATTTTTATCTCATAATACTCCTGTGAAGCGCCTTTGGACATTTCGTTAAAGGCGCTATATAAATACAAGTTGTTGTTGTTGTTAATAAAAATAGTCCACAGTGTACAAATGTCCTTCTGTGCCTTTCCACTATCACTGTGCATTCCCTGCTATTGCTATTACCGCTTACCCAGCCGGATGGGGGGGCAACTGGATGTACAGCAATAATTTTACGAGGGGGGGAAAGGGGGAGTCGGTATCGCTTAGGTCAGAAAGGGATTTTTTTTTAAAATAATTTTAAAAAACAAACAAATCAAACATGGCAACAGACGGAATATATTATGCAACCCACTTTCTGTGAAATTCTACTTTTCTTTGTCAATACTCGCGTCATCTATACGCAGCAAAACCCATTGATGTTCAGCCATCTGGAATCGGCCTCCGCAATCACTGTGACCTCTTTCCATATGTGTAGCTGGACGTGCATCGAGGCAAACACTGTACTTCTCAGATTTTCTGTCCTTCTTTGAAATAGGAAGATGACTATCCGATATCCCTTCAAACAGGGAAAATGTGTTAACCTAAATAGCACACAATGGTTTTCTTTTATCGTTGAATGGAACAGAACTTTGTCCTTTGAGCCTTCAATAAGTGGTTAGATTAAAGCACAAGAGCACAGCTCCCTTTCCACGGTTTATTAAGGCCACTTGGGCATTTCAGATGAGGCCCAATGTAAAAATAACTTCTTCGAGTCAAGCAGAACCAATCAATCACGCTGCATTATCTGTAATGGCAGATTAAATGGCCTACTTCATGATTCTATTACCATTTAGAAAGGAAATCCTGAAATCATTAAATGGATACATTCATATGTGGTCGTCCAAAATCCACCGGCATCTCACATAAAAGCTGTGAATTCGTTTTTGCTTCCCATTGTAAGTGCCTCGGCCCCCAAACAATGCACTCGGAAGGCGCCTTGTTTTGATGTAGCTTGCTTCACCCGGAAGGTGGAGAATAAAGGTGTTTTTTTACACTGCCTTCTTCTCACCCAGCTGTGGCTCAGTGGGTAGCACACTCGCCTCTGAGTCAGAAAGTTGTGGGTTCAAAAAGTCTAGGCTGACACTCCCAGTGCAGTGCTGAGGGAGTGCTGCACTGTTGGAGGTGCCGCCTTTCAGATGAAATGTTAAATCGAGGCCCCGTCTGCCCTCTCAGGTGGACGTAAAAGATCCCGTGGTACTATATTGAAGAAGAGCAGGGGAGTTATTCCTGGTGTCCTGGCCAATATTTAGCTCTCAATCAACATAAGAAAAACAGATTATCTGGTTTTTATCACATTGCTGTTTGTGGTATGGCACCAGCGGAGCGGGACCCCCGGAATCTCAGGCCTTTTGCTGTTCATGATGCCCAAAATGTTACCTTGGGGAGTCAATTCATTTTGTAACTGAATATCGGGCGGAGGTGGGTGGGGGGGAGGGGTTCTAACTGCCGACCAATGTGAGACCACCTGTTCTCGATACCGCCCCAGATGAATCTCTACTTTGGAACATCCAAACCACTTGATTCAACAGCTTCTTTGTGGATTGTTGAGAGCAGCCACCTGCCGAATGAGGTGTGAAATGATGAAAGGATTGGATAGAATATTTTTGGAAAAGATATTAAAAATGGATTGTTATAGTAAAGATTGGGATTGGAACACAGGAATTAGCAGATGAAGAAGGACCAAGGTGCATCTAGCTTGCTTTCTACCATCATGGTGGTCACATGAGAGACCATCGGCAGGCCGGGGCCATTAGAGGGAGCAACGTGCGGCAGCGTGCCACTACAAGGAACAACGCGTGCTGCTGCAGGAAGGCAACGATTGTGAAGAGAGCAACTCGATTTGACGTCGCCCAAGTCCAGATCGCTGATTGCTGTGCGGGCAGGTACAGTAGGAGCAGCGAGGTCGGGGTGAAGGAGCGGCAAGAGTTCGTAGAGGGATGTGATCGGGGCCCAGGAGAGGCGAGGGACAGCACGGGCCAGCCCACACTGCGATATGTGTGCACACTAGTTCCATGCAGCAGAGAGGGTCTCCAGTCATCTTGGTTAACCTTGCCACTGGACCAAGACCTAGCTCTGTCAACCCGTGTTTGGCTGGTGTGTAACGGCCACCCCACATTAAAAAAAATCTATGCACAGGCATCTTCCACCCTTCAACATGTAGTTCGGGACCTGGAATATTAGGTCCTTCATTGAAACACCTGTGAACTCATCCCTTTTTGGCGTGGTAGCAAGTCATCCTCGCTTCGAGGGATTGCCTATGGTGATGGTTTGTAGGAGCTTGCTGTGCGCAAATTGGCTGCTGTGTTTCGTACATTACAATAGTGACTAACACTCCAAGGAAGTACTTAATTGGCTGTAAAGTGCTTTGAGACGTCCGGTGGTCATGAAAGGCGCTATATAAATGCAAGTCTTTCTTTCTTTTTCTCACTCTTCCTGTCCAAAGAGAGGGAACTACATTGACTACTTTCCTCATTTTACATTTCAGCCGAGTGCTTGTTGCGTTCTCAACTGTGTAATGTGAAAAGCCAATTCATATACTCATACAGCGCAGAAGGAGGCCATTCGGCCCACCGTGCCTGTGCTGGCTCTTTGACAGGACTGCCCAATTAGTTCCACTCTATGGTTTAATAGCTCTTGTATTGAAACCCGTGGTACATTCAGAGTCCATCAGTTTACGAAGCCATTGGTTCCCCAACTGCCGGGCAATTTTAGTCTGCAGTGCAGCTGGTGGATGTCGATCTGTCTGAGGCCATGTAGTAAAACAAGAAAGGGCCTAGAGGCAAGCTGCCGCTTTTTCTTCAACTCCACCCTCAACCAACAGGCAGCTGCAGGTTGAGGGGCACTGGTATTCTTTTTATCGTCAATTTTCCTAGGACCTCCCGCCTCCTCGCCCCCCCCCCCCCCCCCACCACCACCCTCCCTCTCTCTACCGGAGCCCTGAAGAGAAGCAGTGTTGGTGGCAGAGCCTGGAAATTTAGAGGCAGCTGCAGGACTCCAGACCTTGGTGTTCGGGACTTCCCGTCTGTTATCTTCGCCGTCAGATGCAAGATCCAATGAAGCAAAACCATCCATCGGTGGGCAAAAAATATAAAAATTGTGGTCACCCTGCCATTCTTTGGTCTGCTTTCCCAGGGCCTCTAAGGACCCTCTTACATCGTTTTTTTTTCATTGCCATTTTGAAAAATGATCCAAAACTCAGCTCCCTGTGTCCTAACTCGCATCAAGTCCCGCTCAACCATCGCCCCTGTGCTCACTGACCTGCAGTGGCTCCCGGTTAAGCAATGCCTCGATTTAAAAATCCTCACCCTTGTTTTCAAATGCCTCCCTAATCTCCACCAGCCCCACAACCCCCCCGAGATGTCTGCGCCCCTCTAATTCTGCCCTCTTGAGCATCTCTGATTCTAATTGCTCAACCATTGGTGGCCATGCCTTCTGTTGCCTAGGCCCTAAGCTTTGGAATTCTCTGTCTAAATCTCTCTGCCTCTCTACCGCACTCTCCTCCTTAAAAACTACCAAGCTTTTGGTCAGTTGCCCTAATTTCTCCTTTTGCGGCTCGCTGTCAAATTTTCTATCTCATAATACTTCTGTGAAGCACCTTGGGATGGTTCACCACGTTAAAGACTCTATATAAATACAATTTGTTGTTGTTTAAAAGCCAGGAAGGATGTCTGTCATTAGCATATCTCAAATGAAGGTGGAAGAGTTAACATGATCTTCAAACTCTGTTTCAATCTAGTAGGAAGAGTTTTAGTTTTGCCAGATCCTTGTTCATTCATGGCTTTTCTCAAAGAACATAAAATCAAATTAAGAAGTAAGCACCCAGCAAAACCCATCTAAAATATCTAGATTCACGGGGAACTGGATCCCAAATTTATCTGTGTCTGTGAGAACATCTTACGTAAGGGGTTTCTCCCCATCCAGAATGCCTGAAAAGTTGCTGGTATGATGGGCCGCCAATCCAGGCGCTGATCGGACACGGGTTGTTGCTTCCCAAAGTTGTTCCTTTGTCCCCATTCTCCACCTGGAACAGAGGCGCGATGAGGACTAACTTCCACCTTTGGAAGTAGCGGTAGGAGCTGGAGTAACTGGTCCAATCCCAGTCCAGCAAAGGGTGGCGCAGGAGTTGCGAATGCTGAGTGGGGGCAGTGAGCACAGGAAGCAAGTGGAAAGCAGCAAAGCAAAAGTCATTCGGCAGCAATGGAACCAAATCCAGAACAGGGTGGGAACTAACAACAACATCCGAACCAACTCAGCAGAGACTGAGAAATTTCCAGCCGAGGGGCAGAAAACTGAGCCTAAGGTATAGAAGCAGGAGTAGGCCATACGGCCCCTTGAACCTGCTCCTCCATTCAATAAGATCACAGCTGATTTTTGACCTCAACTCCACTTTCCTGCCCAATTTCCATATCCATTGATTCCCCGAGCGTCCAAAAATCTATCACTATCAGCCTTGAATATACTCAACAACTGAGCATGCAGGAGCAGACCAGCTATTAAAATCCAGGCAAGTCCAGCAGAGAATATATAGTCTCTGTATGAAGCAATGGTGGATGTAACTATAAAGTTCAGAGGTCAGCGGAGAATTGGTTTTGTCCAGATCCCAACACAACGGCAGAGTAAAGCAAGAAGGCAGCAGGACATTGAAGTACCATCCTAAAGCTTGGCAAATAACAGGAGCAGTTGGGGGTGGGCAGAGTAGGCTAAAACAGGTTGCCTAAACAGTTGGATCTGCTGAGCAGCAAAGTAGATTCACAGCAGCCGAGTGTTGCAGGGTCCAGCAGTCCTGGTGGCACAGGAATCCAAGAGTCCAGGAAATCACCCTTGAGCAGAGTTCCAGCCATTGAAAAGAGTCATTAACATCATCATAGGCTGTCCCTAGTATCGAGGAATACTTGCTTCCATGCCAAAAAGAGATGAAGCACCTAATATTCCAGTTCCCGAACTGCATCTTGAAGGGTGGAAGATGCCTGTGCGTGGATTTTTTTTTAACGTGTGGTGGCCATTGTACACCAGCCACCACACGTGCTTGACAGAGCTAGGTCTTGGTCCAGCAGCAAGGGTTAACCAAGACGACTGGAGACCAGCTCTGCTACAAGGACCTAGCATGCACACATGTCGCAGTGTGGGCTGGCCCGTGCTGCCCCTGGACCCTCGCCTCTTCTGAAAAGAGTACAATAAAAAGACAGCACAAGCAGGGTCAGGGGATGGGCAATGCGTTCTGTACAGGTCGCTTTAAACTTGTGGCTTGAACTTATAGTTTGGGCTACAATGCATCCACTAATAGAGGATCCTAAGCAGTGGATGAGAGGAGATTTGGGTGGGGGTGTGAAGGGCAAAGGATAGCAATGCATGGCCAAAGATAGAATTGCAAAGAAGCTGCCAGCCCAGATGCTATCTTGAAAAGACAATTCCCAGGTGCAAGGTTCAGGAAAACAGGCCCTATTTTTTCTTATAGAGTTTTTACTCCATTTTGATGGATATACAATCTACTTAAAAATATTAAAAGCAAATATGAAATTGCCTGGTTTCTCTCCAAAAAACTCTGGCATCATGCTCTAGCATATTTCGGCGGAAATATAAAGGAAAATGCAAATCACATCATGGAAACTATCCCAACTAACCTAAACTAACCTAGACTTCACTGAAGCTAAAATATAACCAATCAAATTACTCAAAATATTATTCAATAAAGTTTTTATCTGCTCTTTCCCTCCTTCAGCCCAGTGACTAAGGACTCAAATAAGATTGTTAGTAAAACATTTTTTTATTACACAATTTAGAATAACACCAATGAGCGTGTCTATAAAATTGTTTTTTGTGTCATTGAGTATTTTTAGTGTGGTTTTAATTGAAGGCCTCAGCCTCTTTCTGTCGTTCCCATGACTACCATACTGCAGATTGAATCAAAAGAAACAGGCATTAAAGCCAAGGTCCAATTACTGGGGCATATTAGGGGGTTTGTATCGATGTATTGGTACAAATAGCTGTACAGAGTTAGCGTGAGACTAAGACTGTAGCACAAGATTGTAAACCCATAGCGCTGTAGGGTGTTTAGGACGATGACCATTGTGCTGTAAATAAATGCCGTCTGTGATTGTTACTGACATTTCAGCCTCAATCCATCATTTACTTCCTGATCTATATTGTGGCCGTACTCTGCAGGATTCTCAGAGGCTCACTGCTATCCTGCCCCCACATATGTGTCCTGCTCAAACAGAATTCACAAATGACCCAAAAATAGCCACAAGCTACGTTGCATCAACTGTGCTGGGGTTTTTAGCAATCTTTATGACCAGTGAGATGGTAGTCTTCTCTGTATCTATGAAAAAGAAGGCATAGTGGGAGCTCAGCAAAAAGGCATTTTACCTGCTGTTGGCAGTGATTCAAAACTATTATATATTCTGTGAAGAGGAAAGTAAGCCATGTTGGAAATGCTACAAATAGAAGAGATTTAAATCGCTTTTATAGAAAAGCAATAGGCAAAATATTTTGGCAAGCTGCATTTGAACATAATTCCAATCCTCACTATCGCTACAAGAAAAAGTATTTTCCTGGCGTGCTTCAACACATCACTTGCCCCGGTATATTTATAGAGGAATTTGCTGTCTGTAAACTTTGAAAAGGGAGAAGGTCATTATATCAGAAAAACAAACAGGAAAATAAATCAGCAATGCTGTGTCCTCCTAGTATCAAATGACATCACGGCCTGGGGCAAATGCCTTGCTAAATGATGGGTAACGTTTGATTTGAATGTGCGGTGTGCTGATAATTGAAAGAGCATGACCTGGCCACAAATCAATACAAAAAATGCATAATGAAACAGCTGAACTCTTTCGAGGCGCTTATCAGACTATCTCGCTAAAATTGAAGCCAGACGAGAAAATTGTAAAGCAAACATCAACAACAAAATAGATAGCTATTCATTAAAGCTGCAGATTTGACGTGCGTGGTGTCTGTGTGCGGGATCTGCGAGCCTCCTGCGAAATATCTGACATTTGAGGTGCGTGGACGCATAAAAGGTCACTCGCTGAAACATTGATGAGAACAGGAGCCCAGTCATTTCTTGCAAGGTGATACGCTGGCGATCGTTTGTGTTCGCCGAGGCTGGGATAGGCTGTGGCATTGGCATCAGGAAACTAGTGGGACATGAGGAACAGCTGTTGGAGAAAGAAATACAACCTTTGCTATCCCGCCAGCTTTAGTGAGAACTGGATAATTTGGTCCTTTATCTGAAGCTCATATTTAACACATTTTTAAAGCAAAATTAACATGATTAGCTGCATTTAAATTCATTTTCTTGAAAATAAAATGATTTGTTTCCAAAAAGAACACTGCCATGTATTGCTAGTTACAAAAGAGTTGGCATTGTCTTTAATGCAGAGTTTTTTGGTAAGTTCCCTTGTTGGAACAGTATAAAGAAAGACTTTCATTTATATAGCGCCTTTCATGACCACTGGTCCTTTTCACTCCTCATAGCCAGACCTGTTACATTTATATTCTATTTTTTGGTCCAGTCTGTTCAAGTTTTACAAAATGAAAGAAAGAGGAAAGAGACTTGCATTTATATAGCGCCTTCCATGACCACCAAACGTCTCAAAGTGCTTTACAGTCGATGAAATATTTTTTAAAGTGTAGTTACTGTTGTAATGAATGAAACGTAGCAACAAATCTGCACAAAGCAAACTCCCACAAACAGCAATGTGATAATGACCAGATAATCTGTTTTTAGTGATGTTGATTCAGGATAAATATTGGCCAGGATACTAGGGATAACTCCCCTGTTCTTTTTTTAAAATTTGTTCCCGGGATATGGGCATCACTGGCAAGGCCACCATTTATTGCCCATCCCTAATTGCCCTTGAACCACCACAGTCCATGTGGTGAAGGTACTCCCAGAGTGCTGTTAGTGAGGGACTTCCAGGATTTTGACCCAGCGACGATGAAGGAACAATGATATATTTCCAAGTCAGGATGGTGTGTAACATAATAAGAACATAAGAACATAAGAATAAGGAACAGGAGTAGGCCATCTAGCCCCTCGAGCCTGCTCCGCCATTCAAAAAGATCATGGCTGATCTGGCCGTGGACTCAGCTCCACTTACCCGCCCGCTCCCCATAACCCTTAATTCCCTTATTGGTTAAAAATCTATCTATCTGTGATTTGAATACATTCAATGAGCTAGCCTCAACTGCTTCCTTGGGCAGAGAATTCCACAGATTCACAACCCTCTGTGAGAAGAAATTCCTTCTCAACTCAGTTTTAAATTGGCTTCCCTGTATTTTGAGGCTGTGCCCCCCACTTCTAGTCTCCCTGACCAGTGGAAACAACCTCTCTGCTTCTATCTTGTCTATCCCTTTCATTATTTTAAATGTTTCTATAAGATCACCCCTCATCCTTCTGAACTCCAATGAGTAAAGACCCAGTCTACTCAATCTATCATCATAAGGTAACCCCCTCATCTCCAGAATCAGCCTAGTGAATCATCTCTGTAACCTCTCCAAGGCTAGTATATCCTTCCTTAAGTAAGGTGACCAAAACTGCATGCAGTACTCCAGGTGCGGCCTCACCAATACCCTGTACAGTTGCAGCAGGACCTTCCTGCTTTTGTACTCCAACCCTATCGCAATGAAGGCCAACATTCCATTCGCCTTCCTGATTACCTGCTGCACCTGCAAACTAACGTTTTGGGATTCATGCACAAGACCTCCTTGGAGATGGAGCACGCGGTGTCCACCGGTACGCTCGCGGCCTTCCGCGAGAGGTGGGCACCGGAGGGACTGGAGTGCATCATCACGCCCGGCAACCAAATTTTAATTTGATTTTACGTTTTAAAGTTTAATTTGTTTTAATTGCCGGTGCTTTTAGTGTCCCCTTCCCTTTTATAGGGGGCACTGGGGAAAAATTGTGATTTTAGTGCCCCAAAAAAAAAAAAAAAAAAAAGAAAAACACAAAAAAAAAAGGAAAAAAAGGGCCTTGTATATGTCTGGTGTGTCACCCAGGTCGGGTGGCACGGTTTAATGTTTTTTTGTTTTGCAGATAAACTCCAAAAAGAGTTTCATGCACAAGACCCCCAGGTCCCTCTGCACTGCAGCATGTTGTAATTTCTCCCCATTCAAATAATATTCCCTTTTACTGTTTTTTTTTCCAAGGTGGATGACCTCACATTTTCCGACATTGTATTCCATCTGCCAAACCTTAGCCCATTCGCTTAACCTATCTAAATCTCTTTGCAGCCTCTCTGTGTCCTCTATACAACCCACTTTCCCACTAATCTTTGTGTCATCTGCAAATTTTGTTACACTACACTCTGTCCCCTCTTCCAGGTCATCTATGTATATTGTAAACAGTTGAGGTCCCAGCACCGATCCCTGTGGCACACCACTAACCACCTATTTCCAACCCGAAAGGACCCATTTATCCCGACTCTCTGCTTTCTGTTAGCCAGCCAATTCTTGATCCATGCTAATACATTTCCTCTGACTTCGCGTACCTTTATCTTCTGCAGTAACCTTTTGTGTGGCACCTTATCGAATGCCTTTTGGAAATCTAAATACACCACATCCATTGGTACACCTCTATCTACCATGCTCGTTATATCCTCAAAGAATTCCAGTAAATTAGTTAAACATGATTTCCCCTTCATGAATCCATGTTGCGTCTGCTTGATTGCACTATTCCTATCTAGATGTCCCGCTATTTCTTCCTTAATGATAGCTTCAAGCATTTTCCCCACTACAGATGTTAAACTAACTGGCCTATAGTTACCTGCCTTTTGTCTTCCCCCTTTTTTAAACAGAGGCGTTACATTAGCTGCTTTCCAATCCGCTGGTACCTCCCTAGAGTCCAAAGAATTCTGGTAGATTATAATGAATGCATCTGCTATAACTTCCGCCATCTCTTTTAATACCCTGGAATGCATTTCATTAGCCTGTCCAGCACTACCTCCCTAGTGATAGTGATTGTCTCAAGGTCCTCCCTTCCCACATTCCCATGACCAGCAATTTTTGGCATGGTTTTTGTGTCTTCCACTGTGAAGACGGAAGCAAAATAATTGTTTAAGGTCTCAGCCATTTCCACATTTCCCATTATTAAATCCCCCTTCTCATCTTCTAAGGGACTAACATTTACTTTAGTCACTCTCTTCCGTTTTATATATCGGTAAAAGCTTTTACTATCTATTTTTATGTTTTGCGCAAGTTTACCTTCATAATCTAGCTTTCCTTTCTTTATTGCTTTGTTAGTCATTCTTTGCTGAAGGGGAAATTTGAGGTGGTGGTGTTCCCATGCACCTGCTGCCGTTGCCCTTCTAGGTGGTAGAGGTCGCGGGTTTGGGAGGTGCTGCCAAAGAAGCCTTGGCGAGTTGCTGCAGTGCATCTTGTAGATGGTACACACTGCAGTCACGGTGGAGGGAATGAATGTTGAAGGTGGTGGATGAAGAGCCAATCAAGCAGGCTGCTTTGTCCTGGATGGTATCGAGCTAGTTGAGTGTTTTTTGGATCACACCCCTGTCTTGTAGATGGTGAAAAGGATCTGGGGAGTCAGGAGGTGAGACATCTGCGACAGAATATCCAGCCCCTGACCTGCTCTTGTAGCCACAATATTTATGGCTGGTCCAGTTAAGTTTCTGATGAATAATGAGCTCCAGGATGTTGATGGTGTGGGATTCGGCGATGGCCATGCCGTTGAATGTCATGGGCAGGTGGTTCAACTCTCACTTGCTGTAGATAGTCATTGTGGCTACAAGAGCAGGTCAGGGGCTGGATATTCTGTCGCAGATGTCTCACCTCCTGACTCCCCAGATCCTTTTCACCATCTACAAGACAGGGGTGTGATCCAAAAAACACTCAACTAGCTCGATACCATCCAGGACAAAGCAGCCTGCTTGATTGGCTCTTCATCCACCACCTTCAACATTCATTCCCTCCACCGTGACTGCAGTGTGTACCATCTACAAGATGCACTGCAGCAACTCGCCAAGGCTTCTTTGGCAGCACCTCCCAAACTTGGGTGGCGCAAATATTACTCCAAAATAGTGCCATGGGATCTTTTACATCCACCTGAGAAAGCAGACGGGGCCTCGGTTTAACGTTTCATCCGAAAGATGGCATATTCTGAAAACCTGCAGTAACAGCGGCATGTAGGATGCCATGACAAGAGCAAATCATTTAGTGCTGTCCTACCAATGTTATTCTGCCTGTCCTAGCAGTATAATTGTGTCTGTCCTACCAATATAATTATGTTTGGCACACTGGCCTTCTATGGAAACAGTCTGAGCATTTTTGCAAGAAGCTAAACCAGTTCTTGTGACTGTGTTGTGGGTATCTACTCCAGTTCAGCCTAGAGGTGGCCTGCAGTACTGCAAAAATATCCTTCATGGTGCAGCAGATACTTCCAGTGGTCCTGCTATCTGCTGCAATGTATCAGACATCAGCCCTATTGTGTTCACATACACCTCATGCCCTACAAGTATCTTTCTTTCAACAAAACAGGATCACGGTGAGTGAATACAAATAATATGTAAATGATATTTTGACATTAGATGTCCCATTTTACACTCCATTGCTATTTGTGGGAGCTTGCTTGTGCGCAAATTGGCTGCCGCATTTCCTACATCATCATCATAGGCAGTCCCTCGAAATCGAGGAAGACTTGCTTCCAATCTCTGTCCCAGGTGAGACAGTCATTGAAGGAAAGGGTGGGTGGGTGTCTGGTTTGCCGCACGCTCCTTCCGCTGTCTGCGCTTGCTTTCTGCATGCTCTTGGCGATGAGACTCGAGATGCTCAACGCCCTCCCGGATGCACTTCCCCCACTTAGGGCAGTCTTTGGCCAGGGACTCCCAGGTGTCGGTGGGGATGATGCACTTTATCAAGGAAGCTTTGAGGGTGTCCTTGAAACGTTTCCTCTGCCCACCTGGGGCTCGCTTGCCGTGTAGGAGTTCCAAGTAAAGTGTTTGCTTTGGGAGTCTTGTGTCGAGCATGCGGACATTATGGCCTGCCCAATGGAGCTGGTCAAGTGTGGTCAGTGCTTCAATGCTGGGCATGTTGGCCTGAT
This sequence comes from Pristiophorus japonicus, assembly GCF_044704955.1. Taxonomy (NCBI): domain Eukaryota; kingdom Metazoa; phylum Chordata; class Chondrichthyes; family Pristiophoridae; genus Pristiophorus; species Pristiophorus japonicus. Next base: position 254,224,398 of record NC_091979.1, on the reverse strand, counting down.
CGAGGACGCTAACGTTGGTGCATCTATCCTCCCAGGGGATTTGCAGGATCTTGCCGCGTTTCCTACATTAAAACAGTGATTACACTTCAAAAGTACTTCATTGGCTGTAAAGCGCTTTGAGACGTCCAGAAGTCATGAAAGGCGCTATATAAATCCAAGTCTTTCTTTCTTTTCCTGCTGCAGTTTTGCCCATCACTGAGAATATCTGTAAAAAAAAAAAAGTTGCCCAGCATTGCTCGGTCACCAGATCAAGGCAGAATTAATCTTAAAGAGACTTGACAGCTCTTGGCAAAATTGCTATGACATTGTATTGCCTTTCACTGTGCATCAATTTCTCTTTTAAGAAGAAAGTGGAGAGTGTTAATGCCCTTTGGTTACCATGACATTTAATCCCACCTGCTCTCAGCAAGCAACTCTTTTAGAGTCTACCTGTGAAAACATAAAACAATAACGGTGCCACCCAACCTGGGTGACACTCCAGACATTTACAAGGCCCTTTTTTTCCCCCCCTTTTTTTTTTTTTTTTTTTGTGTTTTTCTTTTTTTGGTTTTTTTTTTTGGGCACTAAAATCACAATTTTTCCCCAGTGCCCCCTATAAAAGGGAAGGGGGACACTAAAAGCACCGGCAATTAAAACAAATTAACTTTAAAACGTAAAATCAAATTAAAATTTGGTTGCCGGGCGTGATGATGCACTCCAGTCCCTCCGGTGCCCACCTCTCGCGGAAGGCCGCGAGCGTACCGGTGGACACCGCGTGCTCCATCTCCAAGGAACTCTCAGCAAGCAAACCATACTGGGCTGTCAACAGGTGCAGATAACAAACAAGTACTTAATCAAGGGGGACATTCAGAGCATCCAATTATTTTAGGCTGCGATTAACCGAAGCAGTTGCAGGTGAAAGTAGGTGGTGTGAATGATCTTGTGGTACCTCCTGGGCAGTACAGATAATCCTGATGCATCACTTCAAAGCAGTCAGGAGAAGGTGGTTTCTAAATGGTGCATATGCTTAGTACAGTGCATTTTTCTACATTCATTCACGGGATGTGGGCATCGCTGGCAAGGCCAGCGTTTATTGCCTATCACTAATTGCCCTTGAGAAGGTGGTGGTGAGCCGCCTTCTTGAACCACTGCAGTCCGTGTGGGAAGGTACTCCCACAGTGCTGTTAGGGAGGGAGTTGTGGGATGTGAACCCCAGTGGCGATGAAGGAACGGCGATATACTTCCAAGTCACAATTGTGTGCGGCTTGGAGGGGCACTTGGATGTGATGGTGTTCTCATGCGCCTGCTGCCCTTGTCTTTCTAGGTTCTGGAGCACGAGGTGCATCAATTTTCTGCTCCCTGACTATGACTCCTTGGATATTGGTAAACAATATTTATTCTCTTTTTAAAGGAAACTGGTGCCTATATTTCCTGACCCTTTAACCTGCTGCAAGCATGTAAATCCTACAACATTTAGAATATGGCATCACATGACCTTGGAAAAGGGCTAACTAGAGAAATCATGACCTCTGATTGGTTTGGAAAAAAGAAAGAAAGACTTACATTTATATAGCACCTTTCATGACCACCGGATGTCTCAAAGCGCTTTATAGCAAATGAAGTACTTTTGGAGTGTAGTCACTGTTGTAATGTGGGAAACGTGGCAGCCAACTTGCACACAGCAAACTCCCACAAAGAACAATATAACTGTTATATATGTGGACTTGTATTTACTCTGTACAGCCACCAGAGGGCTCATCCCCCGGAGTCCCAAGGGATCCCATAATCCCTTGGGAGCACAGGTACTTAAGAAGGCTTCACAGGTTGGAGAGGCACCCTGGAGACCTGCAATAAAAGACTAAGGTCATACTTTACTTTGAGCTCACAGTGTTCAGTCTGACTCTTTCTCCACACACAATAACTGGCAACGAGAAACAGATAGCGAATCCAAAGATGCAGAAAACAGTGGGCAGCCTGGAGAAATTCTCAGAGAGAGATGATTGGGAAACTTTTGTGGAACGACTTGACCAATACTTCATGGCCAACAAGCTAGATGGGGAAGAGAGCGCTGCCAAACGAAGGGCGATCCTCCTCACCGTCTGTGGGGCACCAACGTATGGTCTCATAAAGAATCTGCTCACTCCAGCGAAACCGACGGAGAAATCGTACAATGATTTGTGCACACTGGTCCGAGAGCATTTGAACCCAAAGGAAAGCGTTCTGATGGCGAGGTACCGGTTCTACACCTACAAAAGGTCTGAAGGCCAGGAAGTGGCAAGTTATGTCGCTGAGCTAAGACGCCTTGCAGGACATTACGAATTTGAAGGACATTTGGAGCACATGCTCAGAGACTTTTTCGTACTTGGCATTGGCCATGAAACCATACTTTGCAAACTTTTGACTGTAGAGACCCCAACCTTGAGTAAGACCATAGCGATAGCCCAGGCATTCATAGCCACCAGTGACAATACGAAGCAAATCTCTCAGCACACAAGTGCTGCTACAAGTACTGTGAACAAAGTGATGTTGTTTTCAAATCGTAACATACATGGCAGGTCACACATACCTGCAGCTGCACGTCCGCAGATGTCTCAGAGTCCACCATCAAGGGTGATGAATGCAAGGCCATTAACACCTTGTTGGCGCTGCGGGGGTGAACGTCATTTCCATTCATGCCGATTCAAAGGATACGTTTGCAAGGGCTGTGGAACAATGGGAAACTTATAACGAATGTGCAGGCGAGCTGATAAGCCTGTTAAACCTGCAAACCACCATGTTGCAGAGGAGGATCACGATGAAACAGAGCTTCAGATAGAGGAGGCAGAAGTACATGGAGTGCACACATTCACCACGAATTGTTCCCCGACAATGCTGAATGTTGAACTAAATGGACTCCCGGTGTCAATGGAGCTGGACACGGGCACAAGCCAGTCCACCGTGGGCAAAAAGACGTTCGATAGGTTGTGATGCAACAAGGCCTCAAGGCCAGTCTTAACTCCAATTCACATGAAATTAAGAACTTACACAAAAGAACTGATTCCTGTAATCGGCAGTGCTACCATAAGGGTCTCCTATGATGGAGCGGTGCACAAGCTACCACTCTGGGTGGTACCGGGCGATGGTCCCACACTGCTCAGCAGGAGCTGGCTGGGAAAAATACGCTGGAACTGGGACGACATCCAAGCGCTATCGCCCGCTGACGACACTTCGTGTGCCCAATCCTTAAACAGATTTCCTTCACTGTTCAAACCAGGCATTGGGAAATTCCAAGGAACAAAAGTGCAGATCCACCTAATTCCGGGGTCATGACCCATCCATCACAAGGTGAGAGCAGTATATGATGAGAGAAAGGGTAGAGATCGAGCTACACTGGTTACAAAGAGAGGGCATCATTTCACCGATCGAGTTCAGTGAGTGGGCCAGTCCTATTGTCCCAGTCCTCAAGGGAGACGGCACCGTCAGAATCTGTGGCGATTACAAAGTAACTATCAATCGTTTCTCCCTGCAGGACCAATACCCACTACCAAAAGCCGACGACCTCTTTGCAAAGTTGACAGGAGGAAAGACATTCACGAAGCTGGATCTGACTTCAGCTTACATGACGCAAAAACTGGAGGAATCATCGGAGGTCCTCACCTGCATCAACACGCACAAAGGTCTTTTTGTTTATAACAGAGGCACGTTTGGATCCAATCAGCGGCGTCGATACACCAGAGAAACATGGAAGGTTTACTGAAGTCGGTCCCGCACACCGTGGTCTTCCAGGACGACATCTTGGTCACAGGTCGGATCACAGTCGAGCATCTGCAGAACCTGGAGGAGGTTCTTAGTTGATTCAACCACGTGGGGCTCAGGTTAAAACGCTCGAAGTGCGTTTTCCTATCGCCTGAAGTGGAGTTCCTGGGAAGGAGGATTGCGGCGGACGGCATCAGGCCCACCAACGCGAAGACGGAAGCAATCGAGAACACACTGAGGCCACAGAACGTGACGGAGCGGCGGTCGTTACTAGGACTCTTGAACTACTTTAGTAACTTCTTACCGGGTCTCAGTACCCTGCTAGAACCACTGCATGTCTTACTACGAAAAGGGGGAGAATGAGTTTGGGGCAAAAGCCAAGAAAATGCCTTTGTAAAAGCGAGAAAATTGTAATGCTGAAACAAATTGCATGCGTTGTATGATCCATGTAAGCGTTTGGTACTAGCATGTGATGCATTGTCATATGACGTCGGGTGTGTATTGCAATAAACTAATGATTTCGGGAAACTGCAACCGGTGGCTTATGCATCCAGAAGACTTTGCAGCGGCGCAAAGATGAAATGTCTATGCAGGTAGACTGCCTTCTATGGAGCAATCGAATAGTGGTCCCCAAGAAGAGCAGAGACACCTTCATCAATGATCTCCACAGGCATCGTAATGATGAAAGCGATAGCCAGATCCCACGTGTGGTGACCCGGTATCGATGCGGACTTAGAGTCCTGCGTTCACAGATGTAATACATGCTCGCAGTTAAGCCATGTACCCAGGGAGGCGCCGCTAAGTTTATGGTCTTGGCCCTCCAAACCGTGGTCTAGGGTACACGTCGACTATGCAGGCCCGTTCTTGGGTAAAATGTTCCTTGTGGTTGTAGACGCGTACTCCAAGTGGATTAAATGTGAGATAATGTTGGCTAGCACGTCCGCTGCCACTACTGAAAGCCTGCGGGCCATATTTGCCACTCACGGCGTACCCAATGTCCTGGTGAGCGACAACAGGCCATGTTTTACTAGTGCTGAGTTCAAAGAATTCATGACCCGGAATGGGATCAAACATGTCACATCTGCCCTGTTTAAACCAGCGTCCAATGGTCAGGCAGAGAGAGCAGTGCAAACCATCAAGCAAGGCTTGAAGAGGGTAACTGAAGGCCTATCCCAAGTCCTGCTTAGCTACCGCACAAGACCCCACTCACTCACTGGGATCCCACCTGCTGAACTGCTCATGAAAAGAGCACTTAAGACAAGACTCTTGTTAGTTCACCTTGATCTACTTGAACAGGTAGAGAGCAGGCAACTTCAACAAAGTGCATACCATGATAGCGCAAATGTGTAACGCGAGATTGAAATCAATGATCCTGTATTTGTATTAAATTATGGACAAGGTCCCAAGTGGTTTCCCGGCACTGTCGTGGCCAAAGAGGGGCAAAATGTTTCAGGTCAAACTTTCAAATGGACTCATTCACCGGAAACACTTGGACCAAATCAAACTCAGATTTACGGACTGTTCTGAGCAACCCACCTTGGACCCTACCTTTTTTGATCCCCCAACATACACAACAGTGGCAACCGGCACCAAGGTTGACCACGAAGCAGAACCCATCATCCACAGCAGCCCTGCAGGGCCCAACACACCAGGCAGCCCAGCAAGGCCAGCTGCACAGCAGCCCAGCGAGGGCTCAACAAATGATTCAACAACACCAGTTTTCACACCGAGACGATCAACCAGGGCAAGTAGGGCCCCAGATCGACTCACATTGTAAATAGTTACACTCTTGACTTTGGGGGAGAATGTTGTTATATATGTGAACTTATATTTATCCCATAATCCCTTGGGAGCACAAGTACTTAAGAAGGCTTCACAGGTTGGAGAGGCACTCTGGAGACCTGCAATAAAAGACTAAGGTCACACTTTACTTTGAGCTCACAGTGTTCAGTCTGACTCTTTCTCCATACACAACAATAACAATGACCAGATAATCTGTTTTTGTTATGTAGATTGAGGGATGAATATTGGCCAGGACACCGGGGACACCTCCCCTGCTCTTTTTCGAAATAGTGCCTTGGGATCTTTTCCATCCACCTGAGAGAGCAGACAGGAACTCGGTTTAACATTTCATCCAAAAGACAGCACCTCCAACATTGCAGCACTACACTGGAGTGTTGGCCTAGATTTATGTGCTCAAATTCCTGGGACTTGAACCCATGACCTTCTGACTCAGAGGTGAGGGTCCTTCCCACTGAGCCACAGCTGACACTTGCCAGAAGTCATTCATTGCAAGTCTCGACACAACTAGAGAACATCTTATTGATTTTTATTTATTACATTTATCTTTTTCATGATTTTAATTCTTTCCTGCTGTTTCTTTTGCTTTGTTGGTCTGCACATATTGTTCTGTATTTGATGGTGGAGCATAAAATCCGATGGCTCGCTCATTATTTTTTGATGGTCACACGCCCTAAGTTAAATGTTTCTCTTTGGTACAATTCACCAGGGTCAGCACTGGAGTGGACAGGCAGTTAGGTGTCAAGTCCCACTTCAATTTCACCACTGATTGTACCAAAGAGACAAATGAATGACTTCGAAACCAATCAGAACTAATTTCTGCATCTGCCCTTTTCCGAGGTCACATGATGCCATATTCTAAATGCCATGACCTTTGACGTGCAATGTTTTTAGTCTGCTCAGTGTGCCAAGGAAAGAGTGCCTGCTCTTCACATTGAACCCCTGAAATCAGTAGCTTTAAAGAAATATGACTTCAGTGTGCAGTTAGAAATATTTTTGTACAAATTGCTCCATTTTTGTGTTATTTCATGAGAAGAAAATGGCAGTAATTTTGCCAACAGAAAATTACATAACGTTGAATTCTAGGATTTTCTATTACATTGTCTGTTAACCCTTACTTCTCATCCTTTTGCCAGGGGCTTGCTTGTTTTAACCTGCAGTGATTGTTTTTTGAGTGAGTTAACCTGAAACTACTAAAATGTAAACTTGACACAAAGGACTAGATTTTCTGAAGAGTATTATTTTCACTCTGGCATTAACCAAATGGGTTACAGTTGACATCAAAATCATGCTGATTGAACAATCTAGACTAAAAAGCCTCGTTTTCAAAATCCAAAGTCAAATTTTTCATGTATCACGTGCAGGTATAAGCTACTAAGGTTGTTGCAAAATTCAGTGTATTTTTATCAGCAGTAATGAAGACTTAAAGCAGCCAATTTTCCCTAGACACTAACGACAGGATATACGGCTGGAGAGCCTCTTTACATAGCCCCGAGATTTCTGTGGCTTTCCTTTAGAGGGGGAGAGTGCCTGCACTTGTAATTGGCATAGGTAGTGTTTTCATTTAAATGAAAGAAAGACTTGGAATCATATAGCGCCTTTCACGACCACCGGATGTCTCAAAGTGCCAATGAAGTACTTTTGAAGTGTTGTCACTGCTGAAACGTGGGAAATGCAGTAGCCAATTTCACACAAGCAAGCTCCCACAAACAGCAATGTGATAATGACCAGATAATCTGTTTTTGTTATGTTGATTGAGAGATAAATATTGGCCAGGATACCGGGGATAACTCCCCTGCTCTTCTTCAAAATAGTGCCATGGGATCTTTTACGTCCACTTGAGAGAGCAGACAGGACCTCGGTTTAATGTCTCATCTAAAAGACAGCACTTCCGACAGAGCAGCGCTCCCTCAGCGCTGCACTGGAGTGCCAGCCTAGATTTTTCACACTCAAGTCCCTGGAGTGGGATGTGAACCCACAACCTGCTGACTCAGAGATGAGTGTGCTAGCCACTGAGCCTCAGCTGACACTGTGAAATGAGGTGAAAGATGGCATTCCCGCCACTCCTGACTTATCTTCTTGGATTATCACTTTGCAGAGGAAAAGCGGGCCTCAAGGTCTTGCACCCTGGCTCTCTGCGATTGGAGGTCAGACAGAGGCAAGCATCAGCCATGCAGCAGAGTCCCTTTTCTTATATTCAGGAATGTTGAGCCAGGGATCAAATGATGGCTGTTTTTCGACAGCCAGGCCTGCAGCGGGGATACAACTGAGACATGTAAATAATCTGGTCAACCAAACTTAGACTACTGTGCCTGTACAACATCTGAGCAGCTGGCAGGGGGGGGGCGGTGCTAGCGGCAGGTCAATGACAATTGGCCTATAGCACGTGAGCAATAATTTCCTCCCCCACCCTATTACTCCCATTTCCTCTTTCTATATCCTATTCGATACAAAGTTCTGCACAGCCATCACGCCCATCCTCACTGACCTCCAGTCGTGTCCTATCCAAACCAGCAGTGTGTTGGAGAAGTCCCTCCATAGCCTCTTGCACTTTGCCGCTATAAGCTTCTCCGGTCCCATATTCCAAGATGCATCCTCTGCTCTTCCACCTCTCAGATACTTTACATCCAAGTCTCTTCCTGCACTGATCAGTGCGTGGAGGCCCTAACCTGTGTAAGAAGACCAGAGACAGGTCGGGGCCATAAAAGGAACAGCGTGGAGACATACTACTTCAGGGAGAAGCGCGAGCTGATGCAGGTGGGTGACGGCAGCAAAGAGTGATGCCATCAAGGTCCAGGTCGGTGATTGGAGCGTGGGCAGATACAGCAGGAGCGGCGAGATCGGGGCGAAGGAGCAGTGAGAGACGGTAGAGGGACATGATCGAAGCACAGGAGAGGCGTGAGTTCATGGCCAGAATCCCAGGAGCAGCACGGGCTAGCCCACACTGTGATATGTGTACGCACTAGGTCCATGCAGCAGAGCTGGTCTCCAGTCGTCTTCGATAAAAGAGTCGGGATAAATGGGTCCTTTTCAGAATGGTAGGCAATGACTAGTGGGGTGCCGCAGGACTCAGTGCTGGGACCCCAGCTATTTACAATATACAGCAATGATTTAGATGAAGGAATTGAGTGTAATATCTCCAAGTTTGCAGATGACACTAAGCTGAGTGGCGGTGTGAGCTGTGAGGAGGATGCTAAGAGGCTGCGGGATGACTTGGACAGGTTAGGTGAGTGGGCAAATGCATGGTCGATGCAGTATAATGTGGATAAATGTGAGCTTATCCACTTTGGTGGCAAAAACATGAAGGCAGAATACTATCTGAATGGCGGCAGATTAGGAAAAGGGGAGGTGCAACGAGACCTGGGTATCATGGTACATCATTGAAAGTCATTGAAAGTTGGCATACAGGTACAGCAGGCGGTGAAGAAGGCAAATGGCATGTTGGCCTTCATAGCTAGGAGATGTGAGTATAGGAGCAGGGAAATCTTAGTGCAGTTGTACAGGGCCTTGGTGAGGCCTCACCTGGAATATTGTGTTCAGTTTTGGTCTCCTAATCTGAGGAAGGACATTCTTGCTATTGAGGGAGTGCAGTGAAGGTTCACCAGACTGATTCCCGGGATGGCAGGACTGACATATGTGGTTCGACTGGGCTTGTATTCACTGGAGTTTAGAAGGATAAGAGGGGATCTCATAGAAACATATAAAATTCTGACGGGACTGGACAGGTTAGATGCAGGAAGAATGTTCCCAATGTTGGGGAAGTCCAGAACCAGGGGTCAAAGTCTAAGCATAAGGGGTAAGCCATTTAGGACCGAGATGAGGAGAAACTTCTTCACTCAGAGAGTTGTTAACCTGTGGAATTCTCTACCACAGAGAGTTGTTGATGCCAGTTCGTTAGATATATTCAAGAGGGGGTTAGATATGGCCCTTACGGCTAAAGGGATCAAGGGGTATGGAGAGAAGGCAGGAAAGGGGTACGGAGGTGAATGATCAGCCATGATCTTATTGAATGGTGGTGCAGGCTCGAAGGGCCAAATGGCCTACTCCTGCACCTATTTTCTATGTTTCTATGTTTCTATAACCCTTGCCACTGGACCTAGCTCTGTCAAGCCCTTGTGGTGGCTGGTGTGCAACGGCCACCACACATTAAAAAAATCCATGCACAGGCATCTTCCGCACTTCAGGATGTAGTTCAGGACCTGGAATAGTAGGTCCTTCATTGAAACACCTGTGAATTCATCCTTTTTTGGCATGGAAGCAAGTCATCCTCGTGTCGAGGGACTGCCTATGATGATGATGCACCGATCATTGCGAGACACTTCTGCCACTACACCCCTGTACTCTGGAACTCACTCGCTAAACCTTTTTGCCTTGCTACATCACTCCCCACCTTCAAAAACCTCCTTAAAAACATAGGTCTTTGACAGTACCTTCAGTCACCTCATCTTTCTCTTCCTTACCTGACCATCTGGAAAGAGCCTTGCTATGTTTTTTTATGAAAAGAGTTAAACAAGTGTAAATTGCTGTTGATTATCAACTTAGCAAAAGATAGCTATTGTGTGGTGATGAATACTCGAGTAAGCATTGTGTATTGTTTCCCATATCTATCAATGGCAGCATTAATGGGCGGCTGGGGGATACTTGGGAGTGTTGCAGAATCTTCACTCATTTCCTTGCTGCGGGGAAATAGCTTGTGATTACCCTTCGACCTCACTGAAATAGTCTGTTTGAGACTGAGAGCTCAGTGAATAGAGAATCACATGTATAAAGACCCAAATGCTCAATGGTACAGTGCCAACATACTACAAGACTGCGACTAATCTTTAACGCTATTTTAATCCATTTTAACTCCTGCAGGCTGTTCTTCATTAAATATTCTTCTTCAACCAGGATTCATGAATGCATTATGTGTATCCTGAGGTACTGTCAGATTTTTCATCTTGTTAAACTGCAACTTTTTCTGTGCCCGAAATATGTATTATTATTTATTGCTACTGTCTGGTATTAACTTTCCTGGGGGAGGGTGGGAGAAGGGGGGTGCGGGTGCGTGTTAAGTCACCACTATTGCATCCATGTAAATTACTGTCTGTGGCTATTATAAAATGGAGGTTACAAGAACATAGGAAATAGGGGCAGGAGTAGGCCATACGGCCCCTCGAGCCTGCTCCGCCATTTAATACGATCATGGCTGATCCGATCATGGACTCAGGTCCACTTCCCTGCCCGCTCCCCATAACCCCTTATTCCCTTATCGTTTAAGAAACTGTCTATTTCTGTCTTAAATTTATTCAATGTCCCAGCTTCCACAGCTCTCTGAGGCAGCAAATTCTTCAGATTTACAACCCTCTGAGAAGAAAAAATTTCTCCTCATCTCTGTTTTAAATGGGCGGTCCCTTTATTCTAAGATCATGCCCTCTAGTTCTAGTCTCCCCCATCAGTGGAAACATCCTCTCTGCATCCACCTTGTCAAGCCTCCTCATAATCTTATATGTTTCGATAAGATCACCTCTCATTCTTCTGAATTCCAATGAGTAGAGGTCCAACCTGCTCAACCTTTCCTCATAAGTCAACCCCTTCATCTCCGGAATCAACCTAGTGAACCTTCTCTGTGCTGCCTCCAAAGCAAGTATATCCTTGCATAAATATGGAAACCAAAACCAGGTTAACCTGGTTCAAATAAAATTAATTTAAATTAAATAGGTTAACATTAAAACAGTGCAGTGAGGAATTTATTCAAATGCATTAATAAAATTGTATTTATATGAATTATATTGAAGAGTTTTCACTATTGTGCAAACAAACACAGGATGTCATTTTGACTTCCCACCCCTCCCACCAAACAACAATAACAGTCCATCTATTTTTGATGGTGATGGTTAAGGGAGCAAGTTTGTCCAACACATCGAGAGCTCGAAGCTCTTCAAGCAGCACCAAGAGCTTTTTAATATCCTCTTGAGCCACCAAAACAGGCAGGTACAACCTAACTTTAGCATCTTATCCAAAGAATACTGCCTTTGACACTGCAATTTAGCTTAGATTACACGCTCAAGCCCTGAAGTAGGGCTTGAACCCATAACCTTCTTACTCAGAGGCAGAAATGCTACCATTTGGCTTAAGTCAAGTAGTAGCACTTTAATAGCTACGTGAAAAATAGCACATGGAAGGACCACAGATGGCCCTGAGTTGAACGAAGCCATACACACCAGGAACGTCTAGATTGATCGCTGGTCTGTTAGGTTATCTATCCTATGTGGGGGTGCCATAAAGAGCAAAAAATGAAAGAGGCAGGATTCCTGTTCCTAATTGCCAGTCAGTGACTCTTGTCATGTATTCGTGCCCAGATATCAGGTGAGGACAAGGTTCTGGTCTCCTTATTTAAGGAAGGATACACTTGCATTGGAGGCAGTTCAGAGAAGGATCATGAGGTTGATTCCTGAGATGAAGGGGTTGTCATATGAAGAAAGGTTGAGCAGGTTGAGCCGATACTCATTGGAGTTTAGAAGAATGAGAGGTGATCTTATTGAAGCATATAAGATTTTGAGGGGGCTTGACAGGTGCAGAGAGGATGTTTCCCCTCGTGGGGGAACCTAGAACTAGGGGCCATAGTTTCAGAATAAGGGGGTTGCCCATTTAAAATGGAAATGAGGAGGAATTTCTTTTTTCAGAGGGTCGTGAATCTTTGGAATTCTCTACCCCAGAGAGCTGTGGAGGATGGTTCATTGATTATATTTAAGGTGGAGATAGACAGATTTTTGAATGATATAGGAGTCAAGAGTTATGAGGAGCGGGCGGGGAAGTGGAGTTGAGACCGAGATTAGATCAGCCATGATCTTATTGAACGGCAGAGCAGGTTCGTGGGGCCAAATGGCTTACTCCTGCTCCTATTTTTTTATGTTCTTATGTTCTAAGATTAAACTCAAATGTGATGCACCCCAAAGTCACAAAGCCTGCCAGTATTGAGCGACTATTTGGGTTAGGTAACAGAGAGTGGCCAATATCCACAAAGCCATACCGCAACAAGAACTTGTACCTTCAGGAGAGGAGAGAAAATCAAAGCAGGAAACATATGTACAAACATACGAACAATGACGGACAGGTAAAGGCCCTCTGGTCCATCAAGCCTGTCCTACACAATTGTGATATCTTGTGTATCACAATATATACACAACATATACAATCCACCCACTCGAAACCAGGGAGAGACAAAAAAACCCAGAGAAGATCTGGGAAATTCCTCTCCGACCCATCTAGGTGATCAAAACTAGTCTAGGAGATTACTCTGGCCTTGAATTCTCTGCCATACCTACCTTCTGTAAGAGGTGATCCCCGCCGCAGCCAGAAACAAATCCAGCTCTCGCTTGAAGGAATTCATCGAATCTGCATTCACCACATGAAACGGCAGCTTATTCCAGAGATCTACTATTCTCTGGGAAAAAAACCACCTCCTGACGTCTAACCTAGATCTAGCCCGATACAACTTAAATTTGTGACCCCTGGTCCTGCCTAACCTATTTAATTGAAATAAACTGTCAGCTAGAATGCCATCTATTCCCTTCATTATCTTATAAACCTCAATCAGATCCTCCTTAAGTATAAGCTGTTCTAAGGTATTGCCCGAGATTTCTAGAGCTGAGGAAACAGATACCCTTGATTCTGATGATGATTCACAGATATGCATTCCTTTTCAGCCTCTAACTTTTTTTCAGATCTATTTTGTTTTTGCAGTACCTCTTTCTTTAAAAAAAAACAATACTATTACTTTTATTATAATTATAATTATAATTATAATAAAATCATAATTATAATCATAATGACATATCAGTGCTACTGCTAAATCTTACGCATGGATAGTGTAAGAATTGATAAAAAGAAATATCACAAAGGACATCTGAGGTCTGGACACATCATATGGTAGCAACTCATTTTGCCTATTTTGATAACTAAGATGCTTTAGACTTGGAATTAGTCTAGTTTTCTTCTTCTGCACCCTTTCCAGCGCCTCAATATCACCCACCATGTAAGGAGACCATGTCAGCTATTAATTTTCACTATGCATTTTTGAAATGAAGATATTTTAAATTAGCCATGTGATCAACATTATTGTTATTCTCAAATCATATTAATGACAATTGTTCTGGACGGGGATGAAACTTGAAGATGACTCTGTACTTAGTATAATATGTTGAAGTATAGCTTGTTCTCTGTACTTGGCTGTGATCATTTGTGTTAGAAGTTCTAATATGTTCAATATGATGCCATTTGCATCATTCAGAGAATACAGGCGAATGTGATAATCTAACTATACCCAATACAGTAACTCTGTAATTCTGGTGTAAAGCGCACCAAATAAACAGACACGAAAAAGGCATCTTATACAATTAGACCGTGGGCCGAAGCCTGTTTTCTTGCCTAGATTTTTAGTTCCCTAGTCTCCGTGTGGGAAGTACCTGGAACCATGCTAAATATGTTAAACATATGTATCTGAAGCAAAATCCAAGGCTGAAAATTGAGTGTTACCGAGAAATGGCCAAAAACAAAGAAAAACATAAAAATGGTTGCTATGGACTTCCTTTTCCCCAGCAACGGTGACATATCAGTGCTACTGCTAAATCTTACGCATGGATAGTGTAAGAATTGATAAAAAGAAATATCACAAAGGACATCTGAGGTCTGGACACATCATATGGTGATGTTATACATAAATCTAAGTTTTGTTTTCATATCCATTGCTAAGAAAGAAATCTACCACAGTAACCATTTATTTCATACACACTTATTGACATTTCAGACAGACACCCGCACTCACATGTCAACCATATAATTGTAATAAAAGTAATAGTATTGGGTTTTTTTAAAGAAAGAGGTACTGCAAAAACAAAATAGATCTGAAAAAAAGTTAGAGGCTGAAAAGGAATGCATATCTGTGAATCATCATCAGAATCAAGGGTATCTGTTTCCTCAGCTCCAGAAATCTCGGGCAAAGATGCAACAATCTCACAACCTACACACGAGCAGATGTCAGTTCAAGGTAGCTTGTTGAGAAGACAAGAGCACCTTCCTTGTGCACACTGAGTCTTTTTGGATGAACACTGTGCAAGCTCCATTACACTTGCTGGTGCTGGAGGAAATGTTATCCAGTCTGTGACAAGTACATCATCTTTGAATTTCCATCCATGGTCCTTTGGAGATGGGATTTCCAGCATATTCTCAAGACATCGCTTGTGAATTGCAGACTGGTAATTGGCACGCTGTATTTGCTTGTACAGTGAATCTTTATTTGGTGGCCAGCAGTTCTCTGCATAACCTCCGGTCTTGAACATTTGGCATCTGGCCTGGTTCACACCTCTGCATCCACTCTGCCCATAGAGTTCGCATGTGTGCACCTCTAGTTCTTCACAAAGGGATTGTGAAACAGCAAATGGGATGCCTAACTTCTCAAATGTCGAACAGTGCTCTCTGCTGGCGATCAGGACTTTTGCTGATTTCACCTCCCCCATTCCATACAGGGCACTCACTGAATCACATCCGGAAAAACAGCGAAACCCTATGAGAGCAGTACATACATCTTTGTCAAAGTGATCAATAATGCGATGAACATCTATTGTACGCGTATCATTTCATCTTCCTGTGTGAAGGTAAAGCTTGGCATCAATGTCCTTGCAGAACACCAAGCACAATACAAAAACAGCAGTGTCAGAACTGTTTATGATGATATGATCACTGGAATTGGCAGCAAATGCGCTGTGAAGCAGTAGGCATGTATCAGCATCTTCCAGGTTGGAGAAAAGTGCTGGGATTGGTACCACTTCCAGATCTGTATTGCTGTCATTCTGACATATAGTTTGACACTCACTTCCGTGTCTAACAAAGAGTGTTACATCATCAATAATCTCCTTTACAGAGGTGCACCATCTTTCATAGAGGAACTGGAGAAGATTTTCCTTGTTGTCACTGCAAGACAGAAATTTTGTCGACTGCTTTGGAATTTTCTGGTCAGGAGAGAAGATTTTGGTGATTTGTGCTTCTCCAACTGACCTCCGTCCCCTTTCACCACTTTTGATGCTGTTGGTCGTGTATCTGTCTGGAACAAAGTGGATCACACTGGACTTATCCACCTATGCTTGTCTCACAAGAACTTTCAGTATTTGGTCAGCAAACTGTCCAAATGTTGATTATGGTTTCATAACTTGAATCAATGCCACAGCATCCCACACCCATGTTGAACCACTTGGGATCCTATCAATGGTAGGGGGTGGTTTGACTGATCCCTCGAGAAAGTGTAAGAGCTTGGCTTTGTTTGTCTTGATGAGGGATCCATCATGATTAGCTAGAGGCAAGGGCAATGGACCCAACGCATGAGCCAGCATTTCGTTGATGTCCATTTTTCTCATTGTTCCAACAACTATTAGTCTGGCAAATAAATTACGATCTGCTTTCAGAGCAATCTCTCAACCCTTTACTTTCAGTTCGGTAGATTTTCCTGAGTCCTTGAAAGTCTTCAGTTTCATCATCTTGACAGGATCATGAAAGCTGATATCTTGGTTTTGTAGTCACTTCTGTCAAAAAGTCATGAATGCTTGCTCTCCTTTTTCCTTGGCCTCTTAGATCATAATAACATAAGAAATAGGAGCAGGAGTAGGCCATTTGGCTCCTCGAGCCTGCTCCACCATTCAATAAGATCATGGCTGATCTGATCATGGACTCAGTTCCACTTCCCTGCCCGCTCCCCATAGCCCTTTATTTCCTTATCGCTCAAAAATCTGTCTATCTCCGCCTTAAAAATATTCAATGACCCAGCCTCCACAGCTCTCTGGGGTGGAGAATTTCACAGATTTACAACCCTCTGAGAGAAGAAATTCCTCCTCATCTCAGTTTTAAATGGGCGGCCACTTATTCTGAGGCTATGCCCCCTAGTTCTAGTTTCCCCTATGAGTGGAAATATCCTCTCTGTAAGATCTTTGACGATAGGTGCTGATGAAGCTTGGCCTGATGTAATGTGATACAACTGATCTGACTCCAAGGAAGAGTCAGAAGGATTAATTATATTCTGAACGGTGTCCATGACATTCTCACATCCTTTTCATCACGTTGCCTTCTTGTCTTGTCCAAGTCAACGCGAGATCTTGTTGATGTTCGATGACCAGCTATCTCTTGACATTCTCTGCTTTTAGCAGCCTCTCAATCTGTGACAAGGTCCATCTTTGTACAGCTCCCTTGTTGAGAGAAAATCATGCCTGCTATATATGTGGACTTGTATTTACTCTGTACAGCCACCAGAGGGCTCAACCCCTGGAGTCCCAAGGGATCTCAAAATCCCTTGGGAGCACAGGTATTTAAGGAGGCTTCACAGGTTGGAGAGGCACTCTGGAGACCTGCAATATAAGACGAAGGTCACACTTTACTTTGAGCTCACAGTATTCAGTCTGACTCTTTCTCCATACATAACAACTGACGACGAGATAGAGATAGCGAACACAAAGATGCAGAGAACAGTGGGCATCCTAGAGAAATTTTCGGAGGGAGATGATTGAGAAACTTTTGTGGAGCGACTCAAGCAATACTTCGTGGCCAATGAGCTAGATGGGGAAGAGAATGCTGCCAAACAAAAGGGCGATCCTCCTCACCGTCTGTGGGGCACCAACGTATGGCCTCATGAAGAATCTACTCCAGCGAAACCCACGGAGAAATTATATGACGATTTGTACACACTGGTCCGCAGCGTTCTGATGGCGAGGTACCGGTTCTACACCTACAAAAGGCCAGGAAATGGCGAGTTATGTCACCGAACTAAGATGCCTTGCTGGACATTGCGAATTTGAAGGATATTTGGAGCACGTGCTCAGAGACTTTTTCGTACTTGGCATTGGCCATGAAACCATACTTCACAAACTTTTGACTGTAGAGAACCCAACCTTGAGTAAGGCCATAGCAATAGCCCAGGTGTTCATTGCCACCAGTGACAATACTAAGCAAATCTCTCAGCACACAAGTGCTGCTACAACTATTTTGAACAAAGTGATGTTATTTTCAAATTGTAACGTTCAGAGCAGGTCAAACATACCTGCAGCTGCACGTCCGCAGCGAACTCAGAGTCCACCATCAAGGGTGAGGAATGCTAGGCCATTAACACCTTGTTGGCGCTGCAGGGGTGATCACCATTTCCATTCACGCCAATTCAAAGAGTACGTTTGCAAGGGCTGTGGAACAATGGGACACCTCCAACGATTGTGCACGCGAGCTGCAAAGCCTGCTCAACCTGCAAATCACCATGTTGCAGAGGAGGAGAGATCCACGGAGGATCATGATGAACCAGAGCCTCAGATAGAGGAGGCAGAGGTACATGGGGTGCACACATTCACCACGAATTCTCCCCCGATAATGCTGAATGTTGAACTAAATGGTGCGTGCAATAAAGGTGCAGCAGTTATAATGGGTGACTTTAATATGCACATAGATTGGGCTAACCAAACTGGAAGCAATACGGTGGAGGAGGATTTCCTGGAGTGCATAAGGGATGGTTTTTTAGACCAAGATGTCGAGGAACCAACTAGGGGGGAGGCCATCTTAGACTGGGTGTTATGTAATGAGAGAGGATTAATTAGCAATCTCATTGTGCGAGGCCCCTTGGGGAAGAGTGACCATAATATGGTGGAATTCTGCATTGGGATGGAGAATGAAACAGTTAATTCAGAGACCATGGTCCAGAACTTAAAGAAGGCTAACTTTGAAGGTATGAGGCGTGAATTGGCTGGGATGGATTGGCGAATGATACTTAAGGGGTTGACTGTGGATGGGCAATGGCAGACATTTAGAGACCGCATGGATGAACTACAACAATTGTACATTCCTGTCTGGCATAAAAATAAAAAAGGAAGGTGGCTCAACTGTGGCTATCAAGGGAAATCAGGGATAGTATTAAGCCAAGGAAGTGGCATACAAATTGGCCAGAAATAGCAGCGAACCTGGGGACTGGGAGAAATTTAGAACTCAGCAGAGGAGGACAAAGGGTTTGATTAGGGCAGGGAAAATGGAGTATGAGAAGAAGCTTGCAGGGAACATTAAGACGGATTGCAAAAGTTTCTATAGATATGTAAAGAGAAAAAGGTTAGTAAAGACAAACGTAGGTCCGCTGCAGTCAGAATCAGGGGAAGTCATAACGGGGAACAAAGAAATGGCGGACCAATTGAACAAGTACTTTGGTTCGGTATTCACGAAGGAGGACACGAACAACCTTCCGGTTATAAAAGGGGTCGGGGGGTCTAGTAAGGAGGAGGAACTGAGGGAAATCCTTATTAGCCGGGAAATTGTGTTGGGGAAATTGATGGGATTGAAGGCCGATAAATCCCCAGGGCCTGATGGACTGCATCCCAGAGTACTTAAGGAGGTGGCCTTGGAAATAGTGGATGTGTTGACAGTCATTTTCCAACATTCCATAGACTCTGGATTAGTTCCTATGGAGTGGAGGGTAGCCAATGTAACCCCACTTTTTAAAAAAGGAGGGAGAGAGAAAACAGGGAATTATAGACCGGTCAGCCTGACATCGGTAGTGGGTAAAATGATGGAATCAATTATTAAGGATGTCATAGCAGTGCATTTGGAAAGAGGTGACATGATAGGTCCAAGTCAGCATGGATTTGTGAAAGGGAAATCATGCTTGACAAATCTTCTGGAATTTTTTGAAGATGTTTCCAGTAGAGTAGATAAGGGAGAACCAGTTGATGTGGCATATTTGGACTTTCAGAAGGCGTTCGACAAGGTCCCACACAAGAGATTGATGTGCAAAGTTAGAGCACATGGGATTGGGGGTAGTGTACTGACATGGATTGAGAACTGGTTGTCAGACAGGAAGCAAAGAGTAGGAGTAAATGGGTACTTTTCAGAATGGCAGGCAGTGACTAGTGGGGTACCGCAAGGTTCTGTGCTGGGGCCCCAGCTGTTTACACTGTACATTAATGATTTAGATGAGGGGATTAAATGTAGTATCTCCAAATTTGCGGATGACACTAAGTTGGGTGGCAGTGTGAGCTGCGAGGAGGATGCTGTGAGGCTGCAGAGCGACTTGGATAGGTTAGGTGAGTGGGCAAATGCATGGCAGATGAAGTATAATGTGGATAAATGTGAGGTTATCCACTTTGGTGGTAAAAACAGAGAGACAGACTATTATCTGAATGGTGACAGATTAGGAAAAGGGGAGGTGCAAAGAGACCTGGGTGTCATGGTACATCAGTCATTGAAGGTTGGCATGCAGGTGCAGCAGGCGGTTAAGAAAGCAAATGGCATGTTGGCCTTCATAGCAAGGGGATTTGAGTACAGGGGCAGGGAGGTGTTGCTACAGTTGTACAGGGCCTTGGTGAGGCCACACCTGGAGTATTGTGTACAGTTTTGGTCTCCTAACCTGAGGAAGGACATTCTTGCTATTGAGGGAGTGCAGCGAAGGTTCACCAGACTGATTCCCGGGATGGCGGGACTGACCTATCAAGAAAGACTGGATCAACTGGGCTTGTATTCACTGGAGTTCAGAAGAATGAGAGGGGACCTCATAGAAACATTTAAAATTCTGACGGGGTTAGACAGGTTAGATGCAGGAAGAATGTTCCCAATGTTGGGGAAGTCCAGAACCAGAGGTCACAGTCTAAGGATAAGGGGGAAGCCATTTAGGACCGAGATGCGGAGGAACTTCTTCACCCAGAGAGTGGTGAACCTGTGGAATTCTCTACCACAGAAAGTTGTTGAGGCCAATTCACTAAATATATTCAAAAAGGAGTTAGATGAGGTCCTTACTACTAGGGGGATCAAGGGGTATGGCGAGAAAGCAGGAATGGGGTACTGAAGTTGAATGTTCAGCCATGAACTCATTGAATGGTGGTGCAGGCTAGAAGGGCCGAATGGCCTACTCCTGCACCTATTTTCTATGTTTCTATAACTCCCGGTGTCAATGGAGCTGGATACAGGCATGAGCCAACCCATCATGGGCAAAAAGACTTTCGAATGATTGTGGTGCACCAAGGCCTCAAGGCCAGTCTTAACACCAGTTCGCACGAAACTAAGAACTTACACAAAAGAACTGATTCCTGTAATCGGCAGTCTACCTTAAAGGTCTCCTACGAAGGAGCGGTGCACAAGCTACCAATCTGGGTGGTACCAGGCGATGGTCCCACGCTGCTCGGCAGGGGTTGGTTGGGAAAGATACGCTGGAAATGGGACGACATCCAAGCGCTATCGCCCGCTGACGACATTTCATGTGCCCAGGTCTTAAACAAATTTCCTTCGCTATACAAACCAGGCATCGGGAAATTACAAGGAGCAAAAGTGCAGATCCACCTAATTCCGGGGGCGTGACCCATTCATCACAAGGCGAGAGCAGTACCATACATGATGAGAGAAAGGGTGGAGATCGAGCTAGACCGGCTGCAAAGAACGGGCACCATTTCACCAATCGACCTCAACGAGTGGGCCAGTCCTATTGACCCAGTCCTCAAGGGAGATGGCACCGTCAGAATCTGTGGCGATTACAAAATAACTATCAATCATTTCTTCCTGCAGGACCAATACCCACTACCAAAGACCGACGACCTCTTTGCAACGTTGGCGGGAGGAAAGACATTCACGAAGCTGGATCTGACTTCAGCCTACATGAAGCAGGAACTGGAGAAATCATCGAAGGCCCTCACCTGCATCAACATGCACAAAGGTCTTTTTGTTTATAACAGATGCACATTTGGAATCCGATCAGCGGCGGCGATATTCCAGAGAAACATGGAAAGTTTACTGAAGTTGGTCCTGCACACTGTGGTCTTCCAGTACGACATCTCAGCCTTAGATAGACTCCTGGATGCATAAGCAACCGGTTGCAGTTTCCTGAAATCATGAGCTTGTTGCAATACACACCTGACGCCATATGACGACACATCACATGCTAGTACCAAACGCTTTCATGGATCATACAACACAAGCCTCTGGAGGAGGTTCTTCGTCGACTCAACCTCGTGGGGCTCAGGTTAAAACGCTCAAAGTGCATTTTCCTGGCGCCTGAAGTGGAGTTGTTGGGAAGGAGGATTACGGCAGATGGCATCAGACCCACCAATGTGAAGACAGAGGCAATCGAGAACAGACCGAGGCCACAGAACGTGACGGAGCTGCGGTCGTTTCTGGGACTCTTGAACTACTTTGGTAACTTCTTACCGGGTCTCAGCACACTGTTAGAACCACTGCATGTCTTACTACGAAAAGGGGGCGAATGGGTTTGGGGCAAAAGCCAAGAAAATGTCTTTGTAAAAGCGAGAAAATTGTTATGCTCAAACAAGTTGCTTGTGTTGTATGATCCATGAAAGCATTTGGTACTAGCATGTGATGCGCATCATATGGTGTTGGGTGTGTATTGCAACAAGCTAATGATTTCAGGAAACTGCAACCGGTTGCTTATGCATCCAGGAGTCTGTCTAAGGCTGAGAGAGCCGACAGCATGATTGAAAAAGAAGCATTAGCATGTGTCTATAGGCTAAAGAAAATGCATCAATACCTGTTTGGGCTAAAATTCGAATTGGAAACTGACCATAAGCCACTTATATCCCTGTTTTCCGAGAGTAAAAGGATAAATACCAACACATCGGCCCGCATCCAGAGATGAGTGCTCACATTGTCTGCATACAACTACGTCATCCGCCACAGGCCAGGCACAGAAAACTGCGCCAATGCTCTCAGTAGGCTGCCATTGCCAAACACGGGAGTGGAAATGGCGCAGCCCGCAGATCTAGCCATGGTTATGGAAGCATTTGAGAGTGACCAATCACCCGTCACTGCCCGGCAGATCAAAACCTGGACAAGCCAGGACCCCTTATTATCTCTAGTCAAAAGCTGTGTGCTTCACGGGAGCTGGTCCAGTGTCCCAGTGGAAATGCAGGAAGAGATAAAGCCATTCCAGCGGCGCAAAGATGAAATGTCTATACAGGCAGACTGCCTTCTGTTGGGCAATCTTCATCGATGACCTCCACAGTACCCACCCAGGCATCGTAATGATGAAAGCGATAGCCAGATCCCACGTGTGGTAGCCCGGTATCAATGCGGACTTAGAGTCCTGCGTTCACAGATGTAATACATGCTCGCAGTTAAGCAAGGCACCCAGGGAGGCGCCGCTAAGTTTATCCCGAGTACTGCTTAGCTATGCACGAAACCCCATTCATTCACTGGGATCCCACCTGCTGAACTGCTCATGAAAAGAGCACTTAAGACAAGGCTCTCGTTAGTTCACCCTGATCTACATGAACAGGTAGAGAGCAGGCAGCTTCAACAAAGTGCATACCATGATAGCGCAAATGTGTCACGTGAGATTGAAATCAATTATCCTATATTTGTATTAAATTATGGACAAGGTCCCAAGTGGCTTCCCGGCACTGCCGTGGCCAAAGAGGGGAGCAGGGTGTTTCGGGTCAAACTTTCAAATGGACTCATTCACCGGAAACACTTGGACCAAATCAAACTCAGATTCACGGACTATCCTGAGCAACCTTTTTTGATCCCCCAACATACACACCAGTGGCAACCGGCACCACGGTTGACCACGAAGCAGAACCCATCATCCATAGCAGCCCTGCAGGGCCCAACACACCAGGCAGCCCAGCAAGGCCAGCTGCACAGCAGCCCAGTGAGGGCCCAACAAATGATTCAACAACACTAGCTTTCACACCGAGACGATCAACCAGGGCAAGAAGGGCCCCAGATCGACTCACATTGTAAATAGTTACACTATTGACTTTGGGGGGAAGTTTTGTTATATATGTGGACTTGTATTTACTATGTACAGCCACCAGAGGGCTCATCCCCTGAAGTCCCAAGGGATCCCATAATACCTGGGAGCACATGTATTTAAGGAGGCTTCACAGGTTGGATAGGCACTCTGGAGACCTGCAATAAAAGACTAAGGTCACACTTTACTTTGAGCTCACAGTATTCAGTCTGACTCTTTCTCCATACACAACAATGCCAACCTCCCTTTGTCTTGGAGTCGCGGTTTGCCATTTGTTCTATAACTTGATCGCACGCAGTCGGAGAGAAGCCATATTCCTGCTGTCTCTGAGCAACAAAATGTCCTGCTTGTAGCTCTGCATTGATATCGGGATGACTCTCTTTCAAGCTGCACATCTCGAGCCAATAAGCTGAAAGATACCTGGAATAGTTGACCTGGTCATACGAGAAGAGCCATGGCATCATGGAACGAACACTTGACAGATGAAGATCCCAGCTGGCTACTCTGGTTGCTCTGATAAATAGCAACAATTTTTCAACCATACTGATGTAACTGCTCCAGAACTGAAATGTTAGGTTGTTTTTGTTGTTACTAATAAAGTTCTTGCAACAAGCGATGAGTGTCTGGAATCGCTCAGAGTCGAGGATGTTATTGAAATCACCATTGGTGAAGACAGTCTAAAGATCAACTGCAAAATTGTAAACAAGGTTTTGCTCCTCTTCTGGTAGAGCTTCCATGTAAGCCAGCAATCTCAATCTCTGTGGAGCTTCACACACTCTCTTGTGAGTTCTCACACTCCGCTTACACCATTGACAGAACCAACCGCAACTCGTTCAGATTCAATGACAATGTCTTGAAGACAGATGCAGGCTGATTTTGCGGTACTGACAAATACAGCAATTGTGATTGGTCATTTAAGTAACTCACAATTACGTTATCACTCTGGGTTTTGACGAGATTTCTGTCTATTTTCTAATGAAAATTGCTGCAAAATGCTCACTTTTTGAAGATGGGAACATTGATTTTTGTGATAAGTGGTCTCTAAACTAATATTAGTGTGAATATCAAGTACTTCCTACGGAAAAGCATTTTTTTGAGACTCGGCCCATGGTCTAAGTAAGGAATTTTCTTTAAATGACTGACAGGAATAACATCCCTTCATTTCCAATTACTTATACTCCCCTACTATTAGCTGTAATTTAATATACACCTCTGGAAAAATGGCTGTAAAATCAAAATAAGAAAGGACAGATGGAGCAAAGCTCATTTTACTCCCCATACAAAATCAATTATTCGTCAGACTCGCAGCAACTGCACTTGCGGGAGGTGCAGAGAAACCAATGATAAAAAAGGTAACATGGTTACTGATAGTGCGATCCAGGGAAAGATAAAGGACGACAGATGGGTTGTTGGCTTAACCTCCTAAATGATTAACATTACACGGCTGAATGTTCCGATGTTATTGTATATCGCCAGTGTAACCATCCATCTTGTTATTACCTTCAGCGGTAGTTTTTATAATATGTTGAAATGTCAAACTTTAACTACAATCTTTCTCCTCCCCTCCCCTGACCCCTTAACTATTTTAGATCAGGAATATGCTAAGGCTAATTGTAGCAGTCCTACCAACACAATAGTTGAGATAAGCCAACTTTGTACAGATCAGGAATCAAAAACTGAGTCCGTTTGACTTAGTACCATACCAAATAGTGCATACACCCACTAAACCATCGGGTGAGCTTGTAGAAAAATATAAAAACAGTCAATGCTGGAAACGCTCAGCAGGTCAGGCAGCGTCTGTGGAGAGAGAAACAGAGTTAACGTTTCAGGTTGATGACCCTTCATCAGAACTGGGAAAAGTTAAGAGATGTAACAGATGTAAAGTTAGGGATGTAACTATTCTGTCTCTAACATACTGCGGGAGCTCTGCTTCTTCCTTGTACAAAGGCCCAACCAGTCCCTATCCATCACCACCAGCCTCCTCAACCTGAGCTGAACTTGTTCTCATGGTGATGGAACAGTTACATCTCTAACTTTAGCCAGTTCTGACGAAGGGTCATCGACCTGAAACGTTAACTCTGTTTCTCTCTCCACAGATGCTGCCTGAGTGTTTCCAGCATTTTCTGGGTTTTTTTTATTTCAGATTTCCAGCATCCGCAGTATTTTACTTTTGTATTATTGTAAAATAATATTGTGTTCTCAGTCATTCACACAGAATCATAAACCAGCAGGTCACTGGAAACAACCCACAGTGGAATCTAGTGCATGCTTAAAACTTACTTCCTTAATGGTTTTATATAATATAATTTGAAACAGAATACATTAATAAAGCTTGCAAAATATGGTTTAAGTCCCATTCGTGAAGCTCATCATAACTTACTTGCTACTCTATCACTTGTGAGTTATGAAGCCAGCCCACTCAGTAGATATAAACTACAACCCACAGGTCTCCCTGATGTATCCCTTAATTTATTCCATGTCAGGATAGCCCAGGAAATTCAAATAGTTTGAATAATTAATTCCAAAGCTATTAAAAAGTTTATTTTACACCAATTCTTTTATACAGAATTCCTTGAGTCTCTTGCATTTAAGTGCACACTTTTCATGAATTATGGATTTAATATAGAATGTAACAAACACACTGTGCATTTATTTTAAAAACGATTCCAGTAATTACATCCAAACCTCAAAGCCCAATCCCATTATTTCAGTGTATTCCAATATTAAACGTATAGAATCTCTGTTATATCTTCCAGTTCTTCAACTTGCAATGCAAAAATTCATCAGGAACAACCATTAAGAGCTTCTCTGTTCTTAACGACTGTTGTAAATGGTGAGACTGGGAGAGATACATAATGCTGGCACTACATGAGTGAAAGACCATCCAGTACATTTGTTTGTCCCTTGATATGAAAGTGTGATTATAAGAATAAAAACAGAAAATGCTGGAAATACTTACAAGATTTATCGAGTGATATTGTGAACTAAATGGTTCTACTAATGAGGACCCAGAATATTAATTCACCTTCCTCTTGGGCAGATTCCTTCCTCAGCAACCATATAGTAGTTTAAGCATATTTGACAATACAAGTAGTCAGATAAGTTGCTTAAAGGAATGCTTTGGATTCTGAACTACATCGAGAAAGATGAACGGTGCATTACAAGACTGAAGGGTTGAGATGAAGTCATTGACAGCAAGAGTAAAGCTTAAGTAGTTTAATAACAATATTAATATTATGTACAGAACAGTAGGTCCTTGTTGGGGTAAAAAGACTTCTCTTCCTCAAGGTGGACTCCCTGATGTAAGGAATCGACACCCGCCCATATAGCGACCATGGAATCACTCAGACGAAACCTCAGTTTAACCGGTTTTTATTCAAGCATGCTAGGGAAGTGTTCACAATGAACCTTCTTCGAACAAAGATTTTACAATTACAGTATACATTTTTTGAGGTGTGCGACCCTCCTACAAAACCATCGATTGGCCTACTGCTATCAGCGAAGTTACATTGATTCATTGACCCTCATCAGACTGACTCTGAGTGGCTCTCCCCCAACTGTCCATCTCCCATCACATGTCACCCTCCCGGAATTCAGTGGTGTCAACTTTGCCTCAAGTTCCTCATGGCATGTGAAGTAACCTTGCTTTTCAGGCTTTGCTATGTTTCTAGACTGTTGACTCTCCACTACCCTTGGTGGATGTGTTATTCAGTGCTGAGTGTATGTTTTCATCTTATATCAGTCTGTGCTAAGGGTCAATGCATTGTTGGCTACTTATGATGGTTCATTAACCATCAAGCTTTGCTGCGTAGCAAGCTTTGCTGTTGTCCCTTCTTAAAACCCATTCAAGCATGCTATAAGCGTGCTTTACATACATAAGCGAGTTTTACATACAATCTGTCAATTACAATCCCTACTATAAGGTAGAGGAACTCCCGATTCCTCAGAAGCTCCTAATAATGATAAGCCCTACAATCTGGACCATGTGTCAGATCAATTCACGACCTTCAGTATGAACTTTAGTGACCATCTTTTATCCCCTTACAGTCATTCACTAGGAAAAAAAAATGTCACCAGCATTCTGAGCCCAGTGAACGAAGCTTTCCCCAAGTACAGGCAGGAGCGAGTAGGCCAGTTTAACCTGGTGCTGCTGGCTCACCTTCCAGGAGAGCAGGTCGTGCTGTCAAACTGGTAGCAGCAATATGAAGGCAGCATTCGCTGAGCAAGCTCTGCTGTGAACTGTTGTACTGATGTAGTGGATGCCCAGCGGCAGGACGGGGGCCTCACAGGTAGCAGGCGGAGATTGGAAAATCAAGGCCCAGATAAAAGGGTGCGGCAGTCGGAGGAGCTGGTGCAGGGACAAAAAGTTTAAAAAATCAAAATCCAAGTGTGATGTCACAGCCAAGCGGGTAAGTGATTGACTGGTGCATTGGTGAGTATTTTTCTTTTTCTTTTTCTATTGTTGTAAGTAGTATCTGCCAGTAAATATATGTGATCTTTATTATCTAAGGAGAGCCAGTTAATTAAATCGGCTGTTTGCTGAGTAGCGGCTGGGTGTGTTGTGCTAAGGTTTAGAGTTTAGTTCTACTCGATAGTTGCGAGTGTAACTAGAGGGATGGCAGGGCACCTCAGTCCCATGGATTGCGCATCCTGTGGCATGTGGGAAGTCCTTGATGCTTCGCACGGCTGGGACGACCACGTGTGCAGGAGGTGTCTCCAGCTGCACCAACTCAAGTTCCGTGTTTTGGAGCTTGAGCGGCAGTTGGGGTCACTGCGGTGCATCCGTGAGACATAGCAACGTGGATAGCACGTTTCTAGAGGTGGTCACCCCACAGCTCAAGAGTGTGCAGGCAGATAGGGTTTGGGTGACCCCTAGACAGAAGAGGAGGACTAGGCAGGTAGTGCAACAGTCCCCTGAGTCCATCTCACTCTCCAACCAGTAATCTGTTCTGAGTACCGGGTGGGGTGGGGGCGATGGTGGTTCTGGGGAGTGCAGCCAGAGCCAAGTCCATGACACCATGGGTGGCTCAGCTGCACAGCGGGGGAGGAAAAAGAAAGGAATAGCTATAGTGGTAGGGGATTCGCTAGTCAGGGGAGCTGACAGGCGTTTCTGCGGCCGCAGACATGGCTCCAGGATGGTATGTTACCTCCCTGGTGCCAGGGTCAAGGATGTCACTGAGCGGCTGCAAGGCATTCTGGGGGGAGAGGATGAACAGCCAGAGGTTGTGGTCCACATTGGTACCAATGACATAGGTAGGAAGAAGGATGAGGTCCTGCAGGCAGATTTTAGGGAGCTAGGAGAGCGATTAAAAAGTAGGACCTCAAAGGTAGTAATCTCCGGATTACTCCCAGTGCCACGAGCTAGTGAGTACAGAAATAGGAGGATAGAGCAGATGAATACATGGCTGGAGAGATGGTGCAGGGGCGGGAGTGCTTTAGTTTCCTGAGGCATTGGGACCGCATCTGGGATGAGATGGGAACTGTATAAGCCAGACAGATTGCACCTCAACAGAGCCGGGACCAATATCCTCATTGGGGGGTTTGCTAGTGTTGTTGGGGAGGGTTTAAACTAGCTTGGCAGGGGGATGGGAAACTGAAAATAGATTCAGTAGGGAGGGGAGTAAAGCTGGAATTAGAAAGCAAAAATAAAGAAAGTGAGTTTGAAGGAGAGAAGAAACAAGCAGGAAAAAAGGGTAAAAAAACAAACTTAAAGGCACTTTGTCTGAATGCACGTAGCATTTGTAACAAAACAGATGAGTTGCCGGCACAAATTGAGACAAATACGTATGGTCTGGTAGCCATTGCAGAGACGTGGTTGCAAGGTGACCAGGACTGTGAATTAAATATTCAGGGGTACTTGACAATCCGGAAGGACAGACAGAAAGGAAAAGGAGGTGGGGTAGCTCTATTGCTAAAGGATGGAATCACTGCAATAGTAAGAAATGATATTGGCTCAAATGATAAGGATGTTGAAACAGTTTGGGTGGAGATAAGGAACAGTAAGGGGAAAAAGTCACTGGTGGGTGTAGTCTATAGGTCCCCTAACAGTAGCAACTCTGTTGGTCGGAGCATAAACCAGAAAATAGAGGGGGCTTGTAAAAAGGGAACAGCAATAATCATGGGTGATTTTAATCTCCATAATAATTGGACAAATCAAATTGGTCAGAATAGCCTTGAGCAGGAGTTCATAGAGTGCATAAGGGACGGGTTCCTTGAGCTGTATGTAACAGAACCAACCAGGGGGCAGGCTATTTTAAATCTGATCCTGTGTAATGAGACAGGATTAATAAACAATCTCCTAGTAAAGGATCCCCTCGGAATGAGTGATCATAGCATGATTGAATTTCAAATTCAGATGGAGGGTGAGAAAGTTGGATCTCTAACCAGCGTACTAAGCTTAAATAAAGGAGGCTATGAAGGTATGAGGGCAGAGTTGGGTAAAGTGAACTGGGAAAATAGATTAAAGTGTAGGAGAGTGGATGAACAGTGGTGTACATTTAAGGAGATATTTCACAACTCTCAAGAAAAATATATTCCAGTGAGGAGGAAAGGGTGTAAGAGAAAAGATAGCCATCTGTGGCTAACTAAAGAAATAAAGGACGGTATCCAATTAAAAACAAGGACATACAAAGTGGCCTAAACTAGTGACAGAAAACTGGGAAGCTTTTAAAAGCCAGCAAAGAACAACTAAAAAAATGATTAAGAAAGGGAAGATAGACTATGAAAGTAAACTAGCACAAAATATAAAAACAGATAGCAACAGTTTCTGTAGGTATATAAAAAGTAAAGGAGTGGCTAAAGTAAATGTTGGTCCCTTAGAGGATGAGGCCAGGGAATTAGTAATAGAAACATAGAAACATAGAAAATAGGTGCAGGAGTAGGCCATTCGGCCCTTCTAGCCTGCACCGCCATTCAATGAGTTCATGGCTGAACATGCAACTTCAGTACCCCATTCCTGCTTTCTCACCATACCCCTTGATTCCCCTAGTAGTAAGGACTTCATCTAACTCCTTTTTGAATATATTTAGTGAATTGGCCTCAACAACTTTCTGTGGTAGAGAATTCCACAGGTTCACCACTCTCTGGGTGAAGAAATTCCTCCTCATCTCGGTCCTAAATGGCTTCCCCCTTATCCTTAGACTGTGTCCCCTGGTTCTGGACTTCCCCAACATTGGGAACATTCTTCCTGCATCTAACCTGTCTAACCCCGTCAGAATTTTAAACGTTTCTATGAGGTCCCCTCTCATTCTTCTGAACTCCAGTGAATACAAGCCCAGTTGATCCAGTCTTTCTTGATAGGTCAGTCCCGCCATCCCGGGAATCAGTCTGGTGAACCTTTGCTGCACTCCCTCAATAGCAAGAATGTCCTTCCTCAGGTTAGGAGACCAAAACTGTACACAATACACTAGGTGTGGCCTCACCAAGGCCCTGTACAACTGTAGCAACACCTCCCTGCCCCTGTACTCAAATCCCCTCGTTATGAAGGCCAACATGCCATTTGCTTTCTTAACCGCCTGCTGTACCTGCATGCTAACCTTCAATGACTGATGTACCATGACACCCAGGTCTCATTGCACCTCCCCTTTTCCTAATCTGTCACCATTCAGATAATAGTCTGTCTCTCTGTTTTTACCACCAAAGTGGATAACCTCACATTTATCCACATTATACTTCATCTGCCATGCATTTGCCCACTCACCTAACCGATCCAAGTCGCTCTGCAGTCTCATAGCATCCTCCTCGCAGCTCACACTGCCACCCAACTTAGTGTCATCCGCAAATTTGGAGATACTACATTTAATCCCCTCATCTAAATCATTAATGTACAGTGTAAACAGCTGGGGCCCCAGCACAGAACCTTGCGGTACCCCACTAGTCACTGCCTGCCATTCTGAAAAGTCCCCATTTACTCCTACTCTTTGCTTCCTGTCTGACAACCAGTTCTCAATCCATGTCAGCACACTACCCCCAATCCCATGTGCTTTAACTTTGCACATTAATCTCTTGTGTGGGACCTTGTCGAAAGCCTTCTGAAAGTCCAAATATACCACATCAACTGGTTCTCCCTTGTCCACTCTACTGGAAACATCCTCAAAAAATTCCAGAAGATTTGTCAAGCATGATTTCCCTTTCACAAATCCATGCTGACTTGGACCTATCATATTACCTCTTTCCAAATGCACTGCTATGACATCCTTAATAATTGATTCCATCATTTTATCCACTACCGATGTCAGGCTGACCGGTCTATAATTCCCTGTTTTCTCTCTCCCTCCTTTTTTAAAAAGTGGGGTTACATTGGCTACCCTCCACTCCATAGGAACTGATCCAGAATCAATGGAATGTTGGAAAATGACTGTCAATGCATCCACTATTTCCAAGGCCACCTCCATAAGTACTTTGGGATGCAGTCCATCAGACCCTGGGGATTTATCGGCCTTCAATCCCATCAATTTCCCCAACACAATTTCCCGACTAATAAGGATTTCCCTCAGTTCCTCCTCCTTACTAGACCCTCCGACCCCTTTTATATCCGGAAGGTTGTTTGTGTCCTCCTCAGTGAATACCAAACCAAAGTACTTGTTCAATTGGTCCGCCATTTCTTTGTTCCCCGTTATGACTTCCCCTGATTCTGACTGCAGGGGACCTACGTTTGTCTTTACTAACCTTTTTCTCTTTACATATCTATAGAAACTTTTGCAATCCGTCTTAATGTTCCCTGCAAGCTTCTTCTTGTACTCCATTTTCCCTGCCCTAATCAAACCCTTTGTCCTCCTCTGCTGAGTTCTAAATTTCTCCCAGTCCCCGGGTTCGCTGCTATTTCTGGCCAATTTGTATGCCACTTCCTTGGCTTTAATGCTATCCCTGATTTCCCTTGATAGCCACGGTTGAGCCACCTTCCCTTTTTTATTTTTACGCCAGGCAGGAATGTACAATTGTTGTAGTTCATCCATGCGGTCTCTAAATGTCTGCCATTGCCCATCCACAGTCAACCCCTTCAGTATCATTCGCCAATCTATCCTAGCCAATTCACGCCTCATACCTTCAAAGTTACCCTTCTTTAAGTTCTGGACCATGGTCTCTGAATTAACTGTTTCATTCTCCACCCTAATGCAGAATTCCACCATATTATGGTCACTCTTCCCCAAGGGGCCTCGCACAATGAGATTGCTAATTAATCCTCTCTCATTACACAACACCCAGTCTAAGATGGCCTCCCCCCTAGTTGGTTCCTCAACATATTGGTCTAAAAAACCATCCCTTATGCACTCCAGGAAATCCTCCTCCACCGTATTGCTTCCAGTTTGGTTAACCCAATCTATGTGCATATTAAAGTCACCCATTATAACTGCTGCACCTTTATTGCACGCACTCCTAATTTCCTGTTTGATGCCCTCCCCAACATCACTACTACTGTTTGGAGGTCTGTACACAACTCCCACTAACGTTTTTTGCCCTTTGGTATTCTGCAGCTCTACCCATATAGATTCCACATCATCCAAGCTAATGTCCTTCCGAACTATTGCCTTAATTTGCTCCTTAACCAGCAATGCTACGCCACCTCCTTTTCCTTTTATTCTATCTTTCCTGAATGTTGAATACCCCTGGATGTTGAGTTCCCAGCCCTGATCATCCTGGAGCCACGTCTCCGTAATCCCAATCACATCATATTTGTTAACATCTATTTGCACAGTTAATTCATCCACCTTATTGCGGATACTCCTTGCATTAAGACACAAAGCCTTCAGGCTTGTTTTTTTAACACCCTTTGTCCTTTTAGAATTTTGCTGTACAGTGGCCCTTTTTGTTCTTTGCCTTGGGTTTCTCTGCCCTCCACTTTTCCTCATCTCCTTTCTGTCTTTTGCTTTTGCCTCCTTTTTGTTTCCCTCTGTCTCCCTGCATTGGTTCCCATCCCCCTGCCATATTAGTTTAAATCCTCCCCAACAGCACTAGCAAACACTCCCCCTTGGACATTGGTTCCTGTCCTGCCCAGGTGCAGACCGTCCGGTTTGTACTAGTCCCACCTCCCCCAGAACCGGTTCCAATGCCCCAGGAATTTGAATCCCTCCCTGCTGCACCACTGCTCAAGCCACGTATTCATCTGCGCTATCCTGCGATTCCTACTCTGACTATCACGTGGCACTGGTAGCAATCCCGAGATTACTACTTTTGAGGTCCTACTTTTTAATTTAGCTCCTAGCTCCTTAAATTCGTTTCGTGGGGAACATGGAGATGGCAGAAACTCTGAACAAATATTTTATATCAGTCTTTAAGGTAGAGGACATTAACAATATTCCAACAGTGGATAGTCAAGGGACTACAGTGGGGAGGAACTTAACACAATCACAATCACTAAGGAGGTGGTACTCAGTAAGATAATGGGACTAAAGGCAGATAAATCTCCTGGACCTGGTGGCTTGCATCCTAGGGTCTTACGAGAAGTAGCGGCAGGGATTGTGGATGCATTGATTGTAATTTACCAAAATTCCCTGGATTCTGGGGAGGTCCCAACAGATTGGAAAATTGCAAATGTAACACCCCTATTTAAAAAAGCAGGAAACTATAGACCAGTTAGCCTACCATCTGTGGTTGGGAAAATGTTGGAGTCCATTATTAAAGAAGCAGTAGCAGGACATTTGGAAAAGCAAAATTCGGTCAGGCAGAGTCAGCATGGATTGATGAAGGGGAAGTCATGTTTGACAAATTTGCTGGAATTCTTTGAGGATGTAACGAACAGGGTGGATAAAGGGGAACCAGTGGATGTGGTGTATTTGGACTTCCAAAAGGCATTTGACAAGGTGCCATATAAAAGGTTACTGCACAAGATAAAAGTTCATGGGGTTGGGGGTAATATATTTGCATGGATAGAGGATTGGCTAACTAACAGAGATTAGAGAGTCAGGATAAATGGTTCATTCTCGAGTTGGCAACCAGTAACGAGTGGGGTGCCGCAGGGATCAGTGCTAGGACCCCAACTATTTACAATTTATATTAACGACTTGGAAGAAGGGACTGAATGTAACTTAGCCAAGTTTGCTGACGATACAAAGATGGGAGGAAAAGCAATGTGTGAGGAGGATACAAAAAATCTGCAAAAGGACATAGATAGGCTAAGTGAGTGGGCAAAAATTTGGCAGATGGAGTGTAATGTTGGAAAGTGTGAGGTCATGCATTTTGGCAGAAAAAAAATCAAAGAGCAAGTTATTATTTAAATGGAGAAAGATTGCAAAGTGCTGCAGTACAGCAGGACCTGGGGGTACTTGTGCATGAAACACAAAAGGATAGTATGCAGGTTCAGCAAGTGATCAGGAAGGCCAATGGAATCTTGGCCTTTATTGCAAAGGGGATGGAGTATAAAAGCAGGGAAGTCTTGCTACAGCCATACAAGGTATTGGTGAGGCCACACCTGGTATACCGCGTACAGTTTTGGTTTCCATATTTACGAAAGGATATACTTGCTTTGGAGGCAGTTCAGAGAAGGTTCACTGGGTTGATTCTGGGGATGAGATCGTTGACTTATGAGGAAAGATTGAGTAGGTTGGGCCTCTACTCATTGGAATTCAGAAGAATGAGAGGTGATCTTATTGAAACGTATAAGATTATGAGGGGGCTTGACAGGGTGGGTGCAGAGAGGATGTTTCCAATGATAGGGGAGACTAGAACTAGAGGGCATGATCTTAGAATAAGGGGCGCCCATTTAACACTGAGATGAGGAGAAATTTCTTCTCTCAGTGGATTGTAAATCTGTGGAATTCGCTGCCTCAGAGAGCTGTGGAAGCTGGGACATTGAATAAATTTAAGACAAAAATAGACAGTTTCTTAAACGATAAGGGAATACGGGGTTATGGGGAGCGGCCGGGGAAGTGGAGCTGAGTCCATGATCAGATCAGCCATGATCTTATAGAATGGCGGAGCAGGCTCGAGGGACTGTATGGCCTGCTCCTGTTCCTATTTCTTATGTTCTTATGTTCTAGAATCCAGCTGGAGGAAGAGGGAGGCTAATGGGACTGCAGGCTCACATGCTGAGGAGGAGGAGGAGGAGCAGAGATAGAGGATGTGACATTCTAGCAGGGAGAGTGCCCCAGATCTCTGTCATAGAGAACTTTCAGTAAGTGATACTTATTCTCACCTACCAAGGGTATATTCCATCTTCCGCAGCAAAAGGAAATGTGCATGATTGGCGAACATGAATTAATTCATTTTACAACAGAAGGTGGCCATAGTCACTCATCTGTATAAAACAACAATTTCAAAATAAAATGTATATCTTTAATTCATTTCTACTATAATCTGAGTTTCCTGCAATAAATTGCGGCCGGAATTTTCCACTTTGGTAGAATCAGCACATCTTCAGCGGATGGGAGCATCCGACCAATTCCAATGGCCCACCATGACCCCAGCCAATTTTCTGGGGTCAGAATCAATTCAATTATTAGCCTGGCCTCTACCTCCATGTGGGAGCACCCTTAGAGGCAAGAGAAGAAATGGTTGCAGAAGGCCTTAGGCTTTCCACACCATATTGGGGCTGGCTCTCTCTGGGATGAGAGAACAGTGACATTTTCTTGACAAAAAATAATACATTTGGTGGGGCTGGAGAGTTTAATCGATCACCCAGGGGTCATTTAAAATTTAAGTGGTCCTTCCGCATGTCATAGCCGTGTTGCATGCCAGGAACACGCAGGAATTCCTAATGACCCCATTGCTGGAGGACATGTTCCCCTCATCTGAATGTCCTTTGAAATATGCACGCCCCTACTTGGATGGACATATATTGCATCCCCAGTTACCTCCAATGGGAAATACTGAAAGCAAAATGAGGGAATGAGGAGTTGGTCCCGTTATGCCAGGAAGCCAGTGCAACTCCAGCGTCAAATCCAACCAGCTTATTTTATGTCATGCCTCATTAAATAATGTGTGTATTCTGAAATGGGAAATCCATCAATTATCTCTTTATAGTAACCAATTTGGGAATTAAATTCCTATTTTCATCCCAAAAATGGGCTAAATGCCTGAAGCACCTGAATCATTAGCCTACCGAATGAACCAGACCCTCCTAATGCATTGCTCTACCATTGTGTATGTGGCACATCTAATGCCTGGCTTAGTGCCCACGGTGAACTGCATGCCTCCTATTCCCTCTGCACTCATTGACTACCTTATCTTCCTCCTTGCCAATAGCCACTACACACCCATGTTCTCTGACATAAAAGATCTTGTATTATTCGCATCTATCGCTACTGTGGTATTACTTCCAAATTGTTCTGTTTATTAATTGATAAGAACATAAGAAATAGGAGCAGGAATAGGCCATACGGCCCCTAGAGCCTGCTCCACCATTCAATGAGATCATGGCTTATCTTCGGCCTTAATTCCACTTTCTCGAACTCTCCTCATTGGCCTAGACATTCACCTTCAGCACCCAGGCATAGGAGTTTTACCTGACTAGAATGTTTTTGGGGGAGATTTGTAATGTGGTGTTCATTATTTTCCATCCATTAAAACCAATGACAAAAAACTGTGGGCAGCTTGTACCTGGGGATGGGAACCAATGCAGGGAGACAGAGGGAAACAAAAAGGAGACAAAAGCAAAAGACAGTAAGGAGATGAGTAAAAGTGGAGGACAGAGAAACCCAAGGCAAAAAACAATAAGGGCCACTGAATATAAAGGGGCTGCAGGAGAGGTCAAAACTAAAAATCATCGTTTAAAAACTAGGATTAAAACACTCTACCAAAACGCACGCAGCATTCGAAATAAAGTAAATAGGTTGACGGCACAAATCATTACAAATGGGTATGATTTGGTGGCCATTACAGAAACATGGTTGCAGGGTGGCCAAAACTGGGAATTAAACATACAGGGGTATCTGGCGATTTGTAAAGATAGACAAGAAGGGAAAGGAGGTGGGGTAGCTCTGTTAATAAAGGATGATATCAGGGCGGTTGTGAGAGACGATATTGGCTCTAATGAACAAAATGTTGAATCATTGTGGGTGGAGATTAAAGATAGTAAGGGGAAAAAGTCACTGGTGGGCGTAGTTTATAGGCCCCCAAATAATAACTTCACGGTGGGGTGGGCAATAATCAAGGGAATAATGGAGGCATGTGAAAAAGGAACGGCACTAATCATGGGGGATTTTAACCTACATATCGATTGGTCAACTCAAATCGCACGGGGTAGCCTGGAGGAGGAATTCATAGAATGCATACGGGATTGTTTCTTAGAACAGTATGTTACAAAACCTACAAGTGAGCAAGCTATCTTCGATCTGGTCCTGTGTAATGAGACAGGAATAATAAACAATCTCCTAGTAAAAGATCCTCTCGGAATGAGTGATCACAATATGGTTGAATTTGTAATACAGATTGAGGATGAGGAAGTTGTGTCAGAAAGGAGCGTATTATGCTTAAACAAAGGGGACTACAGTGGGATGAGGGCAGAGTTGGCTAGAGTAGACTGGAAACACAGACTAAACGGTGGCACAATTGAGGAACAGTGGAGGACTTTTAAGGAGCTCTTTCATAGTGCGCAACAAAAATATATTCCAGTGAAAAAGAAGGGTGGTAAGAGAAGGGATAACCAGCCGTGGATAACCAAGGAAATAAAGGAAAGTATCAAATCAAAGACCAATGCGTATAAGGTGGCCAAAGTTAGTGGGAAATTAGAAGATTGGGAACATTTTAAACAACAGCAAAGAATGACTAAAAAAGCAACAAAGAAAGGAAAGATAGATTACGTAGGTAAACTTGCGCAAAACATAAAAACAGATAGTAAAAGCTTTTACAGATATATAAAACGGAAAAGAGTGACTAAAGTAAATGTTGGTCCCTTAGAAGATGAGAAGGGGGATTTAATAATGGGAAATGTGGAAATGGCTGAGACTTCAAACAATTATTTTGCTTCGGTCTTCACAGTGGAAGACACATAAACCATGCCAAAAATTGCTGGTCACAGGAATGTGGGAAGGGAGGACCTTGAGACAATCACTATCACTAGGGGCGTAGTGATGGACAGGCTAATGGGGGACTCAAGGTAGACAAGTCCCCTGGTCCTGAAGAAATGCATCCCAGGGTATTAAAAGAGATGGTGGTAGCTATAGCAGATGCATTCATTATAATCTACAAAAATTCTCTGGACTCTGGGGAGGTACCATCGGATTGGAAAGCAGCTAATGTAACGCCTCTGTTTAAAAAAGGGGGCAGACAAAAGGCAGGTAACTATAGGCCGGTTAGTTTAACATCTGTAGTGGGGAAAATGCTTGAAACTATCATTAAGGAAAAAATAGCGGGACATCTAGATAGGAATAGTGCAATCAAGCAGACGCAGCATGGATTCATGAAGGGGAAATCATGCTTAACTAATTTACTGGAATTCTTTGAGGATATAACAAGCATGGTGGATAGAGGTGTACCAATGGATGTGGTGTATTTAGATTTCCAAAAGATATTCGATAAGGTGCCACACAAAAGTTTACTGCAGAAGATAGAGGTATGAGAAGTCAGAGGAAATGTATTAGCATGGATAGAAAATTGGCTGGCGAACAGAAAGCAGAGAGTCGGGATAAATGGGTCCTTTTCGGGTTGGAAATCGGTGGTTAGTGGTGTGCCACAGGGATCGGTGCTGGGACCACAACTGTTTACAATATACATAGATGACCTGGAAGAGGGGACAGAGTGTAGTGTAACAAAATTTGCAGATGACTCAAAGATTAGTGGGAAAGCGGGTTGTGTAGAGGACACAGAGAGGCTGCAAAGAGATTTAGAGAGGTTAAGCGAATGGGCTAAGGTTTGGCAGATGGAATACAATGTCAGAAAGTGTGAGGTCATCCACCTTGGGAAAAAAAACAGTAAAAGGGAATATTATTTGAATGGGGAGAAATTACAACATGCTGCGGTGCAGAGGGACCTGGGGGTCCTTGTGCATGAATCCCAAAAAGTTAGTTTGCAGGTGCAGCAGGTAATCAGGAAGGCGAATGGAATGTTGGCCTTCATTGCGATAGGGATGGAGTACAAAAGCAGGGAGGTCCTGCTGCAACTGTATAGGGTATTAGTGAGGCCGTAGTTTTGGTCACCTTACTTAAGGAAGGATATACTAGCTTTGGAGGGGGTACAGAGATGATTCACTCGGCTGATTCCGGAGATAAGAGGGTTACCTTATGATGATAGATTGAGTAGACTGGGTCTTTACTCGTTGGAGTTCAGAAGGATGAGGGGTGATCTTATAGAAACATTTAAAATAATGAAAGGGATAGACAAGATCGAGGTAGAGAGGTTGTTTCCACTGGTCGGGGAGACTAGAACTAGGGGGCACAGCCTCAAAATACGGGGGAGCCAATTTAAAACCGAGTTGAGAAGGAATTTCTTCTCCCAGAGGGTTGTGAATCTGTGGAATTCTCTGCCCAAGGAAGCAGTTGAGGCTAGCTCATTGAATGTATTCAAATCACAGATAGATAGATTTTTAACCAATAAGGGAATTAAGGGTTACGGGGAGCGGGCGGGTAAGTGGAGCTGAGTCCACGGCCAGATCAGCCATGATCTTGTTGAATGGCGGAGCAGGCTCGAGGGGCTAGATGGCCTACTCCTGTTCCTAATTCTTATGTTCTTATGTTAATTAATAGTGCTTTTTTTTTGCTTCAGATTCTAAACATAGAGTGTGACAATAAGCACACTGTGATGCACCGAGTGAGATTTCTGAACTTCTATTTGATATTTGTAGATCTGAGAAAGTGTCAGCTTAGTTACATTGTCGGAGCTGCCAATCCCTGGATGTGATGTTAAAGCAAGATTCCATCTGCTAGTTTATTGGACTCTGGGAGAAATTAACCCCCTCCGCACCGCTCCCCCCCCCCCACCCACACACCCCCATGACAGATTTTAGAGGGTTGGAGGGGGGGGGGGTTTAATATTGGCAAGTATGCGAAACCCAACCCCAACCCTCTGCGAACGTGCCTGCTTCATTTTTAATGCCACAGATTTGGGTACGGCCAAGATTACAATAAGTAAATGAGGCTTTGTTGCTGATATTTTGGCCGCCATTTAAATCTAACACTGGCCAGCCATGTTTCACAGCGCTAAAGGAAGGCGGAAGCAGCCTGATCCAGCAGATAAGTGTTTTTTAGAGCACTGCTCGTGAGCTAGGAGCAGGAGGGATTCACCTCTCCCCAGCCCCTGAAGCAAACCTTCTGCCCCAATCAGCCGAACCCTCCCTCCAAACCCGCCATCTTTCCCGGTTGCCGGGTGCCGTCCCCTACTGTAGTGTATTTGCTTCATGGACTCTTTGCTTAAGAATTCATAGCAACACATTGCTATTAAGAACTAGTTAGTTTATTAGCAACGGTTTAACAATCACACTACACATTACCAGTTCATCCACCAGGCTCACAACCGCTTGCCTCATCGTGGATCCTCCGAACCCAACTGGCTGGGGTTTTATTGAGTCTTGTGAACATCACATGACTGGCTAAGCCACTCACAACTCAACAGCTCTACCAGCCTGTGAGCATCCTCACAGGTGCAAAATTTACACCAGCGATCCCTGGCTGCGGATAATTAGTGTTGTCTTTCCCGCCTGGCAACCATCCAGTCGGTCAATCTGGCCAGCTGCGGGGCGGGAAATGGAGTTAAAAAAATGATGGGGTCCTGCCGTTGAATTCGGCAGGACATTAACATTCCCGAGTTTCCTCCCGCAAGCTTCAGTCCCCGCCCCCTCCCTGCCTGCCCGTAAATATCTGGCCTAAATATCCCACATCACTTTTTGAAGGACGCAGAGTTCTTCCAGTGTTCTGACCTATATTTCTCTCTAAACTAACATGGCCAAAAGAGAGCAGGTTAACACAGTTATCTCATTGCTGTTTGTGGAAACTTAGGGGCTGAATTTGGTCAAGGCCTCCACCAGCCCAAGTTCCACCCAAAGTGCCGCCGATGGCCGCCGAGGTACCTGACGTTATTCTGGGCGGGGTTTTCATCGCCAAGGTCCCTCGAAGGTCAGCGGGCGGCAAATGAGGGACTTACGCTGCCAATCTGAGTGGCAGCGGGAGCTCTCATTCTCTGCGGCAGAGGCGCTTGCCGCCCAAGTGCCGCCGAGGATGGAGTCGGGCCCAGAGAGGGTCGAAACCTAAAAATTAAAATCAGAAGACCTCAGGAGGACTCCATCAAGGTAAGTCGCCGTGGAAAAAACAAATAAAAAATGTTCACTAACCTTTTTTCCACGATCTTACTACTTACAGCCGGGGACAGACCAGCCTCCAGCCAGTGGTCCACCCCCGTTCTGTCACCAACTCCCACCGACTCCTGCCCACACCAATCTGGCATCTTGGTGGGCGAGAGTCTACTTACGCCACTCGGCTGTCCGCTGATGTTGGCGAGCGCTTCCCGGCGGTTCTCCCCTCCCGCCCGCTCCAGGCCACATCGAAAGTGGCACTGGGTAGATGTTGCAGAGGAATGTCAGCAGCAGTGGGCGGCAGTTGGCGGCAGTGGGCAGTAAGTTGATCAATATCGGCCCCTTAATGACATGGAATGGATGCCGTATTTCCTACATAACAGCAGTCGTCGTCCTCTAAAAGTAGTTCATTAGGTGAGATTGCTGGAGATATTTCAGTGTGACAAGGCCCTTGATAAAGTATTTCAAAGTTACTATACCTGACAAATTTCTTCACATGCTGTTTGGAACTAATGCATGTCTGCACACTGATTCAGGGTGCAACAGACATATGAATATTTGGGGACAGGAAAGGCCAACAAGTTCAACAAACCCATTCCCTTCTTGATGCATCTCAATCCCACCTACGCACCTTTCAAATAGGTAGGTAAAGGAAAATAAGTTGATGGGATATGAGAACCAAATGGGTAAATATGATTATAACTATTTGCTCGCATGAAGAATATACAGTGACG
Organism: Pristiophorus japonicus; assembly: GCF_044704955.1. Classification (NCBI taxonomy): domain Eukaryota; kingdom Metazoa; phylum Chordata; class Chondrichthyes; family Pristiophoridae; genus Pristiophorus; species Pristiophorus japonicus. The sequence continues at coordinate 254,182,250 of NC_091979.1, read as the reverse complement.
TGGACTGGTTGGGCTGAATGGCTTGTTTTAGTGCTGTAACTTCTATGTTATTACTTGGAGGGTGCAAGTCTAGGTACAGTAGATGGATCTCGGAGTACAAATACACGAATCATTAAAAGTTGCACCACAGGTTAGCAAGGCCACAAAAAAAGCAAACCAAGCACTAAGGTTTATTTCTCGAGGTATAGAATTGAAAAGTAGGGAAGTTACGCTCAACCTGTATCGAACCTTGGTTAGACCACATTTAGAGAACTGCATACAGCTCTGGTCGCCATATTATAAAAAAGGATATTGAGGCACTGTAGAGAGTGCAGAGAAGATTTACAGGGATGATACCAGAAATGCGAGGATATGCATATCAGGAAAGGATGAACAGGCTGAGTCTCTTTTCTTGAAAAAAGAAGGGTGATCTAATAGAGGTCTTTAAAATGATGAATGGTTTTGATAGAGTGGATACAGAGAGAATGTTTCTACTTGTGGGATGCAGCATAACTAGAGGCCTTCAATACAGATAGGCACAAAGAAATCCAATAGAGAATTCAGAAGAAACTTCTTTACCTAAAGAGTGGTGAGAATGTGGAACTTGCTACTAGAGGGAGTGGTTGAAGCGAATAGTTTAAATGCACTTAAGGGGCGGCTGAACAAGTATATGAGGGAGAAGGGAATAGAGGATTATGCTGATAGAGTTAGATGAGGAAAGACGGGAGGTGGCCCGAGTGGAGCATAAATGCCGACATGGACTGGTTGGGCCCAATGGCCTGTTTCTGTGCTGTATATCCTATGTAATCCTATGTAATGTATTGCCCCTAATCTCTCCATTCCTGGCTTAGCATCCATTTTTCTTCTGCCCATCAGTGAAGCGTTTTGTGATGTTCTTTTTATATCTGTTTAAAATGCCACATAAATGCCAGCTATTGTTAGAATTTCCTCATTTTAATACCTGCTGTTTGAACTCTTCATGATAGTGGACAATATTCTTTCTGCAGTAGGACAAATTCCTGATGCAAGCGAGATTTCTTACTCTTAACAGGAATTGGCTCTGCTTTTGAAATCTGATACTGTACCGGTGACAAAAACAATTTGGCATTTTACATCGTGGAACATTGTCACAGCAGCAGACAGACACGATCCATCTTACAAATGTAACATCCTTTCAGATGGCAGAATCCAACCACTCGTATTTAAGTCCCTCATTCTACTGAAAATATATAAATGTAGAGATACTTAATGTTATGCTGTCACAGCATTTGTCTCTCAACTGACGAGGTCAAGACAGCTGACCCAATAAACACATAAATGGCGGGGGGGGGGGGGGGGGGGGGGGGGGGGCGGGTGGTGAAAAGGAATCAGCACTTGATGTGTTACACTGATATTTGTCATAAATTGAAATGCAAGTGCTCATAGAAACTTCCAAAAAATTATTATGTATTGCTCTGTATAATGTTAAATTTTACTTTCTGAAAATGTTAATACAGTTTTTGATTGTAAAATAGCATTAAATTGTATGTAAAATGATAATATGTATCTTGATTGACAATGTTTTTAAGAGTACATTGAAGCAATATTCTTGTTTTATTTTGGTAAAGAAATGAATTAAACTTTTTAGTAATATGGAATTTGACTCTGCAAATCTCCTCAGTGCCAATCAGTTTATAAAGGATCAAAAATGCTTCAGAAATGTATTGTTTCAGTCCTTGATAGTGGCATTCAGTTAAGATATGGAAAATGAAACATACTGTAGCCAGTCTCTGTATATGAATGGACACATATCTTAAGCATTAATGGACTTGCTGCTCTGACATGTTGAAGAGCTCACGCAGAATGATTGAGCATTGTCGCTGCACTGGGTGACTGATTTCCATCATTTCTGTTTAAAATGCCACCAGTATTGTACAATAATTACATCCACACAGAGTGGCCTGAGTCTTACTGAAAGACTAAATTAGATCGCAGATGGCATCGGCAGCGCTGTGAAATACTGGAGCGTCTGCCATGTCCATCTGGTGTTGACTGTAATCATTTAAAGGGGAATGTGGTGTAAATAAGTGATATAACAGGTGCATGTCTCACTTGCCTTTGGTAAGATGGCAGGGGGCAGTCGTCTGTAGATTCTCGGAGAATGGAGTCAAGTAGCAATCAGAGAAATCAGGAGGGAAGATAGTCTTAGACTTTTTTATGTTCCTGACAGTTCAACCCATTCCACCACAGTACAACTTACCGAGTTAAGTATTTAGTAACTCTGAAGTACACAGGATCCCAAAGTGTAACTCCACTGTGTATCTCACAAACCGTGCAATGACTAGACATATTCTACAGCCCATTCAGTCCGTAAGCATGACCCCGAGCTTCTGGTCGCCTGTCACGTTAATTCTCCGCTCCACTCCCACTCTGATCTCTCCGTCCTTGGCCTCCTACACTGTTCCAATGAAGCTCAATGCAAGCTCAAGGAACAACACCTCATCTTTTGTTTAGGCACTTTACAGCCTTTTTGGACTCAATAACGAGCTCAACAATTTCAGACCATAACCTCTGCCCATATTTTCTTTCCCTTTTTTTTAAAAAGCCCCCTTATTTTTCTCTTTCCCATGGCAATTGGTAATGATTCTGCCATTCACCCCCCCCCCCCCAACTAGACTCATCTTTTGTTTCTTAACTTGCCCCATAACCATCTCATTTTTTTCCCATCAGCCCTTTTGTCTCTCTAATCTCTCCTGCCTTCCACCCTATCACAGACCTTCCCTTTTGTTCTTTCCTCCCCTCCCCCCTTTCCCTGCCCCTGCACTTGCTTAAAAATCTGTTACACCTCTGACTTTCCCAGTTCTGACAAAAGGTCATCGACCTGAAATGTCAACTCTGTTTCTCTCCTGACCTGCTGAGATTTCCAGCATTTTTTGTTTTTATTTAAGTCATATTCCACATTTGTTTTGCCTCTGGTTAGAAAAAGAATCTGAGATATCAGATACCATGTGCATGTGCTCCAAGTGAATATCAAGCAAAGCATGAGGCAGCAGTTGAATTGCGTTTCATTCCCCAGCTGGATGATGTCCTTGACTCTCACCGCTTTCAATAGGAGAATAAAGTAAAGATCCAAGGGCTGCTCCTTCATTTCTACAGACAAAATAACTCTGCTCATGTTGTACATGGATTATATTCATGTTGTTTGAAATCTATTGTGTTCTGCATATAAAAGATAAGCGACAAGGGCATAAGCATACTCCATTGCACCCAAGAGTGTTTTGGGAATTTCAGTAGATCACAGAACTGAACACATCTGCCCCCCCCCCAGTACCAGAAGCCAGTGCTGCACAGTGATCTATTGTTCTGATTATCACTAGCCCAGCGACGTAACAGTGAATAGTTACAAGAATGCACCATCTTTGGTTCATGGGATCCCATGTGAGGGTGGGATGCAGGGGGAGCTATTTGGGCCCCAATGAAAATAAGACTGTTCCCTTTCTAATCTTTGGTATTGTCTGCGCAAGTCTTCACTCGACCTCATGAATAGGTGTGACCAAGAAATAGCATTTAGAAAAACACCATACACCGCCTGATTATATCCTTGCAAGGTTCCTGTATTGTTCCAATCTATTTTCTTCTGGGCTTGAAGTGTGAAGCTTGCGTAAACAGTGTGATTGCACAACAAAACTACTCCTTGACGTTGGCTCCTCCAGCTGCAGCAGTGTGTGTCCAAATGAATTATTTCAACAGAGTGTGGCAGAGCAGAGTATTTCTACAAGGACTGGGGAAAAAAAGCTCCCAGTGAAACCCGAGTGCTTTTTATTGAGACCAAGCTGCTGTTGGTCTCTGCTGCCGTCCTTTACCAGAACACGAGGGGTGGGGGTGGGGGGGGGGGGCGATAGCTGGAATAAATGTTTTTACATTCAAAGCTTGGAATTGCGATATTGAGAATATTATATATTTCTTTCTCATGTTTTACTCAGACGCATTATTAAAGATTTCTGTTTTGCCATTGTACTGGCACCATGTGGTGCATTGTGTTTGATAAGTGGCAAACTAACCGATTCATAAATTATTAATAAACTAAATTGCACCCTGAGGTAATCAAACAAATAGCTCTCTTTGGGTTTTTTGAAGTGTTCATTTGTTACAGTATAAAGAATTAATGTGAATATTTTACAACATGTGCCCTACATTGTTTTGCAGTTAGTGTCATGATTACCCCCAGGTGGGTGACAGAGTGCATCCAGTTAAAATCGCAGCTACAATATTAAAAGCCACCGGCAGGGTTTTAGCATGCACTTTACTCAATTAGGAATGAACTTAAAATCACAAATCAAAGTGATATGCAGTGTGCCAGTTCAGATTTATCTAGATAAAGGAAAGTTTGGCCAAGATTTGACCCTCTTAATTCATGTGTCAGCTGTGGCTCAGTGGGTAGCACACTTGTCTCTGAGTCAGAAGGTTGTGGGTTCAAATCCCACTCTAGAGACTTAAGCACAAAAATCTATCCTGACACTCCAGTGCAGTGCTGAGGGAATGCTGTGCTGTCTTTCTGATGAGATGTTAAACTGAGGCCCTGACTGTTCTCTCAGGTGGATGTAAAAGATTCCATGGCACTATTTCAAAGAAGAGTAGGGGAGTTATCCCTGGTGTCCTGGCCGATGTGTATCAATCAACATAACAAAAACAGGTTATCTGGTCATTATCACATTGTTGTTTGTGGGAGCTTGCTTGTGTGCAAATAGGCTGCTATGTTACAACAGTGACTACACTTCAAAAGTACTTTGGGATGTCCAGCGGTTGTCAAAGGTGCTATATAAATGCAAGTTGTTCTTTTCTGTCGGGTGCATTTGACCCTTTAATAAGATAGGGTCATGTGCAGTCAGTGGTGAAGCTTATTGCTTTGGCCTCTCCTGTGCATGTGTGATGAGACCCTCAGAGATGGTGGCTGATCTGACTGGCACACCTCTAAGTTATCTGTCAGCCTAATGGCCATTTGTTCATGCCTCAGAGCTTCAGTGTGATTGGTGCCCATTCTTGGTTTTAGGACTGCTCTGAGCAAACCCTACAACTAAGAGCTGCAAATTCATCTGAATGTTCAACCTTATACTCAGTTAGAGAGAATAAAAAATAAATGCCCATGTGCAAGATTCTATTCCCAATGTTTGTATCTGATTTAAAGTCAATCTACAGTGCCATGCTAATAAATGTGCACTGTTGCATGACTATTAATGAGTTCATTTATATTGGCATAACTTTAGATGGTCATACATGCCACTGGGTGTTAAAAAGGCCATTCTCTCCATCCCCATACCCCATCGGGATTTAGTTCTACAATTTTAAATAGTTGCTTGAAAATGCTTTTTTGTTAAAGAAAATGTAATTTAGAAATTTTGCTTCATTATGGTTAACGAGCTGTTTTGATTTATATATATAAACTATTCAATCTCCCATGTTGTTGTACATAGTCAGTCATGACCAAGGATAGTCTTTAGGTGAAGCAGGGTTAGATGGCGGGGGATCACTGGACCAAGGAGCCGAGACATACTTCAGTCCCCATGTTAAAGTTATACAAGCTGTCATTTTAATATAATACTTTGGTTTAATATTATTATTTATAGTTAAACAGAAACATTTCTAGCAATTTAGGAAACTGCAAAGTACAGTTGGTTGGAACATAGAAGTTTCTTTGCAATAGAGACCGAGGAGCTGGTAGATGCAAAACTGAGGCACTATAGTGACACCACTGGTGGGAGGATGTGACAAGTTTACATAGGCAGTTTTCATTCCAAATGTGGACATAGAAATGTATGATGGGAAAAAGTTGACAAAAATTGTAACAAAAGTATGAAAAAAGTATGTGCAGACATACATTTTTACTACATGAGGAGGGTAATTTTCTACATTGACAGAGAGTGGCAGAAAACTAGGAGGAGTGAATTGGCTGTCTGTTATACATCTATATGTTGACATCAATGAAAAGGAAAATTGGGCAGGGTGTATGACGAGCGGCTAATCTGTTCCATTATTCACTGCTGTAACTGGCAGGAGGTAAAACTGTCAGGTAATTGAGTGGTCGTAACATCTCCTGAGGCATTAAGGATCATCTCCAGATGTGGCCTTTCCTGCTGCCATGGGAGACGGTGGTGGCAAATATAAATTCTCCCTCTGGCACCAGTAGCTGCCATTTTCTCTGGCATTAGTCCTGTGATGTGATTATTTCAGGTTTATATAGTTTCCCCAGCCATCAGGAAAGGTCAGCACTCAATAATAAAATCACAATTTGTGCCTTTCAAACTTAGCAATCTTGCTAATTATATAAGTGGTTATAAGCAAAATATCAATTTGCAAATTAATTGCCACAATAGGATGATTAACTTGTTTTAATGGATACACTATCTGCTTTTTGCAGTCGAAACATGAATCCTGAAAAACAAGGTCACAATTGTTGGTTGGGCCTGCTCCATGTTTATTGATACCCTGAATAGAAGTGAACATTGTGCTGGCATATTTTGGAAGTTGGAGACAACATGATGGGACCTTTCAGACTATTCAAACTCATCCTCGTAACATGACAACTTAGAAAATCAGCCAAAGCTAACCAACAGCTTCACAAAAATCCAGCACAGTCCCAGAAAGGTTGACCTCTGAAAAACAGGCCTGAATATAGTTACATTGAAAGTGCAATGTGGCACAGTCTTCAAATGACTTCAGCTGTAGACACACCCAATATTCCATCACTGCTATAGCACAAATGATGTGGATTTTCAATTGCAGGGCAACGGCAATCGATTGGTACTGTCTGCTGTAAAATCAGTTTGTTAAATTATTTTCAAATTGTTCACACAGTGGTCACAGTGATCCGGAGGTATTTCCATCCCCCTTTCATGGAGGGTCTCTTCACCTGCTCCTCCGGCCTATTTGAACCCTTCTACCCTACAACAACAACTTGTATTTATATAGCACTTTTAATGTGGTGAAAGGTCCCAAGGCGCTTCACAGGAGTATTATGAGATAAAACAATTTAATGTAGTAAAACGTCCCAACGTGCTTTACAGGGGCGTTATGAAACAAAATTTAACACCGAGCCACATAAGGAGATATTAGGGCAGTTGACCAAAAGCTTGGTGAAAGTGGTTTGGTTTTAAGGCAGGTCTTAAAGAAGGAAAGAGAGGTAGAGAGGTGGAGAGGCTTAGGAAGGGAGTTCCAGAGCTTGGGGCCTTGGCAGCTGAAGGCATTCCTTACTGCTGTTTCTGGATTCCACTTGATGCTGCTGCTCTGGGGAATTAAACCTTTTTTGCATTCTGAGGGCAGAATTCCTGATGTTTCAAAATGATACAAGAGCCCCCATTCGCAGCGTGCTGCATGGTCCCATCAGCAACAGTAACTTCGGATGTGAGTCAGGAGCAGAGAGTCGGGAATAGCACTGAATTTCAGTTACAAAATCCTTCCAGAATATGGCCCAAATCATGTTGTTGTTGTGGCGGGGTTCTACCTGCTGCCTCTCTTCCTGGGGAGGGAAGAAGAGGAAAATTGTAGGAATTCTTAAGGATCCGGACGTAATACCAATTGGTTGGAGGCAATGTCTTTTATTAGTGCACACAGAAGAGATTAATAGCTTTGTGTGTGTGGCGGCAGTAATTTACAGATCTGAATGGTTATTACCTGTTCAGTCGCTGGACAGAGTGGCGTGCTTCGTCTTGTTCTTTAGCCAGGTAGGTGTTAGGCCCCAGCCAGCATCTTGTCCACCTACACAGCTCGATGTCCTTCGTGGGTCTTCTATCTCTGCGCTGAATGTACTAAAGGTGGGGAGGTGTGTGGAAATGAACTGAAGGGAAGGAGGGAGGGAGAGTATGATTGCACATTATGTAAAGAAATAATTCCTTGCATCCGTTTGAAATTTGCTTTTCATGACTTTGAGTGTGTGCCCTCTTGCCCTGCTGTATCTGAAAGTGTTGCTTTGCCATTGCTTTCTCTATCTCCTTAAGTATTTTATTCACAGACGAATTTGCATGCAGCTCTATTTTAACTTCTATAAGATGTTTCTTTTCGGGGCTGAAAAGCCATCGCTGATCAATTGATTTCCTGCAGCTTTTTAATATCAGGGATCAGCAGCATTGCTTTCTGCAATAAATAAAAACGCAATAAAAATGCTGCCTTTGAACTTTTGTCTGCTTCAGAAACAAAAACACTTTGGCTCGTGAGTACCATAATTTGGCACGCAGAAGGAAATTTCTGTTTGAATAGCACTTGGAAATAACTTTGGAAACGCATTAGTCTGTCCAAATTGAGCTGTCTGATGTCGGGGGATTTGGAAGGACTAATCATCGCTGTAATTTTCACTCGCTGCAGGATCATTTTTCAGTGTGTTTTGTGCTGTCAGCTGTGCACTGGTGAGGGAAACAAGTGATTGTTCCTGAGCAGTGGAAAGACCAACATTCCGTCCATGGTAAGCCGCTAGCCAAAGTGCCAGGATCATGTGCAGGGCACACCAAAGGCTGGACTGAAACACACGGGGTTGCGGGGCTTTGTGCAACTTGGCCCTCCATCCTGATGGTTAATCAGCTTGCATCTAACTTATATCTAGGTGATTACTCCTGGTCATTATCCAGAGACCCCGGTGTAAAGGCACGTGTCCATCTTGGTTGAGGTCATGATCAGGTTCATCCGTGATTTCCCCCCCCCCACCGCCCCACCCCCGCCACAGTCAAAAAACATGCCAACACTCAGGGGCCAGTATTTACATAATCTTACAATTTATTTGAAATGCGCCACACGTTAGTTTAACAAAAGTATTAAACCACTTAAAATCAATGGGATGCCATCTCCACTAAAATGACACAGAGAGGAATTTAAGTATTTAGCATTCGGATGTTAATATGCCACAGCATAATTTCAAGGCCTCAGACTCCAGGCTCACATGTGAGCTGGGGCCACTTGCGTGAAGTGCTGAGAAGTGGCTGCTATCTGTTAAGTTTAGAATAACTCCACAAGACTGTACATCTTAAGCTCAAACTGTTGTGACCTTCATCTCTTTATTGTAACTCCAGAGTGCGGAGGCAGCCTGGTAGTCTGCCTTTTATACCTACTTGCAAAGGGTGTGCAGGTGACTCTGGTGGCAAGTCTTACACATTGGTAGTGTTTACATATATAACATCATTCCCCCCCCCCCCCCCGAATGTCTTATGTACAAGTTATTTACAAGTTGAGGGGATCCGGGGCTCTGCGTTCCCGGGTTGATCGCCTGAGTTGAAGTCCTAGTATAGGTGAGTCGGTCAGATCATGGCTGCACTGCAGCGCGGCTGGTCTGATCGGACTGTCGGGCATGGTGGGTTCATCCTCGTAGTTGACCGCGAGGTCGATTGCTGGTTGGGTGTGTGTGGGTGGATCAATGATGGTAATCTCCTCTTCAAACTGTTCTTGGTTGTCAGTGAACCGCAGTTTGGTCTGATCCAACTGCTTTCTGCACGTTTGTTCATTCAAAAGTTTGACAAGAAGCACTCTATTCCCCTCCTTGGCTAACACAGTGCCAGCAACCCATTTGGGACCATTACCATAATTAAGAACAAACACAGGGTCATTGATCTCAATGTCACGTGATACAGCCGCGCGATCGTGGTACATGTTATGCCGGCGATGCTGGGTTTCTACATGATCATTGAGATCCGGGTGGACTAAGGAGAGCCTGGTTTTGAGTGCTTTCTTCACTAGCAATTCTGCAGGGGGAACCCCGGTAAGCGAGTGGGGTCGCGTGCAGTAGCTGAGCAGAATCCGAGATAGCCGGGTCTGCAGGGAACTGTCCGTCACACGTTTCAAGCTCTGCTTGATGGTTTGGATTGCCCGTTCCGCTTGACCATTGGATGCAGGCTTAAACGGCACAGACCTGACATGCTGGATGCCATTGCAGGTCATGAACGCATTGAATTCCGAGCTGGTGAAGCATGGTCCATTGTCACTAACGAGGACGTCGGGCAAACCATGGGTGGCGAACATGGTCCGGAGACTTTCAATGGTGGCAGTGGATGTACATGGCGACATTATTATACATTCAATCTATTTAGAGTAAGCGTCCACTGCTACTAGGAACATCTTTCCTAGAAAGGGGCCAGCGTAATCTACATGGACCCTTGACCAGGGTTTGGAGGGCCGTGACTACAGGCTCAGTGGGGCCTCCCTTGGTGCGTTGCTCAACTGTGAGCAAGTGTTACATTGATGTACGCATGACTCCAATTCCGAGTCAATGCCGGGCCACCAAACGTGCGACCTGGCGATAGCCTTCATCATGACTATGCCTGGGTGGGTACTGTGAAGGTCGCGTATAAACGTTTCCCTGCCTTTTTTTGGCAAAATTACATGATTCCCCCATAGGAGGCAGTCCGAATGGATAGACATTTCATCTTTGCGTCAGTGGAACGGCTTAATTTTGTCTTACCTTTCCCCTGGGACTGCTGACCAGCTCCCATTGAGGACACAGCTTTTTACTAGTGATAGCACTGGGTCCTGGCTAGTCCAAGTCCTGATCTGGCGAGCCATAATGGGTGACCCCTTGCTATCAAAAGCATCCATTACAAGGAGCAAATCTGCGAGTTGCACCACTTCCACCCCAGTGGTGGGCAATTGTAGCCGACTGAGGGCATGCGCACAGTTCTCCATGCCTGATCCGTGGCGGATTACATAATGATACACAGATAACTTTAGTGCCCATTTTTGGATGCGGGACGAAGCCTTGGTGTTAATACCTTTGCTTTCTGAGAACAACAAAATGAGCGGCTTGTGGTCGGTTTCGAGCTCGAATCGGAGCCCAAGTAGGTTTGGTGCATTTTCTTAACCCCGTATACACATGCTAATGTTTCTTTCTCAACCATACTGTAGGCTCTTTCAGCCTTAGATAAGCTTCTGGATGCATATGCAAACGGTTGCAGTTTGCCTGACACATTAGCTTGCTGTATCACACAACTGACCCCGTACGAAGATGGATCACAAGCTAGTACTAAACGTTTACATGGGTCATACAATACAAATAACTTGTTAGAACATAGCAGGTTTCTGGCCTTATCGAAGGCTGTCTCTTGAGATTTACACCAAATCTAGTCGTCACCTTTGTGTAGCAATAGATGCATTGATTCCAGCAAAGTGCTCAACCATGGCAGAAAGTTACCAAAATAGTTGAGGAGTACCAGGAATCAATGCAGACCATTCTGTGGTCTGGGTGCATACTTGATGGCCTCCGTCTTGGAGTCCATGGGTTTGATGCCATCCGCCGCAATCTTTCTCCCCAGAAATTCGACCTCTGGCGCCAGGAAAACACACGGAGCATTTCAGCCTGAGTCCCACTCTGTCCAGTCACTTGAGAACTTCTTCCAGGTTGTGCATGTGTTCGGTGGTGATATGGCCAGTGATCAAGATGTCGTCTTGGAACACCACGGTGCGCGAACCGATTTCAGCAGACTCTCTATGTTCCTCTGGAAGGTGGCCGCTGCCAAGCGAATCCCAAAGGGGTATCTGTGGTATATGAACAGTCCTCTGTGCGTGATGATGCACGTCAATTTTTTTGAAGGTTCAGCCAGCTCCTGTTTCATGTAAGCAGAGGTTAGATCCAGCTTTGTGAACGAATTCCCCATTGCTAACGTTGCAAACAGGTCATCCGCTTTGGGTAGTGGGTACTGGTCCTGTAATGAGACTCGTTTGATTGTTACCATGTAGTCCCCGCAGATTCTGACTGCCCCATCGCTCTTCAACACCGGCACAATTGAACTGGCCCACTCGTTGAAATCAACTAGCGATATGATCCCCTCTCGTTGAAGTCTGTCCAGCTTGATCTCGACTTTCAATCACATCATTTATGGAACCGCTCGGGCCTTGTGATGAACGGGTCATGCATCAGGGACTAGATGGATCTGCACTTTGGCGCCTGTGAAGTTGCCGATGCCTGGCTCGAATAACGACGGGAATTTGTTTAGCACTTGTGCGCATGAGGCGTCATTCTCTGAAGACAGTGCTTTGGTGTCGTCCCAGTTCCATCGGATCTTTCCTAGCCAGCTTCTGCCGAACAGTGTTGGGCCATCGCCTGGTACAATCCATAGTGGTAAATCATGCACAGCTCCATCGTACGATACCTTCACTGCCACACTGCCAATGACTGGTATGAGCTCTTTGGTGTAAGTGCGCAGCTTGGTATGGATCGGACTTAGTGTTGGCCTTTGTGCCTTGTTGCCCCACAGTTTCTCAAAAACTTTCTGGCTCATAATTGACTGACTCGCCCCCGTGTCCAATTCTATGGAAACTGGAATGCCGTTTAATTTGACTTTTAACATTATCGGAGGGCTTTTGGTGGTGAAGGTGTGTACCCCAGACACTTCCACTTCAACCTCGGGTTGAGTTGCCTCTCTTACTCGTTCAGCATAATCCGCACCGGATCGGTCATCTTCTGCCGACTCTGCCACATGGTGAATCGCAGCATGTCTGCACATTCGCTGGAGGTGCCCCATTGTTTCACAGCCCTTGCACACGTAGTGCTTGAATCGACATTGATGGGCTCGATGATTACCCCCGCAGCGCCAACATGGTGTTAATGGATTCACATTCATGCCCCACAGCGGGTTGTGAGTCATCCTAGGTCTGGCTTCTGAGGGCATGTAGGCCCTGCCATGTACAGTTCTGCCTGCTGAAGGCGTTATTTTATGCACAGTACTTGCCGGTGAGTTCCGATGCTGCAATGATATCTGTTTAGTGTTATCATTCATGGACATAAAAGCCTGAGCTATCGTGATGACCTTGTTCAGATCTAGGGATTCAGCAGACAGCAGTTTGCGAAGAATGACCTCGTGGCCGATTCTAAGCACGAAAATGTCCCGCAACACTTCCCCCAAAAATCCAATAAATACACACGGTCCCACAAGGTGTCTTAGGTCGGTGACATAGCTCGCCACATCCTGGCCCTCAGAGCGGTGGTATGTATAAAAGTGATACGTGGCCATCAAGATGCTCTCCTTCGACTTGAGGTGTTCCCGAACCAGCATGCACAGCTCTTCATGTGTCTTCTCCGTTAGTTTCGTCGGTGCTAGCAGATATTTGATGAGGCCATATATCGTGGACCCGCAAACGGTGAGGAGAATCGCCCTGCGCTTGACCGCGATTTCTTTCTTTTCCAGCTCGTTGGCCACGAAGTACTGGTGAAGACGCTCAACGAAGGCTTCCCAATTATCACCCTCAACAAATCTCTCAAGAATACCAATGGCAGCCATAACTGCGTGAAAGTTCATGATCTGTTACTTGTCGCCAATTGTTACATTTAGAATAACTCCACAAGACTGCACATCTTAAGCTCAAACTGTTGTGACCTTGGTCTCTTTATTGTAACTCCAGAGTACGGAGGCAGCATGGTAGTCTGCCTTTTATACCTGCTTGCCCAGGGTGTGCAGGTGACCCTTGGGTCGCCCACAGATGCGCCCCCTGGTGCCAAGTCTTACACATTGGTAGTGTTTACATACATAACACAGTTGAACTGAAATCTAAGTATCAGCTATGGCCCAGTGGATAGCACCCTTGCCCCTGAGTCAGAAAGTTGTGGGTTCAAGTCTACTTGACTTGCCAGTGACTTGAGCAAAGAAGTCTAGGCTGACACTCCAGTGCAGTGCTGAGGGAGTGCTGTACTGTTGGGGGTGCCATCTTTCGGACGAGATGTTAAACTGAGGTCCTTTCTGCGCTCTCAGGTGAATGTAAGGGATCTCAGAAAAGCAGGGGAGTTACCCTGGGTGTCCTGGCCAAAATGTATCCCTCAATCAATGCCACTAAAACAGATTATCTGGTCATTATCATATTGCTATTTGTGGGAGCTTGCTGTGTGCAAATTGGCTGCTGCATTTCCTACACTTCAAGAGTGGCTGTAAGCACTTTGGGATGTCTGGTGGTTGTGAAAAGTGCTCTATAAATACAAGTCTTCTTTTCTAAGATGGGTCTGCATCTCTAGGACTAGAAAGGAGAAATCTTGGCCTGGCAAATTTTAAGTCTTTGTTATCCCACATTAAATTAAAAAAAACAAATTCAAAACAGCAGTTATGCTAGACATTATATAACATTTATATAGCACATCACAGCCACAAAACATCTTAAGATGTGGCGACTGTTATATGGGCATATATGCATACTTATTTGCTGAACAAAAGACAGATGTTGTTCACTGCTAAACAGCCCATGGTGCCACCTTCTATAATCTTTGGGGGTATTTTTCTCTTCCCCTCTCTGAGATGCAGTGCCTGTCAAGGAAATGTAGGTTAGAACAATCAGCTTCCTAGAAATGCTCATGCTGCCCTTAGAGATTACACTTTAGCTTCGAGGCCTGTTACTGAATACTCAGGGGAGAAATAAATACGTTCTGTAACTCTTAACAAGAGCACATTCCATTAACACAACCATTATTGCTCCATGTGGAGATCAAGATGTTTGGGAAATAAATTAGAAATTAGAAATGGTATAAATAACCTCGCTCCCTGTGGGGTAGATGCAAGGTGGCTCAGGTCAGCAAAAAGCCTGAGGCCTTTTGTTTAATCGGTGAAACGCTAACTGTTGGAATCCAGTCAATGCCAAAAACAATTCTGTTTCTTTCTCTTTGCTGATCGCAGTTAAGTGAGGGACTTGAGTTCTTGTTAACAGTCCCCACATTGGCAGTTGCTGCTGTGCAAATAACTATTAAACTGCTTGTAAACCGGAGGTTAATCAAAACCTATTAACCCTGTAAACGCTGATCTCCTTTGCTGTTCAATGAGATTTATTTTTTCCTTACCAATGCAGTCGACTCCACTTAGTAATAAGCATTTTTTTTTATTGCAACACAACCCTCACTTCTAACCAAAAGAAATTTGATAGGATACACAGCACAGAAACAGGCCATTCGGCCCAACCAGTCCATGCCGGCATTTATGCTCCACTCGAGCCTCCTCCCGTCTTTCCTCATCTAACTCCATCAGCATAACCCTCTATTCCCTTCTCCCTCATATGCTTGTCTAGCCTCCCCTTAAATGCATCTATACTATTCACTTCAACCACTCCCTGTGGTAGCGAGTTCCACATTCTCACCACTCTTTGGGTAAAGAAGTTTCTTTTGAATTCCCTATTGGATTTTTTGGTGACTATCTTATATTGATGGCCTCTAGTTATGCTCTTCTCCACAAGTGGAAACATTCTCTCTGTATCCACTCTATCAAAAGCTTTCATAAGTTTAAAGACCTCTATTAGGTCACCCCTCAGCCTTCTTTTTTCAAGAGAAAAGAGACCCAGCCTGTTCATCCTTTCCTGATATGTATACCCTCGCATTTTTGGTATCATCTTTGTAAATCTTCTCTGCACCTTCTCCAGTGCCTCTATATCCTTTTTATAATATGGCGACCAGAACTGTACACAGTACTCATTTCTACTCAGTTTTCTTTGTTAATTTTTACACCCTCCTCTGCTAAAGATGCTGAGTACTCACTGGAGTATAGTTCTACAGACACCATGCACCTTCCAGTACTTTACTTCAAGCATCCATTATCCATATGAATGCACTGACAGTGTCATAGCAATATTCAACTGTGGGGAGCATCGCAACTAATCCTGATCCTATCCTCACTCAACTTTCACCCATGCACAACCAATGGTCTCTCTGGACCGCAATCATGAATCTTCTTCTTTCGTATGGTAGTAGCAAAGCAAATTAAATGTCAACATCTAAGTCGGATATCCAGGGCAAAGCTTCCGTTGTAACAGTGTGGATATCTTGTAGGCTGCCTGCAAATTTCCTCTGAGGGCAATGCTCAATGATGTGCTCCGGGGTCTGATTAGAAGCTCCACAGTCGCATGATGGGGATGCTTTAATCTTCCATCTCATTATCATCATCATAGGCATTCCCTCGGAATCGAGGAAGACTTGCTTCCACTCTTAACATGAGTTCTTAGGTGGCTGTACAGTCCAATACGAGAACCACAGACTGATTTGCCACACTCCTTCCGCTGCCTGCCCTTGATTTCTGCATGCTCTCGCCGACGAGACTCGAGGTGCTCAGCGCCCTCCCAGATGCACTTCCTCCACTCAGGACAGTCTTTGGCCAGGGACTCCCAGGTGTCGGTGGGGATGTTGCACTTTATCAGGGAAGCTTTGAGGGTGTCCCTTAACGAACCTTTGGCTCGTTTGCCACGAAGGAGTTCCGAGTAGAGCGCTTGCTTTGGGAGTCTCGTGTTTGGCATGCGAACTATATGGCCTGCCCAGCGGAGCTGATCAAGTGTGGTCAGTGCTTCAATGCTGGGGATGTTGGCCTAGTTGAGAATGCTAACGTTGGTGCATCTGTGCTCCCAGGGGATTTGTAGGATCTTGCGGAGACATCGTTGGTGGTATTTCTCCAGCGACTTGAGGTGTCTACTGTACATAGTCCATGTTTCTGTGCCATACAGGAGGGCGGGTATTACTACAGCCCCGTAGACCATGAGCTTCCATCTATGGAGAAGGTGGAAGCATCAACCATGACCAGCTCTGAGACAATTGATGGTTGTCCACTGTTTGTGAGGAAGGTTTGATCCTACAGGTTGTACTGTGGGGTCCTCTATAAGGAATCCATTCCGTATGTTGCAGTTCTTCCTGTCATGAGTAAAAAGGCAGGGTGACTTTCTCTCCCTAAAGCAGAGCCAGTTATAGTGCCCCCAGCAGCATCCTGGCTGAAATTGGCTGAGACTGGAGATCAAACCCGGAACCTTTTTGGTTTGGATGCTTCGGTTAATCAAAGGATAAGGTGGTTTATCCAGCAAGGCCGTGATTTTCATTGATTTTATCCTTGCACTGTCACTATCAAATCCAAAACAAGTCACTTAGAGATAAATTGCTCCCAAGAGAATTACTTTTTTTTTTAAATGGAGCCACTTCTAATTGGTGCATTCAAATATTTTCTTCCTTTGTATTGCCGTAAAGGCAACATTTAAAGCACACAATGCTCAAAGTATTTATTTTTCCTTGCAAAGACAAAGCTACTGCAAACCTTTGAAGTTATAAGTTGCAGAGTTTGAAGTATATTCACTTCTGTTATCTTGACTGGATTTTTAACATACAACCAAAAAATTGATTGACTGGCCATTCATCTCATTTTTATTTGTGGCAATTTGCTGTGTGCGAAATGGTTGTTTGTCTATAAACAGCACTTCAAAGTAACACATAGGGGCCGAAATTCAGGTGGGCCAGAAAGCTGGCACACCTGTGAGTTTTTAGCAATTAAATCACCACTGGATCTCTTGGTGCAGTGAGTAGATCCATTTTCAGGACTTTGAAATTTTTTAGGTCGGGTCGGCCTGTTGACCCCAAAGTGGCGGCCATTCGATTTTTAGGAATGGCCGCCGCAGACGGGCATTAATGGGTCTCTTTGAGACCCTGAATTTCGGCCCCATAGCTTGTGAAGCACTTTGAAATGTGTTTGAGAGATGTGTTGAGCCATTATGTAAATACAAGCCTTTATTTTCTTCTTCCGTTCTAACTTTTTTTTCAAACTTTAATGCCAGATTTTTAAAACACATTTTTTTAAAGAGCTAATTGCTACTGAGGATTCTTGTGTCAGATTGGAGCCTTTTAAAAAAAAGTGTATTTCACTTTTTTCAAAGCGTTACCTGTGATTCTGTGCACCTTGTTGAAGTCAGCATCGAAACTCCTTTAAGATGACTTCCAAATAATTAAAGTTGAAAGGGTCCCATGTGCACTCATATTACTGCACATTTATTGTTTCCATTGGTGCAGTACGTTAGTCTAATTACAACCAGTCCACATTTACCCCTTTGAATTAAAGCCAGCTGTAATGGATTAACACACAATGTCTATAGTCCAATTAAACCAGTAATTAAAGGATAGACCTGAGTAAACTAAGGCATGCTACTATTTTCTTCAATGTTATGTACACTAAACATGCACGTTATAACTGACATTTGTAAAGTAATTTAATACTTTATATGCTACTACAGTATTTATGTTGTAGAATTTGGAAGCAATATATATTTGTTCTATGCTACCTACAATAATTACACCATATTATACAGTTTACTTAAAGGGTCAGTATTAAACTTTATGGCCCGGATTTTGCGGTCAGAGGCAAAGCCAAAAGACAAAAAATAATCACAGGCTGCTATATAAACAACAAATCAAGAATAAATATTAAGCATGTGCACTTAGTTAGATATGTTGTTAGTGTGCAGACAATGCTTACCACATTTCTGGGAACACCACAGACCCTGCTTTACAACTTTTTAAAATACCGGCGATTTGCCAATTCAACCATGCACCCCCTTGTTAAAGAGGCACAACCACTAGAACCTGTAAATGAACAAAAACATTTAAAGGAACCTTAATAAATAAAATTAAAATGATGTTCCTGGTTGTGATGATGCCCTCCAGTCCCTCCAGTGCCCATCGGTCATGGAAGGCCTCGAGGACCCTGCTTTACAACCACTGAATTACGGATAACAACACACCAGCATAATCTTTGCGCCTTAAAACCTGCTTAATCGTAAGCTCTTTGCTGAAAGGTATGAAGGAGTTGCACAGCAGTGTAAGAAAAAATCCTGTTTTGAGCAGAGAACCTATATCTCTGAGGAACGAATCATTCAATGTGGGGCATCTATCATTCCTTTAATTTCCCACATTACAACAGTGACTACATTCCAAAAGTATTCATTGGCTGTAAAGCGCTTTGAAATATCTGGTGGTCATGAAAGGCGCGATATAAATGTAAGTCTTTCTTCAAAATATAGGCATCATTGAGACTTCCCGAAAGTTGTGCGTTGACATGCGTAGCTCCTTGGCAATGGCTGCAGACCATTTGTACTTTCATGGAGTGCTGTCCTTTCCTGTTGACAGCATCATGGGATAATGATGCTTAAATCGTCGCAGGGCTCCCTATACTCTAAGGATGTCACGTGATTCAAAACCCTCTGTGAGCCTCTTCCACTGCATGGAGTGCTGAATTTAGTGTAGTCATCAGCATGTAGCAAAAGACCATCTCTTACCTCAGCTATACAGCGATAAATCACAAACTTCTGATCTCTACCAAGGCTTCTGTTGTTGTCTGGAAGTAACCCATGGCAATTAAAAGAAGTACTATCATCACTTTTTCCCCACGAGGAATGCTGATGTTCCTTCTATGGCTTCAGCACTGGTTCCAAGAGACGCCACCATTTTTCTATGGCTTTCTTGTTGAGGCATAGGCTCCTCCTTAAATGTCAGTCTTGGCCCAGTGGTAGTACTTTTGCCTCCGAGTCCAAAAATTGTGGTTTCAAGCCCCAGTCCATGACTTGAATACATATTCGAGACGAACGTTTCAGTGCAGTACTGAGGGTGCCATCTTTCAGATGAGGGATAAATATTGGCCAGTACACCGGGGATAACTCCCCTCCTGCTCTTCTTCGAAATAGCATCATGGGCTTTTTTACATCCACACTGAGAGAGCAGAAGGGGACTCGGTTTAATGTCTCATCCAAAAGACAACATCTCTGACAGTGTAGCACTCTCTCAGCACTGCAGTGGAGCATCAGGCTAGATTTATGTACTCAAATCCCATGTGTGGGACTTGAACCTACAGCCAACTGACACAGAGGCAAGTGTGCTACCAACTGAGCCACATCTGACAGGGAACATAACCTTAAAATCAGAGCCAGACCATTCAGGAGAGAATTTAGGAAGCATTACTTCACGCAAAGGGTGGTAGAAGTATGGAACTCTCTCCCACTAAAGGTAGATGCGAACTCAATTAATCATTTTAAATCTGAGATAATAGATTTTTGCTAGCCAAGGTTATTAAGGGATATGGAGCCAAAGTGGGTTTTTGGAGTTGGGTAACAGATCAGCCATGATCATGATCTTGTTGAATGGTGGACAGGCTCGAGCGGCTGAATGGCCTACTCCTATTCCTATGTTCCTATAATTCCTGTATTTCCTGCAACCAGTAGCTCTGACACTGGCAGAAATGTGCTGGCAGCAGTTACTGGTGGCCTCAGATGTTCCAGCCCCTCCTCAGCTGCTCTTCTATCTCAGGTGGATGTAAAAGATCTTTTGGTAAAACCCAAGCGAGACTTGCCAATGCACCCATACTGCTGTGCGTTAAAACCATGTTCTCTCTATTAACACTAACACACAAAGGAGTTGCGACCCCTCAACTCTTCTTATGAGCTGTCTGGCATACAGCAAGTCACATTCTATAATAAGTAAAAAAAAACCCTCAGGATTGAGGAACATGGGTCCAGATATATAAGTGCCTGCTACCTGCAGGGGACCTCACTTCCTGGCCACACATACCATGAAGTCACAAGCAATGTGCCCATGAGTTCTCAATATTCACAGCTGGCAGACAAGGATCCCGCTATTACCAAGCATTCAAAAAAATAGCCCTCATGCCAAAAATTCTCAAGAAACTGCATATACTCCACTTTTAAAATTTAATCTGTCTCTCCATAAACAATAGAAACGATCTGGATACAGAAATGATAGAATCACAAAATGGTTACAGCACAGAAGGCGGCTATTCGGCCCATTGAGCCCGTGCCGACTCTCAGCTAGTCCCACTCGCCCGTCCTTTCTCCGTAGCCTGCAATGTTTTTTCCTTCAGGTACTTATCAATTCCCTTTTGAAAGTCACGATTGAGTCTGCCTCCCCCACCCTTTCAAGCAGTGCATTCCAGATCCTAACCACTCGCTGCTTAAAAAAGTTTTTCCTCGTGTAGCCTTTGGTTCTTTTGCCAATTACCTTAAATCTGTGTCCTCTGGTTCTCGACTCTTCCGCCAATGGGAACAGCTTCTCTCTATCTACTCTGTCTAGACCCCTCATGATTTGGAACAGCTCTATCAAATCTCCTCTCAACCTTCTCTGCTCTAAGGAGAACAACCCCAGCTTCGCCAGTCCATCCACTGAACTAAGTGATGAAAAAAAAGTTTATTTAACAAGTCTTCAAATTTAAAAAAAGTAAGTTGATTAACAGCAGTTACCTTCGCTGTTTATTATCAATGCAAAGCTTAAAAAAAATATTTGGGGTACAACTTTGGGAGGTGGACTCACAACAAGTAATCAGGAAGGCAAATGGAATGTTGGCCTTTATTGCAAGGGGGTTAGAGTATAAAAACAGGAAAGTCCTGCTACAACTGTACAGGGATTGGTGAGGCCACACCTGGAGTACTGCGTACAGTTTTGGTCTCTGTATTTAAGGAAGGATATACTTACATTGGAGGCTGATCAGAGAAGATTCACTGGGTTGATTGTAGAGATGAGGAGTTTGACTTATGAGGATAGGTTGAGTAGGTTGGGCCTATACAGATTGGAGTTCAGAAGAATGAGAGGTGATCTTATTGAAACTTATAAGATAATGAGGGGGCTCGACAAGGTCGATGCAGAGAGAATATTTCCACTCATAGGGGAAACTAAAACTAGGGGACATAGTCTCAGAATAAGGGGCCACCCATTTAAAACTGAGATGAGGAGAAATTTATTTTCTCAGAGGGTTGTAAATCTGTGGAATTCTCTGCCCCAGAGAGCTGTGGAGGCTGGGTCATTGAATATATTTAAGATGGAGATAGACAGATTTTTGAGCGATAAGGGAGTAAACGGTTATGGGAAGCAGGCAGGGAAGGGGAGCTGAGTCCATGATCAGATCAGCCATGATCTTATTAAATGGCGGAGCAGGCTCAAGAGGCCGAGTGGCTCCTGCTCCTATTTCTTATGTTTTTATGTTCTTATAGGGTCAATTTTCTGATTGAAAAACCACAGCCAACTTAATAATGCTCCACAGTTCCGCCAAGGCGATTGCCTCCAAATGTGGACAATAAACGTTTCACAGTGAAGAATATATAGGTTCTTTTATTGTTTGCAACGGGCATCCTTAGCATTAGCCTGCAAAAAAATAGCTGCCATTTTATACAATGAATAACAGAGCATTAAGTTAAAATATACAATAAAAGAAATACAAGAAGCAAAGGATTCTGAATGTGCTCTTCCTGCTCTCATTTTCTTCTTGGTGGGTCATTTCGTTTTTGACCATTCTTTGCTGTCTTTTATCGCTGATGCTTTCAAAATGACCGCCGCAACACTTTCGATGTTACTTAACATCGCTCCTTATTTTTTATTAATGCATTACATGTTTCAGAAATATTTTAGTCCAGGTATTTCAACAGTTATGGGCAAATTAGTTTTGGAGCCCATAATCTATGCCATTCTCGGAAAGAATAATTTCACTGTAATATTAGGCTCCCACTCATGCCTCATATTGCAGTCTAATTTTGTAACACTGTTTTCCTACATTTGCCATCAGCATGTAATAAGCCAGTCATTAACAAAGGTCAAGTGGCCCATTTCCACTTGATGAGCTGTTTAATTTGCTTTATAACATTTTAAAGCTACATTTTGCAAGATGAGATACTTGGTGCTGAGTCTTGCTGGAGAGGAATGTGAATTGGAGATAAAGCTTTAAAACTACAGAGCTGATTCTACAGCCCGTGCTCCCGTTTACTGAGAATACACGGCTGGAGCAGAGGCTCGCAAAATTTATATAGCGCCTTTCACAACCTCAGAATGTCCCAAAGCACTTTACAGCCAATGAAGTGCAGTCACTGATGTAATGTGGGAAATGCGGCAGTCTATTATGCACACAAGCTCCCACAAACAGCAATGTGATAAGGACCAGATAATCTGTTTCAGTGATGTTGATTGAGGGATAAATATGAACCAGGACACCCGGGTAACTCCCCTGCTTTCCTTCAAAATAGTGCCATGGGATCTTTTATGTCCAGCTGAGAGAGCAGGACTGCTACCCATTGACCCATGGCTGTATCCAACATTAGAACATAAGTGTTACACTCATAATAAATGGTGAGACTGAGTGTGTGTAGTGAGCAAGTGTGACCTTAGCTCCTTTAATAAGATTCCAGAGTGCAGGTATCTCGTGGGTGACCTGCTTATATACTGTGCTCCCAAGGGATGCTGGGATCCCTTGGGACTCCAACAGGTGGGCCCTCTGGTGGTCAGGTGTAATATAGGTTACAAAGGGTTAAATACATAACATCAGAACATAAGAATTAGGAGCAGTTGCAGATCATTTGGCCCCTCGAGCCTGCTCCGCCATTCAATAAGATCATGGCTGATTTGATCATGGACTCAGCTCCACTTCCCTACCCATTCCCCATAACCCTTTACTTCCTTATAGCCCAAAAATCTGTCTATCCCCGCCTTAAATATATTCAATGACCCAGCCTCCACAGCTCTTTGGGGCACAGAATTCCATAGATCTCCAACCCTCGGAGAGAAGAAACTTCTCCTCATCTAAGTTTTAAATGGGCGGCTCCTTATTCTAAGACTATGTCCCCTAGTTTTAGTTTCCCCTATGAGTAGAAATATCCTCTCTGCATCCACCTGTCGAGCCCCCTCATTATCTTATCTGTTTCAATAAGATCACCTCTTATTCTTCTGAACTCCAATGAGTATAGGCCCAACCTACACAACCTATCCTCATAAGTCAACCCCCTCATCTCCAGAATCAACCTAGTGTACCTTCTCTGAACAGCTTCCAATGCAAGTACATGTTCCATTGAAAGTCTTAATTTGTCATCAGTGGTAAGTAGCCATACCAGAATGGGGGGAAATAGGACACGTATGACAAGAACATGCGCAGACCCTATCAGGAAGGATGGAAGTACAGTGGGGAGGGATTTCACCCTGCTAGTGACATCATCATAAATCCTGAGAACAGGACCATTTAAACAATTGGGGCAAGTGCCTCATGCTTGTAGGGGCTCAACAGAGCCACCCACTCTGCTTTGCCAGAAGAAACTCAGTGACATCCTAACTTTCCAAGGATAGGAACCCGGCCAAATCAGGCCAAATATTAAAAAAATTAAAAACTCTTCAGTCCCCGCAGTGAATAGAGGGGCAGGTTTCTAGGATTGATCCTTGATTTTTGAGATTGTCTGGAGGCCCATAATTGGATCTGCTGGCCCTAACAGGGTGAAAAGGGCAAAACTCAGTTGCCAAGCAGCGCCCTCAAATTGTTGTCGGGACATGGGTGGGGCCGATAGAAGATATGCCTGCTCTCTTTCCCACCATTGTGACTTTCAACTTGGTGCAAATGGGGTGGAAAGCCAGTGGATCTGAGATCCGCCCTAAGTTGCCACCTCCTGCCAGAATTTCGCTTTCTGAAGGAGAGGAATTTCTACTCTCTGGTGTTCAATGGCGACTACACGTGGTTAGTACATATTTACCCCCAAAAGGGCCTTTGCAGCTGTTGTCAGTCAGTCCATGGCTCAGTTGGTTTCACTCTGAGTCAGAAGGTTGTGGGTTCAAGTCCCATTCCAGGGACATGATAGCAAAATATTCCAGGCTGACACTCCAGTGTAGTGCTGCCCTCTCAGGTGGATGTAAAGGATCCCATGCCACTATTTTGAAGAAGAGCAGGGGAGTTATCCCCGGTGTCATGGCCAATATTTATCCCTCAATCAACATCACTTAAACAGATTATCTGGTCATTATCACATTGCTGTTTGTGGGAGTTTGCTGTGCAAATTGGCTGCCGCGTTTCCCACAGTACAACAGTGACTGCATGCCAAAAGTACTTCATTGGCTGTAAAACGCTTTGAGATGCCTGGTGGTCGTGAAAGGCGCTATATAAATGCAAATATTTCTTTCTTTCCTTATCAGGATGATTCAATACAAAATATATAAAGCTACTTTTAGATTCTTCTTGTGCCAACACATGGGTCTCATGCAGCCGGTGGCAACCTGAAACCTACAGGATCTGCCCAAAAGATCTGTTTTTATCAAGATTGTAGACTCTTCCCAGATTTAAGCCATGTGCTATTTCAACGTTCTGATTCTTTATTATGGCATCTTGTTGCTTACATCACGCATCATTACTTTGTACATTCACACTGGTCAAAGTATCACAGTCGGTCTGCACATACACAAAATGCCAGGACCCAGTTTACAAGGGAGACCAGCTGCACTGTCAGCCTGTAAACTTAGGCCACTTTCCCAAAGGTTGACCTTTAATATTATCAAAGCCAATTAATACATTCATTTCACGTTTTGTTGTTCGTAGTGCACCATAAGGTACTTCCCTTCACCTATTTGCCATTCATGGCATTATTTACACCCGGTCCTAATAAACCCACATACAATAGACACATTTCTTTATAAGAACATAAGAAATAGGAGCAGGAGTAGACCATTTAGCCCTTCGGGCCTGCTCTGCCATTCTATAAGATCATGGCTGATCTGATCATGAACTCAACTCCACTTCCCCACCCGCTCCCCATAACCCTTGACTCCCTTATCGCTCAGCTAAAAGCTGCATCTTGCTATGGAGGGATAAACTCTGATGGGTGTGGCTGTTTGGAGAAATAAGAGATAATCTGATCATTGAGCAGTAATAGATTAGAGAGATTCGGATGAAAACAGCCTCTTTGGTCTACTTAATCGCATCCTTCCAAAAAGCGAACAGTAACATCTTCCCATCAATATTCATCTGAATAGGCAAATAGGATCTTTTTTTCGTGAAGAATAGCACCTTTGACAAGGCACCACTTCCTCAGTATGGCACTGCCAAACCTGTCTAGATTATGTCCCTTTCCTGTGCCAACAGCAACTGTACAAAGTCAGTGAAGATTAGTGAAGACAAATGTAGGTCCCTTGCAGTCAGAATCAGATGAATTTATAATGGGGAAAAAAGAGATGGCAGACCAATTAAACAAATACTTTGTTTCTGTCTTCACTAAGGAAGACACAAATTACCTTCCCGAAATACTAGGGGACCAAGGGTCCAGCGAGAAGGAGGAACTGAAGGAAATCCTTATTAGTCAAGAAATTCTGTTAGGGAAATTGATGGGATTGAAAGTCGATAAATCCCCAGGGCTTGATAGTCTGCATCCCAGAGTACTTAAGGAAGTGGCCCTAGAAATAGTGGGGGCATAGGTGGTAATTTTCCAACATTCTACAGACTCTTGATTAGTTCCTATGGATTGGAGGGTAGCTAATGTAACCCCACTTTTTAAAAAAGGAGGGAGAAAGAAATCAGGGAATTATAGACCGGTTAGCCTGACATCGGTAGTGGAGAAAATGTTGTAATCAATTATTAAAGATGTTGTGTATGGAGAAAGAGTCAGACTGAACACTGAGCTCAAAGTAAAGTGTGACCTTAATCTTTTATTGCAGGTCTCCAGAGTGCCTCTCTAACTGGTGAAGCCTCCTTAAATACCTGTGCTCCCAAGGGATTACAGGATCCCTTGGGACTCCAGGGGATGAGCTCTCTGGTGGCTGTAAAGAGTAAATACAAGTATACATATATAAAAACACTCCCCCACAAAGTCAATAGTGCAGCTATTTACGATGTAAGTCGATCTGGGGCCCTTCTTGCCCTGGTTGATTGTCTCGGTGTGAAAGCTGGTATTGTTGAGTCATTTGTTGGGCCCTCGCTGGGCTGCTGTGCAGCTGGCCTTGCTGGGCTGCCTGGTGTGTTGGGCCCTGCTGGGCTGCTGTGGATGATGGGTTCTGCTTCGTGGACCAACCGGATGCCACTGGTGTGTACGTTGGGAGATCAAAAAAAATAGGGTCCAAGGTGGGTTGCTCAGGATAGTCTGTGAATCTGAGTTTGATTTGGTCCAAGTGTTTCCGATGAATGAGTCCATTTGAAAGTTTGACCCGAAACACCCTGCTCCCCTCTTTGGCCACGACAGTGCCGGGGAGCCACTTGGGACCTTGTCCATAATTTAATACAAATACAGGATCATTGATTTCAATCTCGCGTGACATATTTGAGCTATCATGGTATGCACTTTGTTGAAGCCACCTGCTCTCGACCTGCTCATGTAGATCAGGATGAACTAACGAGAGCCTTGTCTTAAGAGCTCTTTTCATGAGCAGTTCAGCAGGTGGGATCCCAGTGAGCGAGTGGGGTCTCGTGCGGTAGCTAAGCAGGACTCGGGATAGGCGAGTCTGCAGTGAGCCTTCAGTTACCCTATTCAAGCCTTGCTTGATGGTTTGTACTGCTCTCTCTGCCTGACCATTGGACGTTGGTTTAAATGGGGAAGATGTGACATGTTTGATCTCGTTACGGGTCATGAATTCTTTGAACTGGTAACACATGGCGCGTTGTCACTCACCAGGACATCGGGTAGGCCGTGTGTGACAAACATGGCCCGCAGGCTTTCAGTAGTGGCAGCAGACGTGTTAGCCAACATTATCTCACTTTCAATCCACTTAGATTACGCGTCTACAACCACAAGGAACATTTTACCCAAGAACGGGCCTGCATAGTCGATGTGTACCCTAGACCACGGTTTGGAGGGCCAAGACCATAAACTTAGCAGCGCCTCCCTGGGTACATTGCTTAACTGCAAGCATGTATTGTATCTGTGAACGCAGGACTCTAAGTCCACATCGATACCGGGCCACCATAGGTGGGATCTGGCTATCACTTTCATCATTACGATGCCTGGGTGGGTACTGTGGAGATCATTGATGAAGGTGTCTCAGCCCTTCTTGGGGACCACTACTCGATTACCCCACAGAAAACAGTCTGCCTGTATAGACATTTCAGATTTGCGCCACTAGAACGGCTTTATCTCTTCCTGCATTTCCACTGGGACACTGGACCAGCTCCTGTAAGCATACAGCTTTTGACTAGAGATAATAAGAGGTCCTGGCTTGTCCAGGTTTTGATCTGCCGGGCAGTGACGGGTGATTGCTCACTCTCAAATATTTCCATAACCATGGCTAGATCTGCGGGCTGCGCCATTTCCACCCCCATGGTGGGCAATGGCAGCCTACTAAGAGCATCGGCGCAGTTTTCTGTGCCTGACCTGTGGCGGATGGCGTAGTTGTATGCGGACAACGTGAGCGCCCATCTCTGGATGCGGGCCGATGCGTTGGTATTTATCCCTTTACTCTCAGAGAACAGGAATATAAGTGGCTTATGATCAGTTTCCAATTCGAATTTTAGCCCAAACAGGTATTGATGCATTTTCTTTACCTCATACACACACACTAACGATTCTTTCCCAATCATGCTGTAGGCTCTCTCAGCCTTAGACAGACTCCTGGATGCATAAGCAACCGGTTGCAGTTTTCCAAAATCATTAACTTGTTGCAATACACACCCGATGCCATATGATGATGCATCACATGCTAGTATCAAACGCTTACATGGATCATACAACACAAGCAATTTTTTTTTTACACAACAATTTTCTCGTTTTTACAAAGGCATTTTCTTGCCTTTTACCCCAAACCTATTCGTCCCCTTTTCGTAGTAAGACATGCAGTGGTTCTATCAGAGTGCTGAGACCTGGTAAGAAGTTTTCAAAGTAGTTCAGGAGTTCCAGAAACGACTGCAGCTCCATCACGTTCTGTGGCCTCGGTGCGTTCCCGATTGCCTCCGCATTCGCGTTGGTGAGCCTGAGGCCGTCTGCCGCAATCCTCCTTCCCAGGAACTCCACTTCAGGCACCAGGAAAACGCACTTCGAGCGTTTTAACCTGAGCCCCACACGGTTGAGTCGACTAAGAACCTCATCCAGGTTCTGCAGATGCTCGACTGTGTTCCGACCTGTGTCCAAGATGTCGTCCTGGAAGACCACGGAGTGCAGGACTGACTTCAGTAAGCTTTCCATGTTTCTCTGGAATATTGCCCCCGTCGATCGGATTCCAAGCGGTTATAAACAAAAAGGCCCTTGTGCGTGTTGATGCAAGTGAGGGCCTTTGATGATTCCTCCAGTTCCTGCATCATGTAGCTTCAGATCCAGCTTCGTGAACATCTTTCCTCCTGCCAGCATTGCAAAAAGGTCGTCGGCTTTTGGTAGTGGGTATTGGTCCTGCAGGGAGAAACGATTGATAGTTACTTTGTAATCGCCACAGATTCTGACAGTGCTGTCTCCCTTGAGGACTGGGACGATAGGACTGGCCCACTCGTTGAACTCGATCGGAGAAATGATGCCCTCTCTTTGCAGCCAGTCTAGCTCGATCTCAACCCTTTCTCTCATCATGTACGGTACTGTTCTCGCCTTGTGATGGATGGGTCGTGCCCCCGGAATTAGGTGGAGCTACACTTTTGCTCTTTGGAATTTCCCGATGCCTGGTTCGAACAGCGAAGGAAATTTGTTTAAGACCTGGGCACCCGAAGTGTCGTCAGCGGGCGATAGCGCTCGGACGTCGTCTCAGTTCCAGCGTATCTTTCGCAGCCAGCTCCTGCCGAGCAGCGTGGGACCATCGCTCGGTACAACCCGGGGTGGTAGCTTGTCCACCGCTCCATCGTAGCAGACCTTTACCATAACACTGTCGATTACAGGAATCAGTTCTTTAGTGTAAGTTCTTAGTTTCGTGTGAACTGGAGTTAAGACTGGCCTTGAGGCCTTGTTGCACCACAACCTTTCGAAAGTCTTTTTGCCTATGATGGACTGGCTCTCGCCCGTGTCCAGCTCTATTAACACCAGGAGTCCATTTCGTTCAACATTCAGCATTATCGGGGGACAATTCGTGGTGAATGTGTGTACCCCATGTACCTCTGCCTCCTCAATCTAAGGCTCTGGTTTGTTGTGATCCTCCATGGATCTGTCCTCCTCTGCAACATGGTAGTCGCGGGTTTAACGGGCTTTGCAGGTTGCTTGCACACTCGTTGGAGGTGTCCCATTGTTCCACAGCCCTTGCAAATGTATTCTTTGAATCGGCATGAATGGAAACGATGATCACCCCCGCAGCGCCAACAAGGTGTTAATGGCCTTGCATTCATCACTCTTGATGGTGGACTCTGAGACATCTGCGGACGTGTAGCTGCAGGTATATGTGACCTGCCCTTATGTTATGATTTGAAAACAACATCACTTTGTTCACAGTACGTGTAGCAGCACCTGTGTGCTGAGAGATTTGCTTCGTATTGTCCCTGGTGGCAATGAACGCCTGGGCTATCGCTATGGCCTTTCTCAAGGTTGGGGTCTCTACAGTCAAAAGTTTGCGAAGTATGGTTTCGTGGCCAATGCCAAGTACGAAAAAGTCTCTGAGCATGTGCTCCAAATGTCCTTCAAATTCACAGTGTCCTGCAAGGCGTCTTAGCTCAGCGACATAACTTGCCACTTCCTGGCCTTCAGACCTTTTGTAAGTGTAGAACCGGTAACCTCACCATCAGAACGCTATCGTTCGGGTTCAAATGCTCTCGGACCAGTGTGCACAAATCGTCATACGACTTCTCTTTGGGTTTTGCTGGAGTGAGCAGATTCTTCATGAGGCCATACGTTGGTACCCCACAGATGGTGAGCAGGGTCGCCCTTCGTTTGGCAGCACTCTCTTCCCCATCTAGCTCGTATTGGTCGAGTCGCTCCACAATAGTTTCCCAATCATCTCCCTCTGAGAATTTCTCCAGGATGCCCACTATTCTCTGCATCTTTGGGTTCGCTATCTGTATCTCATCGCCAGTTGTTGTGTATGGAGAAAGAGTCAGACTGAACACTGTGAGTTCAAAGTAAAGTGTGACCTTAGTCTTTTATTGCAGGTCTCCAGAGTGCCTCTCCAAACTGTGAAGCCTCCTTAAATGCCTGTGCTCCCAAGGGATTATGGGATCGCTTGGGACTCCAGGGGATGAGCCCTCTGGTGGCTGTACAGAGTAAATACAAGTATACATATATAACAAAAGATGTAATAGCAGTGCATTTGGAAAGCAGTGGCAGGAGCAGTCCATCAGCATGGATTTATGAAAGAGAAATTATGCTTGAAAAATCTAGAATTATTTGAAGATGTAACTAGTAGAGTGGACAAGGGTGTACCAGTGGATGTGGTGTATTTGGACTTTCAAAAGGCTTTTGACAAGGTCCCACACAAGAGATTAGTGTGCAAAATTAAATCACATGGTATTGGGGATAATGTATTGATGTGGATAGAGAACTGGTTGGCAGACAGGAAGCAAAGAGTTGCAATAAATGGGTCCTTTTCAGAATGGCAGGCAGTGACCAGTGGCAAGGTTCAGTGCTGGGACTCCAGCTATTTACAGTATACATTAATGATTTAGACGAAGGAATTGAATGTAATATCTCCAAGTTTGCAGATGACACTAAACTGGGTGGCGGTGTGAGCTGTGAGGAGGACGCTAAGAGGCTACAGGGTGACTTAGACAGGTTAGGTGAGTGGGCAAATGCACGGCAGATGCAGTATAATGTAGATAAATGTGAGGTTATCCACTTTGGTGGCTAAAACAGGAAGGCAGAATATTATCTGAATGGTGACAGATTAGGAAAAGAGGAGATGCAACGAGACCTGGGTGTCATGGTACATCAGTCATTGAAAGTTGGCATGCAGGTACAGCAGGCGGTGAAGAAGACAAATGGCATGTTGGCCTTCATAGCGAGAGGAATAGAGTATTGGAGCTGGGAGGTCTTACTGCAGTTGTACAGGGCCTTGGTGAGGCCACACCTTGAATATTGTGTACAGTTTTGGTCTCCTAATCTGAGGAAGGACATTCTTGCTATTGAGGGAGTGCAGCGAAGGTTCACCAGACCGATTCTTGAGATGGCAGAACTGACATATGAAGAAAGACTGGATCGACTAGGCTTATATTCACTGGAATTTAGAAGAATGAGAGGGGATCTCATAGAAACATATAAAATTCTGACGGGATTGGACAGGTTAGATGCGGGAAGAATGTTCCCAATGTTGGGGAAGTCCAGAACCAGGGGTCACAGTCTAAGGATAAGGGGTAAGCCATTTAAGACCGAGATGAGGAGAAACTTCTTCACTCAGAGAATTGTGAACCTGTGGAATTCTCTACCACAGAAAGTTGTTGAGGCCAGTTTGTTTGATATATGCAAAAGGGAGTTAGATGTGGCCCTTATGGCTAAAGGGATCAAGGGAAATGGAGAAAAAGCAGGAATGGGGTACTGAAGTTGTATGATCAGCTATGATCATATTGAATGGTGTTGCAGACTCGAAGGGCCGAATGGCCTACTCCTGCACCTATTTTCTTTGTTTCTATGTTTTAATATGAGCATACCTAATCTTCCTGTTAGAGCAGGATGCTAATTTTGCGACCAATAATTCCACAGCCAAGCTCAGACTCATGCCGAAAGGAAAAATCAGTACCTGCCCATTACCCCCACCATCCCCCTCCCAATGCACACGCATATACCCCACTCAAAAACCCATCCCATGTCCTCCTGAGAAGCTTGTACAGTACAGTCGGCAGTCATGGGCAGCACTATTGTGCTGATGCAGCCCAACCACACAATTGCTCAAATCAGTAAAATGAGATTAACCTGAGCCCTGCAGGACAGGGCTGCTCCCAATCCACTCTAGACTAAGGGGGCAGTTGAGAGGTTTGAGTAAGCATTTCTCCAGACTGCCCAGGGCCACACCGAGATTCATCTTAATGCCAGGGAAGAGGAAAATCAAGTTAATGTAATGTAATGTGCCACTTGAGCTTTCATTACTCAGTGGTCTACAGCTCCATCTGTTCTGATTCTAAATGCTGCAACTTCTATGGCCAATTTAACTAACACACTATGCCTTTGTTCACAATATGAAGAACTCTCAACTCTTCTGATAAGTCAAGATAACCAACAGGAAAGATTTTCACAATGTGTAGCAAAATCATAAATGGGTTCTTTATAAACACATTTATGATTTTGTTACACAAGCGCAGAAGAAACTTTCCTTGCCTGTTGTTAAATAAAGATAACAGAAAAAAATTGCTTTCAGCACTGATACTTTGCAATAACTATTGCAGCAAACCATATCTGTATTATTGTAAAATCTTGAACATTTGCGTGATGCCCACACGGCGAGTCCCTGATCACAGTATCTCTTCACTTATGTAAAGATAGATGCCGGATAAGTATCTAGAGTAATATGCCACTCAGGGTGGCAAAGGTCCAGGGGCTCCTCTAAGGGGAGGGATTATAGAGTGCTTTGCCTGGTACAAGCACAAGTATTTTAATCATGAGACAGGAGCGGTGTCACAAAATCTTCTGCCTTATTTTGTTGGGTCTCTGTTCAACAAGGGCCCAAATTTAGGGTCATCCACATGCAATGGATAGCTCTACCAAAGAGCCGGCACAGGCACGATAGGCCGAATGGCTTTTTTCTATGCTGTGTCATTCTATGGTTCGATGATAATAGGCTTTGCAGCTAATTTCGAACAGGGTGTCTATTGACAACACTGTGTCAGCCAATGAGTTGTACTCTGTCAGCCAATGAGTTGGAGGCGGGGGAAGACTTTCAGCAAACAGTCTATTTTATAGCAAACAGAGCCTATTTAAACAGCGCACTGCAACAAACAGTCCACAGAGTCTATTTCAAAAAGAGTCTCTACGAACTTGAGGAAACAGAACGCATGACCAAAACTACAGTAACTTCTCCCGATAAAAGCAGGATGATTTCTCCAGCAACATGCAGTGAGTGGGTATACCTTGCCACTGGACCAAGACCTAGCTCTGCCAAGCCCGTGTGGTGGCTGGTGTGCAACGGCCACCACACGTTAAAAAAATCCACGCACAGACATCTTCCACCCTTCAAGATATAGTTCAGGAGCTGGAATATTAGGTCCTCCATTGAAACACCTGTGAACTCATCCTTTTTTGGCGTGGAAGCAAGTTATCCTCGTTTTGAGGGACTGCCTATGATGATGATGATGAATTACATAATACAAATTATGTGCATCAAATCAATCGCAGTCACTGACGGCAGTGCGGTCTCCAGGTGTGATTGACGGGGGCATTACCCAAGCATCTCCTTTCTAGCGGTGTCACTATAGGCAGCCAGTTTCCAGTCCTTTCAGATCATAGGATCTGAGAAAATACTGGGCGAAAAGTCCTGGCGACCAAAATAGGGCGGGACAGTTGGGCGGGCCATCAGGTCTTTAGGCCTGCTTTGCTGTGGTTTCTGGAGAGCAGACAGAGGGCCCTGAAGCCAACAGCCTTTGCCTGTTCTTCTGTGCACGAGCCCCTGCCAAGCTGATGGTTTGGGTTAGGAATGTAGAAAATCCAGCTTCACTTCTAAGGGATGACTAAATTAGGAAAGAATCGGGGATTGTTTCAATGCTTTGAATGCAGTTGAGACCTGGATAAATCGCAGAAAAGAAATTAAAAGCTCGTCTTTCTCAGACATTTCAGCAGAACCACTAAAAGCTGATGTTACATTACCTTCAATTTTGCATTGTTTACGTTTGCACAAATGAAGTTTTCAGTTTGAAAATGTTCACATTCCCGCAGGAAATGGTATCTGACATTGTACAAACACCTCACTATGGTTTATACACTTTATGATTTATAAAAAACTAAAACTGTTTGAGAGTTTAAAGTTGTTTTTCCATCACTGCAGTGGCATCAACAGCGCCCGACACCATCAACTGCAGCTAATGGCCTTTGTTCAGTTAGCTGTAGCCAGGACCTACTCTGTTAAGTCTTGACTCTAACGTACTGACTTACACGAGATATATGCTGAAGTCAAGGTCACTCAGGACCTGCACCTTTAATTTCAGCTCTCCAGTGCTGCACTTGCCTGAGACCTCTCTTTATATACCTCAGTGGGACAGGTATGGATTGTCTCTTGCAAGTGCACCCTTGGTGGTAAGGTATGCTTATTGTTACAGGTCATATCGAGTTACAGTCATGTATAGCATGGTAAGATACAATTATATACAGTAATGTGAGATACATGACATAACCCTCCCCAAGGTCTTAGTGCCTTTATAGATTCAGTCTCTCAGGTGGTCTGCGCTCTCGCGTGGAGCATCTTAGTTGTGGTTCAGTTGTTTGCCTTGGTGCCTATTTTTCGTTCAGTGTGATTGCTGGTATCTCGCCTGGGCTGTAGGTTTCATTTGGTGTGATTGTTGGTATCTCGCCTGGGCTGTCTGTTGAGCCTGCCCTTTCCTCAGGTTGTTCCACCTGTCTGTCCACCAGGTATGGTGTGAGTTCCACATTGTAGTCTGCCTCCGGTTCTTCAGTGTTACCAGTGAATCTACTTTTTACTTGGTGTACATGCTTCCGGCAGATTTGGCCATTGTCCATTTGTACAACCAGTAGCCTGTTTCCCTCTTTGTCTGTTACTGTCCCTGCAAGCCATTTGGGACCCTGGCCATAGTTTAGCACAAACACTTTGTCCCCGATCTCATTCCACCTCCCCCTCGAATTTCGGTCATGGTACTTAGTTAGCTTTTCTCCAGCAGCGTGCTCAAGTTCTGCATAAAGTTCCCAAAGTAATTGAATAGCCCGAGAAAGGCGCGCAGTTCCGAGACATTCCGGGGCCTGGATGCCAGGGGAATCGCTTCGGTTTTGGATTCGGTTGGGCAGATTCCATCAGCGGCAATCCTTCTGCCCAAAAATTCAACCTCAGGTACGAGAAACAGACACTTGGATTTCTTAACTCTTAGGCCTACCCAATCCAATCGACTTAGTACTTCCTCAAGATTGCGGAGATGAGAGTCGGTGTCCCTGCCCGTGATGAGTATGTCATCTTGAAACACAACCGTCCCCGGGATGGACTTGAGCAGACTCTCCATGTTGCGCTGGAATATAGCAGCTGCCGACCTGATGCCGAATGGGCATCGATTGTGCATGAAAAGGCCTCGATGTGTGTTGATGCTGGTGAGTAGCTCAGACTTTTCGGTCAGTTCTTGCGTCATATACGCAGATGTGAGGTCAAGTTTCGAGAAACGTTTTCCTCCAGCCAACGTGGCAAATAGGTCTTCCGCTCTGGGCAGCGGGTATTGGTCCTGTAGGGAGACTCTGTTTATGGTAGACTTGTAATCCCCACAGATTCACACGGATCCATCAGGCTTCATGACGGGGACGATGGGGCTTGCCCAGTCACTGAATTCCACGGGAGAAATTATGCCTTCCCGCAGAAGCCGGTCCAGTTCGTTTTCAATCTTTTCCCTCATCACATAAGGCACAGCTCTAGCTTTGTGATGGACCGGTCTGGCATTCTGAGTGATGTAGATTCTAACTTTAGCCCCTTTGAAGGTGCCCACACCAGGCTGAAAGAGATGTTCAAAACGGCTTAGAACTGTTGAGCAGGAGGTCCGTTCCTCTGACGACATGGCATGAACATCATCCCATTTCCAATTAAGTTCTGCTAGCCAGCTTATCCCCAACAGGGCTGGGAGATTCCCGAGAACAATCCACAGGGAAAGTCGGTGCACCATCCCTTTGTGTGTGACTGAGAGCATGGCGCTGCCAAGGACTGGGACGATGTATTTAGTATAGGTCCTTAATTTGGTGTCGATCTTTGTGAGTTTTGGTTTGTTGCTTTTGTGCGGCCACAGCTGTTCAAATTGTTGAACGCTCATGAGGGATTGACTGGCTCCCGTGTCCAGTTCCATGTTGACGGGTATCCCGTTGAGTAGAACCCTCATCATAATTGGAGGTGTCTTGGTGTAAGAACAGTGGACATTGATTGTGTTAACCCGCTGTACCTCGGCATCCCGTGCACTGTTCCAACCATCTTCTGGTCCGCTTTCCGACCCTTCCGATTCATATACCAGCCAAGCTGCTGTTTTTCTGCACATGCGAGCCAGATGCCCTGTGTAGTTGCAGTTTCTGCAAACAGCATGCTGAAATCAACACACCCTTGTTGAGTGCCTTCCCTCACATCTCCAATACAGACCGTTTCCATTGTTTCTGAAGGATGAGCTGCGTCTGGCTGATCTCCCTTGAGCTTCTCTCAATCTGTTGTTGATTGCTCGCATTATGGGTTGATGAGGTGTGATCGGCCGTTCATGTGGCCCTTGATTTTGATGGCTTCTGGCGCCACTGTCTGCTGTTGAAGGCCTGCTCTCCTGCCTTTGTCTGTGTGTGGGGGTAGTGGTTTGTTTCACAATGTGAACCCCTTGTTCCGATGCCTTGTTGGTTGTCGTACCCGAAGTATAGATCAGCCTTGTTTCTTCTTCACCTGCCAAGAACATCTGTGCGACCAGCGCTGCTGCCTCTAGAGTCAAGTTCTTAGTCTCTATAAGCTTTTGGAATATGCCTGCGTGGCCTATTCCTTCAATAAAAAAGTCTCTCAGTACTTCTCTCCTTAGTTCATCGGGGAACTCACATGAACTAGCCAGCCTCCGAAGTTCCGCCACGAAGTCGAGTATGCTTTGGCCCACACAGCGTCTGTAGTTGTAGAACCTGTGTCTGGTCATGTGTAGGCTGCTCACTGGCTTCAGGCGGTCTCTCACCAGTGTGCTCAACTCCTCAAACGACTTGCTTGCTGGTTTCTCGGGTGCCAGCAGGTCTTTCATTAAAGCGTATGTTTTCGAGCCACAGCTGGTCAAGAGATGGGCTCTTCTCTTGTCTGCCTTATCGTCGCCCAGCCAGTCTTTGGTCACAAAGCTTTGCTGGAGCCTTTCTATAAAGTCCTCCCAATTGTCTCCAGCATTGTATTTCTCATCTGAGCTGTTGGTAGCTATTCTGTGATCCCGTAATTCATCGCCACTGTTAAGTCCCGACTCTAATGTACTGACTTACACGAGACACATGCTGAAGTCAAGGTCACTCAGGACCTGTACCTTTAATTCTAGCTCTCTTTATATACCTCAGTGAGACAGGTATGGAGTGTCTCCTGCAAGTGCACCCCTGGTGGTAAGGTATGCTTATTGTTACAGGTCGTATCCAGTTACAGTCATGTATAGCATGGTAAGATACAGTTATATACAGTAATGTGAGATACATGACATACTCTTTCCTGGGTCTCCAGATGTATTGCAAAAGTTGCTCCCACCCACGATTGTCCTGTAACCATGCTGAGCCAGGTCACCATGCTTCCACGATAACACAGAATTACCAAATGACACAAGCATGCATGACGCACTAGATCATATCAGTGCCTAATCTCAGCCTCGGCTCATCCTCTTTAAATTGAGAGGGCTAGAAATTCAGCAGCTTTGCGTCCGTTTAGCGCCACAGCGAAGCTGAAAATGTAATTTTTTGGCGCTAAACGAGTCGCACAAAATTTAGCATCTGGGCGGAAAATTCGGCAGTGGTTTTGTGCCGGCGCTAAAAATTATCGCCGGCCCGTTTTTTTTAGCCGTTTTTATGACGTCAATCGGCGTGCAACGCTGCACTATTGCAGAGGATGGAAAATTCACTGATATCACCATTTTTATCATCGGCCCAAAACCACGCCTGAAAAATTCAAGTCTTACCAGGTCGGATTCAGAGAGCACCCGGCACTAACGGCGCCATCTTGAAAAACGGAGCAGAAGTTCATTACATAAAAGGATTTGGAGGGAAGGCTGTGTTTTACACAGTGAGTTTTATGTGAGATCATAGTTTGTTTGTAAGGATATTTAAGGACATTTAAAAGAATAGGGGCTACAATAATTCTGCCATTATTCCTGGCTGCTTTTTCTATGCAGCATCGAGCTGGAAGAAGACTCATTGATGAGAATTTTGAGCGTAATCGAAGAGCTCGCAGACATATGCGGAGGAGGCCTTACCCCGCCCCCCCCCCACGAGTTTACAGGGAACAGCGCTCATACCTGCAGCTCTCTGAGGCACAGTGCGTTCGAAGGCTGGGCTTCCGAAAAGAGGAGGTCACAGAGATATGCCAGCTCATAAAGGCAGACCTACAGCCTACCAGCACCAACAGGACTGCACTGCCCATTGAAGTGAAAGTGACTGTGGCACTTGCCTTCCATGCCTCCTTTCAGGCATCAGCAGGGGACATATACTCCATCTCACAGCAAGCTACACATCGCTGCATTCGCCAGGTGACTACTGCACTGTATGCATGCAGGATGGACTTTATAAAGTTGCCAATGACCAAGGAGGCACGGAATGAGAGGGCTGTAGGTTTTGCACGAATTGCTGACTTCCCCAAGGTTCAGGCTGCCATTGACTGTACGCACATCGCCCTGCGAGCACCTTTGGAGGATGCAGAGGTTTACCGAAACTGAAAGCGATTCCACTCCCTGAACACACAGATCACCTGCGACCATACTCAGCACATCATGGCAGTAAATGCCCAATTTCCAGGGAGCATCCATGATGCTTTCATCTTGTGTGAGAGCAGTGTCTCATGCCTGTTCGAGCATCAGCCACAAGGCCAGAGTTGGATGCTGGGGGACAATGGTTATGGCCTTGCCACCTGGCTCATGATCCCCGTCCAGAACCCTCAGACAGAAGCCGAGCATCGCTATAATGACAGCCATACAGCCATAAGCAACATTGTTGAAATGACAATTGGGGTGCTCAAGCAGCGCTTTTGATGCCTGGACCACTCTGGAGGCTGCCTGCAATATTCCCCTCAGCAGGTCTCTGAGTTCATTGTGGTGTGCAGCATGCTGCACCATTTAGCCATCATGAAGGGACAGGATTTACCACTGGGGGCTGCATGACCACCTCAAGAGAGACGGGGGGGTGGGGGCGCGGTGTGTGGGGGGAGAGGAGGAGGATGAGGAACCTGGCGATGAACCCATGCTACTAACCCCACCACCACCACAGGGAAGGCCTCCTAGAACTTTCGCCACTGCGAAAGCCTTACGTTAGCAGCTCATAATTCAACGCTTTGCTTGAAGAGTGAATGGCACGTTTGACCATTGCCTGGCCACTCTATCCCACCATGTTGATTATTCCCTCTCTTATTCTGCAAATGAGACATTACACAGGAATGGTTAAGATGAACAAAAGAATGTATTTAACATACAGTAACATGAATAAGATGTATTGCACATTGTAAACGGAATTTGGAAATTGGAATAAAATGTATTAAACATTATTGTAAACTTTTAATAACAACAGAATTAGGCAACATTGAAAACTTTTAAAATAGCAACAACAACAAAACCACGAAAGAACAACCCTTGCACCAAACGTTTTTTTACCTGCAGCCCCCCCTCTCCCCCACCCCCTATCCTAACCCTCCTCCCTCGCACCATGACCATTCCCAAGGTGGTACCTACACGTCGTGCAGCAACGCAGCCAGAGTCCTGCTCTAAATGGGGGATAGACAATGGCATGTGTGGATCCCATGGAGAAGCTCGGGGTATGGAAGTCCCAGCTTCTGAGTGGGGAGCCTCTTGCTCGGCCTCACCACTCACAGGTGATGTGGGTCCGGATGCCGTGACACTGGGGACGGAAGGCCAAAGGTCGAGACCATCAACTGGGCATGGTCATTGACAGCTGCGACAATCTGAGACATGCCCTCCCTCGTGTCCGCCTATAGTGCTGCAATGCTTGTGGGGAAAGCACCCAAGACCTCCAGGAGCTGTCGGCTGAGCTGGATGCTTTCCCTGGACAGTCTCATCATATCCAGGTGTGCGTCTGCCTGTCTGTCAACAGACCGGCTTTGCCGACTCACCCTCCGGAGAGATGAAATATGGGATTCAACTCTGAGAGTGCGTGGCTGCACGCCACTTGGACCCAGGGCCTCGGATTGGTCAAAGCCCGAGAATGTGTCTCCCTGGTCAGAGCTACTGGCCGCAGCTAAAAGAGATGTCGATTGCATCAGCCCCCCCACCCTCACCCCTCCCGAAATAGCTTCCTGAGTTTCCTCCTCCCATGGAGGTTCCTCGTCCTCGGTATCTTCGTGGTCCCCCTCCTCCACCCCCACACGATGGCTGAGGTGGAGGCTTCCATTGGTGAATGTGGCGCCTCCTCATCTGGAAATAGTAAACAAAAGGTGAGTGGTTAGCAGCAGGGGAGGAGACAGAGTGACATGAGGAAGGTCACATAACACAGGCTCATTTGAAGGACCGTGCTACTGCATTATATGTGGCCCACAGTCACTGCATCACATTGCCCCAACCCTCGTCCACAGACACTGCATCACATTCCCCAATCCTAGTCCACAAACACTGCATCACATTGTCCCAACCCTAGTCCACAGACACTGCATCATATTGTCCCAACCCTAGTCCACAGACACTGCATCACATTGCCCCAACCCTAGTCCACAGACACTGCATCACATTCCCCAATCCTAGTCCACAAACACTGCATCACATTGTCCCAACCCTAGTCCACAGACACTGCATCATATTGTCCCAACCCTAGTCCACAGACACTGCATCACATTGCCCCAACCCTAGTCCACAGACACTGCATCATATTGTCCCAACCCTAGTCCACAGACACTGCATCATATTGTCCCAATCCTAGCCCACAGACACTGCATCACATTGCCCCAACGCAGCCCGGGTATTTTGCAGGACTTACCCTCAGTTTCGAACAGGGGATCTGCACCCTCACGGGTAGTTGACCTCCCTGAGGCAACAATCAGAGCTGCCACGCGCTCCTCCAGGTCCATTAACGACAGTGTCTGGGGTGGACCACCGCCTGTGCTCCACTGCTCCCGGCGGTTATGCGACAACATTCCCTGCAAAGATGACAATTGGAATGATTACCAGAGGGCCCTTCTGCTCTTGTGGCACACACAGATAGGCATCAACGCACTTATACCATACTGTGTGCATTTAACACAGTCCTCTGTTTAATGGCCCTGGTAATTACACATGGTTCATGAGGAAGACATCGAAGTGCAGAAACATCTTTTGTGATGTCAAATAGCAGTCACTAATGTGTGTAACAATCATTCATGACAAATAAAGTACAACGCTAAGCCTACCTATACCAACATGTGTCAGATTTACAATTTAAGTAAAGAACGAGTGCATGAATAAAAATATTACTTACTCTGACGTCCCTGCAATGGTCATTGAACTTTTTCCTACATTGTTGATGGTCCCTCTTGGTATTATCCACTGAAGAAACCTCCTCAGCCACAGTGGTCTACAGACGCCTTCGCACAGCTGGGAGGGTTTACCAGCACCCCTCCTATTAAATTCCCCCCATCTGATTTGCACAGTTGCAATCAGGGCCTCGTTTGCTTCATAGCTAAACTTTTGGGTTCTCTGCCTGCTTGAGTCCACTTCCATCATGGCTGCTTGGTCTGTGAAAAATATCTGCTTCAGCCCTGGATGTTCTGCGCATGTGCAGGTGCAACCTGACAGCTGACCAGAATCGTGGGAAGAAGAATAAATTGGAGGAAGAAAAAGCGGAGAAAAATAAAATTTGTGCATGCGCAGAAGGTCTGTTTTTTTTTATCGCAAATTTCGGCTCCTGCGCACAAATTGACTCGTGCAAGGCTGGATTTAGCGCTATGGCTATTGCTGGTCACCGTTTGGCGAATTTTGCGACATCCAGCGATAATGTTACCCCGACGCTAAAAAAAATAACTACGATTATCGCCCAAAAACGGGCAAAATTGCTGATACCCAAATTTCTAGCCCAGAAAGTTTTAAACAGGGAAACAAGGAGAATCTAATATTATATATTATCCTGGTGCTCTCCTCTCCTATAAGCCCAGTAGAGGATGACAATGGAGACCCAGCTTCTTTGCCTGTGCTATCTCTAAACGGTCCACAGTGGAGTAGAGGCACAGGATAGTATGATTCCTAAAACACACCTTTTTTTATTCATTCATGGCATATCGGCGTCACTGGCAAGACCAGCATTTATTGCCCATCCTTAATTGTCCTTGAGAAGATGGTGGTGAGCCGCCTTCTTGAACCTCTGCAGCCCGTGTGGTGAAGGTGCTCCCACAGAGCTGTTAGGGAGGGTGTTCCAGGATTTTGACCTAGCGACGATGAAGGAACGGTGATATATTTCCAAGTCAGGATGGTGTGTGACTTGGAGGGGAAGGTGGAGTTGATGGTGTTCCCATGCGCCTGCTGCCCTTGTCCTTCTAGGTGGTAGAGGTCACGGGTTTGGGAGGTGCTGCTAAAGAAGCCTTGGCAAGTTGCTGCAGTGCATCTTGTAGATGGTACACACTGTACAGGAGGGAGTGAATGTTTAAGGTGGTGGATGGGATGCCAATCAAGCAGGCTGCTTTGTCCTGGATGGTGTCGAGCTTGTTGCATGTTGTTGGAGCTGCACTCATCCAGGCATCACACACCTGACTTGTACCTAGGGTAAATCACATTTTACAATGACAATTACATCATTATGATGCAATTTACATCATTGTCTTACATGCTGATCAATATCACTGTAAAGCTATGCCAATAACCTTTTAGCACTGATGATATCCCTTTAATTCCGATTGGAGCTCTCCCATCATTGCGTTTTGCTTGTTTGCCTTTATATTCATGATCACTCGTCTAGCTCCGTCGACAGTGAGGTACTTTGAACCATTGCATGCTTGACCACCAAAGCAATTGTTCATTATTCATTTTCTAAATTCTATTGCCAGCAATTGAACACTTGCTTAAATGAAAAGGTAATGGTGTCTCCAAATAATAAAAAA
This sequence comes from Pristiophorus japonicus, assembly GCF_044704955.1. Classification (NCBI taxonomy): domain Eukaryota; kingdom Metazoa; phylum Chordata; class Chondrichthyes; family Pristiophoridae; genus Pristiophorus; species Pristiophorus japonicus. Next base: position 254,139,049 of record NC_091979.1, on the reverse strand, counting down.
AGAACAGCATTACACACATTCGCAGCTGCTGGAAAACTGATTAACAATTTCGGATCAGAACTTCAGCCATCTCAACACACCATCAGTCACTTTAACCCTCAATATTATATTTCGGCCCTGCTCCCCCAAGGGAAGGCATTTCTCTTCTGTTGATTGGAAGTCATTTTTTTCCCTATAGGATCGTTTTCTTTGGTTGTTCCTCTGGCTATCAGATATAGGAATTGATTGCGCAGTGAACCTATTACGGCTGTTACTGTTAATTCATTCAAAATTCCCTATATATTTAAAACCATTTTTGACAGATTGGTACCATGCATGCTGACCCTTGGAATGGTGGGATAATTGTTCATGTCCAGATTCTCTAATAAGAAAATTCAAATCTCAGATATCATTGACATGCAGGTATTCTAGGAACAATCTCCCTGTGGGGAAATGCTTACGCATGGTGCATAGGTAATGAAGATTGACTTTTTACAATCCTTCAAGAGGACGTTAGATGGAATTTTGGAAAAGAAGATGATCACGACATATGGAAGCCAAGAATAATTTTCTGGAAAATAACTAGTGAGCTTGGGGCCAGCTGTGGCTCACCTGATTGCCAGTGAAGGATCAGAGAGGCGTTTTGACAGAGGACGCCTAAATTAGCCTCTCCCAGGAGGTGGGGAGATGGAGGGCTGATATAGAGGGATGAGATTGTATTAAAAATGTGGCAAACGCATTTGGGCCTGATGGCTTTTTCTTGTCCCCTGGACGTAACCTAATGCAATATAACATAGCAGAAAGAACCTTTTAAAAAAGTGGCAGAATGAGAAAAAAGGGATGCAGAGAGAGAGAGAACAAAAGGATTATCATCGAATCATAGAAATTTACAGCACGGTAGGAGGCCATTTCGCCCATCGTGTCCGCGTCGGCCGACAAAGATCTATCCAGCTTAATCCCACTTTCCAGCTCTTGGTCTATAGCCTTGTAGGTTACGGCACTTCAAGTGCACATCCAAGTACTTTTTAAAAGTGGTGAGGGTTTCTGCCTCAACCACCCTTTCAGGTAGTGAGTTCCAGACCCCTAACCCTCTGGGTGAAAAAGTTTCCCCTCAAATCCCCTCTAAACCTCCAACCAATTACTTTAAATCTATGTCCCCTGATTGTTGTCCCCTCTGCTTAGGGAAATAGGTCCTTTCTATCCACTCTATCCAAACCCTCATAATTTTATACACCTCAATCAGGTCTCCCCTCTGCCTCCTCTGTTCCAAAGAAAACAAACCCAGCCTATCCAATCTGTCCTCATAGCAAAAGGTTAAAAGACCTAAAAGACAGCGGCACGGGTTTCCAGCTTTCCAACATTATCATCATCATAGGCAGTCCCTCGAAATCGAGGAAGACTTGCTTCCACTCTAAAAATGAATTCTCAGGTGACTACAGTTCAATGCGGGAATTATAGTCTCTGTCACAGGTGGGACAGACAGTGGTTGAAGGAAAGGGTGGGTGGGGAGCCTGGTTTGCCGCACACTCCTTCCGCTGCCTGCGCTTGGTTTCTGCATGTTCTTGGCGACGAGACTCGAGGTGCTCAGCGCCCTCCCAGATGCTCTTCCTCCACTTTGGGCAGTCTTGGGTCAGGGATTCCCAGGTGTCGGTGGGGATGTTGCACTTTATCAAGGAGGCTTTGAGGGTGTCCTTTAAACGTTTCCTCTGCCCACCTGGGGCCCGCTTGCTGTATAGGAGTTCCGAGTAGAGCACTTGCTTAGGGAGTCTCATTTCGGGCTTGCGGAGCTCTCCAACACTCCAAGGCGAGAACCAGTGGGACACAGGCTCACACACAAGATTAATAGATAGTGAGGGGATAAAATTGACCTTGGGTAGCTTAAAATGGGCAATAGTGAATCGGCAGCCCGTTTGACAATCCAGTGAATTTCCATGATTTCAATGGGAATGAAAATCGAGCGGGATGTAAAACAGACTGCTGATTCACAGTCTCCTGTGTTGTGCCACAACCCAATTGACCTCCTGAGTTTCTAATCTCAACTATGGGACAATAATATTTAAAAAATAGCAAAACCCCATTTGGCCCAGAAAATCTGTCCCTTTTCAAATAAATCAGCCCCACCCTCTCACCAAGTCTTCATATCGTTCCGTCTCCACAAATACACCCATTTTCTTCTTCAACCCATTTCTACTTCAGTAGCATTCACTAGTAAATTATTCCACAAGCTCATTACCACTTGGGTAATCAAAAAGGCAATGAGAGAATGCCAAGTACTCCCCCAAAGGGAAGGAGCAAAGATTGATGTACTATTTTCACTCAGCACCTGAATGGAATGTCACAGACTGGTCCTCCGGTCTACTGCGATCAATACTTTCCAGTCCCTGAGGCTAGGCAAGTTGTGCACTTCTGTTGTACAGGAAGAGTCAATTTTTCATATCAGCTTTCTGGAAATAAAGGTCTAATTGATACATTATTAGTTCAGCTAAACGTTTTTGAATTGCACTGGCTTTCAGAATCATTGATGTGCCTTCATCAAGGTGAAAAGATTTCTTTCATTTCTCGTATTATGATGGCATCTCTTTGATCCTGAAAACTAGGCCACCATTTCGCCAACCGATGCAAGCTCAGTATGGCCGAGGTAGGTGGCGGGTTGCGACCCCGCTCCCGGCTCCATCCCGCTCTGTGAGAAAACCTTTCAGTTGATGGGGCTTGTTCAGCCCGCCCTGCGAGGTTCCTGGCCAATTAAAAGGAGCGGGACTGATGACATCTTAAAGGGACCATGGGCACATTGATTTGTACAGTTGTGCTGTCAGTGTTCTGCAGCATTGAGCTGCTGCAAACACTGACAAGCACTGCACAGAGGTGCACGGCTGCACACAGCCTCTCCCAGGACTCCCTCCAGATGCTGATGGAGGGAGTCACAGCACACAAGAAGGTTCTCTTCTCTTCCAATGGGTGGACACCAATGCAGCCTGGTTGCACATTGTACAGGAGGGCACAGACAGAGATGTCATCAGGAGGACCTGGCTGCAGCGGCACAAACCTTTCAATGATCTCAGTGGATCACAAAATGTTACTGCAAAGCCACACTCAACCTCTTCCTGCTGTGCCACTCATCACATCCCCATCACTCTGTCATCCCTACTCCTGCACATCCTTACTCACACCAACTGACCTTGCACCTCCAGCCATCCCTCTCTCTCTATCTACATTATCACTTCCCCATCTCACTAGCCGCCCCTCACACTCACCCTCATCCTAGTCCAATCATACCAACTAACAACACACAAGGGTAGGGTTTTGGGTGTTATCGCCAATGTTCATGTGAAGTTTCTGTTAATGTGTTGCCAAACATTGAAATCTTTATTTTCAACACTTTGCCTTCTTCGATAGATTTGTGTGCACCTTTGGAAGTGGCTTAGTGAGTTGCAGTGAATGGTGAGACATAACGGTACCCCCCACAATGGTGATGAGTGTGAAAGGAATGGCTTGGGCATTGCAGGGATGCTTTATGGTGTAGGTGTGGGGTGGTGCCAATCAGGTGCATCATGTGGCAGCCAGTGTGTACAGCATCAAGTAAAGTAAATCTGGCCATGGTGAGGCCATCCTTGGCCTCCCGGGTAGCATTGTGGTCGGGTGCTGATGGCCTGTGTCCTGTGCAGCATCAGGTGATTACGAAGAAGGTTGGTATTGTTGGTGATGCTGATATGCCTGGTGATGCTGGTGTTAGGGCTGATCATGGTGGGGCTGATTGTGTTGGGATTCTGAGGACCAAGGTGCGATTCTTTCAAGGGCACCAATGTTGCTGGAATAGGTGGCAGCTGAAGTTGAGATGACAGAAGCGATCTGTCAATGTTGAGGGAGGTTGCTCCAAAGAGGTGACAGTGGATTGAGAGTTTACTCCAAACACTTCCAACATGCATAAAGCTGAGAGGTGTATTCCAAATCTTGAAGGCTCCAGCTTCTAACATTGGAAAGTGAACAGCTGTGAAATGGTAGCTTTTATACCACTTTTGCAGCTGTCATCTATTCAGAGGAATGGAGAGTCATTGAAAACCCGACTTACTTACCTGACATAATCTCCGAGCACCATGAACCTCGTCAAAAAGCTGGAAAAATAGTTAGTACATGGTAAAATGCTGTTTACGTACCTTTTAAAAAGCTGTTAACCATTTCAATTGGCTCCCCTGCTGCTCGGTGTTGGATCTGTAAAGCGCAGACAGACCTGGCACTTGGGGAACTGACAAGGAGGCGGGTTGACAATGGGCTCCCGACCCGCTGTCAATCTTTTATATTTTGACAGTGAAACCACCTCCAAAATTACGGCCCTAGTGTCATTGAAAAAAATTTAGTGAGCCCAGTAAAATATATGTACACTAAACTATTTCAGTTATACTCAAAATTCAGGTTTTGCTTCTCTTATGTATGTAATATCTCGATAGACTGAATATTGTAAACTAACACAGGTACAACCCTGGCTCTGCTTTATTAGGACCCAAAGTGATTACATTACATGATGGCTTGCCTTTTATACCTGGGCCGCACACACGTGCGTACAGCCCAATGACTTCTGACAGTGGCGCCACCTGGTGGCTAGTAACCCCAAGCATACATACATGACAGCTTCCAATTGGGAATGACATTTTAAGCTCTTCATCATTGGCAACTAAAGATCACTTTTGTCACAAATATGGCAACAGTTATTTGGCTTTTGATTCTTAAGAGAATCCATTAGGAGTGCTGTAACAGTTCGGCACCAAACAAGCATGTCTTGGTTGAAGGTTTTCCTAAATATATACTGAGATTTAAATGTCAGCTTGACTCCTTTGAAATATGGATTCCAGCCATGTAATTTACACTGACACTTCCATGCAGTACTGAGAGTATGCTGCATTGTCTTTTAGATAAGATGTTAAACTGTGACCGTGGGGTTAATTTCAACCAAACCCGCCCAGCAGGAAACTGACAAGATCAGATCCACCGCCTGTTTTACACCCTGTCCAATTTTACTTTCTACTGAAGTCGGTGGAAAGTAAATTTGGGCAGGTTGTAAAATGTGGGGGGTGAGCGAAGAGGATCAGGGGCTGGGACTAGGATGGGTGGGGGGGGGGGATGGGAGGGGGGTTGGAGTGGGGCGGAGTCTGAAGGAGCAGGGCTGAAGAAGCATTTGGGGATCGTCAGCGAAGATCGGCAGCCGGAGGAGCAGGGGTGCTGGAGGAACCTTGGCGGGGGACCTAGTGGGAGGATCAGAGGCCTGGGAGGGAATGAAGGTCTGGAGGGGGATCGGAGGCTTGGTGAGGGGCTGGGAGATCAGAGGCCTGGTGGGGAGATCAGACGCCTGCTGGGTGGGGGGAATCAGAGGCCTGGTGGGGAGGAATCAGACGCCTGCCGGGTGAGGGGAATCGGAGGCCTGGTGGGGGGGATCAGACGCATGCGGGGTGGGGGGAATCGGAGGCCTGGTGGGGGGATCAGTCACCTGCAGGGTGGGGGTGTCAGAGGCCTGGGAGGGATTCCGCAGCCAGGGGGGAATAGGAGGCCTGGGGGGATCGGAGGCTTGGGGGGGGGGGGAATTGGAGGCCTGGGGTTGGGGGTCGGAGGCCTGGGGGGGGGGGGGGATCGGAAGCCTGCCGGGGGGGGGAAATCGGAGGCCTGGGGGATCGGAGGCTTCGGGGTGGGGTGGGAGGCCTGGGGGGATCGGAGGCCTGGATGGGGGGGGTTCTCAGATCCCGGAGGGTGGGTTAGGTAGGAACACCGAATCCAGAAGGTAAAGTGTAAAGGCCTGCAAAACCTGACCAGATAAAGTTAAATTCAAATTGGTGGTTAAAGCAGAGGCATCCAGCCTCATTATAGTATTTAAATAGACGACCCGCCTCCTGGCAGCAGATTGGCTACCCAACCGCACCCCCGTCCCCCCACCCCACCCCCGTCCCACCTCCATTAAAACTAGAAATGAGCGGATTGGTGGCGGGCTTAGGTCACAATTCCGATTTTTAAAACACTTCAACTTCCCACACGCCCATTTTTTAAAAATGTCCCCCATTGTGTTTGTGCCGGCTCTTTGCTAGAGCAATCCAACACTAATCCCATTGCCCACATTCTCCCTACCTCTCCCGCAAATAATTATTCAACGTTCCCTTAAAATATACTATTCTCTAGTTCAACAAATTATTGTGACAAATCATTCCCTGCGCCAACAACCCTTTACATAAAGAGGTTTCTCCGACCCTCTCATCAGTCTCTCAGTAATAATTTAAAATAGGTGGTCCCTGGTCAGTAACTACCGAACCAGAAGAAATAGGGTCTGAAATTGCCCCTTTATTTAAGGGCCGTTACCACCTCTTTGAGAAATGAGTTTCCACCCGATCAGGGTGGCCTCAACGACGATCGGGACATTGCCCTCCGAATCTCTGAATGTGCAAAAGGTTATCAACCCGCTCCGCCGACATCCGCCCCACTCTTCTGCACATGCTGATAAAGATATCATCACCGTGCGTACTGCCTGGTCCCCGCCCCGGTGGAGACATTGCCCCAAAATCGTCCACCGAACGCTTGGCGGTGCCAGCGGCAGCTTTTTCTGTCGCTGTTAAATCGGCAATCTGAACCGCCAGCAGTATTTGAAGGCGTGCTGTGGCTGCCACCACTGTTGTTGGCCAAAACTTCTTCCGGGTTGAGGCCTTCTCCTTCTTGCGACTGATTCCGCCTTCACCGATTAATGGGCCTCAGTTTGCGCAGCCTGCAATACCTAACCTTGCTCCAATAGCTGACATTAGCAGAGTAGCCCACTGCTTGCGAGTAATGGGCTCAGTCGTGGCAGTGGACCGCCTCCTCCACACTCTGTACCACAGGATGGCTCAGAGTACAGAGTGGCGCCAGCAAATATAGAGGCAGAGGCAGCGGGAGAGGGACGCAGATAGGATGGTACAGCCAGATTGAGATGGCCATGGCCATATAGCTGGACATAGAGAAGGACGTGGCGAGTGGTGTAAATGAGGGCATGCAGCGAGGAGGAGGGGCAGGAACGCAGACAGCCAAAGCTAGAGAGAGAGGGGCTTGGAGAGGAGAAGGCAGCAGCAGCAGGTAGATGTGCAGGATGTGCAGGATGCAGAGGGTCAGGAACAACATGACCAGGAGGCAGAAGGGGGTGAGTAAGGTAGCAGAGCAAGATGCAGACACAGACGTGTTGGCGGAGGGCCCTACGCTGTGAGTCCTCCGACAACAGGTTTCCTCCATCGACCTCACTGTCTGTGGAGGCTGCGATTCAGGAAAGGCATGGTGGCAGAGCTGTGCCATCTCCTGCAAACAAAGCTGAGGACGGCTCTCTCAGTGGCATCCAAGGTCACCATCGCCCTGAATTTCTATGCCACCGGATCTTTCCAAAGAGCCACAGCAGACATTTCCAGCATATCCCAGTTCGCCGCACATTGCTCCATCCGTCAGGTCACAGATGCTTGCTCCAAGATGAGGAGGGGCTACATCTCATTTCCAATCACTAGAGAGAAGCAGTTGGAGCGGTCAACTGGCTTTTTCAGGATAGTGGGCTTCCCCAGGGCACCATAGATTGTACCCACATCGCATTGAGGGTGTCGCAGAACAAGCCGGAGATCTTCCAAAACCGGAAGGGATACCACTCACTCAATGTGCAATTGGTGTGCGACCACGACGGCCAAATCATGGCCGTGATGCCCGCTATCCTGGCAGCAGCCACGATGCCTTCATGCTGCGGCAGACCAGTGTGCTAGGTCTATTTCACCCGCCAAATGAAGGTGCAGGCTGGCTCCTAGGAGACATGGAGTACCCGCTATGCACTTGGCTCCTGACTTCTCTTCGCGACCCCACCACTCCTGCACAGCAATCTTACAATGAGTCTCATTGCGGCCATCGTCGAGCAGACGATCGGAATCATGAAACAGCGGTTCCGCTGCCTTGATCGCTCAGGAGGGGTCCTGCAGTACTCGCCTGACCGGGTGTCCCTATTCATCGTCATCTACTGCATGCTTCAACAACCTGCCAATCCCTGCCGCAGAGAGTTGTTGATGCCTATTCATTGGATATATTCAAGAGGGAGTTGGATATGGCCCTTACGGCTAGGGGGATCAAGGGGTATGGAGAGAAAGCAGGAAAGGGGTACTGAGGGAATGATCAGTCATGATCTTATTGAATGGTGGTGCAGGCTCGAAGGGCCGAATGGCCTACTCCTGCACCTTTTTTCTATGTTTCTATGTTTCTATGATGGCACAGCCATTAGCCGACGAGATAGCCGTAGCACCTGAGGAGGAGGAGGAGGAGGAAGGGGAGAGGAGGAGGAGCAGGAGGAGCAGGAGGAGGAGGAGGAGTGTTGTGTATGCAATAACTGTTAGACTGAATACTGTTTAACTCCAAGAGGTATAACCTTGGCTCTGCTTTATTAAGGCCCAAAGTGACTAATATACAAAATGGCTGGCCTTTTATACTTGGGCTGCACACACATGCGTGCAACCCAATGGCCTCCAACAGTGACGCCATCTAGTGGCTAGTGATCCCAAAAGTACATACATGACAATACCCCCCTCTGAGATATTAACGCAGTCTTTTACAAATTTAGACGGCCCGGTGTTTTACGCTCCCGGGTTGACCATCTCAGTTCAACTCCAGCCTTGGATGAGTGTTTAGAGTCTGTTGTGACTGCTGGCTGGGCGACGGACCTGGTAGGAGTGGCAATGGCCATGTAAGGGATTGAAAGTCCATTTTCATTGAACATGTCAGTGATTTAAAGTCCCGGTTCACTGATGACCATTGAGTCCTCAGATGACTGGGGGTAGGTTGGTTGGTCGTCGATTGTCTCTTCCTCCAACTGTTCCAGTTCATCTGTGCGCCGCAGCTTTGTCTGATCCATATGTTTCCTGCATGTTTGCCCATTTTTGAGCTTAACAATAAATACTCTGTTGCCCTCCTTGGCCATGACAGTACCAGTGATCCACTTGGGACCCTGAGCATAATTCAGAACATATACAGGATCATTTACAGAAATATCGCGTGACACAGCTGCGCGATCGTGATACCCTTGCTGACGTTGTCTTCTATATTCAACATGATTATTCAAGTCAGGGTGTACAAGAGACAGCTTGGTCTTAAGACCTCTCTTCATTACTAGTTCAGCAGGCGAGACCCCGGTAAGCGTGTGTGGTCTTGTCCCGTAACTAAGCAGTATGCATGACAGGCGGGTCTGCAGTGACCCTTGGGTTACTCCCTTTATACTCTGCTTTATGATTTAAACAGCACATTCTGCTTGCCCACATGATGCAGGTTTGAACAGTGCTGACCATACATGTTTGATACCATTGAGTTTCATGAACTCTTGAAACTCCTGACTGGTGAAGCATGATCCGTTGTTGCTAACAACGATGTCAGGCAGACCATGTGTCGCGAACATGACACTGAGATTCTCAATGGTAGCTGTGGATGTGCTGGATGACATGATTATACATTCTATCCACTTTGAATATGCATCCACCATTACTAAAAACATCTTCCCCAGGAAGGGACCTGCAAAGTCTATGTGGATCCTGGACCATGGTTTGGACGGCCACGACCACAGACACAGCGGCGATTCCGCTGGTGGTTTGTTGAGCTGCATGCAAGTGTTGCACTGATGCACACATGATTCCAGCTCAGAGTCAATTCCCGGCCACCATACATGAGACCTGGCGATGGCTTTCATCATTACAATGCCGGGATGTGTGCTATGTAACTCACGTACAAATTTATTTCTCCTTTTCTTGGGCATAACAACACAATTACCCCACAGTATACAATCCAACTGAATAGACAGTTCGTCTTTGCGACGAATGTAAGGTTTTGTCTCCTCGCACATTTGCTTGGGTATGACAGACTAATCACCTTTGAGCATGCAACTCTTCACCATAAAATCAGGTCCTCGCTGGTCCAGGTCTTAACTTGTTGAGCCGTGACAGGGGTTCCTTCACTCTCAAAAGCATCCAGAACTAACAATAGGTCTGCCGGTTGTGGCGTTTCCACCTCCGATGTGGGCAACGGCAGACGGCTCAAAGCATCGGCACAATTCTCGGTGCCAGGTCTATGGCGAATGACATAATCATAAGCGGATAATGTCAGCCCCCACCTCTGGATGCGGGATGAAGTATTGGTTTGATACCTTTGTTTTCAGAGAACAGTGAAATGAGCGGCTTGAAATCTGTCTCCAGTTCAAACCAAAGACCAAACAGGTACTGATGCATCTTTTTAACCCATACACACAGGCTACTGCTTAATTCTCTACCATGCTGTAGGCTCTTTCCGCTTTAAACAAACTTTTTGAAGCATACGCGACTGGTTGAAGTTTACCCGACTCATTAGCTTGTCTGAGTACGCAACCAATTCCATATGACGAAGCATCACGGGCCAATGCTAAATATTTGCCTGGGTCATAATGTACCAGCAGCTTGTTAGAGCAAAGCAGATTAGTGGCTTTCTCAAAAGCTCTGTCTTGAGACGCACCCCACACCCAGTTGTCGCCTTTTCTTAGCAGTATGTGCAGTGGTTCTAATAAGGTGCTCAATTTAGGTAGGAAGTTACCAAAGTAGTTGTGTAGACCCAGGAACGAACGCAGCTCCGTCACATTCTGCAGCTTGGGTGTATTCTTGATGGCCTTGGTTTTCGCAACCGTGGGCCTGATGCCGTCAGCAGCAATTTTCCTCCCCAGGAATTCAACCTCTCTGGCCATGAAGATGCATTTCAAGCGTTTCAGTCTGAGTCCCACTTTATCCAGATGATGTAGAACCTCTTTCAGGTTGTTCAGATGTTCCTCAGAGTCACAACCTGTGATCAGGATGTCATCTTGGAACGGACTTCAGTAGACTCTCCATGTTCCTCTGAAATATTGCTGCAGCCGAGCGAATTCCAAAAGGGCACCTGTGATAAATAAACAGTCCTTTATGCGTGTTAATGCACGTATGTCTCTTCGATGTCTCGATCAGCTCCTGCGTCAAGTCCAGTTTGTTGAACGACTTCCCCCCGGCTAGCGTTGCAAACAAGTCATCTGTTATGTCTTCAGATGCTCTAATAATGATTCCACGAGACAGTGTGTTGTGCTTGAACTGTAGTGACCTTAGTCCATTTAATGTAACTCCAGAGTAAGGATCACACATGGTGGCCTGCCTTTTATACTAGGCCTGGCACACCTGTACAGGTAACCTACAACTCTCCCACTGCAGTGCCCTCTTGTGGCACACGTTGTAATAGTACAAGCAGTAACCATGTAGGATACATAACATCACTCTCCCTCAAGTCTTTCATGCAAATCGCCTTTGCATTGACTGTGCTCCGGGCTTAGCTCTATCTGGTTGACCCTTGGAAGGTCGTTTCCATCTTGGGTGGGTAGGTGGTGCTTTGTTGGCAGTAGAGGTGCTGGTGGTTTCTGTTTGTGAGTCCACGACCACTCCATTCTCTCTACCTCCCTCCCTCCCCCCACATACAGATTGTGCCGTTGGCTCATTACATTCATATATATTCAAGTCCAAAAAAAAAATTTCCATTTACAGTATTGCATTTTTGGTACCATGGTAAGGTAAGTACATTTGAAAGGTGAGGTATATACTTGGATATACTTGGAGTCAGTGCTGGGGTCAGCACCGGTGCATGAGGACAAACTAGTTCCAGAACTGCTGGATGGTGTCCAGGTAGTGTGGTGGCGGCACGGTGCCCAGTGCTGGCAGTGGGATCCCGGTTGGCTCAAGTTGCCTGCTCTCAGGGCCTTTGCCATTGCTCCTAGCGTTGGGCAGGTTCACAGATGCCTGTGACCTCTCTGTCCTCTCCTTGCGCCCCGGGTCACTGCTGCTCCCTGCGGAGCAGTCGTCTAGCAGTGCACAGGGAACTGCTGACTCGCTTGCCTGGCCGTTATTTGGTTTGGGATTCGGGCTGGTCCCAGTCTCATTTGGGAGAACCGTTGCGGGTGACCCTTCGTTCCCGGGTGTAGCCTTGGTGGCGATAGGGTCTGGGGGCTGTGCCTTAGCGCAGTTTGCTCTTTCAGGTTTGTGGCGGTTGGTGCCATCGGGTGCCTGAGAGGTGGAGCCGATCGGGGCAGGGTATCGATACCGGTGCCGTTGCCCTCCTGAGATCGCTTGCTCTGCAGCTTGTATGTATTAGCTGCTTGTGGCCACACTCCATGGTGCATCACTCTGGTCCCAGGGACGCAGGCTACTACATTGGGTAGCTCGCTGGACCTGTATGCTCCCGATGTGTGTTTGCCCGCTGCATTGACTGTATGCAGTTGAAATCCTATATCGCACAACGTTTCATTACTTATTGTAAATAACCTGTAGCTCTGATCGCAATTGCGCGACTTTTCCTTGCTTATTGCATGTAAACAACTCTGATCATCAATTACACATTTTACATCTAACTCACAGTTGCTGTTACATTGATTGAGAGTGTGGAGCTGTCCCTTTAAATGTGGTGAGTTGCAGGCCTCCTTTAAGAGAGCCTTGCTATCTTTACCCTAATCCTCTTCTTTGTTTGGTACCACGTGTTGCTCCAGCAGCGCTGCACCTCAAGGTCTGGCTGCCGCCATCTTTTTCTTCAGCGCCTCACCTTGTGATTTGGGCGGCATCTTTTTTTATCCACGATGTCGACTGCTGTGATCCTCTTCTCCCCGGGTTCTGCCATCGAAGCTGGGAAGTCGCCTCTGGATCCGATTTTCTTCCTCCGGAGTCCTGCCACTGGAGCCCGGAAGGTGTGTTCGGGTTGTCTCAGCTGGATCACCTCCACGCAGTCGTGCTGAGTGATCTGTGCCTTGGGTGCTCTGCTGGCCTGCTCTCTGGTGCCGGATCCAACCTCAGGTGGGGGCTTGCTTTGCCTTTGAGCATGGGGGACGTCGATCACTGGAGGGATGAAATCTTCCCAGCTCCGATGGATCTTCTCCATCCACCTTCTTCTGAGTAGCATTGGTCCATCACCTGCAACAATCCACAGGGGTAACTTGTGCACCGCGCCATCATGGAGTACCTTTCCATCCGCACTATCAATGACTGGGATAAGTTCATTGGTGTAGGTGCGCAGCTTTGCCTGAACCGGGACCAACTTGGGTCATTCAGCCTGATTGTCCCATAGCCTCTCAAAGGCTTCTTGATTCATTACTGACTGGCTCGCCCCCGTGTCCACTTCCATGAAGACTGGACCACCAAATATCTCGACTTCCATCCTCAACAGAGAACATTTGGTGGTGCAGGTAAACATGCTATATACCTCATCGTGGGGCTGAGCTGCCTCTCTGACTATTGCTTCAAAATCCGCGCTGGATTCATGGCCATCTGCAGACTCTTCATCAACACAGTGAGTCATATTTCTTCTACACATTCGCTGGAGGTGGCCCTTTGTGCTGCAGCCTTTACATACAGAGTCTTTAAAACGGCACTGGTGAGCCCTGTGATTCCCTCCGCAACGCCAGCATGGTGCTACTCGATTAGCCCCCCTCGGCGGACTCTGAGTTAAGGGACTCGGGGGTCCTGTTCTCTCTCCCCTGAGAAGATTCACGTTCTACAGTCCAGCCTCTAAAAGGCACCACTCTGTGCACAGTACTTGCCGGGTTTGAGGATGAGTCATCCGCCTAGAGCCGTAAGTCGAGGTCATGAATGCTTGGCTCACAGAGATGGCCTTCTGCAGCATGACTGTGGTATCCGCAGATAGTAGTTTATGAAGAAGGCCGTCATGGCCGATTCTGATGACAAAGATATCCCGCAGCGCTTCGGTGAGTTGGTCGCCGAAATCACACGGTGTCGCCAGCCTCCTGAGGTCTGCAGCATATTTCGCGATCTCCTGGCCTTCGGGCCGTCGGTGTGTATAAAACCGGTGTCTGGCTGTGAGGATGCTCTCTTTGGACTTGAGTTGTTTTTGGATCAGCGTTACAAGCTCCTCGTACGTCGTGGTCGTTGTCTTCGCTGGTGCCAGCATGTCCCTGACGAGGCCATAGACAGTGGGCCCACAACTGGTGAGCGGGATAGCTCTGCACTTATCAGCCAGTGTGGCCGGATTGTCGCCTGCCAGGTCGTTTGCTGTGAAGAAATGGTCGAGCCTCTCCACAAAGGCATCCAAATCATCACCATCGGCAAACTGCTGCAACGTACCAAGGGTAGCCATTTTTGCGTGAAGGTCTGTAATCTCGTCGTCAATTGTTAAGTCTTCAGATGCTCTAATAATGACTCCACGAGACAGTATGTTGTGCTTGAACTGTAGTGACCTTAGTCCTTTATTCTTAACTCCAGAATGAGGATCACACCTGGTGGCCTGCCTTTTATACTAGGCCTGGCACACCTGTACACCTGTAACCTACAAGTCTCCCACTGCAGTGCCCTCTGTTGGCATGCCTTGTAATAGTACAAGCAGTAACCATGTCGGATACATGACATCATCAGCCTTCGGTAACGGGTATTGATCCTGTTTCGAAACAATGTTGATCGTAGCCTTGTAGTCTCCACAGATTCTGACTGTGCCATCACTTTTCAGCACAGGAACAATGGGGCTGGCCCATTCATTAAATTCAACCGGTGATATGATCCCCTCACGCTGGAGTCTGTCCAGTTCGATTTTGACCTTCTCCCTCATCATATACGGAACTGCCCGAGCTTTATGATGGACGGGTCTTGCATCTGAGTCCAAGTGGGTCTGCACCTTGAAGTTGCAGATGCCTGGTTCGAACAGCATGGGGAACTTGCTCAGTTCTTGGGCACATGTATCTTTCTCCAATGACAACGCCTTGATGTGACACCGTCAGATCCCCAGTGAACCATGGTGGACATCAGTCAGAGCACGCGTGACATCCAGCTGAGACTGCGCCATCCTCTCCATTAAAGCACTAAGATGTTGGGTCACTTCCGCCTGTGCTGCAACGGCAACTGCCACATTGCCCATGACACGCGTCTTGAGGTCTGGATCCGCACGGTCTCTCTGGGAGTCCACCATCGTCTGCACACTGGCAACGATGGGCTCCATGGTGTGTGCAGCGCTGTCTGCAATGCGGAAGGCAGACTCAACACTCCTGACCACTTGCGACAGGCTCTTGGGTACCTTTGCCATTGCCCTTAGCATGTCCAAGTGCATGGCCAGCACCCTTTGTGCGAACACCTCTACATCAAGGTGCTCATCTGAGTCCTGTGCAGCAGAACTCACATGTGAACGAGTCCTCTGGGGACCATGTTGCAGCCCGTTAGGCCCCGGTGCATCACCCAGTGCAGACCCTTCTCCTAAACTGTAATGAATGTGTACTCCCGGTATCTGAGCTGGTGCGTGTGAGCGTGAGAAGCAGTGACATGATGCTTGGATCTGTCTCTTCCTCGGCATCTGCCTCCTCCCACATTTGTTCGCTCGCCTCACTTGGCTCACGCGGCTCAGGTATGGGTTGCTCCACCTCTGGGGCATCATCTACAAGCATAAATGTGACAAAAGTGGCGTAAAGATGAGGGAGGGGGGTCCACCATGCAGTAACCAAGCTGCACACATTGCTGACCACGTTACTGATGGGCGTTTGTCGAATTCCGGCCAGATGGCATCAAAGGAAGGCCTCACCTACCAATGCTGCCCCCAGTGGGATGGACAGTGCCATCAGGCACTGGGGAGCCAACCTGCAGCCCCATTATCCGCAGGACCCTTTCCTCCACATCGCTGAGCTGCTGCCGTTGCTCCTCTCCACCTCCCATTCTCTGTTGCTTCTGACGGTTATGTGCCATCTTGGCCTACACAGCAAAGAAAGTTTGTTGAGTCGCAGTTCAGTTAGGCATGTGGAACTAATGGATGTACAGCTTCATGTTATGTATTAATGCTTGGGGGTCACCAGACACCAGAGGGCGCCGCGGTTGGAGGTCATCGGGCTGTACGCATGTGGCATGTGTGCTTGGTCACCTGAATATAAGCTGTGTGCCTTTTGTCACGTTGGCATTCTTAGGCTGGAATAAAGATGGATCAGGTTGCATCTGACTGAGTTTACAGTAACCAGACTCTTGAGTCATTACAATTGGCAACGAGGTAATTTAAGAACCTTCGCATGCACAATGGGCACTGCTGACCTGCAGAGATTCGTGGAGGTCGAGGATTGTATGGATTTTGTTGACCGCCTCAATCAGTATTTTGTGGCCAACGACATGGAGGCAGAGGCCTGCGCAGTTAAGCAGTTAAGCACAGGGCTGTTCTCCTCATCATTTGTGGTCCGAAAATTTACGGCCTCATGAAGAATCTTCTATCACCTGTACATCCGGCGGAAAAGGGGTACGAGGAATTGTGTACGTTGGTGGGTAACCAAAAGAGGGGATCATCATATCATGCTACCGTTTCTACACACGTTTTTGTTGAGGGCCAGGACGTGTTGGGATTTGTCGCCGACCTGCAACGTCTTGCTGAGCCGTGTAAGTTCGGGAACATGCTGAAAGACATGCTGCGTGATGTCTTCATGATAGGCATCAGCCATGATGCGATCCTCAGGAAGCTGTTGGCTGGATTTGAAAAAGGCCATCACAACTGCCCAGGCATGCATGACGACGGGTGATAATTTGAGGCAGATATCATCGATGAGTCGGAGTTCCACGGCAAGTACTGTCTTCAGCTAGAGCTGCTTACGCGAAACCTGGTTCGATCCAGATTTCACCCTGTTGACATTGTGGGGGCAATTACCAACCTCATCAGTGTCGGTTTAGACAATACTCATGCAATGGATGTTCGAAAGTGGGGCATCTTCACAGGATGTGTCCACAACGGAGCAAGCGTGGTGCGGCTCACCACGTGGTTGATGAGGACCAGTTCAGTGATGGCCCGGATACGCAACCCGAGAATGGACTGTATTCGTTCCTGAGCAAGAGCCAGCTGATAGCCATTAATATGAAGCTGAATGGCCTGCCTGTATCAATGGAGCTGGACACGGGTGCGAGCCAGTCGATAATAAGCCAAAGGACATTTGACAAGCGGTAGGACACTAAGGCTGTGAAACCGAAGCTGAGTCCAGTCAATGCCAGGTTGTGTACTTACACTAAGGAACAAATATCGCTGCTCGGCAGTGCAGCAATCGAGGTGTCATATGACGGTTTGGTTCACGAGCTACCATTATGGATCATCCCAGGTAATGGTCCAACGCTGTTCGGCAAGAATTGGCTCGAGAAAATCAAGCTGAACTGGAATGATGCCAAGATGTTGTCCTCCGTGGATGATGCTGCGTGTGCTCAAGTATTGAAAAAGTTTTCTTCTTTGTTTGAACCGGGCATTGGTAATTTTATGGGAGCCAAGGTAAAGATTCTCCTGGACTCCAATGCAAGGCCTGTCTATCACAAAGCTCGGCCTGTTCCATACATGATGAGGGAGAAGTTTGAAATTGAGCTTGACAGACTCCAGTGTGAAGGGATCATGTCACCTATCGAGTTTAACAAGTGGGCTAGTCCCATTGTTCCTGTGTTGAAAAGTGATGGCACTGTCAGGATTTGTGGAGACTACAAGGTTACGATTAACCGATTTTTGAAACAGGATCAGTATCCATTACCGAGGACTGATGACCTGTTCGCCATGCTAGCTGGTGGAAAGTCATTCACGAAATTGGATCTGACGTCGGCCTATATGATCCATGAGCTTGTCGACACTTTGAAGAAACTCACCTGCATCAACACCCATAAAGGACTGTTCGTCTACAACAGGTGTCCTTATGGGATTATTTCAGAGGAATATGGAGAGCTTACAGAACTGTCGTGTTTCAAGATGACATTCTAGCACAGGTCACGACACTGCTTAACATCTGAACAATCTTGAAGAAGTCCTACAGACTCTGGACAAAGTGGGACTCAGGCTGAAATGCTCGAAGTGTCACCTGAATGGCACCTGAACCCACTGATTCAAAAACCGAGGCCGTCAAAAATGCACCCATGCCTCAGAATGTAACAGAGCTACATTCGTTCCTTGTGCTACTCAACTACTTTGGTAATTTCTTACCCAGATTGAGTACTTTACTAGAGCCACTGCACGTGTTACTAAGAAAAGGCGACAACTGGGTCTGGGGTGCATCTCAAGATAGAACCTTTGAGAAAACCAAGAATCTGCTATGTTCAAACAAGTTGCTTGTTCATTATGATCCGTGTAAGTGTCTTGTATTGGCCTGTGATGCTTCATCATATGGGGTTGGCTGCATACTCTAACAAGCAAATGAATCGGGCAAGCTACAACCTGTTGCGTATGCTTCAAGAAGTCTGTCTAAGTCGGAAAGAGCTTACAGTATGGTAGAGAAAGAAGCTTTGGCTTGTGTGTATGGGGTAAAAGAAATGCACCTGTACCTGTTCGGTCTTTGTTTTGAACTAGAAACGGGTCACAAGCCACTCATTTCATTGTTTGCGGAAAACAAAGGTATTAATACCAATGCATCATCCCGCATTCAAAGGTGGGCGCTGACATTGTCTGCCTATGATTATGTCATCCGCTATAGACCTGGTATTGAGAATTGTGCCGATGCACTGAGTCGTCTGCCCTTAGCCACAACTGAGATGGAGACACCTCAACCTGCAGATCTACTGTTGGTAATGGATGCTTTTGAGGGTGAAGGAACCCCTGTCACTGCTCAACAAGTTAGGGTCTGGACCAGAAGTGACCCTATTTTATCGGTTGTGAAACGGTGTGTACTCAGTGGTGATTGGTCTGCCATACCTATAGAGATGCGTGAGGAGACCAAACCTTACAACTGTCGCAAGGATGAGCTGTCTATTCAGTCAGACTCTTTACTGTGGGGTAATCGTGTGATCATGCCTATGAAAGCTAGAGAAAAATTTGTACGTGAACTTCATAACACTACCCTGGTATTGTCATGATGAAGTCCATTGCTAGGTCTCATGTATAGTGGCCTGGAATTGACTCTGATGTGGAATCATGCGTGCATCAGTGCAATACTTGCATGCAGCTAAGTAAAGTACCAGCGGAATCTCCGCTGAGTCTTTGGTCGTGGCCATCCAAACCATGGTCGAGGATCCACATTGATTTTGTGGGCCCATTCGTAGGAAAGATGTTTTTTGTCATAGTAGATGCACTTTCTAAGTGGATAGAATGTGTTAATATGTCATCCAGCACGTCTACAGCTACCATTGAGAGCCTTTGTATCATGTTTGCTACTCGTGGTTTGCCTGACATTGTTGTGAGCGACAACGGATCTTGCTCCACAAGTCTTGAGTTCCAGGAGTTCATGAAACTCAAGACATGTGAGATCAGCTCCATTCAAGCTTGCTTCTAATGGTCAAGTAGTGCGTGCCGTTCAAACGATCAAGCAAAGTATGAAACATATAACTCAGGGCTCACTGCAGAGACGGTTGTCATGTATATTGCTCAGTTACAGGTCAAGACCTCATACACTTACTGGGGTTCCTCCTGCTGAACTACTGATGAAGAGAAATCTCAAGACCAGGCTTTCTCTTAGTCTTCCTGATTTGAATGATCGTGTTGAAAACAGATGTCAAAGTCAACAATGGTGTCATGATCATATTCAGTACATAAACCAGATCGTTGACCGAGATGTCACATGACATCTCGGTCAATGATCTGGTTTATGTACTGAACTATGGTCAAGGTCCAAAGTGGATTGCTGGCACTGTTACAGCCAAGGAGGGTAACAGAGTGTTTATTGTTGTGCTCAAGAATGGGCAAACATGCAGGAAACTCCGTGACCAGGTTAAACTGCGACACACGGATGAACTGGAACCAAGTGATGAAGACGCAGTCAGTGACAAACCAACCATTGTTCACTCACCTTAGGACTCTGCTGACATTACTAATTCTGAACCTTCAGTCTCTGATGTGGTCATGACCACTCCCATCAGATCGGCTACTCAGCCCTCAGTCTCAGAATGCTCGCCCAGAGCCAAAGTTGAAATGAGACGATTAACTTGTGAGAGAAAAGCCCAGACCGTCTTAATTTGTAAAAAGACTGTTGTTAAGATTTTAAAAGGGGGATGTTGTTATGTATGAATGCTTGGGGGTCACTAGACACCAGAGGACGCCGAGGTCATCGGTCTGTACACATGTGGCATGTGTGCTTGGTCACCTGTATATAAGCTGGGTGTCTTTTATCATGCTGGCACTCGTGGGCAGGAATAAAGATGGATCAGGTTGCACCTGAGTGAGTTTACAGTAACCAGACTCTTGAGTCATTACACTTAATGAGCTGCAACTCTAAGCAACAAATGAAAGGGGTCATCAACTGTGAGTATGCACACATGACATATGGTTGACTCATCGGTGAAATGGTCATTTGCTGACTACAAACAGATGCGGGTAAGTAAGAGTTGGGGAAGGAGAGGCTCTGAGGCCAAAGGTCAATAGTGGGGGTGGGGGGGCATGTAGTCACTTTCACCACTCAAGTCATGTCGTTGAACCGCTTTCGGCACTAAGTCGCCGTCCGGTCCACTATTGAGGTGGCCACCACCTCTCCAGCCACCTCTGCCGAAGCATTGCGGAAGAGCTGCCCAGAGAGCCTGCTGACTCTGGACGTAGGAGGTGAACATAAGAACATAAGAACATAAGAATTAGGAACAGGAGTAGGCCATCTAGCCCCTCGAACCTGCTCCGCCATTCAACAAGATCATGGCTGATCTGGCCGTGGACTCAGCTCCACTTACCCGCCCACTCCCCATAACCCTTAATTCCTTTATTGGTTAAAAATCTATCTATCTGTGATTTGAATACATTCAATGAGTTAGCCTCAACTGCTTCCTTGGGCAGAGAATTCCACAGATTCACAACCCTCTGGGAGAAGAAATTCCTTCTCAACTCAGTTTTAAATTGGCTACCCCGTATTTTGAGGCTGTGCCCCCTAGTTCTAATCTCCCCGACCAGTGGAAACAACCTCTCTGCCTCTATCTTGTCTATTCCTTTCATTATTTTAAATGTTTCTATAAGATCACCCCTCATCCTTCTGAACTCCAACAAGTAAAGACCCAGTCTACTCAATTTATCATCATAAGGTGATCTCCGGAATCAGCCTAGTGAATCGTCTCTGTACCCCCTCCAAAGCTAGTATATCCTTCCTTAAGTAAGGTGACCAAAACTGCACGCAGTACTCCAGGTGCGGCCTCACCAATACCCTGTACAGTTGCAGCAGGACCTCCCTGCTTTTGTACTCCATCCCTCTCGCAATGAAGGCCAACATTCCATTCGCCTTCCTGATTACCTGCTGCACCTGCAAACTAACTTATTGGGATTCATGCACAAGGACCCCCAGGTCCCTCTGCACCGCAGCATGTTGTAATTTCTCCCCATTCAAATAATATTCCCTTTTACTGTTTTTTTTTCCAAGGTGGATGACCTCACATTTTCCAACCTTATATTCCATCTGCCAAACCTTAGCCCATTTGCTTAACCTATATAAATCACTTTGCAGCCTCTCTGTGTCCTCTACAGAACCCGCTTTCCCACTAATCTTTGTGTCATCTGCAAATTTTATTACACTACACTCTGTCCCCTCTTCCAGGTCATCTATGTATATTGTAAACAGTTGTGGTCCCAGCACCGATCCCAGTGGCACACCACTAACCACCGATTTCCAACCCAAAAAGGACCCATTTATCCCGACTCTCTGCTTTCTGTTAGCCAGCCAATTCTCGATCCATGCTAATACATTTCCTCTGACTCCGCGTACCTTTATCTTTTGCAGTGACCTTTTGTGTGGCACCTTATCGAATGCCTTTTGGAAATCTAAATACACCACATCCATCGATACACCTCTATCAACCATGCTCGTTATATCCTCAAAGAATTCCAGTAAATTAGTTAAATATAATTTCCCCTTCATGAATCCATGTTGCGTCTGCTTGATTGCTTGCACTATTCCTATCTAGATGTCCCGCTATTTCTTCCTTAATGATAGCTTCAAGCATTTTCCCCACTACAGATGTTAAACTAACCGGCCTATAGTTACCTGCCTTTTGTCTGCCCCCTTTTTTAAACAGAGGCGTTACATTAGCTGCTTTCCAATCCGATGGTACCTCCCCAGAGTCCAGAGAATTTTGGTAGATTATAATGAATGCATCTGCTTTAACTTCCGCCATCTCTTTTAATACCCTGGGATGCATTTCATCAGGACCAGGGGACTTGTCTACCTTGAGCCCCATTAGCCTGTCCAACACTATCCCCTAGTGATAGTGATTGTCTCAAGGTCCTCCCTTCCCACATTCCCGTGACCAGCAATTTTTGGCATGGTTTTTGTGTCTTCCACTGTGAAGACCGAAGCAAAATAATTGTTTAAGGTCTCAGCCATTTCCACATTTCCCATTATTAAATCCCCCTTCTCATCTTCTAAGGGACCAACATTTACTTTAGTCACTCTTTTCCATTTTATATATCGGTAAAAGCTTTTACTATCTGTTTTTATGTTTTGCGCAAGTTTACTTTCATCATCTATCTTTCCTTTCTTTATTGCTTTCTTAGTCATTCTTTGCTGTCATTTAAAATTTTCCCAATATTCTCGTTTCCCACTAACCCTGGCCACCTTATACGCATTGGTTTTTAATTTGATACTCTCCTTTATTTCCTTGGTTATCCACGGCTGGTTATCCCTTCTCTTACCACGCTTCTTTTTTACTGGAATATATTTTTGTTGAGCACTATGAAAGAGCTCCTTAAAAGTCCTCCACTGTTCCTCAATTGTGCCACCGTTTAGTCTGTGTTCCCAGTCAACTTTAGCCAACTCTGTCCTCATCCCACTGTAGTCCCCTTTGTTTAAGCATAGTATGCTTGTTTGAGACACTACTTCCTCACCCTCAATCTGTATTACAAATTCAACCATACTGTGATCACTCATTCCGAGAGGATCTTTTACTAGGAGATCGTTTATTATTCCTTCTCATTACACAGGACCAGATCTAAGATAGCTTGCTCCCTTGTAGGTTCTGTAACATACTGTTCTAAGAAACAATCCCGTATGCATTCTATGAATTCCTCCTCAAGGCTACCCCGTGCGATTTGATTTGACAAATCGATATGTAGGTTAAAATCCCCCATGATTACTGCTGTTCCTTTTTCACATGCCTCCATTATTCCCTTGATTATTGTCCGCCCCACCGTGAAGTTATTATTTGGGGGCCTATAAACTATGCCCACCAGTGACTTTTTCCCCTTACTGTCTCTAATCTCCACCCACAATGATTCAACATTTTGTTCATTAGAGCCAATATCGTCTCTCACAACTGCCCTGATATCATCCTTTATTAACAGAGCTACCCCACCTCCTTTCCCTTCTTGTCTATCTTTCCGAATTGTCAGATACCCCTGTATGTTTAATTCCCAGTCTTGGCCACCCTGCAACCACATTTCTGTAATGACCACCAAATTATACCCATTTGTAATGATTTGTGCCGTCAACTCATTTACTTTGTTTCGAATGCTGCGTGCGTTCAGGTAAAGTGTTTTAATACTAGTTTTTAAACCATGATTTTTAGTTTTGACCCCTCCTGCAGCCCCTTTATATTCAAACATATTGTCCCTTCCTATCACCTTGTGGTTTACACTTACCCCAGTGCTACTCTGCTCTGTTGCCTCCTGCCTTTTGCATCCTCTCTTGGGGTTCTATTCATCTGAGCTCTCACCCACTCTAACTAGCTCAGAGCCCTCTCCTGGGTTCCCATCCCCCTGCCAAGCTAGTTTAAAGCCTCCCAACCGCACTATCAAAACCACCCGCGAGAACATTGGTCCCGTCTCTGTTGAGGTGTAACCTGTCCGACTTGTACAGGTCCCACCTACCCCAGAAGCAGTCCCAATTTTTCAGGAAACTAAAGCCCTCCCTCCTACACCAATGCCCCAGCCACAGCTTGCGCCACGTCTCAATTTGGGCATCGCTGAATCTGGTTGCCCTCGTGCTGCCTCTAGGACTTGCCATTTATGCACAGAACGCACAACAAAAGCAACAATGCAACTGATGAGAATGAGCAGTACTTGCCTGAAAGACCCGCCCTTTAAGAAGGCCAGGTGCATCGTTCTGACTGATTGAGAGTCAGGTGAAATCGAGTCCTCAGTCATTGGTCCCGCCCCTCCAGTACTCCGCGGAGGCCATTTCCACCCCCAACACCGCCCTGTTCATTTTTTTCCACAAAAGTGCCAAATTTCGCTCCATTCTCCGCTCCATCTATCCTGGCAGTACTTCTCCATTTAATTCAAATGATCTGCCGCAAATGGGGCGGAGGGCAATTTCCCCCCCCACCCCCCACACTCTTTCCCTATTCACTCTTTCAAAACTCATCTTAATTTAAACACTTCTATTAAATCTCCTATTGGCCATCTCTCATTCAGTGAAAATAGTCCCACTATCTCAAGTCTATCATCATAACCAAGATAATGTCAGAGATAGTGTCCTAGCCCTGATATTATCCTGGTAAAACTATGCTGAATGTGGCTTTCATGTTCTCTCGATAATAAGGTGCCCAAAACTGCACATATTACTCTAACTGGGACATAACCAATGTTTTCTATAAATGCATCATTACTTCTTTACTCTTATACTTTATGCCCTTATTTATAAAAGTTGAAATTCTATTCGCCTTTTTTTTAATGGGTTTTCCTGTGAGGTTATATGATTTGCCAGGAGTGTAATAACGTATAAATAGCACCATGGAGGAAGGGAACCAGTACTGGGCAAACTGCACAGCTACTAAAAATGTTTAGTGATTCCAGTAAAACTGGGAAGTCCTGCATACTAATTAAAAGTACATTTATGGAGGGAGGGGACACAATATATACTTAATCACAAGGTTTCTTATAAATAAACAAACCTAGTAAACTTACCTCAAGCAGAAAATAAAACATAAACAGTACTTTCCACTGCAGAATTGTTCCAAATAGATTAATCCCTTCTCTTTCTAAAATATGTGTCTTCTGGTTTTACAGGGTTCTGCACAGTTAGAATCTCATGTCTAATTTTCTAAGAATCTATTATTTGATTCTGAGTTAAAGAGTGAAACAATGACTTCTATTCCTAGTTTGCAGTTAAGTCAACCCTCAGTATCTGAACAGGCTGTTCCACAGTAAACCAGGGTACTGTTAATGATTGACCAGCCAGCAATATTCACTAGCAGAATATGAAATAGTAGACCTGTCACTGGAGAGCTCAGATTCCTGCCATGACTCCAAGTAGCCATGCAAGCCAATGCCCTGATGGGTAGTGTAATCCTGACTGGACAAGCAGCAGGAAGCTTACTAATGCCCCATATTGGTAAGCTGTGCAGTGTTAGCTGGTTAAACTCCAGCAGTACTCCCGCTCACACTTGGGGTCCCTTAGTTTAGACTCTACCAACTTGCACGTAACTCTCTGGACAATGTAGGCTACGTTTCTATAGGCAGAAAGTGTGCACTCCATATTTGGTCTCCTAATCTGACGTTCTTGCTATTGAGGGAGTACAGCGAAGGTTCACCAGATTGATTCCTGGGATGGCAGGACTGACATATGAGGAGAGATGGGATCAACTGGGCTTGTATCCACTGCAGTTTAGAAGAATGAGAGGGGATCTCATAGAAACATATAAAATTCTGACGGGATTGGACAGGTTAGAGGCAGGAAGAATGTTCCCGTTGCTGGGGAGTTCCAGAACCAGGGGTCACAGTCTAAGAATAAGGGGTAAGCCATTTAGGACCAAGATGAGGAGAAACTTCTTCACTCAGAGAATGGTTAACCTGTGGAATTCTACCGCAGAAAGTTGTTGAGGCCAGTTCGTTAGATATATTCAAAAGGGAGTTAGATATGGCCCTTACGGCCCTTAGGGATCAAGGGGTATGGAGAGAAAGCAGGAAAGGGGTACTGAGGTTGAATGATCAGCCATGATCTTATTGAATGGCGGTACAGGTTCGAAGGGCCAAATGGACTACTGCTGCACCTAATTTCTACGTTTCTATGTTTCTATATGAGGCAATAATCCCTAACTGTACCTAGATTTCTCGGTGGCTATGTTTGGAGAACCCTCAAAAAAATCTTCTGCAGACTGTATAAAGAGAAATGACCTAGATTGTGATTCAAGGGAGCAATCAAGTTCTGCTAGGTATACACAATCTCTCATTCACTCTCTTTCTCCTTCCCCTCTCACACATTTACACACAATGAACTAAGTGTGGTATCTGGGGATTTAACTGAGAGTTAATGACACTCGGCCAAATGATATATGAATATAAATGTGTTGGAAGATATATGTCCTTTCCCTTGAATTACTGTATTGCCTAGTTACATAGTATTTACAGCACAGAAACAGGCCATTTGGCCCAACTGGTCTATGCCAGTGTTTATGCTCCAGATGTACCTCCCCCCTGCATCTAGCCCGTATCAGCATATCCTTCTATTCTTTCCTCCCTCATGTGCATATCTAGCTTCCCCTTAAATGCATCTATGCTATTCGCCTCAACTACTTCTTGTGGTAGTGAGTTCCACATTCTAACCACTCTTTGGATAAAGGAGTTTCTCCTGAATTCCCTACTGAATTTATTTGAAACTATCTTATATTTATGAGCACTAGTTTTGGTCTCCCTCACAAGTGGAAACATCTTCTCTACATCGACCCTGCCAAACCCTTTCATCATTTTAAAGACCTCTATTAGGTCACCCCTCAACTTTCTCTTTTCTGGAGGAAAGAGTCCCAGCCTGTTCA
Source organism: Pristiophorus japonicus (assembly GCF_044704955.1). Taxonomy (NCBI): domain Eukaryota; kingdom Metazoa; phylum Chordata; class Chondrichthyes; family Pristiophoridae; genus Pristiophorus; species Pristiophorus japonicus. Next base: position 254,112,455 of record NC_091979.1, on the reverse strand, counting down.
GCCTATTCTGATATGTATAAGCTTATTTTTAAATATAAATAAATACCTTTATTTTCCTAACTAATAGTACAAAGACAATCTATGGTTAATACTGGAATTTACACGTATGGCTGGAATGGCAATAGTAGCACACTAAAATAATCGGGACTTTTCTGTCTCTTTGGCCTGCAGACACATGCTAAAATGCATCCACAAGCCGACTTACATATACAACAACAACATCGTGTATTTATATAGAGCCTTTAAAGTAGTGAAACGTCCCAAGGCACTTCACATGAATATTATGAGATAAAGAATTTGACACCGAGCCACATAAAGAGAAATCAGGGCAGGTGACCAAAAGCTTGGTCAAAGAGGTAGGTTTTAAGGAGCATCTTGAAGGAGGAAAGAGAGGTAGAGAGGCGGAGAGGTTTCGCCAAGATGATATAAGCCCTCATTTTAATTAGGGGACTGAGTGCAGAATGAGGGGGTCGGGGAGGGTGGGAAATATCCATGGCGGCACCAGTGTGATCATATGTACCTTGACTTAATCAGTATATAAACTTCATAAATGACAATAAAGCCCTTTTTTTTTAATGCTATTGATGGTAACAGCATAATAAATGAAACAAATGAAAATCTTTATTATGAGTGTTTACAGTGAGGGGTCAAATTCTATATTACAAATTTAAAAATAGATTTAGGGAGCTGCATAGCACTCCTTTTACATACTTAAGTTTTACTAGCAGTAAAATGCAAAAATGCGCATTAGAATTGTTTGTAAGTGACTGATTCTAAAAGGCTTGCTACATTTACCAAACAAACTCCACCATATTTACTGACAATTTCCAAAATATATTCAGAACGTCTGGGCAAAATAAGTGTTTCTGCCTGTTCAAAGGATGAAATACATTCAAACTGAATAGAACTTTTCATCATGCATGCTGACTGCATAATGTCGTGCAGAATCATTGCCTTACTCAATGCTGAATTCGCTTTTCCTGTATTCACGTTACAGATTTTTTTCCTATCAAATAATAACTGAAAATATGAATTTCTACAAATGTTTCAGCATAAAATAAAATTTTAAAATATGAGAATTCAGAAGTAGCTCCAGCTTTCCTAGCTGGGTATTGTCTAAAACATGCAGTGAAAATGTAACTCTATAAATGATTTTATTTTACAACAAAATGCTGGATCAGATCCAAGAGAGTGACAGGTTTAAAGCTTTCCATTCCTTTTGCAACTTATAGCTTCTAACGATTGTACGAGAAGGGTGGTTCTGGGTTATGTGTGATAATCAAGAAAGGTGACAGTGTTGGCAACTGAATAATTTTCCCCTTTGCACACAGTGACAGCATCAAGCATTCTCACGTCAGGTACAGCATGTGCCATAAACAGTGTAGAACGTCCCTACATTAACCTGACAGTCTGCCCACATGCAAACATCACCAAAAGAGAGATACCTATGTCAATGTGGCTTTTTCTGTTTCCTAATCTACCCTGCTGAACAAAACTACCAAATTAAGACGAGCATCAAATTGATTTTCTACTGCTAATCGACCAATTTTGAATGATTAGGATTTAAACATTCTTTCTTTAAGACTGATATTTTGCTTTCTATTTGTCCATTCTGGGCAAGCGCAACACCATATTGGATGCTGCGGTTTGAATGTTTTCTAACTCTGCAGGCTTCTGAAGTAGGTGCTGAAAGAGAGACAGACAGGTCTCTCCTGTCTGATTGGTTCTGATAAAGTGGGATGCTTTGATATTGTTGGATGCTAGGCTGAAATACTAGAGATATATGTTTGATGGGGTGAAGGGCCTTTTCTCGTCCTTGACGTTTTCTGATGTTCCTTGTTTCCTTTCATTTCTTCGATCCATTCAGTCTCAGACTGATCTAGTAACTGTGCATCACAAGCAACATTTCCAAGGCATTTTATCATCTATCCATTCCTGACATCTCTTTCTCCTCACAGCCCAGGATTTCCACACCTGAAACATTAGCCTATCCTTTCTCTTTTCAGGCTTTTAAAAAATTTGTTTACAGGATGTGGGCATCGCGAGCAAGGCCAGCATTTATTGCCCATCCCTAATTGCCCTTGATGAAGGTGTTGGTGAAATGCCTTCTTGAACTGCTGCAGTCCATGTGATGAAGGTACTCCCTCAGTAGTGGTTTGGTACAACAGAGTTTTTCAGATTTCAGAAGTTAAGAGACTACCATATTGCAGTGGGTCTGGAGTCATATATGGGCCTTATAAGGTAGGATGGCAAATAAAGTGGACCAGCTGGTTTTTACAACAAAACATTAGTTTCACAGTCACCATTACTGGTACTAGCTTTTTATTCCAGATTTTTATTTAATTAACTGACTTTAAATTCCCCAGCTGCCATGGTGGGATTTGAACTCATGTCTCAGGGATAATTAGTTCAGGCCTCTGAATTACTAGTCCAGTTACATAATCATTACCCTGTACCATACCCGGAACAGTATTGGTGGAAACCCTGAATAAACAGCATAAACAGGGTTTTCAGCAAAGTTATGGCAAGAGATCAGGAAAACGCCCATATAACTTCCACCCCACTATATGTTAAAACACTATTATCCTCAGATACTCCCACAACAGGTTCATTAGTTGCATATAGAAGTCTTACATGCAACAGACATCATACGTAACTCAGATGTCACACTTCAAAGTAACAAAAGTATTTTAAAAAGAGAAAGAAAGACGGTAATTTCTTGCTGGTTTTGATTACTTTGATAACCTGGCCTCATCAAATGTAAGAGCCAGGAATGTATGTGGAACTGACAACCTACAGTACTCTCCCTTGACAAATAAGCCAGGATTTTCTGCTTCAGTGGAAACCAGCTGTAAAGTCTGCACATGCCCATTTGTCCCAGAGCTGACTCAGCCTCATCAGAATCATATTGGCAGGCTCCTAACGGGATTCCCACCCACACTATGGGGACGGGAGGTGGGGGTGGAGGGAGGATAATTATTGGCTCAGGCAGCAGGGGAGTGTGGCCAGCTTAATCCCAGAAACGGCAACAACTGACAGGGAGCCAGCGGCATAGCTACCAGGCAGATTTTCTGCTCTTGCACACACCAACAATGGGAGGATTTGAGTGGATGACAGGGGAGAATGTAATGTATCACCTGTGAGCATGCTCACAGGTTTGTAGCGCTGTTGCATTGTGATGTTCACGTCACATCATGTGCCAGTCACATGATGTTTACAAGTCTCAATAATACCCTAGTCAGTTGGGTTGAGGTCATCCACAATGAGGTATGCAGTTGTGAGCCTGGTGGATGAACTGGTAATGTGTAGTGTGATTGTTAAACCTTTGTTAATAAACCAACTAGTTCTTAATAGCAATATTTTGCTCTGAATTCTTAAGCAAAGAACCCACGAAGCAAATACATTACAGAGAAAGGGGCTGAAATTTGACTTCAGCCAAAGTTGAATTTCACCCTCAAAGACTCTAATTGATTGTAGGGTGTATCTATTTAGACCATATCCACAGGGCATATTTGGGCAATAGTCCAAAAATGGCAGTCCAAGTTAAACATTGCTCCATCTTGTTATGTTCGAATAAACACTGAAATTGGTGTGGTAATAACTAGCTGCTTTTATTTCCAGAACCTCTAGAATAATCCATCAAACACAACAAATACACTATCAGAGAAAACATGGTGTGCAATTGCTACAATGTGCTTATCCCTTAAGGGGCCTTCCAGTGTTCACTTAACAATATGCAAGTATCATCCATATCAACATGGACAGATCTCCCACTGGCTCTGAAGGTGATGACAGCCATGATATTGGATCATTCAAAGTGGCCACTACTTGATATCTGCCATTCACATCAGTCCCCTGTGCATCAATGCATCAAGCAGATGACAGAAGCACGTTTGCCAGACGATCTCTTTAATCATTTTCCCATAAAAAGAAAGGGCACAGCACTTTTACCAGTGGCAAGTCTTCCTAAAGAGCAGGGAATTATAGATGATATGCAATTTCTAGGCCTCCTGTATCTCCTCCTATATTATTCCTACATTATAACAGTAACTACACTTCAAACAAAAAAGCATTTAATTGTCTGTAAAGCAGTTTGGGACCTCTGGTGATCGTGAAAGGTGCTATATAAATGCAAGTCTTTCTTTCTTTCTTTCTTTGTATCTATACAGGTACTGTGCACAGTGCTGTGTCTGATCACCACCTTTTTCCACACATGGTGCAATGTCATCTTCTGGGGAGCGTGCCTAGGAGGACTAAACAAGGCCATTCTTCTTGCACTCACCTCAAACAGTTCTGACGAAAGGACCTGAAACGTTAACTGTGTTTCTTTCTCCATAGGTGCTGCTTGACCTGTTGAGTATTGCCAGTATTTTCTGACTTCACTTCAAACAGAGCATCAGCTCCCCCCACCATTACACCACTTACCCACAGACTCCACTTTGTATCTCCGTGTTGAGTTTGTCTCTCTTGGTTTTTGCCTGTCTGATTCTCCGTGGCCCTCATACAGCTTTAGTAAACTGCTAACCATGCATTTTGGGCTTTTATAAAAGTGCATAGAATTTGTGCCCCCATATGCAGCTACTTACTTTTGAATGGCCGCACACCCTGAAATGTCAGCAGCGGCCCTTTAAAGAGGAATCCTGTCTCCTTGATCAGTGTGCTTGCTGTGTCCAGGCTGGGGTGTGGGGGGAGCCCGAAATATTTACTGAAATAGACTGAGCTTAGGATTTGTGGGAAGGTCAGCTCTATGTTGAATGTATGAAGAGTGAGCGTGCTCAAATCTAGTCCCACCGGCATTGCACCAGGACCAGAACTTGTACCCTGATTTCTTAAATGTATACAATGAATAATCTCAGAGACTGTGTATGAAAATATATTTACCTCAGAAGAAATCTCCTCAGCACATTATTTATTTTTCACTTTGATGCATTGACTTAATTATTGACAATTTGTACCAATAAGCTTCTCTTCCCAGTTTGTCTCTTCCTCTCTTGAAGGCCCCTGATTCTTCCACAATTGCACAGGTATTGCCACTCCCCTCATGCCTCATTACACCATATCCACTCGATATGTGTGAGCGTAGATGATGAATGACATCAGTCTAAGGGATTACCCAGCCTCTATGCATTTTCCAGTGTGGTCACTGATAAATGATCAGGAGACGAAAAAGGGGAACAGATAGGGTAGTTAGAGAGAAACTATTTCCGCTGGTTGGGAATTCTAGGATTACGGGTCGTAGTCTAAAAATTAGAGCCAGACCTTTCAGAGTGAAATTAGAAAACACTTCTACACACAAAGGGTGGTAGAAGTTTGGACCTCTCCTCCACAAACGGCAATTGATGCTAGATCAATTGTTAATTTTAAGTTTGAAATTGATAGCTTACTGTTAACCAAAGGTATTAAGGGATATGGTCCATAGGCGGATATATGGAGTTAGGTCGCAGATCAGCCATGAGCTCATTGAATGGCAGAACAGATTTGAGAGGCTGAATGGCCTACTCCTGTTCCTATGAAACCCTAGCTTATTTTTATTCCTTCCTAACCCAGGGACACTGAGGCAAGTTGTAACAATCTTACCACCACCTCAGATGATATCTGCTGATGAAACACAACCAGGGATTGACCTTGGGACCTTCCTGGTGTGCAGCACTCAGTGCCACAACAGCTGGAGCATTTACACTGGTATAGTAGAAGGTGCTCTTTCAAGGCTGAAATTAATATTGCTGGGGCAGATCTACATCTAGACCAGGGTGTCAAATTTGGTTCCATTCCCCAGAATAACCATCTTTCACAGGCTGATAAAACTTAGACAGAAATAAGAAATGAAATAATAAGAGGGTTCACTGTGATGGCTCTGCTGTGGAATGGACAGATTGTTTTTTTAAGATTTTAGACATTCAAGAACTACTTACCACGTGCAACTCATTAGGCAAAAAAAATAATCCTGGCCTTAAATCACCTCAATAAAGTAAGGGTGGTTCTTATCAAAGCCTGGGCTCTGGACGAGCGCTACATCTTGAACACATTTACGACGTTAGTTTGAACTGCAGACCAAGGTCAGACACAGCTGAAACCAGTCCTTGTTCATTAGATTTGAGATTGTTATTGGCCACTAGGCAGAAAGGAAGTAGATTACTTCCTCTCTACTTGCAATAAATACTTAAAAGGCATCCTGCAATAAACAAAAATATAGTCATGCATATAGATAGGCTATTCTGGAGTAGAATCAATGAACACTTACTGCAAATCATTGTGAATATCAGCACATGAAAACCATGACATGGCGTATCTTATAAAATGTTACAATATTTTTCCAGTATTATTACTGTTCTCATTTATTACATTGCCCTAACTAATTTTGGAATACCATGGGATTCCTAGCTAGTTTTAATAGCACAATAAAAGAAAGACTTGCATTTATATAGCGCCTTTCGCGACCACCAGACGTCTCAAAGTACTTTACAGCCACTGAAGTACTTTTGGAGTGTAGTCACTGTTGTAATGTAGGCAGCCAATCTGTGCACAGCAAGCTCCCACAAGCAGCAATGTGATAATTGTTATGTCTTTAATATTCTTATGAATGACTCCATGAGGTCTAGTATTGCACTTGAGCTGTTGTGACCTGAGTCCCATTATTGTAACTCCAGAGTGAGGCACAAGCATGGTGGGCAGCCTTTTATACTGGGTCCCGCACATTCCTTGGCATAAGTGCACAGCTTTGCCTGAACCGGGACCAGCTTGGGTCATTCAGCTTGATCGTTCCATAGCCTCTCAAAGGCTTGCTGGCTCATTACTGACTGACTCAGAGGGTCAGAGGGTCTAGTAAGGAGGAGGAACTGAGGGAAATCTTTATTAGTCGGGAAATTGTGTTGGGGAAATTGATGGGATTGAAGGCCGATAAATCTCCAGGGCCTGATGGACTGCATCCCAGAGTACTTAAGGAGGTGGCCTTGGAAATAGCGGATGCATTGACAGTCATTTTCCAACATTCCATTGACTGTGGATCAGTTCCTATCGAGTGGAGGGTAGCCAATGTAACCCCACTTTTTAAAAAAGGAGGGAGAGAGAAAACAGGGAATTATAGACCGGTCAGCCTGACCTCAGTAGTGGGTAAAATGATGGAATCAATGATTAAGGATGTCATAGCAGTGCATTTGGAAAATGGTGACATAATAGGTCCAAGTCAGCATGGATTTGTGAAAGGGAAATCATGCTTGGCAAACCTTCTGGAATTTTTTGAGGATGTTTCCAGTAAAGTGGACAAGGGAGAACCAGTTGATGTGGTGTATTTGGACTTTCAGAAGGCTTTCGACAAGGTTCCACACAAGAGATTAATGTGCAAAGTTAAAGCACATGGGATTGGGGGTAGTGTGCTGACGTGGATTGAGAACTGGTTGTCAGACAGGAAGCAAAGAGTAGGAGTAAATGGGGACTTTTCAGAATGGCAGGCAGTGACTAGTGGGGTACCGCAAGGTTCTGTGCTGGGGCCCCAGCTGTTTACATTGTACATTAATGATTTAGACGAGGGGATTAAATGTAGTATCTCCAAATTTGCGGATGACACTAAGTTGAGTGGCAGTGTGAGCTGCGAGGAGGATGCTATGAGGCTGCAGAGTGACTTGGATAGGTTAGGTGAGTGGGCAAATGCATGGCAGATGAAGTATAATGTGGATAAATGTGAGGTTATCCACTTTGGTGGTAAAAACAGAGAGACAGACTATTATCTGAATGGTGACAGATTAGGAAAAGGGGAGATGCAACGAGACCTGGATGTCATGGTACATCAGTCATTGAAGGTTAGCATGCAGGTACAGCAGGCGGTTAAGAAAGCAAATGGCATGTTGGCCTTCATAGCGAGGGGATTTGAGTACAGGGGCAGGGAGGTGTTGCTACAGTTTTACAGGGCCTTGGTGAGGCCACACCTGGAGTATTGTGTACAGTTTTGGTCTCCTAACTTGAGGAAGGACATTCTTGCTATTGAGGGAGTGCAGCGAAGATTCACCAGACTGATTCCCTTGATGGTGGGACTGACCTATCAAGAAAGACTGGATCAACTGGGCTTGTATTCACTGGAGTTCAGAAGAATGAGAGGGGACCTCATAGAAACGTTTAAAATTCTGACGGGTTTAGACAGGTTAGATGCAGGAAGAAGTCCAGAACCAGGGGTCACAGTCTAAGGATAAGGGGTAAGCCATTTAGGACCGAGATGAGGAGAAACATCTTCACCCAGAGAGTGGTGAACCTGTGGAATTCTCTACCATAGAAAGTAGTTGAGGCCAATTCACTAAATATATTCAAAAGGGAGTGAGATGAAGTCCTTATTACTCGGGGGATCAAGGGGTATGGCGAGAAAGCAGGAATGGGGTACTGAAGTTGCATGTTCAGCCATGAACTCATTGAATGGCGGTGCAGGCTAGAAGGGCTGAATGGCCTACTCCTGCAGCTATTTTCTATGTTTCTATGTTTCTATGACTCGCCCCCGTGTCCACTTCCATGAGGACTGGAACACCATTTATCTCGACTTCCATTATCACTGGAGGACAATCTGTGGTGCTGGTATATACTCCAAACACTTCGTCCTGGGACTGAGCTGCCTCTCTAGCCATCTCCTCGTAATCCGCGCTGGATTCACAGCCATCTGCTGACTCCTCTTCCACCTGGTGAGTCACAGCTCTTCTGCACATTCGCTGGAGGTGGCCCCGAGTGCTGCAGCCTTTGCACACATAGTCTCTGAACCCACACTGATGAGCCCTGTGATTACCTCCGCAACGCCAGCATGGTGCTACTCGACTTACGTTTGCACACCTCAGCGGACTCTGAGTTAAAGGACTCCCGGGCCTGTACGCTCTGCCCTGCACAGATTCACGTTCAACAGTTCTGCCTCTGAAAGGTGCCATTCTATTCACAGTACTTGCCGGGTTTGAGTCCTGAGAGTGAGTCATCATCTGCTTGGAGCTGCAGCTTGAGATCATGAACGCCTGGTTGATGCTGATGGCCTTCTGCAGAGTGACGGTGGTTTCGGCAGACGGTAGCCTGTGAAGAAGGGCCTCATGACCGATGCCAATTACGAAGACGTCCCGCAACACATCGGCGAGGGATGCGCCGAATTCACACGGTCCTGCCAGCCTCCTGAGGTCGGCAGCGTACTTCGCGATTTCCTGGCCCTCGGGGTGGCAGTGTGTATAAAATCGATACCCAGCCGTGAGGATACTCTCCTTCGGTTTGAGTTGATCCCGAATTAGCACTTTCAGCTCCTCGAATGACTTGGTCATTGTTTTCTCTGGTGCAAGCAAGGCTCTGACGAGGCCGTAGACCGCGGGCCCACAACTGGTCGACAGGATAGCTCTGCGTTTATCTGCCAGCGTGGCCGGATCATCGCCTACCACGTCGTTTGCTACGAAATATTGGTCGAGCTGCTCCGTAAAGGCTTCCCAATCTTCACCCTCTGAGAACTTTTTTAATGCACCAATGTTAGTTATTTTTGCATAAAGTTCATAAACTCGTCGCCAGTTGTTATGTCTTTAATACTCTTATGAATGGCTCCACAAGGTCTAGTATTGTATTTGAGCTGTTGTGACCTTAGTCCCATTTATTGTAACTCCAGAGTGAGGCACAAGCATGATGGGCAGCCTTTTATACTCGACCCTGCACACCTATGCAGGTGACCCTCAGGTCTCCCACCGCAGTGCCCTCTGGTGGCACACCTTATGTGACTATACAGTTAGTATACATGGTCTACATACATGACAATAATGACCAGATAATCTGTTTTTGTTATGTTGATTGAGGGATAAATATTTGCCAAGACACCAAGGATAACTCTCTTGCTCTTCTTTGAAATAGTGCCATGGGATCATTTACATTCACCTGAAAGGGCAGAAGGGACCTCGGTTTAACATCTCATCCGAAGGATGGCATGTCAGACAGTGCAACACTCCCTCAGCACTGCACTGGAGTATCAGCCTAGATTTATGCACTTAGGTCCCTGGAGTGAGATTTGAACTCACAACCTTCTGACTCAGAGGCGAGAGGGCTATCCACTGAGCCACAACTGACTCCTATGTCCTACAAGATCTCACAGAAGAAACAGTAAAGAGATTCTATAATAAAATCCAACATGTTCGTAGCAAGATAGCTACAAGTCAGGTTTTCTCTTACCCTGAGTCTTTCAATTTACTTCTTTTCCACACAGATGCTTTTAGCATTGCAATGCTTGATATTGCAAAACACTGTAATTACTGAAGAAATTATTTACTTATCTCTTTTTGAAGTTTATATTGAGCTGTTGAAGATATGCATAAACAATAGTCATGTTACATTTTAACCATATAGTGCATTTTTGTAGAGATTTATTTTGAACTTAATGGGGGTGGAATTGGTCATCACCAGTAGCACAAGATGGGCTTATTGCGAATCAGTCATCGGTTTTATGCCACGTCTGATTAGCTTTTCTATTGAAGTCTGTTTGAAACTCAGGAAGCTTGCCGTCATTCTTTGGTGAATTGCACATCCATGTCATATTCATATCCTGTTACCATCCCATAGGAATTTCAAGATGTGCTTGTTAAGATTCTGCACTGTGTGCCAGGATATGAAGGGGCTACATATGGAAGTAGAAGGGGTGGGGGAGTATATGACTCTTTCTTATGTTCATTGTTCCCAGTAGTAATTATTCCACTTGTTAATATCTTTCACAAGACCAGCTAAGGAGAAAAGTTCAATTTGTTTGAGAATTTTGGGAGGTCTTACTGTTATGTATACGTGTTTGGGTCATGGCTTGGACTATGTGAATAGATTGAATTCATAAGAACATAAGAACATAAGAAATAGGAGCAGGAGTCAGCCATGTGGCCCTGAGAGCCTGCTCCGCCATTCAATAAGATCATGGCTGATCTGTGAATTCACATTGTGCTGAGATGTCCTGTGTGAAGTACCTACCCTTTGCTTTGAAGTAAGTGAATCTATCTCCTGAGATCGAGTCAAAGTGAAGTGTTGGTGTAGGCAAGCTGTGTCACTGAGCAATGTGGCTCTCCAGGTTGCTCATATGTCTATCTTCTGCAACGCTGTGGCCAAGGCAGATGAGAGGTAAGTAGGAGTAACCCTTGTCAGGCCCTCCAGTGGAAGGGTAGTTAGATAAACTACTGCCATTGATACACTGTAGATGTCAAGTCGCAGTAGAGGATTTTGATCTAGTTCCTGATCAGAGGCCATTTTGTTTAGCGGAGGATCCCATTCCACCTGGTTTAATGCTTCTTCCATACCCAGAAAATTTTCTAAAGCTACTGTTACATTGATGCACCACTTTGGATAGTTGCTTGTGTTATCCCTTGACTGGTGTCCTTGGCTTTTAACCTGCAGCCCCGGATTTTGGCCAATATGTAGTTGCTATTGGGCAAGAACATGAACCTTTAAAATGGGATCTTTCTCCTTCTTCTATATTATTGTGGCTGTAACCAATTACTTGAACTTCCAGCTCTAGAACATAACGAGAGAGTTTGAACACTGGTGAAGTTCAACAAGGTTATTTTGAGAAAGGGGGCTTTCCTGGACTGTAGTCATATTATCACCATGTGGAACATATTTACAAAGACTAGGGAGCTCAGAGTTTGTGAGTTAACATCTAAGAACTGGAAGTTAGCAAATCAGCTAGGTATTACTTTGTTGCTTGCCAAGAGGGGGAGCAGGGGCAGGATTGCAGAGATTCCAAAGTGCAGATGTTTGCAAATACTTCATTAATCTCAGCTGGGTCAGAGAATCATTTGCCATCTGCTTTCTTTAATTGCTATGATTGTTCTGCTTTGCACTCGGATGCTTAGGGTGTATCTGAGACATTTTCCCCTGTTTTCACTGTGCAGTATTTTCCCTTATTATACTCAATAGCTTTTCCACAGCTGTTGAAAGCAGATTGTTGGACTCTTCAGAGTCCTTTGGGTGCTTTCTGACGGACACCTCTTGTGCTGAGTGTCCAACTCCCTGACTCATTCTTTCCACCTCTTTGGGTTTCAGTGCCTTGCATTTCCTGACAGAATCACCAGTGCCCTCAGAGGACACACTTGGCACTGTCACATGCCAATGATGGTCTTCTAATATTTGTCACCCAGCTTTTCAATACACTTTGTAAAAAAAAAATTACAGTACTACTTCAGTATTTTTTTACAAACTAATTGCATTATTTCTATTTAAAAACAGAATGGATATGAGGAGGTAAGAGGAATTAATCTTGCCCATGTTTCGGTAATTCCCCCAACAAGAATCCTGGACATCTGATGAAGTCAGTGATCATTATGGTTTTTTAAAAATTTGTTCTTGGGACGTGACTTTAATCGTGGGTGCGTAAAATCGGACATATGACCTATATGAAACGTATAAGATTATGAGGGGGCTTGACAAGGTGGTTACAGAGAGGATGTTTCCACTGATAGGGAAGACTAGAACTAGAGGGCATGATCTTAGAATAAGGGGCCGCCCATTGAAAACTGAGATGAAGAGAAATGTCTTCTCTCAGAGGATTGTAAATCTGTGGAATTCGCTGCCTCAGAGAGCTGTGGAAGCTGGGACATTGAATACATTTAAGACCAAAATAGACAGTTTCTTAAATGATAAGGGAATAAGGGGTTATGGGGAGCAGGCAGGGAAGTGGACCTGAGTCCATGATCGGATCAGCCATGATCGTATTAAATGGCAGAGCAGGCTCTAGGGGCCGTATGGCCTACTCCTGTTCCTATTTCTTATGTTCTTATATTCTTATGTTCAAATACTAGCCAGATCAGGTTAAAATCGGGGTATATGATTTATTGCACAGCTTCACTAAGGCTGCAATTATATGACAGATACCATTCTCAGAGCAGTAGCTGCATAACATGCTGCTGGCAGACCAGAGTTGTACTGTTCCTTACACTGATCCCAAGGAAACCATGCACGTGCATGCTTGGACATATGCACAGAGTTGGGCTTCCCAGGTTGGAGTGGCACCTCTCTCATAACATTAAAGTTATAAAGATTTCAGGGGGTCCACTTCTAAAATGTGGACACTTTTGAAAGATGGCTTTGGACCAAGCTGGTGATATACTGTGCCTGATGTGAACCCTGACCATTGTGAAACTGCATGCTACACCTTCTAGTTTTATTGTACACAGGAATGAGATCGCCCAAGCTATACTGCCGTTTCTGTGTTGATGTGCACCAGAGCATGCTTGGCATCAATCGTATAAATGCTGCTTAAAGAGTTAAAAATTTTTTTCTTCTTCCCACTTACTTTGTGTTTATTTTATACCCCCGTTTGCCAACAGACATTGTGGTGAATTTTACAAACTCAAGATTAAGTCATTCTCCAAAATAAGGCTTTTCATAAACAGTCACTATCCAAGTTTACAGAATGCAAAGATACATATCTAATTAGACTTGCACATAAACAGCTGTGAAAGACACCTTAAAACTTTCCTTACAGTCCTAAACACACACAATATAAAATGACGTAAAAGTGAAGGGGTTGGATTTTCGGCTTTGCTCATTTTGGGGCAGTAATGGCAGCAGGGCGGTAAAGTTTCCGCCCGGGAACAGTTTGCGTCTCAGTCAGCAGAATTGGTCAGCTGGGCCCTGAGTGTGGGGCGGAACATTAAGGGAGGCATTGCACACCTCTCTTAGAGCGCTAGGCCAGCTGAGCAACTGAAAATCCCGAGCTAAACAGCCGACCTCGGAGCGCTCTGTGAGATGCCTGGGGAGAAAAAAACCCTGACGAAAACCCACCAAAAACATTCCCAATACATAGCCCACTCCACCACAACATAAATCGCAAAAAAAATGAAAGAATTAACAATCACACTTACCTGAGGTCGACATTACTTGCCTCACTGTGGCCGCTACAACTCAGACTGCTCGCTTTCATAGGTGGTCCCAGCAGGGAGCATTGCGGGGCATATGGATTGGGCGGGAGTCAAAAGGCGAGCCGCGTATCGCAACCAGGGGCATTGCACACCAGCTTGCCTCTTCCGGGCGGTACTGTTCCATGCCCCCACAAAACCGGCCCTGAAACCCCCCGTGGGGCGCTGGAAGCTGACTGCCCCCCCCCCCCCCCCCCACCGCCCCAGAAGAGCTCACTGCTGCCATTGCTGCCCCTCTGGGGCGAAAACAGAGGCAGACAGCAGCGTAAAATCCAGCCCATAGTGTTCTATCTAAGGGACAGGACTATAAATCTGAAACATATTCTATAGGGGATAAGTTCAACTTCCGACCAAAATGGATGCTCCGCGTGCTGGTGCATGCCGGCCTGAGGACAGATCCAAATTCGACTTTGGGCCTCATTTACTTGCCAGCAGCGAGCGCTAAATGGGTGCATTCGGTTCTGGGAATGGGGGTTATTGATAGAGGTGATCCTGAGGCAGGGCCTTGAACATACAGGCAGTGCGCCGGAGTTTTTTTGTGGGACCAGGAAGGGCACTCCTGCTGCTCCTGGGCCCACAAAAGAAAATTGGAACATTTCCTGCTTCTTTTTTTAGGTGGCCTCCAGAGGTCCCTTTAAGGACCCTTGGTTAGGCTGCTCAATGCCTGGTGAAGTGCAAATGTTGTTCATTTCTACCTAAATTCTGTAATTGGGGTTCTACATTGGCACAGGATTCAATCTGCATATCTAAGCAGCCTTATATATGTTTCAGGTGATCTGCTCACACATTTTTAGGTCCTGCTGTGCGCTCGTTTTTCAGGCACAAATTAGTGATCTATGAGTTAAATTTCTTCCTTATATGTTTGAAACCCCATGGGCTGATTCCACAATAGAGCTCTCGCAGGAACAGCTAGTTGCCTGTAGTTTTTTGACTTACTCTCATTGCCAGCGCCAGTTTTAGCTGCAAACGCCCAATCCCGGAAAGAGCCCTCCAAACTATTGTTTATTGAAAGAGGAAGGGTTCGTTCAACAGTCTCACTAGAGATCAGAGATATGGCTGCATAACTCGCTAAGGCTTCTTCAGCAACACTTCCCAAACTCGTGACCTCTACCACCTAGAAGGACAAAGGCAGCAGGCGCATGGGAACAGCATCACCTGCAAGTTTCCCTCCAGGTCACATCTTGATTTGTAAATATATTGCCGTTCCTTCATCATCGCTGGGTTAAAATCCTGGAACTCCCTCCCTAACAGCACTGTGGGAATACCTTCACCATACGGACTGCAGTGGTTCAAGGGGGCGGCTCACTACCACCTTCTCGAGGGCAATTAGAAATGGGCAATAAATGCTGGCCTTGCCAGCAATACCCAAATCCCATGAAGGAATAAAAAAAACTGTAACGAGGATCAGCCCTGGGAGCATGGGATTCCTTAACTGGCCAAATAATTGTGCTATTACGATACTTTTAAGCAATTTATATATTTTTATTCCTTCAGTTTTCTCTCTCTTCTCATCTTCTGAAGGTTTTAACTTACACTGGGGTACAATTCCAGTTCTCTGCTACTTCGTCCAAGCAGCCACCCTTCATATGGGACCAGAGTTAGTAGAGTTCGTCTCCTCCTGTGCTCATTTGATGTCTACCCACGTGCAGTTCCAGCAGAAATCAATGGGTAGTGACGAGGAATGGACCCTGGCTGTGTTTCCTTTCCTCTTCCTAGCCCAAGGGCACTAAGTAGGCTGATTGTAGCATCCTTACTGCCACCATGGCTGAGAGCAGGTAACTTAGCACAGATGAGGAATAACACCAGAACCTCCCTTGTCTATCTAGCTTAGTTTCACAACTGCATAAGCAAATTTGCCAAGTGTGTTATCTGAGGACCCCCTTGAATCACATTTTAAATATTAATTAGATTATATTTGTTTCTTTTTATATGACAGTAAAGAAAGCAGCAACTGTGGGAGGGAGCTTCGGTGATCTGGTCAATTTATGTACATATATTAATTGCACTCTATTTTACTATTGGACTTAGTCAACGTTCACTGAATAAATCAAAATATAATTGCTAAATTCAATAAAAATAAATTGAAAATCTCTAAAAAGATGTTGAAATTAATAGTACCGACCATCAAATTGGCCACAGTTATTTTTCGTACTCCAATCTTTCTTTTTTCTAAATTCGGTATTGTGGCTACTTTCATTGTCCACAAGAATTTTTCAGTCTGTTTCTGTTGATTTTTACATAGTGATTAGGGCAATTTGACTGTGTTTAGTAATCCCATTCCATTGTACTGTCAGATTTAGTCACAAATCACTGTGTAAAAATCAACAGAAACAGAGTGAAAAATCACTAAGTGGACAATGAAAGTAGCCACAATACCGAATTCAAAAAAAAAGAAAGATTGGAGTACCAAAAATAACTATAGCCAAGTTGATGGTCAGCATTATTAATTTCAACATCTTTTTAGAGATGTTCAATCTTTTTGCAAGTATATTTTGATTTATACAGTGAACGTTGACTAAATCCAATAGTATAATAGAGTGCAATTAATATATGTACATAAATTGATCAGGTTACTGAAGCTCCCTCAGTTCATGTTTCTTTACTGTCATAAAAAACAAACATAATTCATTGTAAAAGAGAAAAGAAATACTTGCATTTATATAGCGCCTTTTACGACCACCGGATGTCTCAAAGCGCTTTACAGCCAATGAAATTCTTTTGAAGTGTAGTCACTGTTGTAATGTGGGAAATGCGGCAACCAATTTTCACACAGTATCTCCCACAAACAGCAATGTGGTAATGACCAGGTAATCTGTTTTTTTTGGTTATGTTGATTGAGGGATAAATATTGGTCAGAACACCAGGGATAACTCCCCTGCTCTTCTTTGAAATAGTACCATGGGATCTTTTACGTCTGCCTGAGAGGGCTTCGGTTTAACATCTCATGTGAAAGACGACACCTCCGACAGTGCAGCACTCCCTCAGCACTGCACTGGAGTGTCAGCCTAGATTTATGTGCTCAAGTCCCTGAAGTGGGACTTGAACCCACAACCTTCTGACTCAGAGGTGAGTGTGCTACCCACTGAAGCACAGTTGACACTCGTAGTTAGAACTCTTTGCTATTCGAAAATAATTCAAGGAGTTTTGAAATTACAACAACAACTTATATTTATATAGCGCCAACTTTAACGTAATACAATGTCCCAAGGCGCTTCACAGGAGTGTTATGAGACAAAAACTTCAACTTCAAATTACTTGAACTTTAACAGTCTGCACAAATGCTGGAGAAATTAAATTAGGAATGATCTTTTCCTTTTATGCAACTATTTTTTCAGCAACCCAGATCATCCTTAAATGGTCATCCCTAAAACTGCTTTTTTTTAAAGAAGAAAAGGTCTTTGTTTTGCAACACAATCTGTGTAGTTAGTAGACACAGATACTTTCTCTAACATGGTCATGCTGAGCTATGTTAATGCTTCCCCGTTATATAAAGCACAAAATAATCTTTGATCTTTTATTCATTTGCTGACGACCCCTCATTAAAATCGACTTTTTGAAATCGTTTACCCTGTAAGTACAAGGCATTTTAAAATTCCTTGAAGCCACAAAGTGCTTTGCTCTGCTAGCAGTAATGTGAAGTGACACATTCCTATTTAAAGCTGTCTTATGAGAACAAAACTTTTGTTATTTTCCATTTTATTCACTGTCTTCAATCAGAGCATAAATCAAAAGTATCAACACAGAGGAAAGGTTTAGCATGCAAAAAGAAAACTAGGATCACAATTTGCAAAATGTGTATTAGGCCATTCTTTTGAAGGTAACAGGGCTGATTCTCTCCTGTCAGCAAGGAGCAGCAGAAAGCACTGATCAGGAAATGACAGGCCCACAGCCCCTGATGTTGCACTCACTTATTTAAATGGTTGGAAAATAAGGTGCTGCAGGCCAGTGGTTTCTCAAGCAATGCTCCCTACAAGTGCTCCTCCTCAACTCAGAATCAGCCCCGATATCGAAAAATGTACACCGTGAACGCAGCAAAATGGCCCAAGGTGCTTCACAAGAGAGAGAGAGAAAAATTAGACACCAAGCAGGAAGTAGGACAAGCATTAAGGAAGGAGACTGCAGATGAGGTAGAAGGTTTTGAGGAGGTTTTGCTGATGGGATGTAGGAAGGAGGAAAGATTTATGAGGAGAATTCCAGAAATCAGGGACACTGTTCTGATTTTAAAAAGGATTTGAAATTCTCCATTTAGAAAAAAAACTTGAAGAGGTGGAGGCGGTGATGTCCAATTTTCCAAAGCTGCGACTACCCTGAGGGCAATTCCACGTTTTGAAGCGGGACTTTGTGGAAATTTACAGAAAATGCAGAAAACATTAAAATCTTATAGATTCTTTTTTTCTTACAATTCTGGAGCTGTTTCTCCACATCACTCTTCCAGCCCCTCTCTCGTTGCTATTTTCAGACTACTTTGTTTGTTTGAAGCCGTAGTCTCATGTGACAGTGGCTTAGAAGAGCCCTGACCTCTCCTAAAGCTGCTTGAAGGATGGTCGAGATCCTAGCAATTAAAAGAAATATGAGTGACATTTAAGAATGTGAAAATTTGAAGCCTGCAGACACATGCACCACAGAACACACTCACTCCCAATGAGTTTAAATCTTCACTTGAAGAACATAAGAGCCTATGAGGAATTGCATACTTTATTTAACAAAACACATCCAAGAATCAGATTTGTATCCATTAAATATATTGAGAACAATCAGCCTAATGTTAGAGGTGGAACAGATACCCCTAGTCAGCATGGGGTCACTGCAGTTTAATTTTAGAGCTTTTTCTCATTCCAAGAACCCATGTAAAATGAATCAATGTATTCTTTAATCTGTTAATCTCAAGATATAAAGAGGTCTTCACGTGGTTGCTGTGTTTATCTGCTGGTTTGGTGGCAACCTTTGAAAAGTTACTATCTGGGTTACATTGTTACTGCCAAAAATGCTACTTATTTTTTCACAATAATACTGAATTCACAATAGTGAACGTTGCCATGGAGAGAAACGGAGCAGAAGATAAAACTGTTTTCTCACATGGGAGGGAGAGAAAAACAACAAGGCAGCCTGAGACACTTTCACACGCTTCTCGAGGGCCAGTTACTGAGAAGTCTGCGTCAAAGACCTGAAAGCAAGTCGCCATCCACCCCATATCGTGGTGAATGCTGCGCGCAGAATTGAGCCTGGTGGCCATGTTCTACTCGGCATGCTGCCTATCCCTTGGGGAGCTGCCCTGGAATTCTAGGAATATAAGAATTGCTGGTAGAAATTGTAAATCCAAATCGCCTTCCGGCATTCTGGTAGTCCCATGATACAACAATAATGGAGTGGTTGAGTAATCGCAAAAAATCAATCTCTATCAATTGGTCTACATGACACCAGGAAAACTGCAGGGCAAGCCTCCTCGCACCCACCTCTTTCAGCAAAACCTCCTCTTTCAACCATCAAACAAGAAATCCAATAAGGAATTCAGAAGGAACTTCTTTACCCAGAGAGTGGTGAGAATGTGGAACTCGCTACCACAAGGAGTGGTTGAAGCAAATAGTTTGGATGCATTTAAAGGGAGGCTAGACAAGCATCTGAGGGAGAAGGGAATAGAGGGTTATGCTGATAAAGTTAGATGAGGAAAGACGGGAGGAGGCTCGATTGGAGTATAATTGCCGGCATGGACTGGTTGGGCCGAATGGCCTGTTTCTGTGCCGTATATCCGATGTAATCATATGTAAGTGAATCAGGCGCTGCGGTCATTTCATCACTTGTCCACAGACAATGTTGCTGCCTCCACAGTGATTTGGTCAGCCAATTTTCTTTGAAAAGGCTAAAATATACATAAAACATATTTACAGCCTTTATGAAGGTTCACAGAATTGTTATCCCCATGTGCCACCTTTAAATAGCCATATGCCTTTCAATTTTAGCAGCAGCCCTTTCAGAGCTTTCTGATATATGACAATTTCTGCCGCCTTTGGGCAAGTTCCCCATGGTAAACTCAGTATGAGCCTGGCACACCACGAATGAGTAATTAGAGCTAACTGGAAAATTCTGTGAGGTCAGCCAGACAGGATTACAGCAAGCATTGCCTTTCCTTTGTGTCAACAATGGTGCAATAGGTAACACCCCTGCCTCTTTATCAGAAGTTTGTGGGTTCAAGTCCTACTCAGGAGCACATAACCTAGGCTGACACTCCAGTGCATTACTGAGGGATTGCTGCATTGCCAGAGGTGTCGTCTTTTGGATGAGATGTTAAATCCTGTCTGCCCTCTTGGGTGGATGTAAAAGATCCCAAGGTGATATTTTGAAAAAGAGCAGGGGAGTTACTCCCGGTGCCCTGATTAATATTTATCCCTCAACCAACATCACTAAAACAGATTATCTGGGCATTATCACATTGCTCTTTGTTGGAGCTTGCTGTGCGCAAACTGGCTGCCGCATTTTCTACATTACATTTACAGCACAGAAACAGGCCGTTCAGCCCAACAGGTCCATGCTGGTGTTTATGCGCCATAGGAGCCTCCTCCCACTCTCCTTCATCTTACCCATCATCATGTCCTTCTATTCCTTTCTCCCTCATGTGTTTATCTAGCTTCCTCTTAAATGCATCTATGCTATTCACCTCAACAACTCCTTGTAGTAGTGAGTTCCACATTCTAACCCCTCTCTGGGTAAAGAGGTGTTGCCTGAATTCTCTATTGGATTTATTAGTGACTATCTTATATTTATGACCCCTTGTTCTGGTCTCACCGCAAGTGGAAACATCTTCTCTATGTTTACCCTATAATACCCTTCTATAATCTTAAAGACCTCAATCAGATTGCCCATCATCTTCTCTTTTCTAGAGAAAAGAGCCCCATTCTGTTCAATCTTTCCTGATCGGTATAACCTCTCAGTTCTGGTATCATTCCAGTAAATCTTTTTTGAACCTTCTCCAGAGCCTCTATATCTTTTTTATAATACGGAGACCAGAACTGTTCATAATACTCCAAGTGTGGTCTAACCAAGGTTCTATACAAATTTAACAACGCTGCTTTTCAATCTAACCATCTAGAAATGAACCCTAGTGCTTTGTTTGCTTTTTTATGGCCTTATTAAAAACCTGTGCTGCTCCTTTTAGTGACTTGTGTATCTGTACCCCAGGATCCCTCTGCTCTTCTACCCCATTTATACACATTATCCAAGGAGTATGTGGCCTCCTTATTCTTCCTACCAAAATGCGCCACCTCACACTTGCCTATATTGAAGTCCATTTGCCAATTACATGCCCATTCTGCAAGTTTATTTATGTCTTCCTGTATTTTGTCACTCCTGTATTAACTTTACCCCCAATTTGGTGTTGTCCGTAAATTTTGAAACTGTACTTCTGATTCCCGAGTCCAAATCATTTATGTAAATAGTGAACAACAGTGGTCTTGGCACAGATCCTTGTGTAACACCACCTCCCACCTTTTGCCAATCTGAGTAGCTACCTTTAACCCCTACTCTCTGTTTTCTGTTTTGTAACCAGCTTGCTATCCATTCTGCTACTTGTCCCCTGACTCCACATGTTCTAACCTGAGTCATGGATCTACTATGGGGTACCTTATCGAATACCTTTTGGAAATCTAAATATATTACATCTACTACATTACTCTTATCTACCCTTTCTGTTACAAAAGTGGCTACACTTCAAAAAAGTACTTCATTGGCTGGAAAGCGTTTTGGGATGTCTTGAGGAGCTATATAAATACAAATATTTATTTATTTGTTTTCCTTTAAGGCTGGTACCAAATTTCCCCCCAAAAAATTTCTCAGGTTTTGTTTCAGAGAGCATCCAGTGAAGCAGCACTGGCATTTAGTTCACCTCACTGAACGCCTAGAAACACTAACGCAGTTCCAGCCTAGCAGACATGCGGGCTACTAATTAATAGGTTTGTTAATTTTCTGTCTGGGCTCCTCCAGAACTCATTTCACCTCAGGAAGAAGAGAAGGAGCCTGCCTTGTTCGTAATTACCATCCGACGGGGCCGTGTAAAATGTTAGTGGTTTTATTTGCCACCTACTCCCGTAGCTGGAAGGGATGGGATTATAAAAAAGTGTAGCGCAGATACAAAAATCTAAATTAAAAAAAACCCGTTTGGAGCGTGCAGAAAGGAGTAACTCAAACCTCAACAATACGTGGTGTTTATAATGATCTGTTTTTTTTTCCATTGCTGATACAGCCTCCTAGTACAATATTTGCCACCTTGCTGCAATGCAACCGGCAAAGAATTGGTATTTGCTATTTCAGAATGTGAGCAAGTTTCAGAATGTAAGCAGATGGGTGGCGCAGCTCCCACGCGGTGGCTGCATTCGCTGGGAACAAGACGCTCGCACAACCCAGCTGTTGAGTGCCTCTGATGTTCTCCAGAAAGCGTTTAGCCTTTGGCTTTGCTGCTCAGCAGTTAGTGCTAATACCCCACCCAGCCCGTGGCACAGATCGAACTTAAAAGATCATCCAAGGAGAACAGCTGCACTCCAGAGGCAAAAGCCCTGTTAACTTTGAAGCACCGCTCAGCGCCGTCGAAGTGAACTGGTCCATTAAAAATAGAAAGGGAGTTAGTTGACTTTTATCTCGTGACAGCAGGCTGGACTATGTGTAATTAATGAATGATGGTGCTGACTCCTGTTTATAGCACAGGATGGTTCGGTTTGAAACATGGTGCTGTATCGCCAGATGAATACAATCAGTGCGAAACACTGTTTCAGAAAGAAGTCATGTACCAGTCTCTAACAGCACAGCTCACATCCACAGAATCATTATTAACAGCTGTCACATGTAATGCCATGGGGCCCTGAAAGGCACACATGGTTCATCTGGCTTCTTGTCCTCTCTCGCAATTGAAATCAAACAACACACAGGACTGAGCCTTCCCTTGAAATAACAATCATAGATAAATATATGTCAAAGATACTGTTAACTATGGAACATTCAACTCGCAAAGGAGGGTGATGTTTTGTGAGCAAGGTAACTAACTGCACTCTAAACAAAATGGCCCAGATTATTTTCCGTCATGTAAAAGATTGTCTAAAATCAACCCTCTCATTTTTATTCAGGGCCAGTCGCAGAGATGTTTACCATGAATTTGTTTCTCGGTGCCCCATTGCAGATTAATAAAAATATTTACACTACCAAAAGCAAAAGCACAGCTATGAGAATCTTCAGCAAAGGCCCAATATCAGTGTTGTTGTTCTACCTTTTATTAGCTATAGCAGATTGAAAATAATAGAGCAAGTCACCTCTGTGACTTGTCACAATCATAAACAAGTTCTTTGAAAATCCTCCTTTTTAAAATGTGTTTAAGATCTTGGTCCAAATATACAAAATGGAGAATTATATGCGGTATTATATGAATCAAAACTGATTATTTTGAAAGATTGCAGAGATGATGGCTTTGAGACTTAAAGAATTTAAAAGCAGAAACATTGAGATGGCGAGGAAAGATTTGCTGAAATCTAGTGGTCTGAAAAGATTATGAATCACAGTTCAAGCTTGTGCTGGAGTCGATAGGGAAATTTCTAATGAAATGCTCAAAACTTTCTCAAATGGTCAGAGACATTTGAACTAAATCAGAAAATGTGCTTACTAAAGGTAATTAACCCATGATGGGCATTTCCATCGTGTTTACATCGTGCTTGCATTCACTGCATATCATTATTTCTTATGGTTCAAATTGCTATTTTATTCCAGTGCAGTACTGAGGGAGTGCTACACTGTCGAAGGTGCCGTCTTCTGGATGAATCAAAATCTTTGCTCTCTCAGATGAATGCAAACGATCCCATTGCACTATTTCAAATCTCTCTGGAGTCCTGCCATTATTTATCCCTCAAATTAACATCACTAAAACAGATTACCTGCTCACCATCACATTGCTGTTTGTGGGAGCTTGCTGTGCACAAATTTGCTGCCGTGTTTCCTACATTACAACAGTGACTACACTTCAAAAGTATTTAATTGGCTGGAAAACATCCTAAGATTGTGAAAGATGCTATATAAATGCAAGTTCTTTCTTTACATGAGTAAAGTTATCAGTGCCTTTAATCTGTAAATTTTTAGCCTGTGAGGTATTATCCATCTTTTTGAAGTGAATTTGGTAATGTAATGCAAGACAGTATTAACTGCATGAATCCCTTGAGTGCATTGCTGAAATTTTAATTTGGAGGCGGGTAGGGTGCGGGGGTCCTGGAAAGCTGTCGGGAAACTCAGGAAAAGGGGTTTCCTGCAGGCCCTGCCGAACTTAACGACAGCATTTCAAAGCTCTCTTTTCCATTCACAGCCAGTCAGATGGAGAGGCAGGCTGTTGGACAGGTAGACCTGCAGCACCAGTTCGCAGACAGGAAGGAAGGAGGGATGGGGGTTGGTCAGGGACCGGAGAAGGTTTGGGGGCGGAGATGGATCGGCGGGGGGGAGGTGGTCGGGGTTTGGATTGTGTCGGAGGATCACGGCCAGAGATAGATCGGGGGTGGGGTGTGGTTGGAGACCGGTGGAGGATTGGGGGTGGGGGGGTTCAGGGAGTGGAGGAGGATTGGAGGTGGGGGTTTGGGGACTGGAGGAGGATCGGGGGTGGGGGTTGGATTGCGGCAGGGGTTGGATCGGGTGGGAGGATTAGTGCTGGCAAAGGATCGGAGCCGGAAGGGAAAGGTGATGAGGGGGGGGGGGCAGCGGGGGAGGTCAGAAGGCTGGGAAGCCAATCGGTGGGTAGGGGGAGGTCGGGGAGGGACCGGAGACCTTGTGAGTGCAGATTGGAAGGGTTAGGGGGAGGGGCCCAATAATAGCAGTGTGGGGAGGCAGGGACGCTGGGTCTAGCAGGTAAGTGGAAAGGCCTTTCTTTAGCTGGAGGGTTTCCCGAGGTCAGGGAAACCTGCCCGCACACAGTTAAATTTGTAATTGTGGACCACCATGGGGCACGCCAGCCTCATTATAATATTTAAATGGGTGCCCCACCTCCTGGGAGCGAGTTGGCTGCCCAGCCTCCGTTAAAACTAGAAGTGGGAGAGTTGGAGATGTGTTAGGGTTAAATCTTTAAACTCCCACCCGAACCCAACCCACCCATTTTTGGGGGGATACAATTCCCCCCATTAGGCTTTGCTTCTGTGAGGACAGAGCATAGAAAATATACAGTTTCCAGATTGTAAGACACAATATCCTATTGTTAGACCATTGAAGGAAGATAATACCAAATTCCCTGAACTATACCTATATCTACAATTGCATCCATTGCCTTATTCTCTATAGCTTGCAGGCATCTCCCTGGATAATTTTAATTCTGGTTCTTGATTATCCTCCCAGGAACTATATTCTGCACAATTTGTGGAGGGATTAATATTTGGTCAGTCTTGTCTCTTTCATCACAATGGCCCGGTCAATGATGGCTCCAAGTATAATGGCTGCACTTTCTGGCAAAATATTATATCAATTTTACCGCAAAATCATAACAAAATTAACAAGGGAAATTGCAAGAAAAATAGCATTTATTTTCTCGCATATGTCCAGTAAGATGGGAACTGTGATAGAAACATAGACATAGAAACATAGAAAATAGGTGCAGGAGTAGGCCATTCGGCCCTTCTAGCCTGCACCGCCATTCAATGAGTTCATGGCTGAACATTCAACTTCAGTACCCCATTCCTGCTTTCTCGCCATACCCCTTGATCCCCCTAGTAGTAAGGACCTCATCTAACTCCTTTTTGAATATATTTAGTGAATTGGCCTCAACAACTTTCTGTGGTAGAGAATTCCACAGGTTCACCACTCTCTGGGTGAAGAAGTTCCTCCGCATCTCGGTCCTAAATGGCTTACCCCTTATCCTTAGACTGTGACCTCTGGTTCTGGACTTCCCCAACATTGGAAACATTCTTCCTGCATCTAACCTGTCTAACCCCGTCAGAATTTTAAATGTTTCTGAGGTCCCCTCTCATTCTTCTGAACTCCAGTGAATACAAGCCCAGTTGATCCAGTCTTTCTTGATAGGTCAGTCCCGCCATCCCGGGAATCAGTCTGGTGAACCTTCGCTGCACTCCCTCAATAGCAAGAATGTCCTTCCTCAGGTTAAGAGACCAAAACTGTACACAATACTCCAGGTGTGGCCTCACCAATGCCCTGTACAACTGTAGCAACACCTCCCTGCCCCTGTACTCAAATCCCCTTGCTATGAAGGCCAACATGCCATTTGCTTTCTTAACCACCTGCTGCACCTGCATGCCAACCTTCAATGACTGATGTACCATGACACCCAGGTCTCTTTGCATCTCCCCTTTTCCTAATCTGTCACCATTCAGATAATAGTCTGTCTCTCTGTTTTTACCACCAAAGTGGATAACCTCACATTTATCCACATTATACTTCATCTGCCATGCATTTGCCCACTCACCTAACCTATCTAAGTCGCTCTGCAGCCTCACAGCATCCTCCTCGCAGCTCACACTGCCACCCAACTTAGTGTCATCCACAAATTTGGAGATACTACATTTAATCCCCTCATCTAAATCATTAATGTACAGTGTAAACAGCTGGGGCCCCAGCACAGAACCTTGCGGTACCCCACTAGTCACTGCCTGCCATTCTGAAAAGTACCCATTTACTCCTACTCTTTGCTTCCTGTCTGACAACCAGTTCTCAATCCATGTCAGTACACTACCCCCAATCCCATGTGCTCTAACTTTGCACATCAATCTCTTGTGTGGGACCTTGTCGAACGCCTTCTGAAAGTCCAAATATACCACATCAACTGGTTCTCCCTTATCCACTCTACTGGAAACATCCTCAAAAAATTCCAAAAGATTTGTCAAGCATGATTTCCCTTTCACAAATCCATGCTGACTTGGACCTATCATGTCACCTCTTTCCAAATGCACTGCTATGACATCCTTAATAATTGATTCCATCATTTTACCCACTACCGATGTCAGGCTGACCGGTCTATAATTCCCTGTTTTCTCTCTCCCTCCTTTTTTAAAAAGTGGGGTTACATTGGCTACCCTCCACTCCATAGGAACTGATCCAGAGTCAATGGAATGTTGGAAAATGACTGTCAACGCATCCACTATTTCCAAGGCCACCTCCTTAAGTACTCTGGGATGCAGTCCATCAGGCCCTGGGGATTTATCGGCCTTCAATCCCATCAATTTCCCCAACACAATTTCCCGGCTAATAAGGATTTCCCTCAGTTCCTCCTCCTTACTAGACCCCCCGACCCCTTTTATAACCGGAAGGTTGTTTGTGTCCTCCTTCGTGAATACCGAACCAAAGTACTTGTTCAATTGGTCCGCCATTTCTTTGTTCCCCGTTATGACTTCCCCTGATTCTGATGGTGCGAGTTGCCCACACACACACACCAATATGTACGTGATTAGCAGGATCATGAACCAGGAAAATGGGAAGGTAACTCAGCATGAACAGGAGGGCCAGCTGAGGTAATACAAGCTGTTGTTTAATTGAAAACCCTGAGGTCCGTGTGCTTGTAAGGTTGTTTGGAGGATGGTACAGGTCTGTGAGGCTAGCAAACCTGAACTGCAGCAGCTTGGTTTAAACTTTCGTTTGCGAGAACTAAAAATGGATGGCTGCTCCCTTGATGGCTGAATGGGTAAATGTACCATCTCGTGTGATACTGAGCTGTACAGAACAAGAAGTGCCCTGGTATGGTTCCTAATTCATACTGATTAGCAAATTTCAGCTGAGGTTGCCACAATTGGTCTCAATGCCACTGGTGCCAGCTGTGGCTCAGTGGGTAGCACACTCACCTCTGAGTCAGAAGGTTGTAAGTTCAAAACTCACTCCAGGGATTGGAGCACAAAAATCTAGGCTAACATATCAGTGCAGTGCTGAGGGAATGTTGCACTGTCAGAGGTGCTCTCTCAGGTGGATGTGGAAGATCCCATGGCACTATTTTGAAGAAGAGCAGGGCAGTTATTCCCGGTGTCCCAGCCAATATTTATCTCTCAATCAACATCACTATGAAAACAGAGGGGATGAAATTGCTACTTTTTATAGCCCCATCAGCGCCTCTGGCAAGAGACTGTTCCGTCCGGGGGTGGGGGGTGCTACTGCCTCCCAGGAAATATTGCGTGAGTTTGCGGAGGCGCTATCACGGCAGCACCACGCCCCCGATTAGTGACCCCGTGCCGACCCCTTAACACCCCATGGGGAACAGATGTCAACATCAGCCTCGTGGGTACCGAAGCCGGCTGACATCCGGTCTCGGGGCGGTGCTTAAAGGGGAGGGTGCCAGCACCCCGGGCCGCCATCTTCTTTTGTCGGCCGACTCTCAGGTCGGCGCAACAATGGTGGCCCTAGTGTGGTCCGGACTGCCATCAGCTTACTTCATCGTCCCAGTAGCGCCATGGTTACCGTCCCCGAAGGAGGTAGAGCACGGGAGATTGCACTCCGCTTCCTTTGAGGGGCGGTAAGGGCGGTAAAGTCCTGGCCCCAGAAGGTTACAACCTCCCAATCAGGGCGCAGGGCAATTTCGCCCCCAGATTATCTGGTCATTATCACATTTCTGTTTGTGGGAGCTTGCTGTGCACAAATTGGCTGCCTACATTACAACTGCGCCTACACTTCACAAAAAATGTACTTCATTGGCTGTAAAGCGCTTTGGGACATCTAGTGTCAAGCAAGGTGCTATTAAATGCAAGCCTTTCTTTTGGTTTAAGGAAGCGAGGGGGTGGGAAATATATCCCGTTTGTTACCCAAGACTCCTGTTAGAAGGTATGCATATGTGGATGTTGAATGAGGAAAAGATCATGCTACGCTTGGACATAATGGCCTCCGCAGTTGAATGGCTTGACAAATAGCCACTCAGAGGATGCACTCGTGCAACATTTGGGAGAGATAAGAAGAAAATGGAAATGAAAAGAAAGTGGAGAGCTGGTTGTTGAAAAGTACAAGAAAAATCATAAAGTAGATTTGAGGACATTGAGAGAAGAGAGTAAAGAAGCAGAATCAGTTGCAAGGGAAATAAGTTTTTTTTTAAGTGGCATTATTGTAAATGCTCCAGAAGTGGAATGTGCAATGTGGGTTAATTTAGTAGCTGCAAGGCAGTGATTAGTTTGGCTATATGGAAACACGACTAAAAGACATTAAGACAGATTGATAATGGCACGGTCTGTGAGACACTTGTTGCATGGTAGACTGCAGGTTTCTGAATCCCTCACACATAGCTGTATTGATGTCAGCGCTGTACATCTGCAGTCTCAGACATATCATACAGGGTGCTCAAGACATTCTCAAAGGCCTGCATGGTGTACTTTTGATCATGAATGAGCACTTTTCTGTGGACAACTCTCATAAAGTAAGAATCCCTGGCATCTGCAGCTAACCATCATATAGGGCTGGGCCTCCCTCCAGTTGATTACTGGGCTGATCCATTTGCTGCTGCTCACTTGTGACAGGTACTGCATACTGCCTGTTTACCCCAACTATCTGAATCCCATGAGGTTAGCTGAGCTGATACCTGTGCAGTGAGAGGGACAGGCTTCCTGATCATCTTTTATGATTGCTACATCTTGGGAGACTCCTATACGCAGACAGAAGGAACATGCGTTAGCATGGGGTCTGCATGAAATGGCACCGAATTGGACAGGTCAGCCAGACACACTTAATGTACGAAGCTCCGCAAGTGTTTTTTTAAATTTCATTCCTGGGATGTCTCTGGCTAGGCCAGCATTTATTGCCCATCCTTAATTGCCCTTGAGAAGATGGGTGAGCCGTCTTCTTGAACTGCTGCAGTCTGTGTGGTGAGGGTTCTCCCACAAAGTTAGGAAGGGAGTTCCAGGATTTTGACCCAGCGACGATGAAAGAAGGGCAATTTACTTCCAAGTCAGGATGGTGTGTGACTTGGAGGGGAACATGGAGGTGGTGGTGCTCTCATGTGCCTGCTGCCCTCATCCTTCTAGGTGGTAAAGGTCGCGGGTTTGTGAGGTGCTGCCGAAGAAGCGTTGGTGAGTTGCTGCAGTGCATCTTGTAGATGGTACACACTGTAGCCACGGTACGTTGGTGATGGAGAGAGTAAATGTTGAAGGTGGTGGATGGGGTGCCAATCAAGCGGGCTGCTTTGTATTCGATGGTGTCGAGCTTCTTGAGTGTTGTTGGAGCTGCACTCATCCAGGCAAGTGGAGAGCATTCCATCACACTCCTGACTTGTGCCTTGTAGATAGAAAAAAATTGAAAAAATTGAAAAAATAGAAAAATAGGTGCAGGAGTAGGCCATTCGGCCCTTCGAGCCTGCACCACCATTCAATAAGATCATGGCTGATCATTCCTTCAGTACCCCTTTCCTGCGTTCTCTCCATACCTCTAGATCCCCTAAACTGTAAGAGCCATATCTAACTCCCTCTTGAATATATCCAGTGAACTGACATCAACAACTCTCTGCGGCAGGGAATTCCACAGGCTAACAACTCTCTGAGTGAAAAAGTTTCTCCTCATCTCAGTCCTAAATCGCCTACCCCTTATCCTAAGACTATGTCCCCTGGTCCTGGACTTCCCCAACATCGGGAACATTCTTCCCGCATCTAACCTGTCCAGTCCCGTCAGAATTTTACATGTTTCTATGAGACCCCCTCTCATCCTTCTAAACTCCATTGAATAAAGGCCCAGTTGATCTAGTCTCTCCTCATATGTCAGTCCAGCCATCCCTGGAATCAGTCTGGTGAACCTTCGTTGCACTCCCTCAATAGCAAGAACGTCTTTCCTCAGACTAGGAGACCAAAACTGAGCACAATATTCCAGGTGAGACCTCACTAAGGCCCTGTACAACTGCAGTAAGACCTCCCTGTTCCTATACTCAAATCCCCTAGCTATGAAGGCCAACATACCATCTGCCTTCTTCACCGCCTGCTGTACCTGCGTGCCCACTTTCAGTGACTGATTAACCATGACACCCAGGTCTCGTTGCACCTCCACTTTTCTTAATCTGCCGCCATTCAGATAATATTCTGCCTTCGTGTTTTTGCCCCCAAAATGGATAACCTCACATTTATCGACGTTATACTGCATCTGCCATGCATTTGCCCACTCACCTAACCTGTCCAAGTCATCCTGAAGCCTCTTAGTGTCCTCCTCACAGCTCACACTGCCACCCAGTTTAGTGTCATCTGCAAACTTGGAGATATTACACTCTATTCCTTCATCCAAATCGTTAATGTATATTGTAAAGAGCTGGGGTCCCAGCACTGAGCCCTGCGGCACTCCACTAGTCACTGCCTGCCATTCTGAAAAGGGCCCGTTTATCCCGACTCTCTGCTTCCTGTCTGCCAACCAGTTCCCTATCCACGTCAGTATATTACCCCCAATACCATGTGCTTTGACTTTGCACACCAATCTCTTGTGCGGTACCTTGTCAAAAGCCTTCTGAAAGTCCAAATACACCACATCCACTGGTTCTCCCTTGTTCACTCTGCTAGTTACATCCTCAAAAAATTGTCAAGCATGATTTCCCTTTCATAAATCCATGCTGACTTGATCCGATCCTGTCACCGCTTTCCAAATGCGCTGCTATTTCGTTCTTCATGATCGATTCCAACATTTTCCCCACTACTGATGTCAAGCTAACCGGTCTATAATTACCCGTTTTCTCTCTCCCTCCTTTTTTAAAAAGTGGTGTTACATTAGCTACCCTCCAGTCCATGGGAACTGATCCAGAGTCTATTGACTGTTGGAAAATGATCACCAATGCATCTAATATTTCTAGGGCCACTTCCTTGAGCACTCGTGGATGCCGACTATCAGGCCCCGGGGATTTATCAGCCTTCAATCCCATTAATTTCCCTAACACAATTTCCCGCCTAATAAGGATATCCTTCAGTTCCTCCTTCTCACTAGACACTCGGTCCCCTAGTACTTCCATAAGGTTATTTGTGTCTTCCTTCGTGAAGACAGAACCAAAGTATTTCTTCAATTGGTCTGCCATTTCTTTGTTCCCCATTATAAATTCACCTGAATCCGACTGCAAGGGACCTACATTTGTCTTCACTAATCTTTTTCTCTTCACATATCTATAGAAGCTTTTGTAATCGGTTTTTATGTTCCTGGCAAGCTTCCTCTCGTACTCTATTTTCCCCCTCTTAATTAAACCCTTAGTCCTCCTCTGTTGAATTCTAAATTTCTCCCCGTCCTCAGGTTTGTTGCTTTTTCTAGTCAATTTATATGCTTCTTCCTTGGCTTTAACACTATCCTTAATTTCCTTTGTTAGCCATGGTTGAGCCACCTTCCCAGTTTTATTTTTACTCCAGATAGGGATGTGCATTTGCTGAAGTTCATCCATGTTATCTTTAAATGTTTGCCATTGCTTATCCACCGGCAACCCTTTTAGTATAGTTTGCCAGTCTATTCTAGCCAATTCACGCTTCATCCCGTCGAAGTTACCTTTACTTAAGTTCAGGACCCTAGTTTCCGAATTAACTTTGTCACTCTCCATCTTAATAAGGAATTCTACTATATTATGGTCACTTTTCCCCAAGGGGCCTCGTACAACAAGGTTGCTAATTAGTCCCTTCTCATTACACAATACCCAGTCTAGGATGGCCAGCTCCCTGGTTGGTTCCTCGACATATTGGTCTAGAAAACCATCCCTAATACACTCCAGGCAATCCTCCTCCACCACATTGCTACCAGTTAGGTTAGCCCAATCAATGTATAGATTAAAGTCGCCCATGATTACCGCTGTACCTTTATTGCACACATCCCTTATTTCTTGCATGATGCTGTCCCCAACCTCACTACTACTATTTGGTGGTCTATACACAACACCCACTAGTGTTTTCAGCCCTTTGGTATTCCGCAGCTCCACCCATATCGATTCCACATCATCCAGGCTAATGTCCTTCCTTACAATTGCATTGGTTTCATCTTTAACCAGCAAAGCCACCCCGCCTCCTTTACCTTTCTGTCTATCCTTCCTAAATGCTGAATACCCTTGGATGTTGAATTCCCAGCCTTGGTACCCCTGGAGCCATGTCTCCGTGATGCCAATCACATCATATCCGTTAACTGCTATCTGCGCAGTTAATTCATCCACCTTATTCCGAATACTCCTCGCATTGAGGCACAGAGCCTTCAGGCTTGGTTTTTTAACACACTTTGCCTCTTTAGAAGTTTGCTGTAATGTGGCTCTTTCTGTTTTTTGCCTTGGGTTTCTCTGCCCTCCACTTTTACTATTCTCCTTTCTATATTTTGCTTCTGCCTCCTTTTTATTTCTCTCTGTCTCCCTGCATAGGTTCCCATCCCCCTGCCATATTAGTTGAACTCCTCCCCAACAGCACTAGCAAACACTCCCCCTAGCATATTGATCCCGGTCTTGCCCAGGTGCAGACCTTCCGGTTTGTACTGGTCCCACCTCCACCAGAACCGGTTCCAATGTCACAGGATTTTAAATCGCTCCCTTCTGCACCACTCCTCAAGCCACGTATTCATCTGAGCTATCCTGCGATTCCTACTCTGACTAGCACGTGGCACTGGTAGCAATCCTGAGATTACTACTTTTGAGGTCCTACTTTTTAATTTAGCTCCTAGCTCCCTAAATTCGCCTTGTAGGACTTCATCCCATTCTTTACCTATGTCATTGGTAGCTATATGCACCACAACAATAGGCTGTTCACCCTCCCTTTTCAGAATGTCCTGCACCCGCTCCAAGACATCCTTGACCCTTGCACCAGGGAGGCAACATACCATCCTGGAGTCTCGGTTGCAGCCGCAGAAACGCCTATCTATTCCCCTTATAATCGAATCCCCTATCACTATCGCTCTCCCACTCTTTTTCCTGCCCTCCTGTGCAGCAGAGCCAGCCACGGAGCCATGAACTTGGCTGCTGCTGCCCTCCCCTGATGAGTCATCCCCCTCAACAGTACTCAAAGCGGTGTATCTGTTTTGCAGGGGGATGACCGCAGGGGACCCCGGCACTACCTTCCTTGCACTGCTCTTCCTGTTGGTCTTCCATTCCCTATCTGGCTGTGGACCCTTTACCTGTGGTAAGACCACTCACTAAACATGCTATTCACGTCATTCTCAGCATCGTGTATGCTCCAGAGTGAATCCACCTTCAACTCCAATTCCGCAACGCGGTCCGTCAGGAGCTGGAGGCGGACACACTTCCCGCATACGTAGTCGTCAGGGACACTGGAGGCATCCCTGATTTCCCACATAGTACAGGAGGTGGAAAGGTTTTGGGAAGTCAGGAGGCAAGACACTCGCTACAATACCCAGCTTCTGACCTGCTCTTGCTGCCACAGTATTTATGTGGCTGATCCAGTTATGTTTCTGGTCAACGGTGACCCCCCAGGATGATGATGGTGGGGGATTCGGCAATGGTAAATCCATTGGATGTCAAAGGTGTAATAATTCCAGCACCATTTCAGCCCGACATATCCAGCCTCTAGAAACACTATATGGCAATTAATTAATGAGATTTGCTGCTAAGAAACATGCCATAATATGACAATGAATTAATATTATTTGCTACTGCCGACACTATGGGACACAAAAATAACAACAGTGTCATGAATGCTCCTTGCAAGTAATCGATGATGCAGATTCACCCAGATTGAGTCAATTGGATTAATATCTAAACTTTGAGACCTGAATTTTTGCGGCAGTGTATACAAAACATTTTATATATCCATCAGATCCATAAATTATATCAAATTAATATTAATGCTCAATATTAAAAATGTGATATGCAATACTGCAGTAAGGGTCTACTTTCCCTAACTCCAATTTTCTCCCCATCTCTCCTGGGTTAACCCTTGCTGGAGTGCATTTCAATGGAAGCCAGTTGCCCTCCAGTACATCATCCATCCATCATCTGTGAACCTCGACAATGAGCGTCAGCAAGGTATTAGAAGCAAGAGCCATGTGCAATCTTTCCCTCCCTAAGCCCCGGGCATTGGGACCAAATGTGGTGCTCTACTGAAGAATACAGATTTTTAATGAAGCACTAGCATTACCATTCCAGATAAAGGATCCACTTCTGCCCTAAGTGGAGGAAGTGCATCCAGGAGGGCGCTGAACACCTCATCGCCGAGAGCATGCAGAAATCAAGCGCAGGCAGCGGAAAGAGCGTGCGGCAAACCTGTCCCACCCACCCTTTCCCTCAACGACTATCTGTCGCACCTGTGATAGGGACTGTGGTTCTCATATTGAACTGTTGAGCCATCTAAGGACTCATTTTAAGAGTGGAAGCAAGTCTTCCTTGAGTCCAAGGGACTGCCTATGATGATGATGAAAGTTGAGCAAAAAGGTGGTACATCAGCAATATGTATCAGGAAAGGATGAACAGGAAAAGGCTCTTTTCTCTTGAAAGAATAAGGCTGAGAGGTGACCTAATAGAGGTCTTTAAAATTATGCAAGGTTTAGATAGAGTGGATTCAGAGAGAACGTTTCCACTTGTGGGATGGAGCATAACTCGAGACCATCAATAAAAGATAGTCACCAGGAAATCCAATAGGGAATTCAGAAGAAACTTCTTTAGCCAAAGAGTAGTGCGAATGTGGAACTCGCTGCCACAGAGTGGTTGATGTGAATAGTATAGATGCATTTAAGGGGAGGTTAGACAAGCACATGAGGGAGAAGAGAATAGAGGGTTATGCTGATAGATTTAGATGAGGAGAGACATGAGGAGGCTCGAGTGGAGCATAAACGACGGCATGAACTGGTTGGGCTGAATGGTCTGTTTCTGTGCTGTATATCCTATGTAATCCAATAAATAGAAGGAGCAGGTCGCAATGACAGAAGAGGAGCAGAAACTTGATAGGTAGCAACTCCAAGGCTCTCTGCAGCCAGTGCAATCAAACCTAATATAGTGTAAAAAAAATCTGAGCTCAATGCTTGCACGAATAATATTGTAACTGTATGCGATCAGGATTGTTACCATTAAGTTTGCAATATAAACCCTTAGCAATCTTTAGTAAAAAAACAGTCTTGAATCTTACTTAAATAAAAACAGAAAATGCTGGAAATACTCAGCAGGTCAGGCAGCATCTGTAGAGAGAGAGAAACAGAGTTAATATTTCAGGTCGATGACCCTTCGTCAGAACTGGAAGAGGTTAGACATGTAACAGGTTATTAAGCAAGTGCAGGGGCTTTCCTTCCCTCCCTCCTTTCCTTGTCTCTGCAGTTGTGCTCCACACAAGCCTCCTCCCATTCTATTTACTTCATCCCACTCTAGCAACGATATCCTTCTATTCCTAGCCCTAAGTGGAGGAAGAGCATCCAGGAGGGCGCTGATCACCTCGAGTCTCATCGCTGAGAGCATGCAGAAAACAAGCGCAGGCAGTGGAAGGAGCGTGCGGCAAACCAGACTCCTCACCCACCCTTTCCTTCAATGACTGTCTGTCCCACCTGCGACAGAGACTGTAATTCCCGTATTGGACTGTTCAGTCACCTGAGAACTTTTGGAGTGGAAGCAAGTCTTCCTCGATTTCGAGGGACTGCCTATGATGATGATGATTCCGAGTTCCCTCATGCAGTCTAACTTCCCCTTAAATGCATCTATGCTATTCGCCTCAACCATTTTCTTTTTTCCTAATCAATTGAAATCTCTTAACCAATTATTGGCAGTTTGAGTTTATTCATGGAGGCTTGTTATTACTAATCATAGCATGTTCTTGTCACAATGCAAAATATTGCGACTTGAGTATTCGTGAATTATCCTTCTCTTCTTCTTCTGATGAGACCAATGCGGGACCTACAGTCTCTGTCACAGGTGGGGCAAACGGTGGTTGGAGGGACAGGTGGGTGGGGTGCTTGAGTTATCGTGCGCTCTTTCCGCTGTTTGTACTTGGCTTCCGTGTGCTCCCGATGAAGAGACTTGAGGTGTTCGGCGCCTTCTCAGATGCTTCTCCTCTACTTTGAGTGGTCTTGGTCCAGGGATTCCCAGGTGTCGGTGGGGCTGTTGCACTTTTTCAAGGAGGCTTTGAGGGTGTCCTTGAAATGTTTCCTCTGCCCACCTGGGGCTCGTTTGCCGTGTCGGACCTCTGAGTAGAATGCTTGTTTTGGGAGTCTAGTATTAGGCATGTGAACGATGTGGCCCGTCCATTGGAGCTGATTGAGTGTGGTCAGTGCTTCAATGCAGGGGATGTTGGCCTGAGCGAGAACACTGATGTTGGTGCACCTATGGATTTGCAGGATCTTGTGGGGGCAGCATTGATGATTCTTCTCCAGTGCTTTGAGTGAGTTATCACAGCACAGAACACTGCTGCACTTATACTGTTTACAAGAACATTACTCACTAAACCGCAAATACAAATGAGCAAATCTGTGCCCAATAAAAAGGATATTGGCATTGATTCTGAGGGAGAGAATTATCCTTTACAGCCATCAGTTTCTTTGGTATCCTTATCTTTCAGGAAAATAGGAGGCAGAACATTTCAGTGGTTGAGCAATTCCCACACACAATGTCCGGGATCAAATGTCCATTTTATTCACTACCTGCTTAGGGTGTGGCAACAGATTAAACTGGTCTGGGAATTGCTTATGAACACAGCACTCTCAGCACATACATGCAACTGTTCAACCATTGTCAGCAAACAGGAAGAAATTCCAGTCTCGCCTCAGTGTTGAATTATTGTTTCAATGCATTATTGCCTCTGTGGGTGTAATATAATGGTGTAAGACTCCACTGTGGACGTAAAAGATCCCATGGCACTATTTTGAAGGCGAGCAGGGGAGTTATCCCTGGTGTCCTGGCCAATATTTATCCCTCAATCAACATAACAAAAACAGATTATCTGGTCATTGTCGCATTGCTGTCTGTGGGAGCTTGCTGTGCGCAAATTGGCTGCCATGTTTCCGACATTACAACAGTAATCAAAAAAAATACTTCATTAGCTGTAAAGTGCTTTGAGATGACCGATGGTCGTGAAAGGCACTATATAAATCCAAGTCTTTCTTTTTTTTATTAGAGGACTAGTGCACGTATTCTCGCTATCCATTACTAGTTAATTGGCATTGTGTTATTTATGAAGTTATCAGAAATCTAGGAACTACGTGTTCTCCTTGTCAAGTGAATCAAAATACTCTGAAAGCACTCTTCAGCATCACGAATAGCGTGTATCATGATGTACCATATCAAGCCCAGTCAATCGAGAGCTCACTGCCTCAGTTTACAGAATCCTTAAATGCCATTGCTTCGATTACATAAAACAGGGAATTTACTTCCTAACGTGCTGAACCTTTTCAGATTTTGTTGTTGCCGGACAGGCTTTCCCTAAAGTATAATGTGCAAACTACCAAAATAAAACTATCATCACCCAGTCATTACAAATCTTGTGTAAGATTCTTCCTCTTGTCAGTAAGGTATTCCTGCAGAAGGATAAAGTATCACTGGGTGTGTCCCTTTACGCCAGCTTTTGTAAAACACAGGGGTCTTTCAAACTCCACATTCATACACACAGAAAAAGGATTGTAACTGCAGCCATACATACGATTAATTCAAGCTCTCTGAGGAATGCAGAATGTCCACAGGTAGGATAAAGGGCGGGGGAAGGGAATGGGAAGGTCAAACGAAGAATTTATGGTAAATTACTCCAGAGAGGATTTCTGTGCTTTGAGGTGGCACCATAAACAGGCAGCGGTGAAATACAATCACCAGTTAACCAGAGACTCGCCCTCAAAAGTGTGTCTGTTTTTTTTAGGAAGGAAACCAGATTTTGGATTAAGATGTTCAGGAACTTGGTCCTGCGGGCGGTAAAATAACATTAAAATGTTTAGAGAATTTATGCCAAGTTTCAGGTTTTATTGCACACCTGTGAAATGTATATTCAGGACAACACTTCCTGTATTCAGCAACAGCGAAGTGAAACACAATATGGCTCAGGAAACATACCATATATATATTATCCCCAGAGAAACGGGATCATTTCAAACCTTGCCCAGTCCCACTTTCCTACCACTAGATGTCACTAACATGTATTTCTTTTTGATCCTTTCGAATTCTCTCACTAATTATCTGCACTTACCTCTCTGCTCCTGAAGGTGGTAACTCATGTTGCATATTGTGGGTGGTGACAGCCCTCCATCGCCTCATCCACGTCGCCATGCACAACCTTGGACATTGAGAGCTAATGAATGGTGCGACTATGGACCACCACACATGTCTGTATTCATTGTTGGCCTTTGCTTATTATCCGCAAGATCCTGCAAATCCCCTGGGAGGAGAGACGCACCAAAGTTAGCATCCTCGATCAGGCCGACATCCCCAGCATTGAAGCACTGACCACACTTGACCAGCTCCGTTGGGCGGGCCATATTGTTCGCATGCCTGACACAAGACTCCCAAAGCAAGCGCTCTACTCGGAACTCCTACACGGCAAGCGAGCCCCAGGTGGGCAGAGGAAACGTTTCAAGGATATCTTCAAAGCCTCCTTGATAAAATGCAACATTCCCACCGATACCTGGGAGTCCCTAGCCAAAGACCGCCCTAGGTGGAGAAGGTGCATCCGGGAGGGCGCTGAGCTCTTCGAATCTTCTTTCCTTCAACGGCTGTCTGTCCCACCTGTGACAGAGATGGTGGTTCCCATATTGGACTGTTCAGTCACCTAAGAACTAATTTTTAGAGTGGAAGCAAGTCTTCCTCGATTTCGAGGGACTGCCTATGATTGCCTATTATCTCAAAGTTAAAACCAATCTAGGTCCAAAGCCAAGGTTGAGGAACATAGACCAGTAGGTGATTGGCAAATGAACCAAAGGCAACACGAGGAAAAACTTTTTTACGCAGCGAGTGGTTAGGATCTGGAATGCATTATCTGAGAGGGTGGTGGAGGCAGGCTCAATCATGGCTTCCAAAAGGGAATTGCATAAGTACTTGAAGGAAATAAATTTGCAGAGCTATGGGGAAAGGGCGGGGGAGTGGGACTAGCTGAAGCGCTATTGCAGAAAGCTGGTGCGGGCTCGATGGGCCGAATGGCCTTCTTCCGTGCTGTAACATTTGATTCACACCAAAGCCCAAACCAGTCCTCGTCTAATATCTGCACATGCACGCTTTCTGCCAGGGTCACTGGATAGCCTTTTGCAGCAGGAACGGCCCCTCCCCATCACCACTCACCCCCACCCAATCATCACCCATACACAAACTTCTTCCCTTCTCTCCTGAAAGTGATGACTCTTGCTGGGGTACAATTTCACAGATAACAGCAATATACTGGTGCATTGTCCATGTGGTTATCTTGTGGGATGGTGGAGCTGTGTCTCTGCATATTCCAAATGACAGTCTTTGTTTCTGTCTTTTTTCAAAGATTGGTGGAAGAAATTTGCGTATAAGCAAAACAACTGCAATGAACTTGCCTACAACAATTCTGGTTATAATTAAATGTGATAGGGAAGTGTGAAACTCGAATGTGATGTGATGAATAGAAAACGTGTGCACACATGCCAATTTTAGTTCCTTTGGCATTGCTCAGTCAGTGCGTTGACTTTTTCCAATGTAATGTACAGCACATCACATTTCTAGAGCAATGTGGGACTATTGGAGGTAGTTATGGCCACAAATTTCATAATTTTGTGCATATTATTGTGGAAACTCTAAATCTATGCTCTTGTTTACTTTAAATGTTCCTTTAACTATGCAGCCCAATATTCTCCTCAACTGACATTCACGTCCAAGCAGGGTGTCTGGCAGGAGTTCCTGAATAGTGGGAACCTTGCCTGATTTTTCCTTTCCCTGGCCCAAGGGCTCGATGGCCTATTGCAGCCACCTTACCATCTCCCAGGCTGAGATCTAGTAGCTCAATGCAGATCAGAGATCAAATTTTAGATTTACTGGCCAGTATGGCTCAGTAACAATCAGACCACATTATTTACCTATTAAGTTATCAAGGGAGCCTATGGTTACATTACAAAGAAAGCCTAGCTAAGAACAATGTAGGTAGGATTTTGCTTTTTACTTGACCTCAGATATTTGATTTACCACTTCAGTCACTTAAAATAAGTTACAAGAAACGAAAAGGTTCAGTCCATGTCCTACATGTTATATATGTATACTTGTATTTACTCTGTACAGCCACCAGAGGGCTCAACCCCTGGAGTCCCAAGGGATCTCAAAATCCCTTGGGAGCACAGGTATTTAAGGAGGCTTCATAGGTTGGAGAGGCACTCTGGAGACCTGCAAAATAAGACTACGGTCACACTTTACTTTGAGCTCACAGTGTTCAGTCTGACTCTTTCTCCATACACAACAACTGGCGACGAGATACAGATAGCGAACCCAAAAATGCAGAGAACAGTGGGCATCCTGGAGAAATTCTCGGAGGGAGATGATTGGGAAACTTTTGTGGAGCGACTCGACCAATATTTCGTGGTCAACGAGCTAGATGGGGAAGAGAGTGCTGCCAAACGAAGGGCGATTCTCCTCACCTTCTGTGGGACACCAACGTATGGCCTCATGAAGAATCGGCTCACTCCAGCGAAACCCACGGAGAAATCATATGACAATTTGTGCACACTGGTCTGAGAGCATTTGAACCCAAAGGAAAGCGTTCTGATGGCGAGGTACCGGTTCTACACCTACAAAAGGTCTGAAGGCCAGGAAATGGCGAGTTATGTCGCTGAGTTAATACGCCTTGCAGGACATTGTGAATTTGAAGGACATTTGGAGCACATGCTCAGAGACTTTTTCGTACTTGGCATTGGCCATGAAACCATACTTCGCAAACTTTTGACTGTAGAGACCCCAACCTTGAGAAAGGCCATAGCGATAGCCCAGGCATTCATTGCCACCAGTGACAATACAAAGCAAATCTCTCAGCACACAAGTGCTGCTACAAGTACTGTGAACAAAGTGATGTTGTTTTCGAATCGTAACATACAGGGCAGGTCACACATGCCTGCAGCTGCACGGCTGCAGATGTCTCAGAGTCCACCATCAAGGGTGATGAATGCAAGGCCATTAACACCCTGTTGGCGCTGCGGGGGTGATCATCACTTCCATTCATGCCGATTCAAAGGGTACATTTTCAAGGGCTGTGGAACAATGGGACATCTCCAACGAGTGTGCAGGCGAGCTGCAAAGCCTGTTAAACCTACAAACCACCATGTTGCAGAGGAGGACAGATCCACGGAGGATCACGATGAACCAGAGCCTCAGATCGAGGAGGCAGAGGTACATGGGGTGCATACATTCACCACAAATTGTCCCCCAATAATGCTGAATGTTGAACTAAATGGACTCCCGGTGTCAATGGAGCTGGACATGGGCAAAAAGACTTTCGAAAGGTTGTGGTGCAACAAAACCTCAAGGCCAGTCTGAACTCCAGTTCGCATGAAACTAAGAACATACACGAAAGAACTGATTCCTGTAATCGGCAGTGCTACCATAAAGGTCTCCTACGATGGAGCGGTGCACAACCTACCGCTCTGGGTGGTACCGGGAGATGG
This sequence comes from Pristiophorus japonicus, assembly GCF_044704955.1. NCBI lineage: Eukaryota > Metazoa > Chordata > Chondrichthyes > Pristiophoridae > Pristiophorus > Pristiophorus japonicus. The sequence goes on along the minus strand of NC_091979.1, from coordinate 254,070,162 downwards.
TCCCATGCTGCTTGGCAGGAGCTGGCTGGGAAAGGTATGCTGGAACTGGGATGACGTCCGAACACTATCGCCCACTGACGACACTTCATGTGCCTAGGTCTTAAACAAATTTCCTTCACTGTCCGAACCAGGCATCGGGAAATTCCAAGGAGTAAAAGTGCAGATCCACCTAATTCCGGAGGCGCGACCCATCCATCACAAGGTGAGAGCAGTACCGTACATGATGAGAGAAAGGGTAGAGATCGTGCAAGACCAGCTGCAAAGAGAGGGCATCTTTTCCCCGATCTAGTTCAACAAGTGGGCCAGTCCTTTCGTTCCAGTCCTCAAGGGAGACGGCACCGTCAGAATCTGTGGCGATTACAAAGAAACAATCGTTTCTCCCTGCAGGACCAATACCCACCACCAAAAGCCGACGACCTCTTTGCAACGCTGGCGGGAGGAAAGATGTTCATGAAGCTGGATCTGACTTCAGCCTACATGACGCAGGAACTGGGGGAATCATCGAAGACCCTCACCTGCATCAACACGCACAAAGGTCTTTTTGTTTATAACAGATGCCCATTTGGAATCCGATCGGCGGCGGCGATATTCCAGAGAAACATGGAAAGCTTACTGAAGTCGGTCCCTCACACTGTGGTCTTCCAGGACGACATCTTGGTCACAGGTTGGAACACAGTCGAGCATCTGCAGAACCTGGAGGAGGTTCTTAGTCGACTCAACCATGTGGGGCTCAGGTTAAAATGCTTGAAGTGCGTTTTCCTGGTGCCTGAAGTGGAGTTCCTGGGAAGGAGGATTGCGGCAAATGGCTTCAGGCCCACCAACATGAAGACGGGGACAATCGAGAACACACCGAGGCCACAGAACGTGATGGAGCTCTAGTCGTTTCTGGGACTCCTGAACTACTTTGGTAACTTCTTATCAGGTCTCAGCACACTGTTAGAACCACTGCATGTCTTACTACGAAAATGGGATGAATGGGTTTGGGGCAAAAGCCAAGAAAATGCCTTTGTAAAAGTGAGAAAATTGTTATGCTCAAACAAATTGCTTGTGTTGTATGATCCATGTAAGCGTTTGGTACTAGCATGTGATGCGTCGTCATATGGCGTCGAGTGTGTATTGCAACAAGCTAATGATTTCGGGAAACTGCAACCGGTTGCTTATGCATCCAGGAGTCTGCCTAAGGCTGAGAGAGCCGACAGCATGATTGAGAAAGAAGCGTTAGTGTGTGTCTATGGGGTAAAGAAAATGCATCAAACCTGTTTGGGCTAAAATTCGAATTGGAAACTGACCATAAGCCACATATAACCCTGTTCTCCGAGAGTAAAGGCATAAATACCAGTACATCGGCCCACATCCAGAGATGGGCGCTCACATTGTCCACATACAACTATGCCATCCGCCACAGGCCAGGCACAGAAAACTGCGCCGATGCCCTCAGTAGGCTGCCACTGCCCACCACGGGGGGTGGAAATAGTGCAGGCTTCAGATTAGCCATGGTTATGGAAACATTTGAGAGTGAGCAATCACCCGTCACTACCCGGCAGATCAAAACCTGGATAAGCCAGGACCCTTTATTATCGCTAGTCAAAAGCTGTGTGCTTCATGGGAGCTCGTCCAGTGTCCCAGGCAGAGATAAAGCTGTTCCATCGGCGCTAAGATGAAATGTCTATACAGGCAGACTGCCTTCTGTGGGGCAATCGAGTAGTGATCCCCAAGAAGGACAGAGACACCTTCTTCAATGACCTCCACAGTACCCACCCAGGCATCGTAATGATGAAAGCGATAGCCAGATCCCACGTGTGGTGGCCCGGTATCGATGCGGACTTAGAGTCCTGCGTTCACAGATGTATTACATGCTCGCAGTTAAGCAATGTACCCAGGGAGGCGCCGCTAAGTTTATGGTCTTGGCCCTCCAAACCGTGGTCTAGGGTACACGTCGACTATGCAGGCCCGTTCTTGGGTAAAATGTTTCTTGTGGTTGTCGACGCATACAGCAAGTGGATTGAATGTGAGATAATGTCGGCTAGCACGTCTGCTGCCACTACTGAAAGCCTGCGGGCCATGTTTGCCACACACGGCCTACCCGATGTCCTGGTGAGCGACAACGGGCCATGTTTTATCAGTGCTGAGTTCAAAGAATTCATGACCCGTAACAGGATCAAACATGTCACATCTGCCCCATTTAAACCAATGTTCAATGGTCAGGCAGAGAGAGCAGTACAAACCATCAAGCAAGACTTGAATAGGGTAACTGAAGGCTCAGTGCAGACTCGCCTATCCTGAGTCCTGCTTAGCTACCGCACGAGACCCCACTCACTCACTGGGATTCCACCTGCTGAACTGCTCATGAAAAGAGCACTTAAGACAAGGCTCTTGTTAGTTCACCCTGATCTAATATGAACAGGTAGAGAGCAGGCGGCTTCAACAAAGTGCATACCATGATAGTGCAAATATGTCACGCGAGATTGAAATCAATGATCCTGCATTTGTATTAAATTATGGACAAGGTCCCAAGTGGCTTCCCGGCACTGTCGTAGCCAAAGAGGGGAGCAGGGTGTTTCGGGTCAAACTTTCAAATGGACTCATTCACCGGAAACACTTGGACCAAATCAAACTCAGATTCACGGACAATCCTGAGCAACCCACCTTGGACCCTACCTTTTTTGATCCCCCAACATACACACCAATGGCAACCGGCACCACAGTTGGCCACGAAGCAGAACCCATCATCCACTGCAGCCCAGCTGGGCCCAACACACCAGGCAGCCCAGCAAGGCCAGTAGCACATCAGCCCAGCGAGGGCCTAACAAATGATTCAACAACACCAGCTTTCACACCGAGACAATCAACCAGGGCAAGAAGTGTCCCAGATCAACTCACATTGTAAATAGTTACACTATTGACTTTCAGGAGAAGTGTTGTTACATATGTATACTCTGTACAGCCACCAGAGGGCTCATCCCCTGGAGTCCCAAGGGATCCCATAAGCTCACAGTGTTCAGTCTGACTCTTTCTCCATACACAACACTACTCACTGGAGGTTTGACTACTGCCAGAACTGTATAAATCAATAGTTAAATTCTAGGCACCAAGCAGCTATGTCAGTCTTTGATTGACAGTCACTGATTTTATACACTAATTCTACTTGATGGCGTATAATTCCATCCAGTTTTATAAATAGAGTGATGAGTTTAAATTACAAAGTGCACGTATGAATCCTGATGATTTGGGGTCTGGAACTCACTGCCTGAAAGGGTGATAGAAGCATAAAATCCTCATCACATTTAGAAAGTACTTGGATGTGCACTTGAAGTGCCGTAACCTGCAGGGCTATGGACCAAGAGCTGGAAAGTGGGATTAGGCTGGACATCTCTTTTTCAACCGGCGCAGACACGATGGCTCGAATGGCCTCCTTCTGTGCCGTAAATTTCTATGATTCTACTGATGATCTATATGGTACAAAATATATTTAATAGGTTTAAGAGTGTTTTGCATTCTTTATGGTAGTGCTGGGACAGAGAAGAAGAAAAAAGATTACTTTTATGTTTATCTATTATACTTAAGAGACAGAATATAATTTAGCATGGATATGTGTCTCAGGGGAGTCTTTCTATCTTGCAACATCAAGATCAGGCCATTTGTATGAATTTTTTTTCCCAAGTATACATGAAGTCTGAGAAACCACATCTGTGATGCTGTGCTGCTAATCTCCAACAATTTCCTTTTAATAAACTCTTCAAACAAAGGTTTATGACACAATATAAGCTTTGTACTGAAATGTAATATACTTCAGATTAGTTTACTGGTGATTGTCATGTTTGATATCCTTGAGTATTAGCTGTGTCTCTTTAATGAAATTTCGCTTGCAAAAACAAAAGATAATTTTAATAAATATATGTTTTGACTTTAAAATGCAACAGCTGTAAGTGGAATGATCTCAGTTGTGTAACACCTCGGTGACAATTTTAAAACAGGATTGTGACTCCCATTTTCAAGCTCTATTGACCCCACAATTGCCTTTTGAGGAGGATTTTCAGCTCTGAGATATTGAGCCTTGGTAAATTTGCATGGGATGCATGGAAATTAAAATTTGGACAAAATTGTATTTATTTTGCATTGTGTCAAAAGTACAACATTAGTTTTGGGGTCATATTCTGCATTATTTTTCTCCAGCCAACACCCATTTAAGTTGCAGTGTTCTGCAAAGGAGATGATATCATTGCAATGCCCGAGGTGCTTCCGCTGACATTTTATTACATTTCAAGTGATGCACCTACAATGGCCACCACATAGAAACATATTCCATGGAGAAGTGGCAAAAAACAACACATTATTTCTCTCTCTCTCTTTTACAATCCTTCAACCCTTATCCTTGACTCAAGTATAACAATAAACATAACTTCTTTGAATCAGCAACATTCTAAATTTAATCATGGGAAATGTGGAAATGGCTGAGACCTTAAACAATTATTTTGCTTCGGTCTTCACAGTGGAAGACACAAAAACCATGCCAAAAATTGCTGGTCATAGGAATGTGGGAAGGGAGGAGCTTGAGATGATCACTATCACTAGGGAGGTAGTGCTGGACAGACTAATGGGATTGAAGGTAGACAAGTCCCCTGGTCCTGATGAAATGCATCCCAGGGTATTAAAAGAGATGGCGGAAGTTATAGCAGATGCATTTGTTATAATCTACCAAAATTCTCTGGACTCTGGGGAGGTACCAGCGGATTGGAGAGCAGCTAAAGTAACGCCTCTGTTTAAAAAAGGAGGCAGGCAAAAGGCAGGTAACTATAGGCCGGTTAGTTTAACATCTGTAGTGGGGAAACTGCTTGAAACTATCATTAAGGAAGAAATAGCGGGACATCTGGATAGGAATAGTGCAATCAAGCAGACGCAGCATGGATTCATGAAAGGGAAATCATGTTTAACTAACTTACTGGAATTCTTTGAGGATATAACGAGCATGGTGGATAGAGGTGTACCGATGGATGTGGTGTATTTAGATTTCCAAAAGGCATTCGATAAGGTGCCACACAAAAGGTTACTGCAGAAGATAAAGGTACGCGGAGTCAGAGGAAATGTATTAGCATGGATAGAGAATTGGCTGGCGAACAAAAAGCAGAGAGTCGGGATAAATGGGTCCTTTTCCGGTTGGAAATCAGTGGTTAGTGGTGTGCCACAGGGATCAGTGCTGGGACCACAACTGTTTACAATATACATAGATGACCTAGAGGAGGGGACAGAGTGTAGTGCAACAAAATTTGCAGATGACACTAAGATTAGTGGGAAAGCGGGTTGTGTAGAGGACTCAGAGAGGCTACAAGGAGATTTGGATAGGTTAAGTGAATGGGTTAAGGTTTGGCAGATGGAATACAATGTCGGAAAATGTGAGGTCATCCACCTTGGAAAAAAAAACAGTAAAAGGGAATATTATTTGAATGGGGAGAAATTACAACATGCTGTGGTGCAGAGGGACCTGGGGGTCCTTGTACATGAATCCCAAAAGGTTAGTTTGCAGGTGCAGCAGGTAATCAGGAAGGCAAATGGAATGTTGGCCTTCATTGCGAAAGGGATGGAGTACAAAAGCAGGGAGGTGTTGCTGCAACTGTATAAAGTATTGGTAAGGCCGCACCTGGAGTACTGCGTGCAGTTTTGGTCACCTTACTTAAGGAAGGATATACTAGCTTTGGAAGGGGTACAGAGACGATTCACTAGGCTGATTCGAGAAATGAGGGGGTTACCTTATGATGATAGATTGAGTAGACTGGGTCTTTACTCCTTGGAGTTCAGAAGGATGAGGGGTGATCTTATAGAAACATTTAAAATCATGAAAGGGTTAGACAAGATAGAGGCAGAGAGGTTGTTTCCACTGGTCAGGGAGACTAAAACTAGGCGGCACAGCCTCAAAATACGGAGGAGCCAATTTAAAATCGAGTTGAGAAAGAATTTCTTCTCCCAGAGGGTTGTGAATCTGTGGAATTCTCTGCCCAAGGAAGCAGTTGAGGCTGGCTCATTGAATGTTTTCAAGTCAAAGATAGATAGATTTTTAAGCAATAAGGGAATTAAGGGTTACGGGGAGAGGGCGGGTAAGTGGAGCTGAGTCCACGACTAGATCAGCCATGATCTTATTGAATGGCGGAGCAGGCGCGAGGGGCTAGATGGCCTACTCCTGTTCCTAATTCTTATGTTCTTATGTTCTTATGTTCTTAAGAAAAGATTCATCTAAGGCTGAATCATGAGGATTCTGGAACGCTAATGCAAAACCACAATAGGCATTCTGTGCGTTCATACAAGCAACTTTACTTTGACAATCTGGAACAATTCATGCCCCCAATAAAATATGTGATTCAGCCGTTACACAGTGCGCAGCCATGAACAGCTACGTACAAATAAATTAAACCTTTTTAGGCAAGTCTGGAGTGGTTTCTCTGCTTCATTGCCCTATCTTTTCTTCCACGTGTTACATTCAAAATCCTTTCTGATTCCAATCCACAGACTTGTGTGACAATGGTGCAGAACAGTTCTGACCTCTTCTGAAGGAGCTACAAAAGGAGTTACTGTAGTGGAATTTTTTTTTTTAAACTACAAAGGATTTGGGGGATTTGAAACATTGAATGTGTGCACCTGATGTACAGGCTTCGAATGTATAATGAAATGCATTGATCACCGCTTGAAAGACATACTGTACACGTATGAGGAACTGAATACATTCTTGTGTGGAGAAATACATTCAATAATAGAAATGTGCATGCACTCTGTAGTGAGACTAATCAAACCAATATCACAATGTTAGGAGATGAAAAATTGAAATATGAAGTGGTTTCTACAGGGAGAAATATTTCATAAAGAAACAAACATCAAAATCTGGAGATGAATGTTGATCTTCGTTGCATCAAGCTACACTGAAATTAAAAATTCCATTAGCTCAACAGTCGTTTGATGTCTTTAAGCTGGAACTATCAATATGTTGCTTGTTGAATCTAAGACTTATATATTACTTATCATTATTCATAAAAATTCCTTGGATGTTCATCTCTGGCTCCTTTTTTTCTGCAGCTCTCAATATGGATGTTAATGGTCAATGTGCTCCATGTCACAGAGCTCAATGACATGCACACTGGATTGTGATCTAATCACTGTAGACTTTTCAAAAAAATAATCAAGTCGATTACAAGAAACAATACGGTCACAAGTACATTGCATTGGCTCGTACTTTGCGGCCCCTATGGGCACATACGATGTGCATAGCCGCCCATAGGGGCCGCGCAAAGTTCTGGGTTATCGCATGCGAAATGCTTGCGCAAAAACCCAGAACTCGCGATCTGTCAAAAATCTTCTTGACAGAAGGCCTGCTTTTACCACCGCAAGAGTTTAAAAAAACATTAAAATAATTTATTTCAATCATTTAAACATTAAAAAACCTGTATAAGGTAAGGTTATTTTTAGCCATTTTAAAACATTTAAATTTATTTTTCAAAAATAAAAAAATTTTTGTTTTAAAGATTTAGTTAAATGGTATTTTAAATCATTTTAAATATGTTTTTTTTTAAGTTATTTGATGTGTATATGTATTTTTGGGGGTATTCCCATTCACGCAAAACATAAAGCTTTTACCGATATATAAAATAGAAAAAGAGAGTGATGAAAGTAAATGTTGGTCCCTTAGAAGATGAGAAGGAGGATTTAATAATGGGAAATGTGGAAATGGCTGAGACCTTAAACAATTATTTTGCTTCCGTCTTCACAGTGGAAGACACAAAAGCCATGCCAAAAATTGCTGGTCATGGGAATATGGGAAGGGAGGACCTTGAGACAATCACTATCACTAGGGGGGTAGTGCTGGACAGGCTAATGGGACTCAAGGTAGACAAGTCCCCTGGTCCTGATGAAATGCATCCCAGGGTTTCAAAGAGATGGCGGAAGTTATAGCAGATGTATTCGTTATAATCTACCAAAATTCTCTGGACTGGGGAGGTACCATCGGATTGGAAAGCAGCTAATGTAACGCCTCTGTTTAGTGGTGTGCCACAGGGATCGGTGCTGGAACCACAACTGTTTACAATATACATAGATGACCTGGAAGAAGGGACAGAGTGTAATGTAAGAAAATTTGCAGATGACACAAAGATTAGTCGGAAAGCGAGTTGTGTCGAAGACACAGAGAGGCTGCAAAGAGATTTAGAGAGGTTAAGCGAATGGGCTAAGGTTTGGCAGATGGAATACAATGTCGGAAAATGTGAGGTCATCCACCTTGGGAAAAAAACAGTAAAAGGGAATATTATTTGAATGGGGAGAACTTACAACATGCTGCGGTGCAGAGGGACCTGGGGGTCCTTGTGCATGAATCCCAAAAAGTTAGTTTGCAGGTGCAGCAGGTAATCAGGAAGGTGAATTGAATGTTGGCCTGCATTGCGAGAGGGATGGAATACAAAAGCAGGGAGGTCCTGCTGTAACTGTATAGGGTATTGGTGAGGCCGCACCTGGAGTACTGCGTGCAATTTTGGTCACCTTACTTGAGGAAGGATATACTAGCCTTGGAGGGGGTACAGAGGCGATTCACTAGGCTGATTCCGGAGATGAGGGGGTTACCTTATGATGATAGATTGAGTAGACTGGGCATTTACTCGTTGGAGTTCAGAAGGATGAAGGGTGATCTTATAGAAACATTTAAAATAATGAAAGGGATAGACAAGATAGAGGCAGAGAGGTTGTTTCCACTGGTCGAGGAGACTAGAACTAGGGGGCACAGCCTCAAAATACGGGGGAGCCAATTTAAAACCGAGTTGAGAAGGAATTTCTTCTCCCAGAGGGTTGTGAATCTGTGGAATTCTCTGCCCAAGGAAGCAATTGAGGCTAGCTCATTGAATGTATTCAAATCACAAATAGATAGATAAGGGAATTAAGGGTTACGGGGAGCGGGCGGGTAAGTGGAGCTGAGTCCATGGCCAGATCAACCAGGATCTTTTTGAATGGCGAAGCAGGCTCGAGGGGCTAGATGGCCTACTCCTGTTCCTAATTCTTATGTTCTTATGTTCTTATGTATGCTTATGGGGATTCTGTACCTACTGAATCCCCCATAAGCATCAATGGGGATTTCCTTCTTTCATTCATTGGGCCGGCCCATGTGATCCCAGGGATGCTTGAGAACCGCCTGCGCCCCTGAGATACATGGGCCTCTACTCGCAGTACCCAGAGTGGCCCAGGACCACGAGTCTCTGTACCTCCTGGACCACCAGGTACAGCGGCATTTTATTTGCAGATCGATGGCATTTCCCCATGGGAAGCCTCCGACCCCAAATTCAGGACCATTCTAATTGAACAAATAATCCAGAATAAGGCTAAAGAGTGGTCTTATCCACAAATATTCATCCACAAATATCGGCCGTTCCAAATTAAAAAATTATTATTGCAATTTAAATTCTTAAGATATAACATTTAAGATTGGTGCACTGTTTGGAACACAGAAGTCACTTAATGTCCACTTCTCCATTAATAGTTGCAACAACAAAAGTTATACTCCATGTGATTCTGGGCCTCTACCCAGAGATCAATGGCTCTGAGATGTTGTTGCAGTCATTTAGAGAGATTAGGTCTGTGATGCTTTACAGAAAATTAGTTTGTTATCCAGATTTTTTCTCCCTAAATTGGCCTGGGTTTAATCTGTTTTTTGCCTCTCCCAGGAGATCACATGGCTCTGGTTGGGGTGCAGTGTAGAATGTTTCAGTGTAAGGGGTGTCGCAGTTGTGTGGGATGGACTGGTTGGGCTTGGTGCTCTTTGCCTTTCCACCATTGTTCATTGTTCATAGGTTTATATGTAACCTTCAGGGCTGCTAACCAAGGGCCGTGCAGCTCTTTGTCGGCCGGCACAGACACAATGGGCCGAAATGGCCTCCTTCTGCGCTGTAAATTTCTATGTTTCTATGATACAACAGATAACCTCTCAGTTGGAGCAGGCATCTTCATATATCTGACAATAAGTGATAAATTTAGAGGGAAAACTCATTCCCTAGCACTTCAGAGCTGTAAAAATTGAACGCAGTCAAGACATTTCAGTTCCCCAGCCTTGAAAACGAGGTACAGTTGGGTGAAATTTCAGATCAGTGATATTGCTACCACTTGTAGGAAATGGTGTGGCTAGTGCTCCCACCTGGGCCCCGCCTAAAGTGCACTGTAAGCATATTCCACTTGGGACTCTATATCCAGGCAATTCATAAGAACATAAGAACATTAGAAATGAGAACAGGAGTAGGCCATACGGCCCCTCGAGCCTGCTCCGCTATTCAATAAGATCATGGCTGATCTGATCATGGACTCAGCTCCACTTCCCTGCCCGCTCCCCATAACCCCTTATCCCCTTATTGTTTAAGAAACTGTCAATTTCTTTATTAAATTTAGTCAATGTCCCAGCTTTCTGAGCTCTCTGAGGCAGCGAATTCCACAGATTTACAACCCGCTGAAAGAAGAAATTTCTCCTCATCTCAGTTTTAAATGGGCGGACCCTTATTCTAAGATCGTGCCCTCTAGTTCTAGTCTCCCCCATCAGTGGAAACATCCTCTCTGCATCCACCTTGTCAAGCCCTCTCATAATCTTAGACGTTTCGATAAGATCACCTCTCATTCTTCTGAATTCCAATGAGTAGAGGCCTAACCTACTCAACCTTTCCTCATAAGTCAACCCCATCATCCCCGGAATCAACCTGGTGAACCTTCTCTGAACTGCCTCCAAAGCAAGTATATTCTTTCGTAAATATGGAAACCAAAACTGTACGCAGTATTCCAGGTGTGGCCTCACCAATACCCTGCATAATTGTAGCAAGACTTCCCCGCCTTTATACTCCATCCTCTTTGCAATAAAGGCCAAGATACTATCCTTTTGTGTTTCATGCACAAGTACCCCCAGGTCCCGCTGTACTGCAGCAGTTTACAATTTTTCTCCATTTAAATAAGAACTTGCTCTTTGATTTTTTTTTCTGCTAAAGTGCATGACCTCACACTTTCCAACATTATACTCCATCTGCCAAGTTTTTGCCCACTCACTTAGCCTATCTATGTCCTTTTGCAGATTTTTTGTGTCCTCCTCACACATTGCTTTTCCTTCCATCTTTGTATCATCAGCAAACTTGGCTACGTTACACTCAATCCCTTCTTCCAAGTCGTTAATATAGATTGTAAATAGTTGGGGTCCTAGCACTGATCCCTGCTGGTTGCCAACCAGAGAATGAACCTTTTATCCCGACTCTCTGTTCTCTGTAAGTTAGCCAATCCTCTATCCATGCTAATATATTACCCCCAACCCCGTGAACTTTTATCTTGTGCAGTAACCTTTTATGTAGCACCTTGTCAAATGCCTTCTGGAAATCCAAATACACCACATCCACTGGTTCTCCTTTATTGAGTCTCCTTTTGAGTGGGATGCTAATTAAGCAGCATTCCAGCGTATTAATGAAGGCCATGAGTAGGCCCCTTTAACCTTCATCTGTTCTGGTTAGAAGCCTTGCTCAACAGATATCCTAATCAGGCATTAAAGGAAAGCTGGATGAAGTCCCAATTTAAACCACAGAATTAAACAATTTCAATTTTTTGAGGGATGGGTGTCATGCTTACCTTATTATTTTATTTTGCATTCTCCAGCTAATGTTCAATGTATTTTCGCTGTATGTTCTGGAACAGGCCATGACAAAAATGTTGGTGTACTAAGAGCAGAATCACAATCTTTCCTACCAATAGCAGAGAGAAAGTGAGTGTGCAGAAACTTTCCAAGATTTCAGCAGAACAAGAAGATTCTTGAAGAGGATATATTCCATAAAGTGTCAATCTAAACATTCATACCACCTCAGGACACGTTACATAGAAACATAGAAAATAGGTGCAGGAGTAGGCCATTCGGCCCTTCGAACCTGCACCACCATTCAATAAGATCATGCATGATTATTCCTTCAGTACCCCTTTCCTGCTTTCTCTCCATACCCCTTGATCCCTTTAGCTGTTAGGGCCATTTCTAACTCCCTCTTGAATATATCCAATAAACTGGCATCAACAACTCTCTGCGGTAGGGAATTCCACAGGTTAACAACTCTCTGAGTGAAGAAGTTTCTCCTCATCTCAGTCCTAAATGGCTTACCCCTTATCCTCAGACTGTGTCCTTTGGTTCTGGACCTCCCCAATATCGGGAACATTCTTCCCGCATCTAACCTGTCCAGTCCTGTCAGAATTTTATATGTTTCTATGAGATGCCCTCTCATCCTTCTAAACTCCAGTGATTACAGGCCCAGTCGATCCAGTCTAACAAAAAGTTAGTTTGCAGGTGCAGCAGGTAATCAGGAAGGCAAATGTAATGTTGGCCTTCATTGCGAGAGGGATGGAATACAAAAGCAGGGAGGTCCTTCTGCAACTGTTTAGGGTATTGGTAAGGCCACACCTGGAGTACTGCGGCAGTTTTGGTCACCTTTCTTAAGGAAGGATATACTAGCTTTGGAGAGGGTACAGAGACGATTCACTAGGCTGATTCCGGAGATGAGGGGGTTAACTTATGATGATAGATTGAGTAGACTGGGTCTTTACTCGTTAGAGTTCAGAAGGATGAGGGGTGATCTTATAGAAACATTTAAAATAATGAAAGGGATAGACAAGATAGAGGCAGAGAGGTTGTTTCCACTGGTCGGGGAGACTAGAACTAGGGGGCATAGCCTCAAAATACGGAGGAGCCAATTTAAAACCGAGTTGAGAAGGAATTTCTTCTCCCAGACGGTTGTGAATCTGTGGAATTCTCTGCCCAAAGAAGCAGTTGAGGCTAGCTCATTGAATATATTCAAATCACAGATGGATAGATTTTTAACCAATAAGGGAATTAAGGGTTATGGGGAGCGGGCGGGTAAGTGGAGCTGAGTCCACGGCCAGATCAGCCATGATATTTTTGAATGGCGAAGCAGGCTCGAGGGGCAAGATGGCCTACTCCTGTTCCTAATTCTTATGTTCTTATGTTCTTGTGTATGCTTATGGGGATTCTGTACATACGGAATCCCCCATAAGCATCAATGGGGATTTCCTTCTTTCATTCATTGGGCCGGCCCATGTGATCCCAGGGATGCTTGAGAACCGCCTGCGCCCTTGAGATACATGGGCTTCTACTCGCAGTACCCAGAGTGGCCCAGGACTGCGAGTCTCTGTACCTCCTGGACCACCAGGTACAGCGGCATTTTATTTGCAGATCGATGGCATTTCCCCATGGGAAGCCTCCGACCCCAAATTCAGGACCATTCTAATTGAACAAATAATCCAGAATAAGGCTAAAGAGTGGTCTTATCCACAAATATTCATCCACAAATATCGGCCGTTCCAAATTAAAAAATTATTATTGCAATTTAAATTCTTAAGATATAACATTTAAGATTGGTGCACTGTTTGGAACACAGAAGTCACTTAATGTCCACTTCTCCATTAATAGTTGCAACAATAAAAGTTATACTCCATGTGATTCTGGGCCTCCACCCACAGGTCAGTGGCTCTGAGATGTTGTTGCAGTCATTTAGAGAGATTAGGTCTGTGGTGCTTTACAGAAAATTAGTTTGTTATCCAGATTTTTTCTCCCTAAATTGGCCTGGGTTTAATCTGTTTTTTGCCTCTCCCAGGAGACCACATGGCTCTGGTTGGGGTGCAGTGTAGAATGTTTCAGTGTAAGGGGTGTCGCAGATGTGTGGGATGGACTGGTTGGGCTTGGTGCTCTTTGCCTTTCCGCCATTGTTCATTGTTCATAGGTTTATATGTAACCATCAGGGCTGCTGACCAAGGGCCATGCAGCTCTTTGTCGGCCGGCACAGACACAATGGGCCGAAATGGCCTCCTTCTGCGCTGTAAATTTCTATGTTTCTATGATACAATAGATAACCTCTCAGTTGGAGCAGGCATCTTCATATATCTGATAATAAGTGATAAATTTAGAGGGAAAACTCATTCCCTAGCACTTCAGAGCTGTAAAAATTGAACGCAGTCAAGACATTTCAGTCCCCCAGCCTTGAAAACAAGGTACAGTCGGGTGAAATTTCAGATCAGTGATATTGCTACCACTTGTGCGAAATGGTGTGGCTAGTGCTCCCACCTGGGCCCCGCCTAAAGTGCACTGTAAGCATATTCCACTTGGGACTCTATATCCAGGCAATTCATAAGAACATAAGAATATAAGAAATAAGAACAGGAGTAGGCCATACGGCCCCTCGAGCCTGCTCCGCTATTCAATAAGATCATGGCTGATCTGATCATGGACTCAGCTCCACTTCCCTGCCCGCTCCCCATAACCCTTTATCCCCTTATTGTTTAAGAAACTGTTGATTTCTTTCTTAAATTTAGTCAATGTCCCAGCTTTCTGAGCTCTCTGAGGCAGCGAATTCCACAGATTTACAACCCGCTGAGAGAAGAAATTTCTCCTCATCTCAGTTTTAAATGGGCGGACTCTTATTCTAAGATCGTGCCCTCTAGTTCTAGTCTCCCCCATCAGTGGAAACATCCTCTCTGCATCCACCTTGTCAAGCCCTCTCATAATCCTAGACGTTTCGATAAGATCACCTCTCATTCTTCTGAATTCCAATGAGTAGAGGCCTAACCTATTCAACCTTTCCTCATAAGTCAACCCCATCATCCCCGGAATCAACCTGGTGAACCTTCTCTGAACTGCCTCCAAAGCAAGTATATTCTTTCGTAAATATGGAAACCAAAACTGTATGCGGTATTCCAGGTGTGGCCTCACCAATACCCTGTATAATTGTAGCAAGACTTCCCCGCCTTTATACTCCATCCCCTTTGCAATAAAGGCCAAGATACTATCCTTTTGTGTTTCATGCACAAGTACCCCCAGGTCCCGCTGTACTGCAGCAATTTGCAATTTTTCTCCATTTAAATAATAATTTGCTCTTTGATTTTTTTTTCTGCTAAAGTGCATGACCTCACACTTTCCAACATTATACCCCATCTGCCAAGTTTTTGCCCACTCACTTAGCCTATCTATGTCATTTTGCAGATTTTTTGTGTCCTCCTCACACATTGCTTTTCCTTCCATCTTTGTATCATCAGCAAACTTGGCTACGTTACACTCAATCCCTTCTTCCAAGTCGTTAATATAGATTGTAAATAGTTGGGGTCCTAGCACTGATCCCTGCGGCACCCCACCATTTACTGGTTGCCAACCAGAGAATGAACCATTTACCCCGACTCTCTGTTCTCTGTAAGTTAGCCAATCCTCTATCCATGCTAATATATTACCCCCAACCCCGTGAACTTTTATCTTGTGCAGTAACCTTTTATGTAGTACCTTGTCAAATGCCTTCTGGAAATCCAAATACACCACATCCACTGGTTCCCCTTTATTGAGTCTCCTTTTGAGTGGGATGCTAATTAAGCAGCATTCCAGCGTATTAATGAAGGCCATGAGTAGGCCCCTTTAACCTTCATCTGTTCTGGTTAGAAGCCTTGCTCAAAAGATTTTCTGCATATCCTAATCAGGCATTAAAGGAAAGCTGGATGAAGTCCCAATTTAAGCCACAGAATGAAACAATTTCAATTTTTTGAGGGATGGGTGTCATGCTTATATTATTTTATTTTGCATTCTCCAGCTAATGTTCAATGTATTTTCGCTGTATGTTCTGGAACAGGCCATGACAAAAATGTTGGTGTACTAAGAGCAGAATCACAATCTTTCCTACCAATAGCAGAGAGAAAGTGAGTGTGCAGAAACTTTCCAAGATTTCAGCAGAACAAGAAGATTCTTGAAGAGGATATATTCCATAAAGTGTCAATCTAAACATTCATACCACCTCAGGACATGTTACATAGAAACATAGAAAATAGGTGCAGGAGTAGGCCATTCGGCCCTTCGAGCCTGCACCACCATTCAATAAGATCATGCCTGATCATTCCTTCAGTACCCCTTTCCTGCTTTCTCTCCATACCCCTTGATCCCTTTAGCTGTTAGGGCCATATCTAACTCCCTCTTGAATATATCCAATAAACTGGCATCAACAACTCTCTGCGGTAGGGAATTCCACAGGTTAACAACTCTCTGAGTGAAGAAGTTTCTCCTCATCTCAGTCCTAAATGGCTTACCCCTTATCCTTAAACTGTGTCCTTTGGTTCTGGACCTCCCCAACATCGGGAACATTCTTCCCGCATCTAACCTGTCCAGTCCTGTCAGAATTTTATATGTTTCTATGAGATGCCCTCTCATCCTTCTAAACTCCAGTGATTACAGGCACAGCATGTCTACGTAAACTAGCGGTGACCCAAAACTCGGCAGCCCATGTCCTAACTCGAACCAAGTCTCGCTCACCCATCACCCCTGTGCTCGCAGACCTACATTGGCTTCCGGCGAAGCAACACCTCGATTTCAACATTCTCATCCTTAATTTCAAATCCCTCCATGGCCTTACCCCTCCCTATCTCTGTAATCTCCTTCAGCCCCACAACCTCCCAAGATGTCTGTGCTCCTCTAATTCTGCCCTCTTGAGCATCCCTGATTCTAATCACGCAACCATTGGTGGACGTGCCTTCAGCTGTCTAGGCCCCAAGTTCTGAAATTCCCTCCCTAAACCTCTCCGTATCTCTGCCTTTCTTTCCTCCTTCAAGACCCTCCTTAGTTTAAGAAAGGAGGGAGACAGAAAGCAGGAAACTATGGACCAGCTAGCTGAACATCTGTCATTGGGAAAATGCTGGAGTCCATCATTAAATAAGTAGTAACAGGACATTTAGAAAATCATAATGCAGTCAAGCAGGGCTGGCATGGTTTTATGAAAGGGGAAATCATGTTTGACAAATTTGCTGGAATTCTTTGTGGATGTAATGAGCAGGGTGGATAAAGGGGAACCAGTGGATGTTGTGTATTTGGATTTCCAGAAAGCATTCGAAAAGGTGCCACATAAAAGGTTACTGCACAAGATAAGAGCTCACAGGGTTGGAGTTAATATATTAGCGTGGATAGAGGATTGGCTAACTAACAGAAAAGAGAGAGCCGGGATAAATGGGTCATTTTCAGGTTGGCAAACTGTAACTAGTGAGGTGCCACAGGGATCAGTATTGGAGCCTCAACTATTTACAATTTATTTTAATGATTTGGATGAGAGAACCAAGTATAACGTAGCCAAATTTGCTGATCGTACAAAGATAGATGGGAAAGCATGTTGTGAAGAGGACGCAAAGAATCTACAAAGGGATATAGATAGGCTCAGTGAGTGGGCAAACATTTGGCAGATGGAGTATAATGTGGGAAAATGTGAGGTTATCCACTTTGGTAGGAAAAATAAAAAAGCAAATTACTATTTAAATGGGGAGAGATTACAAAATGCTGCAGTACAGAGGGATCTGGGGGTTCTTGTACATGAAACACAAAAAATTAGCATGCAGGTACAGCAAGTAATCAGGAAGGCAAATGGAATGTTGGCCTTTATTGCAAGGGGGATGGAGTATAAAAGCAGGGAAGTCCGGCTACAACTGTACAGGGTATTGGGGTAAGACCACAACTGAGTACTGTGTACAGTTTTGGTTCCCTTATTTGAGGAAGGATATATTAGCATTGGAGGCAGTTCAGAGAAGGTTCACGAGGTTGATTCCTGAGATGAAGTGGTTGTCATATGAAGAAAGGTTGAGCAGGTTGGGCTTATACTCATTGGAGTTTAGAAGAATGAGGGATGATCTTATTGAAACATATAAGATTCTGAGGGGTCGAATGGGTAGATGCAGAGAGGATGTTTCCCCTCATGAGGGAATCTAAAACTAGGGGGCATAGTTTCAGAATAAGGGGTCACCCATTTAAGACAGAAATGAGGAGGAATTTCTTCACTCAGAGGATCGTGAATCTTTGGAATTTTCTACCCCAGGGAGCTGTGGAGGCTGGTTCTTTGAATATATTTAAGTTGGAGATGGACAGATTTTTGAATGATAAGGGAGTCAAGGGTTATGGGGAGCGGGCGGGGAAATGGAGTTGAGGCCAAGATCAGATCAGCCATGATATTAAATAGCGGAGCAGACTCGAGGGGCTAAATGGCTTCCTGCTGCTCTTATTTCTTATGTTCTTATTTTCTTAAAACCTACCTCCTTGACTTAGCTTTTGGTCACCTGTGCTAATTTCTACTTACATGGCTAGGGGTGAAATTTTATATCATAGTACTCCTGTGAAGTGCTTTGAGACATTTCACTACGTTAAAGGCACTATATAAATGCAAGTTGTTGATGTCGTGTCCTTCAAGGTGACTAGCACATTCCTGCTCCTCCTCTGCCACCAACAATTAATTGTCCCCACCTGTGCCACATGGCTCACCTGGCACTACCTCCTCAAGCTCGCGAAAGGCATTCGCTGGGATGCTTAGCATTACAAATATGGACGAGAGGGACACAGGGTCCTGCCAGTTGTGTTCTTGCATTAGTCCACAGGTGGTATTGGCAGGTTGCTGCTCGTTTTGAAGCACCACGAACGCAGTAACTCATGGCTAGTGTGGTACAAGATAATAGAAAGGCCTGGCCAGGGAGATCGGCAGACACCGGTATTGCCCACAGTCACAACTCTGCACCAAACATACCCACAGGCCCTGCACACCTATCTGACAATGATTGTAAGAAACTGGCTCAGCAGGCTCTCGGTCAGCAGGGAGCCAGTCGCAGATCAGTATCATCTGTGCAAGAACGCCTGTAGTCAGGTGACATCGTAGCCATTGGCAGTTAAGGCCGCCTCCTTCCTCAATCTTTTGCCTCCAACTCCTTTCAGGCATGCGTAGTGATCAAATCATAGAATTATAGAAATGTACAGCACGGAAGGAGGCCTTTTGGCCCATCATGTCCGTGCTGACCAACAAAGAGTTATCCAGCCTTATCCCACTTTCCAGTTCTTGGTCCATAGCCTTGTAGGCTACAGCACTTCAAGTGCACATCCAAGCACTTTTTAAATGTGATGAGGGTTTCTGCCTCTACCACCCTTTCAGGCAGTGAGTTCCAGACCCCCATCACCCTCTGGGTGAAAAAAATTTCTCCTCAAATCCCTTCTAATCCTTCTACCAATTACTTTAAATCTATGCCCCCTAGTTATTGACCTCTCTGCTAAAGGAAATGGGTCCTTCCTATCCACTCTATCTAGGCCGCTCATAATTTTATACATCTCAATTAAGTTTCCTTCAGCCTCCTCTGTTCCAAAGAAAGCAACCTCAGCCTATCCAATCTTTCCTCATAGCTAAGATTCTCCCAGCCCGGCAATATCCTCATTAATCTCCTTTGTACCCTCTCTAGTGCAATCACATCTTTCCTGTAATGTGGTGACCAGAACTGTACTCAGTACTCTAGCTGTGGCCTAACTAGTGTTTTGTAGTTCAAGCATAACCTCCCTGCTCTTATATTCTATGCTTTGGCTAATAAAGGAAAGTATCCCATATGTCTTTGTAACCACCTTATCTACCTGTCCTGCTACCTTTAGGGATCTGTGGACATGCACTCCAAGGCCCCTCTGTTCTCTACACTTTTCAGTATCCTACCATTTATTGCCTTGTTAGCCCTCCCCGAATGGAGTATCAACCAAAGTGCTGCCCCGCATGTATCAAAGACATGACTGATTCATTGTTGATCAGTGCCAACACTTGCAGCTCCTTTCCCATTGAACAGCAGCAGCATCATGACACAACATGTCACTTATTCTCTACTTTCCCTGACGTCAGTTTCGAACATGACAATAAAGCAATTATATTTCACTAAAGCTCTCAATTTTTAATAGAGGTTCAATAATAATTAGCTAAGAAATTCATCTTTATATAAATATACACCCTAGGAAACTCCTAGAAGGAATTCTGAGCATTGTCTGGCCAACCATCTTCAACTGCATCATCAACAACCTTCTCTCCATCATAAGGTCAGGAATGGGTATGGGGGTGAGGGAGTTCACAGATGATTCCATAAAGTGTAAGTCTATTCACAATACCTGTAACGAAGCAGCCAATGCCACCTACAGCAGGACTTGAATATCATCCATGCTTGGACTGACAGGTGGCAGGTAACATTTGTCTCACATAAATGCCAGGTAATGCCTACGTCCAATGAAGGAAACTCCAACTACCGCGCCCTGATCTTCAACAACATAAACACTGCCAAATCCCCCATTATCAACATCTTGAGGGTCACCACTGACTAGAAGTTTACTGGACCAGCCATATCAACACCATAGCTACAAGAGCAGGATAGAGGCTGGGTACTTGCACAAGCGGCTCACCTCCTGGCCCCTCAAAGCCTCTCCCCCATCTTAAAGTTCAAGTCAAGAGTGCGATGTAATACTCACCACTCTCCTGAATGGGTGCAGTTGGAGCAACACTAATAAAGGTCGACATCATCCAGAAAAAAGTTTGCTTAAATGGCTTCCCTGCCACTAGACTGAATGGTCACTCCCTCCACTCACTGGCGCACCGTGGCTGAAGCATGCACTATCTACAGTTTGCACTGCAGTAACTCACCAAGCTTACTTCAACAGCGCTTCTCAGCCCTGTGACTTCTACCACCAAGGACAACGAGCATCAATATCATGGGAACCATCCCCTCCAAAATACACACCACCTTGCCGTGGGCATATGGAAAGCAGTCATGCAATTATTTTTACATGCGGATTTTTTTTTCTCTAACAGGATGTGGGTTATGCTGGCAAGGCCAAATTCAATGGCCATTGTTCCTTCAGCATTGCTGGGTCAAAGTCCTGGAATTCTCTATCTAATACGATCACTGGAGCACAATCTCCACAGCGGTTCAAGGAGAAGGCCCACTATCGCCTCGTCAGGGCAACTAGGGATGGGCATGCTTGCCTGAAACACCACTTTTTCTAGAAACATATATAGTTATCTCTTGCTCTTTGATTCAACACCCTTCTCCAATAACTTATTCCATTTGTCTATTACCTTTTGTGTAAAAAAGTTCTCCCTAAGTCCACTATTTATATTTAATTTTGTTCTTTTTAAATTATATCCCATTTGTCTGTAAAATGTGGAGGAGCAGCAGCATGGAAAAGCACTTGTAAGATCACCATTCTGTAATGTTTTACTTTTGTGAAGAATTTTTCAAAAAGTTAAGGGACAAGTAGAAGTAAAAGTTTGAGTTAGCTCAGTTCACATGATATTGGTATCACTCACTGCTCCACAACCAGAGGGTGTCAGTTCTGCAGTCTTGAGCTACGATTTCATTTTCAGGGACAATTTCATGCTTTCAAAGAGAGTCAAGCATTCACACGTCAGGTACAGCACGTGTTAAAATGGAGAATAAGGCTCCTTCCGCTTTGTATTAATACTATCCAAAACTCCGCTTCCCGTGTCCTAACTCGCACCAAGTCCCGCTCACCCATCACTCCTGTGCTTGCTGACCTACATTGGCTTCCGGTTAAGCAACGCCTCGATTTCAAAATTCTCATCCTTATTTTCAAATTCCCCCATGGCCTCACCCCTCCCTATCTCTATAATCTCCTCCAGCCCCACAACCCCCCACGATGTCTGCATTCCTCTAATTCTGCCCTCTTGAGCATCCCTGATTATAATCATTCAACCTTTGGTGGCCGTGCCTTCTTTTGCCTAGGCCCAAAGCTCTGGAACTCCCTGCCTAAACATCTCCGCCTCTCTAACTCTATTTCCTCGTTCAAGACGCTCCTTAAAACCTACCTCTTTGACCAAGCTTCTGGTCACCTGCGCTAATTTCTACTTATGCAGTTTGGTGTCAAATGTTTTATCTCATAATACTCCTGTGAAGCACCTTGGGTGTTTCCCTACATTAAAGGTGTTATATAAATACTAGTTGTTGTTGTTGTTGTATGTATGTCCCACTCCCAACCTCAGATGACAACAGTCTGGTTGCACAAGTGATGCCAGTTCCATTTTTCACACCAGCTACCCTTGTGGCTTTAGTAAGGCAGCCAATTTAATAACAAGTTATGGGCAGCTTTGTGTTGTAAAATTATGCTCACTAGGATTTGGGTTGAGATTTGTCCAAAAGCATTCATTATAACCCGAGGAAAAGAGAATATTTTCAAGGCATCAATCAAGGGCTGGATGTAAACCAAGGTCCCACATGTGAAAAGGGAATGTTTTAACTTACTGCAGCTCTGTCACAGCTATATTGAAAATGGTGAATCCTCATAGTTTATAGAGTTTATACTGCTGATTTTTATTTGATTAGAAAAAAGGTCAAGATCAGTATACAAATATCAAGTTAACAAAGCTGTAATCATCTGAAGTAATCACACAAACAACATACTAACATAAGATGTGCTATATAATGAAACATACCTGTTTTTAATTCTGAATTTGATTTTTTTATTGACAATACATGCAGATATTCTGTAGAGTCACTGTCATCATCATCATAGGCAGTTCCTCAGAATCGAGGAAGACTTGCTTCCACTCTTAACATGAGTTCTTAGGTAGCTGCACAGTCCAATACGAGAACCACAGTCTTTGTCACAGGTGGGACACTGTACAGTTCTGTCAGGTAGGAGAATATACTGGCATATCTGGATTGTTGATATAACTATTCAGAGAGTGGGCACTGGTTTGGGATCCGGATAATAACAATCTTGGAAATGGACCTTTCAGTTTCTATACCATAAAGTTTTTTTTTAAAGAATAATAAATACCAATGAGCCTTGACAAATACATAGAATTACATAGGATTTACAGCACAGAAACAGGCCATTCGGCCCAACTAGTCTGTGCTGGTGTTTAACTTATTGACAGTGATTCGACTCGTGTTGACTGGGTGGTAAGACGATATACTTCAGGGTGCAGGACAGATAAAAGCAACCAGATGCTGAAACATTTCGAGCAATAAAACATCGAGCAAAATCTCCTGAGTTCATTGATACTTTTAGCTGCCAAAGTCCAGGAGCATGTTTGTATTTGGGTCCAGGGATCTCTATGGGAAAGCCCACCATAGTCTGCTTAAAGTCGTCAATTGCTTCATGGATTTTTTTTAAACATCAGCATATTTTTCAAGTAGGGCTTAATTTTTGGCCATAACTTTGACGATTGTGACTTTTCTACCACTGCATCTCCAGTTCATTTTGTACAGATGGAAGCAGATGTAACATGGCCAGAAATTTAAGTTCATTTTAATTCGCTTTTCTGGAACATTGATGTTTTGTGCACTGCTTTGCAGTTGGATTTCCCTTCATTCTCAATTAGGAGTTTAATTTCTTTCCCAAATTATTTTTGTTGGATTTGTATTTTCTGAACACCGATGGTGATCCCACTCCAGGGACCTGAGAACAAAAATCTAAGCTGACACTCCAGTGCAGTGCTGAGGGAGTGCTGCACTGTTGGAGGTGACGTCTTTTGGATGAGACGTTAAACCGAGTCTGCTTTCTCAGGTGGATGTGAAAGATCCCATGACACTATTTCGAAGAAGAGCATGGGGAGTTATCCCTGGTGTCCTGAAGAATATTTATCTCTCAATCAACATAACAAAAACAGATTATCTGGTCATTATCACATTGCTGTTTGTGGGAGCTTGCTGCGCGCAAATTGGCTGCCACATTTCCCACATTATGACAGTGACTACACTTCAAAGTACTTCATTGGCTGTAAAGCACTTTGGAACATCCAGTGGTTGCGTAAGGCGCTATATAAATGCAAATCTTTCTTTTCTTTCTTTTTAAAGATTGCCTATCTCCATGAAACTGGTTGTGACATTGTGGGAAGGGAGATTTCTGGTGCTGACATATACTCAGTAGTATTAGAAATCAGTTTTCACATTTTGAAAAGCCAAATTCAAATGTAAATTCTGTTTTTCTAACAAAATATAAACAGGTCAAGACATTTCTCAATGTTATTTGCAAATACAACATTACAAAAACTCGTGTAGGAAATGAACATAATTATTTAACTAAAAACAGAAAATGCTGGAAATACTCAGCAGATCAGGCAGCATCTGTGGAGAGAGAGAGAGTTAATGTTCCAGATCGATGACCCTTTGTTGGAACCGGAAAAGGTTAGAGATGTAACCGGTTTAGTATTGGAGCAGGGAAAGGTGGGAGGGAAGGAAAGAACAAAAGGGAAGGTCTGTGATAGGGTGTAAGGCAGAAGAGATTAAGAGACAAAAGGGATGAGGGCCAAGGCAAAAGGAGATGGTAATGGGACAAGTTAAGAAACAAAAGATGATTCTAGATGGGGTGTAAATGGAGGTGGCAGAATTGTCAATAGCTGCCGTGGGAAAGAGAAAAAAACAGAAAAAAAGAAAAATAAATAGGGCCAGAGATTATGGTTTGAAATTGTTGCACTTGATGTTGAGTCCAGAAGGTTGCAAAGTGCCGAAGTAAGTGCCTTGCTTAAAAACCTGTGACATCTCTAACTTTTTCCAGTTCTGACAGAAGGGTCATCGACCTGAAATGTTAACTCTGTTTCTCTCTCCACAGATGCTGCCTGACCTGCTGAGTATTTCCAGCATTCTCTGTTTTATTTCAGATTCCAGCATCCGCAGTATTTTGTTTTTGTTATATGATTATTTAACTACCTATAGAAAGACTAGAACTTTTTGTAATGCAAAGTTACCACTTTAAGGATTTATCTAGTTAAATTCATTCCCATCTGGTCACGATTACCTGCTATCTTACAGTAGCAATCACATTGTAAATAAGAAAGTAGATAAACTATTAAACAATATCCTATTTTTATTGCAGTCTCAAATATAAGCAATAAAAGATAAATTAAGATAGTCTGGAAACAGAATATGTAGAATCACACATGGAGGTCATTTGGCCCATCGTGTCTGTGCCAGCTCTCTGAAAGAGCTATCCAATTAGTTGCACTTCCTTGCTCTTTCCCCATCGCCCTGCAAAAAATTTATTTCAACTATATATCCAATTCCCTTTTAAAAGTTACCATTGAATTTGCTTCCACCTCCCTTTCAGGTAGTGCATTCCAGATCACAACAACTCGCTGAGTAACAAAGAGCTTCTCATTCCTCTCTCCTCTGGTTCTTTTGCCAATCATCTTAGGATTGTAATATATTTTTTTAAAGCGTAACTAGTACCTCACGCTAATTTTCATATCTCAGGAGTTCTCAACCCAGACCAGGAGTGAAATGTTTTTCATATTTCCCCCACTCTATAAACAATAGATTGATGGGCTTTTGGACAAGATGTTAAGCAGAGGCTCCCCCACCCCAACTACCTATTCAGGTGCACCTAAAAATGGCAGTGATGTGAAGATAGTCGAGGGGGGCACTCGATCTAATGTTTGTTTTGTACTCCCTAAAAGAGTTGTGAAGATAGTCGAGTTGCTATTCTGGAGATCAAGTAGGCTCAAAGAAGGGAAAAAATATTGTAACGAGATGTGTCGCCAACTATATCGTCAGTGACCAACCCAATTTGGACTTGGCAATAATCTGCTTACATCAAAATGAGAGTTAGATTTCTGAAACTTTTGGTCACCTTTTTTAAGAAAAACTTTTTTCTCTCTCTTTCCTTGTAGTTTTGTTTAAAACCGTCAGGTTGAGTACGGAAGCTAACCTGCATTGAGGGTTTTTTTTGCATTTGACACAGAGTTGCATGCACAGAGACAACTGTGACAGTGAACAATCCATCCTGTAGTCCCTTTACCTCTTGCTCTTGACCCGGGCGCTGGCCATTCAAGAGTGGTCACGCGGGAGGGGCGGACCCTGGGCTGATTGACAGCGCCGCCAACCAACCAGAGGAAGACCATCCCCTCCCCATTGGAGTGGATCACCCGGAGCGTGGTCCAATCAGCAGCGGCTGGGGGCGGGGCCCAGAGGAGCTGGCTTACTATTTCTAAAGAGATAATCGGCTGGTGGGGGGATCAGAAAGGAGAGAAATGGCGCTGGAGACTTTGTTTGTGTGAAATTTGCAGGATTTAAAGGGTGCTCGGAGCTGGCTGCAAAAGTTTGCTTAGAAGAGGTGTGCGTTTTGTTGCATTTATGTGCAAGGAATTGCACGGTTCCAAAAGGGTGCATCGTCGAAGAATTCAACAACGGGGGGGCGGGAGGAGGAGAGGAGAGGGGGGGGAAAATCCCTTTGCAAATGAGAAATGGAAAGTTTCGGGACCATAAACAACCAGGTTGAGTTGGAGAATCACAGCAGCCCGGTGGATTATTTGCAGCAGCGGTACGCCAGTGCTTGCGGCAACACTTTCAACTCGTGGAACGATTACTTGGGGCTGAGCACACTGGTGAGCAAAGCTGTCAGCCAGGCGGGCGGAGGGGGGTTCCGGCCGGGCGGCCAGCTGGAGCTGCAGTCCCGGGCGCCTTACCTGGCCGGCTCGCTGGACCTGAGCGAGCTGGGGCTGTGCTCTCACCACCAGGGCCAGCTGCTGGGCTCCGACCTGCAGGAGCGCTTCGCCCAGTTCAGCCCTTTCTCGGGGGGTTCCAGGGGCTACCACCAGCAGCAGCAGCAGCAGCAGCAGTACCAGCAGCAGCGCCAGGACCGAGAGCAAGGCGGCTGGAACCGAGTGGATGTGATCATGATGGACAGCAAGAGCCACCTGCAGCTGCCCCACTCCTCGACCCACCACCATCACCACTACCAGCCTCACCCCCCTCCTGCAAACCACCAGCGGCCAGCCCGGGCCAAGTCCGACCTGCAGATCTGCGTCTTTTGCAGGAACAACAACGAGTCGGTCACCCTCTACACCACCCACATCCTGAAGAGCCCCGACGGCCGGGTGCTGTGCCCCATCCTCCGGAGGTACACTTGCCCCCTGTGCGGGGCCAACGGAGACAACGCGCACACCATCAAATACTGCCCGCTTTCCAAGCTCCAGCCCACCCTCTCCAAACTCAAGACCAGAAACTGCGTTAGCAAGAGGGTCCGCTGAAATAAAGCCAACCAAGGAAGGCAGCGTGAGCTCAGTTCAGGTCTTGTTCCTGACCATGTAGACTTAATAACATCTGGACATTTTATTGAGACTATTTTGAGTCTGGGATAAACGTTTTTTCTAGTGACTGAATGTATACTTTGTCTAAATTTGTTTACAATCTAATGTTTCTGGTGGCAAATCTAGACCAGAAATCTACCTCAGTTATATAAATATATACTTTATGGAAAAAAAAAGAGAACGCCATAATCAAATTCTTTTGTTTTTAAATCCGCTATGTGCGTTTCGTTTTCAGAAAATTTAACTTTAACAGTGATATATTGTAGAGGATGTATCTTGATTTAATTTCTTTTTTGAATGTAATGTTTGCTACTTTTAAAAAGTGAAATGTAAAACTCGATCTAAAGATTACTACTAATAAGTAACTGTGTGAAGAGTGCGGGGGAGTCAATAAATTTTCACGTTTTAGCAGCTCTTTTGTGTGTTTTTTTTTGTTTTCAACGAAGCAGGGTGGTTAGAGACCAATGGTGGAGCAGTCGGTCCTCGGGCGCCTTCCTGTGGTCAGCTGCCGAGTAGCAGAGCAGACCGTCACTTGGTTAACGACAGTGGGGAAAACCCTCTTCCTTCAAGCTATTTCTTTTGTGCATCTTTGAGGTTTTGGTGGCCACACACACTCTTTGAATTAACATCTAGCCACCGAAGGTTGATCTCGTTGTTGTAGCCGAACTTCGCTCGAATTCCATTAGTCTCTATCTAGTGTTTCCAAAATACCAAACTGCTAACTGATATTTTTAACGGGCTTGCGATTTCATTTTAACCTGGGCATCTGCTGTGTTCGAGATTTAGCGATCTGGACCGCTTGTGAATTTTAGAAACTGTGCTTTTAAATTTCTCCACAGATCACTTCAAGCGAAATTTAAAAGTGCAGTCTACTGAATGTCTCCGTTCTTCCAGAAAGCGTTAATTGCGGACCTTGTTAAGTTTGGTATTTATCTTCTAAGTTGGAGCAAGGGGTGGTTGTTTGAAAAGTCCTGCAAGAGTAGGATGCCCTACGGTTAGGTTTTGGGACCACAGCTGTTTCTAATTTACACCAATGACCTTGATTCAGAAACTCAAAACTGGGTGAATTTGCAGATATCAAAACTAGGAGCTGCTATGGGTTGGAAGAGACAGCGCAGATTATAAAATAACTTGAACAAAATATTTAAGCCGACATGTCAGTAGCAGCTGAAATGTAATGCAAACAAATGTAAAGTGTGACAGGTAATATAGTCAATGACTGGTTTTGAAATAATGCTTGACTAAGTTAAGTGACCTATAATACTTGATGTCTGACATGTCCCAAGCAGTCATGTGCAGCAAGCATTAAAGCCAATAGGATGTTTCTTCATCATCATTGGCAGTCCCTCAGAGTCGAGATGACTAGCTTCCACTTTAATGTGAGTTTTCAGGTGACCTGAGTCCAATGTGGGACTTAGTCTCTCATAGGTGGGGCAGACAGTGGTTGAAGGACGGGTGGGTGGGAAGCCTGATTTGCTGCACGCTCCTTCTGCTGTCTATGCTTGGGTTCCGCATGCACTCAATGATGAGACTCAGTGCTCAGTGTTTCCCGGATACTCTTCCTCCATTTTGGGCGGTTGTGGGCCGGGGATTCCCAGGAGTCGGTGGGGATGTTGCACTTTATTAAGGAGGCTTTGAGGATACCTTGAAGCGTTTCCTCTGCCCACCTGTGCCTTGCTTGCCGTGCCAAAGTTCTACATAGAGCACTTGCTTTGGGAGTCTCGTGTCGGGCATGTGGACTGTGTGGCCCGCCCAACGGAGTTGATCGAACGTGGTCAATGCTTCAATGCTGGGGATGTTAGCCTGACCGAGAACACTGATAGTGTGTCTATCCTAATAGATTTGTCAATAGAACTATATAGTTAAAACAGAATACAACTCTGAGGAAGCCACAATTGAATCCATTTTGTAGTGTTCTGGTCAGACCCCAATCTGGCTATGATCTATTCTGGTCGAAATAGGAGTAGACCATAGGATCCCTTGAGCCTGCTCTGCCATTCAATGATTGTGGTTGATCTTTGACTGAAACTCCACTTTCCTGCCTGATCCCCATATCTCTTGATTTTCCCCTAGAGTCCAAAAATGTATCTATCTCAGTCTTGAATATACTCCATGAGTATCCACAGCCCTCTGGGGTAGAGAATTCCAACACTTCACAACCCTCAGTGAAGAAATTCCTCCTTATTTCACTCTTAAATGGCCGACCGCTTATCCTGAGACTATGCCCCCTAGTTCTAGACACTCCAGCTGGGGGAAACAGCCTCAGCATCTACCCTGCCAAGCCCCCTCAGAAGTTATGAGAAAGGACCCTGGGCTTTTCTGCCTTAAGGTGATAATAAATTGCAAGAGTACAGCAAGGAGATTCAATTCAGATATGTTCTCAAGCCATCCCAAAAATTGAAACTAGTTTTTAAAAAAAAAAATTTAGAACTGATATTGAAAGTTTTTTTACATAGAAAGTGACCAATAAATAGAATAGACTACCAGGTAGAATAATAGAGATGGAAACATTTAAGAAACAATTAGATTCTGTAATTGGAGGACATTAGGGTCTTTACAACAATAACTTATATTTATATAGTGCCTTTAACGTAGTGAAACATTCCAAGGCGCTTCACCGAAGTAATTGAGACAAAAATTTGACATCGAGCCACATAAGAAGTTAGGGCAGGTGATCAAAAGCTTGGTCAAATAGGTAGGTTTTAAGGAGCATCTTGAAGGAGGAAAGAGAGGTATGGATGGATGAACGAGGATGGGATGAATGGCTTTCCTCATCTGTAACTATCTTGTGAGGAGCTGGATTTTTGGAATAATTCCAACTGTTTATAGGAGTCTGAAGAGGGAGGGGTCAAATATTCAGCAACCACTAAAGGACTTGAGCAAATAATTTTCGCTGATACATCAGTGTAGTACTGCATTATTAGAAGTGCTGTTTTTTTTTTAAATAAGAATTTAAACTGAGGGTCCATCTGCCTGTTCAGATGGCTGTAAAGGGTCCTGTGGCAATATTGGAAGAATGCAGGATTTATCCTGCCAATATTTATTCCAAAACTAACACCACATAAGCAGATTAACTGGTCATTTATTTCATTGCTGTTTGTGGGATTTTGCTATGCATAAATTGGCTGCTATATTTCAATACGCAATGGTGATTATACTCCAAAAGCAATTTATTGGCTGTGAAGCACTTTGATGTGCCCTGAGAACATTAAGGGTGATATATGAAAGACCATCAAAAGCAGTAACTGTCTTGTATGTGTTTGTGTGAACTTGGAACAAAGTCACATGGCTCCCTCCAAGTCTTTGTAGAATGGTGGGCACAACAGAATATAATGGTCTGGATTTTGCAGTCAGCGGTGAAGTGATGGCGCTCACTGCTAACCTCGAAGAAAGCTGCTCACAAACATTTAGCAGGTTCTGTGGCATGGATTTCATTTTTCCCAATGTTAATTTCATTCTGGCGTGTCCAGTAACAATGATGTCAAACAGGCGAAGCAGGCAATCACATTGAAGAATTCTCACAGACAGCAAATCAGGAAGTAACAAGCAGGTTTTATCTTTCACTTTTTTAATAATTTTACAGAACGTGAAATTAAGTTTGGGACATACACATGGGATTAAGGTAAAAGCTGAAATAGCAAACAAAAAAAATAAAAATTAGTCTATTATTGTAAAAATATCTATGGAACTTTTAACATGCAATGGAGAAAATTACATTCTACAAATATAAAATGCATTTTTCAGGGCCAGAGAGGTTTATCAGCAGTAATTATGACTTAGTATGCCACTAAAAACTCAGTTACACCTCATTTAACAAGGCTTGACTTTTTCAAGGGTTTTACTGTAATTCCCGTATTGGACTGTTCAGTCATCTAAGGACTGCCTATGATGACTATGATGTTGACTCCAGAAGTTGCTGTAAGTTTTACACAGTAATGACGGCGAGCGCTGAGTTTCATTGGCATTATAAATGGAAAATCGGGGCCATTGTGTTTTATCGATAATGAAAATAATGTCATATCATAATTTATTGTATGCGAATTCAGTTTGTTTGAAGCAGTTATGATAATGGTGTTCCTCTGTGGGGACGCTTGTTGTGAATTAATTGTTTAATTGGGGAGCCCGATACCACTCTACTGGACTGAAAAAAAATAGACAAAAGCCGAAGAAAAATTCAATTCCACACAATTTGATGAAATCCCTGGCCCAGACAAACAATGCATACGTTATCAGCTTTATACAGTTGTGAACGGAAGGTTGGGAGTTGTGACAGATATTTTGTCCAAACTTCAGAAGAGTGGGACTAATTACTTAGCTCTTTCAAAGAGCCAGCACAGGCACGATGGCCCAAATGGCCTCCTTTTACTCTGTTTGATTCGATGATTCTTGTGTTCAGGGAGCCTCATTAGAACTCCATTCAAGTCTAGCTACAGGAGTGCAGAGTTTGGGGATCTTCGTCAATACGTGTGTGTTTCATCAGATAGGTGTCAGTGTAAGGACATATCCAAATGGAGAGTCTAAAGTGAAATCTCTCCTGTCCAGGATGCCTTCTCCTCCTCCTTCAGAATCTGCAAATATAGATATATAGAAATAACCATAGCTGAAACTCTTTTTGGAGTTTATCTGCCATAGCTGAAACTCTTTTGAGTTTACCTGCGAAAACATAAAACATGTATCCGTGCCACCCGACCTGGATGACACACACAAGACATTTACAAGGCCCTTTTTTGTTTTTTTTTTGGGGGGTTTTTTTTTTGTGTTTTTTTTTGGGCACTAAAATCAAATTTTTCCTTTTTTCCAGTGCCCCCTTTAAAAGGAGAGGGGGACACTAAAAGCACCGGCAATTAAAACAAATTAAACTTAAAATACGTAAAATCAAATTAAAATTTGTCTGCCACAGCTGAAACTCTTTTGAGTTTACCTGCGAAAACATAAAACATGTATCCGTGCCACCCGACCTGGATGACACACACAAGACATTTACAAGGCCCTTTTTTGTTTTTTTTGGGTTTTTTTTTTTGTGGTTTTTTTTTTTTTGGGGCACTAAAATCAAATTTTTCCTTTTTTCCAGTGCCCCCTATAAAAGGAGAGGGGGACACTAAAAGCACCGGCAATTAAAACAAATGAAACTTAAAAAACGTAAAATCAAATTAAAATTTGTCTGCCATAGCTGAATGTCAATGAGTTCTGTGCAGCTGTATAATCAGTCACTGATAAAAAGAGGCAGTACAGCATTAAGTAGCTATCAGGAAAGTTTCAACAAGTTTGAATAACGTCCTTTATCCAACAAGCCCAAAATAGTTACTCAGAGCTATCGCAAAGGTAGCAATGTACATCTAACAACAAAGACCCAACCAAAGGGAACAGACCTCTCTAGCATTGTCTGTTTTATAGACTAACATGACCTATGAGACTCTATTCACATCTCCTAGTTGCATTATTGGGAAAACCATTCCTTATGTATTGGTAGTCAGTAGGCTCGAAGCACTCACAGCGCTTCAGGGTTGGATTTTGACATTTCAAGTATCCATGTCTGATGTTACACAGAGCCGCCGCCTGGATTTATTGGATAGCAGTCAGGGTACTCTGGTTGATTCTTACCTCGCTAGCCTGGGACAGTTGTCTAGGCTGTTCATGGTTGGGTAGTCCTTTTGGTATAGTGGTAAAATGCAGATGCTATTGCCATATGGCGATCTCCTGAGATTTACTAATTCCTTCCTGTCTGCCACAACTTTTCTCAGGACTGTTACATAGAGTGTACAGCACAAAAACAGGCCACTGTAAGTGGGACCCTTGTACAGGAACAGTATGAGTAAGACTGCAGAATTCAGAATTAGTATGAAAGGCCAATACTGAAATTTGGAACAACCCCCAAATAATTCCTTTGAATATCTCCTAGGGATAATAAAGTGTTATGTATGCAACCCTAGGCAACCTGTATCATACCGCCACCAGAGGGCTTACCTGTTGATCCCAGCATCCCTTGGGAGCACTGTACATAAGTGGGCCTCTATGCTCTACCAGCACTCTGGAGTTTGAATAAAGAAGCTAAGGTCACACTTACTCATTGTCTACAGTACTCAGTTGCATTACTTTATTATGAGCTTAACAACTGGCGATGAGATAACAAATAACCATGCAAAAATGCAGAGAACTGTTGGTATCCTGGAGAAATTCTCAGAAGGGGATGATTGGGAGGCCTTCGTGGAGCGACTTGACCAATACTTCATGGCCAACAAGCTGGAAGGGGATGAGAATGCTGCCAAACGAAGGGCGATCCTTCTCACTGTCTGTGGGGCAACAACCTGTGGCCTCATGAAGAATCTTCTTACTCCGGTGAAACCAACAACCAAATCATATGAAGAACTGTGTACGCTGGTCTGGGAGCACCTAAATCCGAAGGAAAGCGTTCTGATGGCAAGCTATCGATTCTACACGTGTCAACGGTCTGAAGGCCAGGAAGTGGCGAGCTACGTCGCCAAACTAAGGCGCCTTGAAGGACATTGCAAATTCGATGGATTCCTGGAGCAAATGCTAAGAGACTTTTTTGTGCTTGGCATTGGCCATGAGGTTATCCTTCACAAACTATTAACTATTGAACCACCGAACCTGAGCAAAGCCATAACGATAGCACAGGCATTTATGTCCACCAGCGATAACACCAAACAAATTTCGCAGCATAAAGAAGTTTCGGCAAGTACTGTACACAAAGTAACGTCATTTTCAGGCAGGAATGCAAATGGCAGAACGTACATGCCGGCAGCTGCACGACTTCAGATGACCCAGAGTCCGCCATCAATCGTTAATGCGAGGCAGTTAACACCTTGTTGGCGCTGGGGAGGTGATCATCAAACCCATCAATACCGCTTCAAACACTATGTGTGCAAAGGCTGTGGAACAATGGGACACCTCCAGCGAATCTGCAGACGAGCTGCAAATCCTGCAAACCACCACTTGCATAGGAGGATCGATCCATTGCAGATCAGGCTGAACTAGAGACTCAAACCGAGGAGGCAGAAGTGTACGGGGTACACACCTTCACCATGAAATGTCCACCGATCATGCTAAAAGTTGAACTGGACAGAATTCCAGTATCCATGGAACTGGACACGGGTGCGAGTCAGTCTATCATGAGCAAAAAGGCCTTCGACAGGCTGTGGTGCAACAAGGCACACAGGCCCAAGCTTAGCCCCATTCGTACCAAGCTAAGAACTTACACTAAAGAGCTGATCCCTGTTTTTGGCAACGCAGCAGTAAAAGTCTCCGATGACGGAGCACGAACTCCCACTATAGATTTTACCAGGAGATGGCCCTACACTGTTCGGCAGAAGCTGGATGGGAAAAATTCGCTGGAACTGGGACGACATCCGAGCACTCTCATCCATCGCAACGCCTCATGTGCCCAGGTTATGAGCAAGTTCCCTTCGCTGTTTGAGCCAGGCATCGGAAGTTTCTCGGGGGCGAAGGTGCAGATCCACTTGTTTCCCGGTACACGACCCATCCACCACAAGGCACGGGCGGTGCCATATATGATGTGAGAGAAAGTGGAGATCAAGCTGGACAGACTGCAGCGAGAAGGCATCATTGCACCGGTGGAGTTCAACGAGTGGGTCAGTCCGATTGTTCCGGTTCTCAAAGGCGACGGCACGGTCAGAATTTGTGGGGACTATAAAGTAACGATTAACCGTTTTTCGCTACAGGACTAGTACCCACTACCCAAGGCGGATGACCTATTTGCGACCCTGGCTGGAGGAAAGATGTTCACCAAGTTGGACCTGACCTCGGCCTACATGACGCAGGAGCTGGCGGAATCTTTGAAAGGCCTCACCTGCATCAACACGCACAAAGGTCTGTTCATCTATAATAGATGCCCGTTTGGGATTCGATCGGCCACGGCAATTCCCAAAAAGAACATGGAGAGCCTGCTAAAGTCGGTTCCGCGCACCGTGGTTTTCCAGGACGACATAGTGGTCACAGGTCGGGACACCATCGAACACTTGCAGAACCTGGAAGAGGTTCTAAGTCGGCTAGATCGCATGGGACTCAGGTTGAAATGCTCGAAGTGTGTTTTCCTGGCACCAGAGGTCGAGTTCTTAGGGAGAAGAATCGCGGCAAATGGCATCAGACCCACCGGCGCCAAGACGGAGGCCATCAAGAACGCGCCAAGACCACAGAACGTGACGGAGCTGCGGTTGTTCCTGGGACTCCTCAACTATTTCGGTAATTTTCTACCTGGGTTAAGCACCTTGCTAGAACCCCTACATGTGCTGCTACGCAAGGGAGATGACTGGGTATGGGGGAAATCGGCAAGAGGCTGCTTTTGAGAAAGCCAGAAATCTGATATGTTCCAACAAACTGCTTGTTCTGTGTAACCCATGTAAACATTTAGTGCTAGCTTGCGATGCGTCTTCATACGGGGCCGGTTGTGTATTACAACAAGCTAACGAATCGGGAACATTGCAACTGTTTATTGTTTATGCGTTTATGGGATGAAAAAAATGCACCAG
The DNA here is from genome assembly GCF_044704955.1 of Pristiophorus japonicus. Taxonomy (NCBI): domain Eukaryota; kingdom Metazoa; phylum Chordata; class Chondrichthyes; family Pristiophoridae; genus Pristiophorus; species Pristiophorus japonicus. The sequence goes on along the minus strand of NC_091979.1, from coordinate 254,034,779 downwards.
TATCTGTTTGGTCTCAAGTTTGAGTTAGAAACTGACCATAAGCCGCTCATATCGCTATTCTCAGAGTGCAAAGGGATTAATACCAATGCCTATGCCCGCATCCAAAGATGGACATTCATGCTGTCTGCATACAACTATGTAATCCGCCACAGACCAGGCACAGAGAACTGCGCTGATGCTCTCAGTCAGCTACCATTGACCACCACTGGGGTGGAAATGGCACAGCCTGCAGTCTTGCTCTTGGTGATGGATGCATTGCAAAACGAAAAGTCACCCGTTACGGCCCGCCAGATCAGGACCTGGACCAGCCAGGATTCTTTACTGTCCCTTGTAAAAAACTGTGTCCTCCATGAAAGCTGGTCCAGCGTCCCAGCGGAGATCAAGCTGTTCCAGCAGCGCAAAGATGAAATATCCATTCAGGGAAACGTTCATTCACAACCTACACAGTACCCACCCAGGCATAGTAATGGTGAAAGCTATAGCCAGATCCCATGTGTGGTGGCCCGGCATCGACTCAGATTTGGAGTCATGCGTGCGCCAATGCAACACTTGCTCTCATCTGACCAATGCACCCAGAGAGGCACGCTAAGTTTGTGGTCATGGCCCTCCAAATCGTGGTCTAGGATCCACATTGACTTTACGGGCCCGTTTCTAGGCAAAATGTTTTTGGTTGTTGTGGATGCTTATTCAAAATGGATTGAATGTGTAATAATGTCATTAAGCACGTCCACTGCCACCATCGAATCCATGTTCGCCACGCACGGCCTGTCTTCTGTCCTTGTCAGCGACAATGGGCCGTGCTTCACCAGTGCTGAATTCAAGGAATTCAAGACCCGCAATGGGATCAAGCACATCACATCTGCCCCGTTCAAGCCCGCATCCAATGGCCAGGTAGAACAGGCAGTCCAAACCATCAAGTAAAGCTTGAAATGTGTGTCGGAAGGCTCCCTGCAGACCTGCCGGTCCAGAGTCCTGCTCAGTTACCGCACCAGACCCCACTCGCTCACCGGGGTTTCCCCAGCTGAGCTGCCCTTATCCTTCGAGGTAGTGGAGAACTTGGGTTTGGGAAGTGCTGCTGAAGAAGCCTTGGTGACTTGCTACAGTGCGTTGTGTAGATAAGAGCACATTGTAGCCAAAATATGCCGACGGTGGAGGGACTGGATGTTTAAACTGGTGGATGGGGTGCCAACCAAGCAGGCTGCGTTGTCCTGGATTGTGTTGAGCTTCTTGAGTGTTGTTGGAGCTGCACCAATCCAGGCAAGTGAAGAGTATTCCATCACACTCCTGACATGTGCCTTGTAGGTGGTGAAAATAGGTAGGTGGCTTTGGGGAGTTTGGTGAGCCACTTGTCGCAGAATATCCAGCCTCTAACCTGTTCTAGTATACACTGCACCATCCAGGACAAAGCAGTCTACTTGATTGGCACCCCATTAAACATTCCTTCACTCCATTACCGGCACAACGTGTGTGTCCATCTATAAGATGCAGCAACTCGCCAAGGCTTCGTCAATAGCACATCCCAAACCCATGACCTCTATCATGTAGAAGGGCAAGGGCAACAGGCGCAATGGAACACCACCACCTCCAAGTTATTCACCATTCTCACGTTCCTTTATTGTCACTTGTTCAACATCTTGGAACTCCCTCCCTAACAGCACTGTGGAAGAACCTTCATCACACTGACTGCAGTGGTTCAAGAAGATAGCTCACCACCACCTTCTCAAGGGCAATTAGGGATGGTCAATAAATGCTGGCCTTGCCAGTGATGCCCACATCCCATGAATGGATAAGAACATAAGAAACTTCAGAAATAGGAGCAGGAGTAGGCCAGCTGGCCCCCCGAGCCTGCTCCGCCATTCAATAAGATCATGGCTGATCTGATCTTGGCCTCAACTCCACATCCCAACCCTCTCCCATAACCCTTGACTCCCTTATCCTTCAAAAATCTATCTATCTCCACTGTAAATGTATTCAATGAGCCAGCCTCCACAGCTCTCTGGGATGGAGAATTCCAAAGATTCACGACCTTGAGAGAAGAAATTCCGCCTCATTTCCGCTTTAAATGGGCGGCCCCTTATTCTGAGACTATGCCCCCTAGTTCTAGATTCCCCCACGAGAGGAAACATCCTCTCTGCATTTACCCTGTCGTGTCCCCCTCAAAATCTTATACGTTTCAATAAGATCACCTCCCAGTCTTCTAAACTCCAATAGTCCCAACCTGCTCAACCTTTCTTCATATGAAAACCCCTTCATCTCAAGAATCAACCTTGTGAACCTTCTCTGAACTGCCTCCAATGCAAATATATCCCTCCTTAAATAAGGAGACCAATACTGTGTGCAGTACTTCAGGTGTACAGTTGCAGCAGGACTTTCTTACTTTTATACTCCATCCCCCTTGCAATAAAGGCCAACATTCCATTTGCTTTCCTAATTACTTGTTGTACCTGAATGTTAACTTTTTGAGTTTCATGTACAAAGACCCCCAGATCCCTCTGTACCGCAGCATTTTGTAATCTCTCCCCATTTATATAATAATTTGCTTTTTTATTTTTCCTACCAAAGTGGATAACCTCATATTTTCCCACATTATACTCCATCTGCCAAATTTTTGCCCATTCACTTAGCCTATCTATATCCCGTTGCAGATTCTTTGCATCCTCCTCATAATTTGCTTTCCCACCTATCTTTGTAACATCAGCAAATTTGGCTACCTTACATTCGGTACCTTCATCCAAGTCATTAAAATAGATTGTAAATAATTGAGGCCCAGCACTGATCTCTGTGGCACCCCATTAGTTACAGTTTGCCAACCTGAAAATGACCCATTTATCCCGACCCTTTGTTTTCTGTCAGTTAGCCAATCCTCTAACCATGCTAATATATTACCCCCAACCCCATGAGCTCTTATCTTGTGCAGTAGAAACATAGAAACATGGAAAAATAGAAAATAGGTGCGGGAGTAGGCCATTCATCCCTTCGAGCCTGCACCACCACTCAATAAGATCATGGCTGATCATTCACCTCAGTACCACTTTCCAGCTTTCTCTCCATATGCCTTGATCCCTTTAGCCATAAGGGCCACATCTAACTCCCTCTTGAATATATCCAATGAACTGGCATCAACAACTCTCTGCAGTAGGGAATTCCACAGGTTAACAACTCTGAGTGAAGAAGTTTCTCCTCATCTCAGTCCTAAATGGCTTACCACTTATCCTTAGACTATGTCCCCAGTTCTGGACTTCCCCAACATCGGGAACATTCTTCCTGCGTCTAACCTGTCTAGTCCCGTCAGAATTTTATGTTTCTATGAGATCCCCTCTCATCCTTCTAAACTCCAGTGAATACAGGCCCAGTCGATCAAGTCTCTCCTCATATGTCAGTCCTGCCATCCCGGGAATCAATCTGGTGAACCTTCGCTGCACTCCCTCAATAGCAAGAACATCCTTCCTCAGATTAGGAAACCAAAACTGACACAATATTCCAGGTGAGGCCTCACTAAGGCCCTGTACAACTGCAGTAAGACTTCCCTGCTTCTATACTCAAATCCCCTAGCTATGAAGGCCAACATACCATTTGCCTTCTTCACCGCCTGCTGTACCTGCATGCCAACTTTCAATGACTGATGTACCATGACACCCAGGTCTCGTTGCATCTCCCCTTTTCCTAATCTGCCGCCATTCAGATAATATTCTGCCTTCCTGTTTTTGCCACCAAAGTGGATAACCTCACATTTATCCACATTATACTGCATCTGCCATGCATTTGCCCATTCACCTAACCTGTCCAAGTCACCCTACAGCCTCTTAGCGTCCTCCTCACAGCTCACACTGCCACCCAGCTTCATGTAATCTGCAAACTTGGAGATATTACACTCAATTCCTTCATCTAAATCATTAATGTATATTGTAAATAGTTGGGGTCCCAACACTGAGCCCTGCGGCACCCCACTAGTCACTGCCTGCCATTCTGAAAAGGACCCGTTTATCCTGACTCTCTGCTTCCTGTCTGCCAACGAGTTTTCTATCCACGTCAGTACATTGTCCCCAATACCATGTGCTTTAATTTTACACACCAATCTCTTGTGTGGGACCTTGTCAAAAGCCTTTTGAAAGTCCAAATACACCACATCCACTGGTTCTCCCTTGTCCACTCTATTAGTTACATCCTCAAAAAATTCTAGAAGATTTGTCAAGCATGATTTCCCTTTCATAAATCCATGCTGACTTGGACCGATCCTGTCACTGCTTTCCAAATGCGCTGCTATTTCATCTTTAATAATTGATTCCAACATTTTCCCCACTACTGATGTCAGACTAACTCGTCTATAGTTACCGGTTTTCTCTCTCCCTCCTTTTTTAAAAAGTGGTGTTACATTAGCTACCCTCCAGTCCATAGGAACTCATCCAGAGTCGATAGACTTTTTAAAATGATCATCAATGCATCCACTATTTCTAGGGCCACTTCCTTAATTACTCTGGGATTTATCGGCCTTCAATCCCATCAATTTCCCTATCACAATTTCCTGCCTAATAAGGATATCCTTCAGTTTCTCCTTCTCACTAGACCCTCGGTCCCCTAGTATTTCCGGAAGGTTATTTGTGTCTTCCTTTGTGAAGACAGAACCAAAATATTTGTTCAACTGGTTTGCCATTTCTTTTTCCCCATTATAAATTCACCTGAATCTGACTGCAAGGGACCTACTTTTGTTTTCACTAATCTTTTTCTCTTCACATATCTATAGAAGCTTTTGCAGTCACTTTTTATGTTTCCAGCAAGCTTCCTCTCATACTCTATTTTCCCCCTCCTAATTAAACCCTTTGTCCTCCTCTGCTGTATTATAAAATTCTCCCAGCCCTCAGGTTTGCTGCTTTTTCTGGCCAATTTATATGCCACTTCCTTGGATTTAACACTATCCTTAATTTCCCTTGTTAGCCACGGTTGAGCCATCTTCCCTGTTTTATTTTTACTCCAGACATGGATGTACAATTGTTGAAATTCATCCATGTGATCTTTAAATGTTTGCCATTGCCTATCCACCGTCAACCCTTTAAGTATCATTCGTCAGTCTATTCTAGCCAATTCATGCCTCATACCGTCAAATATACCTTTCCTTAAGTTCAGGACCCTAACCTTTAAATAAAACATTTTTATGTGGCTGGACCAGTTGAGTTTCTGGTTAATGGTAGCCCCCAGGAATTTGATGTTGGAGAATGGTAATCTCATTGAATATCATGGGCTGGCAGCTATGCTCTCTCTTGTTGATGGTCATTGCCTGGCACGTGAATAATTCAAATGTTAGTTGTCACTTATCAACTTAGTTGTGGATGTTGTCCAGGTCTTCCTGCATGCAGACATGGACTGCTTCATTATCTAAGGAATTGAGAAAGGAGCTGTACACTATTGCAATCAGCAGCAAACAGCTCCAGTTAACCTTATGCTGGAGGTAGGTCATTTATGAAGCAGCTGAAGATAGTTGGGCCTAGGACATTGCCCTGAGGAACTCCTGCAGCGATGTCCTGGGGCTGAGATGATTGGCCTCCAACAACCACAACCATCTTCCTTTGTGGTAGGAATGGAGTATTTATCCCTGATCCCCATCGACTTTAGTTTTACTAGGATCCCTTGATGTCAAGGGCAATCACTCTCACCTCATCTCTGGAATTCAGCTCCTGTACATGTTTAGACCACAACTGTAATGAGGTCTGGAGCCGAGTGATCCTAGCGGAACCAAAACTGTGCATCGCCGAGCTCTCTCACCTTCCACAAGCCCAGTCTGGCAGTTATGTTCTTTGGGTATTGGTCAGTGAAGATACTAGAGCCATCTTGGTGATGGACATTGAAGCTTTACACCCACATTATATTCTGCCCCATTGATTATCTCAGTGCTTCTTCCAAATGATTTTCAACATGAAGGATTCCTAATTCATCAGCCGAGGATGGTAGGTAGTAATCAGTAGGTTTCCTTGCCCATGTTTGACCTGAAGCCATGAGACTTCATGGGATCCAGATTTAATGTTGAGGAGTCCCAGGTCTACTCCCACCCGACAGTACGCCACTGTGCTGTCCCCTCTGGTGGGTCTGTCCTTCTGATGGGGCAGGACATACCATGGGAAAGTGATGGAGGTGTCTGGAATATATGATTCTCAGGACTACATCAGGCTGTTGACAAGTCTGTGGGACAGCTCAACCAACTGTGGTAATGACAGCAGATACCCTTCCCTAAGGCAATACTGAACCGACAATGGGTTCATGATCACTTTTCCTGATGTTTTGTGTTTATTTCCATGATTTTTTTAAATGGAGTTCAAATTCTCAAACTGACATGGTAGGATTTGAATTTACATTTTCTATTAATCTCGTCTTCTGGATTACAAGTCCAATAACATTACCATTCGCTGTACAATCTGGTAGTGTTTGATGATGCACCAGTGTTCCATTCCACAGAACCATCACCCCAACTTCAGACAACACAACAAAACAATTGTTTGCTATAGTGTCAGCTGTGGTTCAGCGGGTAGCACACTTGCCTCCAAGTCTGAAGGTTGTAGGTTCAAGTCCCACTCCAAGAACTTGAGCACAAAAATCTAGGTTGACACTCCAGTGCAGAGGGAGTGCTGCACTGTTGGCTGAGACATTGACACAAGGCCCCATCTGTTCTCAGATGGACGTAAAAGATCCCATGGCACTATTTTGAAGAGCAGGGGAGTTATCCCTGTTGTCCTGGCCACTATTTATTCCTCAATCAACATAACAAAAAGAGATGATCTGGTCATTATCACATTGCTGTTTGTGGGAGTTTGCTGTGTGCAAGTTGGCTGCCATGTTTCTCACATTATAACAGTGACTACAAAAGTACTTCATTGGCTGAAAAGTGCTTTGAGACTTCTGGACATCGTGAAAAGCGCTATATAAATACAAGTCTTTCTTTGACTTCCAGAAGTCTGAAAGCACTTATAGACAGGCGTTTCTGTGGCCGCAATCAAGATTCAAGGGTCAAGGATGTCTCGGAGCGGGTACAGGACATTTTGAAGAGGGAGGCGCGGTGCATATAGGTACCAACGATATAGGTAAAAAAACAGGATGAGGTCCTACAAGACGAATTTAGGGAGCTAGGAGCTAAATTAAAAAGTAGGACCTCAAAAGTAGTAATCTCAGGATTGCTACCAGTGCCACGTTCTAGTCAGAGTAGGAATTGCAGGATAGCTCAGATGAATGCGTGGCTTGAGTGGTGGTGCAGAAGGGAGGGATTCAAATTCCTGGGACATTGGAACCGGTTCTGGGGGAGGTGGGCCCAGTACAAACCGGACGATCTGCACCTGGGCAGGATCGGAACGAATGTCCAAGGGGGAATATTTGCTACTGCTGTCGGGGAGGGGTTAAACTAATATGGCAGGGGGATGGGACCCTATGCAGGGAGACAGAGGGCAGTAGAGGGGGGGAGGGGGGGAGGGAGGGAGGGGGGGGGAGAGGGGGGGGGGAAGAGAGGGGGGGGGGAGAGGGGGGGCGGCAAAAGCAAAAGCTAGAAAGAAGAAAACTAAAAGTGGAGGGCAGAGAAACCAAGGCAAAAATCAAAAAGGGTCACATTAGAGCAAAATTCTAAAGGGGCAAAGTGTGTTAAAAAGACAAGCTTGAAGGCTCTGTGCCTCAATGCGAGGAATATTCAGAATAAGGTGGATGAATTAACGGCAGATAACAGTTAACGGATATGATGTAATTGGCATCACGGAGACATGGCTCCAGGGTGACCAAGGCTGGGAACTCAACATCCAGAGGTATTCAACATTTAGGAAGGATAGACAGAAATGAAAAGGAGGTGGGGTAGCGATGCTAGTTAAAAGGGAAATTAACGCAATAGTAAGGAAGGACATTAGCTTCGATGATGTGGAATCAGTATGGGTGGAGCTACGGAATACCAAAGGGCAAAAAAACACTAGTGGGAGTTGTGTACAGACCACCAAACAGTAGTAGTGAGGTTGGGGACAGCATCAAACAAAAAAATTAGAGATGCGTGCAATGTTATCATGGGCGACTTTAATCTATATATTGATTGGGATAACCAAACTGGTAGCAATGCGGTGGAGGAGGATTTCCTGGAGTATATTAGGGATGGTTTTCTAGACCAATATATCGAGGAACCAACTAGAGGGCTGGCCATCCTGGACTGGGTGATATGTAATGAGAAAGGGTTAATTAACAATCTTGTTGTGCAAGGCCCCTTGGGGAAGAGTGACCATAATATGATAGAATTCTTTATTAAGATGGACAGTGACACAATTAATTCAGAGACTAGGGTCCTGAACTTAAGGAAAGGTAACTTCGATGGTATGAGACGTGAATTGGCTAGAATAGACTGGCGAATGATACTTAAAGGATTGACGGTGGATAGACAATGGCAAACATTTAAAGATCACATGGATGAACTTCAACAATTGTACATCCCTGTCTGGAGTAAAAATAAAATGGGGAAGGTGGCTCAACTGTGGCTAACAAGGGAAATTAAAGATAGTGTTAAATCCAAGGAAGAGGCATATAAATTGGCCAGAAAAAGCAGCAAACCTGAGGACTGGGAGAATTTTGTAATACAGCAGAAGAGGACAAAAGGTTTAATTAGGAGGGGTAAAATAGAGTATGAGAGGAAGCTTGCTGGGAACATAAAAAGTGACTGCAAAAGCTTCTATAGATATGTGAAGAGAAAAAGATTAGTGAAAACAAAAGTAGGTACCTTGCAGTCAGATTCAGGTGAATTTATAATGGGGAACAAATACATGGCAGACCAGTTAAACAAATACTTTGGTTCTGTCTTCAGGAAGGAAGACACAAATAACTTTCTGGAAACACTAGGGAACCGAGGGTCTAGTGAGGAGGAACTGAAGGATATCCTTATTCGGCAGGAAATTGATGGAATTGAAGACTGATAAATCCCCAGGGCCTGATAGTCTGCATCCCAGAGTACTTAAAGAGGTAGCCCTAGAAAGAGTGCATTGGTGATCATTTTCCAACAGTCTATCGACTCTGGATCAGTTCCTATGGACTAGAGGGTAGATAATGTAACACCACTTTTTAAGAAAGGAGGGAAAGAGAAAATGGGTAATTATGGAATGGTTAGCCTGACATTAGTAGTGGGGAAAATGTTGGATCAATTATTAAAGATGAAATAGCAGCACATTTGGAAAGCGGTGACGGGATTGGTCCAAGTCAGAATGGATTTATGAAAGGGAAATCATGCTTGACAAATCTTCTAGAATTTTTTGAGGATGTAACTAGTAGAGTGGACAAGGGAGAACCAGTGGATGTGGTGTATTTGGACAAGAGATTGGTGTGCAAAATTAAAGCACATGGTATTGGGCATAATGTACTGACGTGGATAGAGAACTGGTTGGCAGACAGGAAGCAGAGTCGGGATAAACGGGTCCTTTTCAGAATGGTAGGCAGTGACTAGTGGGGTGCTGCAGGGCTCAATGCTGGGATCCCAGCTATTTACAATGTACATTAATTATTTAGATGAAGGAATTGAGTGTAATAGCTCCAAGTTTGCAGATGACACTAAGCTGGGTGGCAGTGTGAGCTGTGAGGACACTAAAAGGCTGCAGGGTGACTTGGACAGGTTAGGTGAGTAGGCAAACGCTTGGCAGATGCAGTAAAATGTGGATAAATGTGAGGTTATCCACTTTGGTGGCAAAAACATGAAGGCAGATTATCTGAATGGCGGCAGATTAGGAAAAGGGGAAGTGCAGCGAGACCTGGGTGTCATGGTACATCAGCTATTGAAAGTTGGCATGCAGGTTCAGCAGGCAGTGAAGAAGGCAAATGGTATGTTGGCTTTCATAGCTAGGGAATTTGAGTATAGGAGCAGGGAAGTCTTACTAGTTGTACAGGGCCTTAGTGAGGCCTCACCTGGAATATTGTGTTCAGTTTTGGTCTCCTAATTTGAGGAAGAACATTCTTGCTATTGTGGGAGTGCAGCAAAGGTTCACCAGACTGATTCCAGGGATGGCAGGACTGACATATGAGAAGAAACTGGATTGACTGGGCCTGTATTCACTGGAGTTTAGAAGGATGAGAGGGGATTTCATAGAAACATATAAAATTCTGACAGGACTAGACAGGTTAGATGCAGGAAGAATGTTCCCGATGTTGGGGAAGTCCAGAACCAGTGGACATAGTCTAAGGATAACCCATTTAGGACGGAGATGAGGAGAAACTTCAACCTGTGGAATTCCCTACTGCAGAGTTGTCGATGCCAGTTCATTGGATATATTCAAGAGGGATTTAGATATGGCCCTTAGGGCTAAAGGGATCAAAGGGTATGGAGAGAAAGCAGGAAAGGGGTACTGAGGTGAATGATCAGCCATGATCTTATTGAATGGTGGTGCAGGCTCGAAGGGCCGAACGGCCTACTCCTGCACCTATTTTCTATGTTTTAAAAAAAAGGTAAACATTTACATATTAGTTTTAGATTTCTAAAATACATTTAATACCTTAAGCAACCTTCTTTGTCTACCAGCTATACTTTAATGAGACCACCAAAGTTGTATATCTTCCATTTATTCCAGCATCTCTGCTCCCTCTGCTGGCAGCACTAAAGGATAATACAAAAGTTGCTTTCCATTGTATAGAAGTCAAGTTTCTTCTAATCTATGGACTTTTCTGATTCTGTTGCACGGTCAATCTTAAAATGTCCTTGGCCAGCATAGTTGGAGTTTAGGAACGGCTCAGACAAAAGCATGAAGAGGAAAGAAAAATGGATTAATCTGCATGCACTACTCAATTGAATAATGCAAGCAAACTTGCATTGCTCTTTAAAAAAAGTATTGAGGAAGATATCATTTTCAATATCATCATGGACTACAATACATTTATTTTGAACTAGAAAGCTCACTTTGTATGTCTAAAGAGGAATGAGCTTCCAAAGTGAAACATTCCTCTCGAGACAAATGAATGTTCAGAGGATATTCCACTAGCCAGCCAAACACACTTCCTGGCACCACTTACAGGTTGTGGAGTTTAGCAAGCAACTTGTTCAAACTCAAACTGGTTACATTAAGGTGTTGCACACATGGGCAAGGCTGGTGTGTACATTTGACAGCATTTTCAAACCATTATGCAAAACAATTAGCAGTAGCTCAGGCACCTTAGTTGCAGTGCAAATGAGATAGTAAAACTGGTATCAAAAGGAAGTTTTAAATGAGGATATTCTACATACCCCAAGGAAACAAAATGCAGCAGCAGTTTAATAACTACAGTTGAATGACAGAGTGAGCATGCCAGTGAACTGTTGTAAAAATTCTGCAAAGCTTTGATGGGATTAGTTTATTTCTATCACTAAGCAATCCTCCAGGAATGTACTTATTTTGATATTCTGAACTTCACTACTCCATGAATTATACACATAACTCATCTTAACTGGTATCCCTTATTTCCCAAAGTTTCCAATCTTGGCTGTTTTCTTATGGAGCGGAGTCAACTACAGGACCTGACAGCTGCCACAGGTAGCAGAGAAATAAACTGAGGGGAGTAACCCTAACTGTTCCGAAGCACATGTAGTGGTATCTGCAGAGTCCTCATAGCCATGACCACACAGTGGGAAAGGGGAATACAATGAGTGTTATGATACACATTCACCTGCAATATTTAGATCATTTTTTCAAATGAACAAAAACAGACAGCTAATCAGTGAAGTTCTTTTATTTAACCATTTGTTTTTCTGGAACCGACTTATCAATATAATAGCATGCAACACAATCATTACTACAAAGACAGATTTGATAAGGTAAACCTTTATTCTAAAGATGGGAAGAAAATTAGCTCAGAATCAATGTAATAATCCAAATGAGAAAAGAGGATAGCAAACCTGACCAAAAATACTCCAAACTGCAAAGGTTTAAATAATGAGTATGTGACTTTTTAAAAAAATACGCTCACACAATAATCCACAATGTATTGTTTGTGATGGCAGCAGACATGCTGGCAACACATGTACCAAATAGTTGGATAATAAATGCCTTTATCATGTCTACATCATACAGCAAGGCTACTTTATCCAAATTAGTTGAGAAGATTTGAGAGACGTGTGTGTTTTGTATACATTTTCCTTTCACATTACATCCGCACGAGACACTAATTGTGTTCCATTTATTATCAAAGTTGCCACAGTTTAGTTAATAAAACTGGGCAATCTTGAAAATACAGAGTAAGCAGTCGTCATTTTTAGACCAAGTGAAACGCTGACATAGTAAAGGCAAGGCTTGGACATGCAACGGGTGTTTCATTTAGTAGGTTTCTATTATTTAAGCTGCATGATCGGCTTGTATTAAATTTGCTGTACTAAAATAGGTACATGCGTACAGTTTAACAAACATCAAGTTTACTGGTTAGTTTCAAATTTTTTATTTAAAGAGTTTGCCATGAAGTTACTGTAATTCAGATTGAAAAGAATTCAGCTAGTTGGTCTGGGTAAAATGGACATGAAGATACTTTTAACGGCGAACAGTAGTCCAGCCATCATCATCAATTTCGATTTTGGTGCGACGATTTTCCTCTTTGTCCTGGTCAGTTTTCCAGGCCGATTTTTCTTGGTCACTGTCTTTGAGCGGTTGACCTTTTAGGGAAGTATTCTGTGCCACATGGCTATCCTGGCTTTCAGCTTTTTGCTCCTCACCACCACGTCGCCATATACCTGTAAACCGATTCAATCATTAAGTATCACATAGGATATAAAGCACAGAAACAGGCCATTTGGCCCAACCAGTCCATATCGGTGTTTATGCTCCACTCGAGCCTCCTCCAGTCTTTTCTCATTTAAATCTATCAGCTGATGATTTGAGAACGCAAGACTTAGGAATGAAATTACTATGAATTAAAATTTTGTAACACTATCAAAAACTTCTTAGCAGCCCCAAAAATCACCTATAAAAAAGGTGTAGAGTTCGGTTTCATCAAACCGAGTTTCGGTTTCTGCAACCCCACTGCACACCCCAACAAAATACATGGAGCTTAGAAAGAGTGGATGCATTGGTGGTCACTTTCCAACATTCTATAGACTCTGGATCAGTTCCTATGGACTGGAGGGTAGCTAATGTAACCCCACTTTTTAAAAAAGGGAGAGAGAAAACAGGCCTGACATCGGTAGTGGGGAAAACGTTGGAATCAATTATGAAAGATGAAATAGCAGCGCATTTGGAAAGCAGTGACAGGATCGGTTCAAGTCAGCATGGATTTATGAAAGGGAAATAATGTTCGACAAATCTAGAATTTTTTGAGGATGTAACCAGCAGAGTGGACAAGGGAGAACCAGTGGATGTGGTGTATTTGGACTTTCAAAAGGCTTTTGACAAGGTCCCACACAAGAGATTAGTGTGCAAAATTAAAGCACATAGTATTGGGGGCAATGTACTGACGTGGATAGAGAACTGGTTGGCAGACAGGAAGCAAAGAGTAGGAATAAACAGGTCCTTTTCAGAATGGCAGGCAGTGACTAGTGGGGTACCGCAGGGTTCAGTGCTGGGACCCCAGCTATTTACAATATACATTAATGATTTAGACGAAAGAATTGAATGTAATATCTCCAAGTTTGCAGATGACACTAAGCTGGGTGGCAGTGTGAGCTGTGAGGAGGATGCCAAGAGGCTGCAGGGTGACTTGGACAGGTTAAGTGAGTGGGCAAATGCATGTCTGATGCAGTATTATGTAGATAAATGTGAGGTTATCCACTTTGGTGGCAAAAACAGGAAGGCAGATTATCATCTGAATGGTGACAGATTAGGAAAAGGGGAGGTGCAACAAGACCTGGGTGTCGTGGTACACCAGTCATTGAAAGTTGGCATACAGGTACAGCAGGCGGTGAAGGCGGCAAATGGCATGTTGGCTTTCATAGCGAGAGGAATGGAGTATAGGAGTAGGGAGGTCTTATTGCAGTTATACAGGGCCTTGGTGAGGCCACACCTTGAATATTGTGTTCAGTTTTGGTCTCCTAATCTGAGGAAGGGCTTTCTTGCTATTGAGGGAGTGCAGCGAAGGCTCACCAGACTGATTCCCAGGATGGCAGGACTGATATATGAAGAAAGACTGGATCAACTCGGCTTATATTCACTGGAATTTAGAAGAATGAGAGGGGTTCTCATAGAAACATGTAAAATTATGACAGGATTGGACAGGTTAGATGCAGGAAGAATGTTCCCGATGTTGGGGATGTCCAGAACCAGGGGTCACAGTCTAAGGATAAGGGGTAAGCCATTTAGCACCGAGATGAGGAGAAAATTCTTCACTCAGAGAATTGTGAACCTGTGGAATTCTCTACCACAGAAAGTTGTTGAGGCCAGTTCATTAGATATATTCAAAAGTGAGTTAGATGTGGCCCTTACGGCTAAAGGGATCAAAGGGCATGGAGAGAAAGCAGGAATGGGGTACTGAAGTTGCATGAACAGCCATGATCATATTGAATGGTGGTGCAGGCTCGAAGGGCCGAATGGCCTACTCCTGCACTTATTTTCTATGCTTACACTTCCACAATTATTGCAAAAATTGTTGGAATATTTGTTTTCCTCATGCCAAATGCGTCAACACCTCGATCATACTCCTGGGGCAGAATTCAGTAAAAGCTTATCCAATGGCAATCCCTCTCCTCTCTGTCCTCTGATCTCTTTCTTCAGTGCCACAGCCTTTCTTCTTCCCCTGTTTAATAGATGCTACAGTCAGTGCTCCTTTGAATCAGTTTCTTTTCCCTTCTAAGCTGCAAATACATCACCCCACAGGGTCTTCCTCCTTGTGTGTTTAAATCAAAACTCATTGTGTTCTCCCACAATGACTCACTTTTTCAGGGCCTCAACGCTCTAGAACATCTTGCATTCTTTGTTTTAGATTTGACGTCCACAATTTTCAGGCTTTTCAAAACTGAAATTTATCACTACTGCTTCACCCAGTCTCTGTTTCACTCTCGGTAACCTTGCTATGCTCTTAGCCATGGTCCTTCACCTTAGTTTCTCAAAAAGTAAAAAAAAGTTTCCCCTCCTCCGTAGATCTTAATGATTAAAATTGTATGGGAGAACGTCTTACGCAATTTGCCTCTGGGTCTATGTTGGATTTGGCTGCCGGCAGGGCTACCGTTTAATGGTCTGCTCAGACCTTTCCACGACATTGGTTGAAGGTCCAGCCCAGACTGGCAAAGGCCCAACTGAACATTCAAAGTAACTTTGCATGCAGTGTAAAAATGGGGCAGTTATTACACAGTTCAACACTAATGGAAACCAGCAGTTACTTAACGGTCATCAATAAAAGTCACAAATGCACCAATATCTAGCTGTTTATAAATCTTTTTCAAAAGACCCAAGAATATGACCTTCTTAAGCCTCAAATTAAACTGTAAGGTTGCTGTTCCATTCATATTTCCAGTCATATGCACTAGTCATATAATTGTAACATTTTACAGCACAAGAGGTCATTCGGGTCATCATGTCTGTGCTGGCTTTCAGAACTATCCTGGTGTCCCAAACCTCTATTAGTTGGCAACCAGAAGCCAGGCATTACAGGATTTCCCCAATCTATGGAGAAGTACTGGTCAATCCTTCTTCAACAACTTGCTGAAATAAAGAACTTGTATGCTAAATCGCAACCACAAAAACTTACGGTTGCAACACGATAGGCAAAAAAAGTGTCCAATCATTGCTGCACAAGGCATAAATAGATGCCGATTACCACTGGAACACCCCCCTTGCATTCTTTACTTTTCTCAATTTACAAACTCCAAACCAGATTTGCCTCATGTGATGCTTCAATAACGATCGAGGTAGCAAATTGGATATTCACATTTCATGGTGTCGATATTAACATGGTTATTGAAAATTTTGGGATTTTAAATGATATGTAGCAGCACTACCAAGAAATCCTAGTAAGAGCATCCTCAAAGAAAATGCTGAGAAATTGATTAGTTTTGCTTGCAACGAACTCTAACACAGCATTATTTCAAGCAACAGTATTTTGGCCGTTTACCATCATCTCGATCACTCTTAATAGGTGGAGCACGGCGCTCCGACTCTTCTTTACGATCCTTCATGTCTCGACGGTCACGGAGGTCTCTACGATCTCGATCGCCATCCCAGTCATCACGCCGTGGAGCTTCTCTCCAACCACTAGTCTCTTCAGTACCAGTACCTCCACCACCACGTCTCCAAGGGCCATCATCTTTGTCTCTGTATAAGCAACAAATCCATTATTCATGTTCATGAAATACAGATAGCTAGAAATACATGTCAATACTGCGAAAATACAATTTGCTACCCTAGTATTTGCAGTTCTACTTTACACCTGTTCTTGTGTAGAATTTTTGTTCCTCCTTTGCCCCCACCCAGTCAAAATATACAATGTGGTCCCAGGAAACACGGTAATTCTTTTCTGCACCTGGCTAGCATCTTAAATCAACCGTGGTATCTGGATGAAGAGCTTAATAATGAAGCAGTTGTCACTTGTTTGTAACATTTTGCACTATAGCGCTGTGTGTGTGAAACTAGCTAAAGATCAATTCCGCATATATAATCGGAATTTTGAACAGCAAAAAAGCAGGAATTAATCTCGCGAAAGAACGAGAACAGTCCTCTCCATGGCTTAGCAAGTTTACCCAATAGGTAGAGCTGTAGAGATACTTGACCTGAACAGATTTAATCTCCTGTCTGTGCCGAGTTAAGCAACCTCAGCTCAGACAGCAGCAAAGATGCTATAATTGGCATCAGTGCCTGGAGTTAAACGACAGTAGACAAATGCCAGAGTTCCCAGTCCCGGTCGCTATTGAGCAGGAAGCACGTGTGGATGTCGGATGAGAGCTGGTCCAGGCTTTTCTGCCGACACAGAACAATAGCCTGCCACCATTCACCATCGAGGCTCATGTCTAAATTTATGGCCACTTGGGCATGGCACCAGAGGGTGTTCTGCTGTACTCTAGCAAGGAGATAACCAGAAGAGGGGAGAAATCTGATGAGGAAAAAAAGGAACATCTCTATTGTATTCAATTATACTGTCCATTTACAATTTTTTAGCAAGGATTTTAAGTTTTGAGATGACAGTGAGGATGAAATGCAACACAATCAGGATATACAACTGCTTGGCAAAGTTGTAATGTAACAATTACTTCATTATTTCAAGAAAAAATACCCAATATGCCCCAAAAAACCAAGGTGCTCGGTATTTAAATGAAAGCAATCTACACCTTTAGTGGAACTGCCATTAATAGAATTACCTGGAAGAAACAGACAATTTGTTCAGAATCCTTGATCTACAAACCTAGATGCTACACGGCGATCATCTTTATCCAAATCACGATCTCTATCCCAGTTATCTTCTGAAGGCCTGGTCTCTCTGGGTGGGGCCCAGCTTTCTTCACGTGCCTTTTCCCTTTCTCTCCATCCACCACCTTAGATACAAAAGGAAGAAAGAAATGTTGAAGATTTCTTTGTTCTTACTTGTACACAACTTCCATCATTATGGGTGTAGTTTTAAACTTGTGCAGATCACTATCCGAGTTCGTCTACAAAAGGATTCCTGATTTAGCAAAACTTATGTTCTTGTTGTAAAGTGTTTTAAAACAATTATACTTTAACATAACATATACACAAGAATTTTTCTTACGGACTCCCTTTTCAAAGAATTCCCTATCTAACACTATCAGCACAAGAACTGCAACAGTTCAAGGAGTAGGCCCAGCCACACCTTCCCAAAACAACTAGGGATGGGCAATAATGTGGCCCTGCCTGCATTGCCCAAATCCAGAGAAAAGCTCCAAGATTGAAAGCTGGATAGTTTATATATATATATCCAACTATATACTTCAAAATGTATAACAACAATTCCCTCAGTTAGCAAGACCATGTCCAAAATAGTAAATAAGATTTCTTGTACCTGTACTAGGTTTATCAAGTGGTCTCCATGGGCCAGGTCTTGAATCCTCCACTCGCCGGGGAGCCCGGTCATCATCACGGCGCGATGCTCGGTCATCATCTCGCCAAGATCCCTTATCATCATCACCTCTTCTGAACAGCGGACCACGATCAGCGTCTCCTCTTCTGAACAGTGGCTCCCTGTCGTCATCCCGCCGAATTCTGTCGTCCCCACGACGGAATGCAGGCCTATCATCATCAAAGCCACGACTTTCTCCTCGGCGCCACTCTCTAAGTATAGAAAAATGAACACAAGTTACAAAAATTTTTTATAATTATATCCTCCTGTAAAATGCTAGAATTGAATTTTGGTATAGTGGGCATCATTTCAAAGTTTGCAGATGACAAGTAGTGAACGGTAAGCAGACTTCAGGAGGGAGATAGACTGATGAAATGGTCAGACTAAATTTAACGCAGAGAAATGCAAATTGGTGCATTTTGGAAGGAAACATGAGTTGCAGTATACAGTAAATGGTACAATATTAAAGAGGGTGCAAGGAACCGGGGGTTCACACACAAATCTTTGAAGGTGGCCGGACAAGTTGATAAAGCCATTAAAGCATAAGGGATCCATGGCTTTATAGAGGCACAGTGTACAAAAGCAAGGAAGTGATGGTAAAACTTTATCATTGGTTAGACTTCAGCTAGAGTATTGGGTCCAATTCTGCACCCCCCCCACCCCAATAGAATGTATGGCAAGGCTGTGGAGAGGATGCAGAGGAGATTTACAAAACTGGTACCAGGGAATTCACTTGTGGAAATACTAAAGAAGCTGGGATTGTTCTCCTTGGATTCAAGGAGGCGGGAGTCGAGAGAGGCAGCGGCCTATAAAAGGCTCAGCAGTCCGGGGAGCGTCGAGAGAGGCGGGAGTCGAGAGAGGCAGCGGCCTATAAAAGGCTCAGCAGTCCGGGGAGCGTCGAGAGAGGCGGGAGTCGAGAGAGGCAGCGGCCTATAAAAGGCTCAGCAGTCCGGGGAGCGTCGAGAGAGGCGGGAGTCGAGAGAGGCAGCGGCCTATAAAAGGCTCAGCAGTCCGGGGAGCGTCGAGAGAGGCGGGAGTCGAGAGAGGCAGCGGCCTATAAAAGGCTCAGCAGTCCGGGGAGCGTCGAGAGAGGCGGGAGTCGAGAGAGGCAGCGGCCTATAAAAGGCTCAGCAGTCCGGGGAGCGTCGAGAGAGGCGGGAGTCGAGAGAGGCGTACCTGTGCAGCTCCAGCTGAGAGAAGTCAAAAAAGAAGTAGAAAGAAATCAAAAGGTGACGTCACAGCCAACGTGGTAAGTGATTGGCTGCGGATTGGTGAGTAGTTTTTCTTTTTCTTTATTAGTCAGTAACTTTTAACATTGTTGTCGGCAATTTAAGTGTATCTAAGGGTTAAGTCATGGCAGGACAGCTCGGTCATGTGATATGCTCCTCCTGTACCATGTGGGAACACGGGGACAACACCAGTGTCCCTGACGACTACATGTGCGGGAAGTGTGTCCACCTCCGGCTACTGACGGTCCGCGTTGCGGAGTTGGAGCTGAAGGTGGATTCACTCTGGAGCATCCACGATGCTGAGAATGAAGTGAGTATCACGTGTAGCGAGTTGGTCTTACCGCAGGAGAAGGGTCCACAGCCAGCGAGGGAATGGAAGACCAGCAGGAAGAGTAGTGCAAGGAAGGTAGTGCAGGGGTCCCCTGTGGTCATCCCACTGCAAAACAGATACACTGCTTTGAGTGCTGTTGAGGGGGATGACTCATCAGGAGTGGGCAGCAGCAGCCAAGTTCATGGCACCGTGGCTGGCTCTGTTGCACAGGAGGGCAGGAAAAAGAGTGGGCGAGCGATAGTGATAGGGGATTCAATTGTAAGGGGAATAGATAGGCGTTTCTGCGGCCGCAACCGAGACTCCAGGATGGTATGTTGCCTCCCTGGTGCAAGGGTCAAGGATGTCTCGGAGCGGGTGCAGGACATTCTAAAAAGGGAGGGAGAACAGCCAGTTGTCGTGGTGCACGTTGGTACCAATTACATAGGTAAAAAAAGGGATGAGTTCCTACGAAATGAATTTAAGGAGCTAGGAGCTAAATTAAAAAGTAGGACCTCAAAAGTAGTAATCTCGGGATTGCTACCAGTGCCACGTGCTAGTCAGAGTAGGAATCGCAGGATAGCTCAGATGAATACGTGGCTTGAGCAATGGTGCAGCAGGGAGGGATTCAAATTCCTGGGGCATTGGAACCGGTTCTGGGGGAGGTGGGACCAGTACAATCCGGACGGTCTGCACCTGGGCAGAATCGGAACCAATGTCCTCGGGGGAGTGTTTGCTAGTGCTGTTGGGGAGGAGTTAAACTAATATGGCAGGGGGATGGGAACCAATGCAGGGAGATAGAGGGAAACAAAAAGGAGGCAAAAACGAAAGACAGAAAGGAGATGAGGAAAAGTGGAGGGCAGAGAAACCCAAGGCAAAGAACAAAAAGGGCCATTGTACAGCAAAATTCTAAAAGGACAGAGGGTGTTAAAAAAACAAGCCTAAAGGCTTTGTGTCTTAATGCAAGGAGTATCCGCAATAAGGTGGATGAATTAACTGTGCAAATAGATGTTAACAAATATGATGTGATTGGGATTACGGAGACGTGGCTCCAGGATGAGCAGGGCTGGGAACTCAACATCCAGGGGTATTCAACATTCAGGAAGGATAGAATAAAAGGAAAAGGAGGTGGGGTAGCATTGCTGGTTAAGGAGGAGATTAAGGCAATAGTTAGGAAGGACATTAGCTTGGATGATGTGGAATCTATATGGGTAGAGCTGCAGAACACCAAAGGGCAAAAAACGTTAGTGGGAGTTGTGTACAGACCTCCAAACAGTAGTAGTGATGTTGGGGAGGGCATCAAACAGGAAATTAGGGGTGCGTGCAATAAAGGTGCAGCAGTTATAATGGGTGACTTTAATATGCACATAGATTGGGCTAACCAAACTGGAAGCAATACGGTGGAGGAGGATTTTCTGGAGTGCATAAGGGATGGTTTTTTAGACCAATATGTCGAGGAACCAACTAGGGGGGAGGCCATCTTAGACTGGGTGTTATGTAATGAGAAAGGATTAATTAGCAATCTCGTTGTGCGAGGCCCCTTGGGGAAGAGTGACCATAATATGGTGGAATTCTGCATTAGGATGGAGAATGAAACAGTTAATTCAGAGACCATGGTCCAGAACTTAAAGAAGGCTAACTTTGAAGGTATGAGGCGTGAATTGGCTGAGATGGATTGGCGAATGATACTTAAGGGGTTGACTGTGGATGGGCAATGGCAGACATTTAGAGACCGCATGGATGAACTACAACAATTGTACATTCCTGTCTGGCATAGAAATAAAAAAGGGAAGGTGGCTCAACCGTGGCTATCAAGGGAAATCAGGGATAGTATTAAAGCCAAGGAAGTGGCATACAAATTGGCCAGAAATAGCAGCGAACCTGGGGACTGGGAGAAATTTAGAACTCAGCAGAGGAGGACAAAGGGTTTGATTAGGGCAGGGAAAATGGAGTATGAGAAGAAGCTTGCAGGGAACATTAAGACGGATTGCAAAAGTTTCTATAGATATGTAAAGAGAAAAAGGTTAGTAAAGACAAACGTAGGTCCCCTGCAGTCAGAATCAGGGGAAGTCATAACGGGGAACAAAGAAATGGCGGACCAATTGAACAAGTACTTTGGTTCGGTATTCACGAAGGAGGACACGAACAACCTTCCGGTTATAAAAGGGGTCGGGGGGTCTAGTAAGGAGGAGGAACTGAGGGAAATCCTTATTAGCCGGGAAATTGTGTTGGGGAAATTGATGGGATTGAAGGCCGATAAATCCCCAGGGCCTGATGGACTGCATCCCAGAGTACTTAAGGAGGTGGCCTTGGAAATAGTGGATGCGTTGACAGTCATTTTCCAACATTCCATTGACTCTGGATCAGTTCCTATGGAGTGGAGGGTAGCCAATGTAACCCCACTTTTTAAAAAAGGAGGGAGAGAGAAAACAGGGAATTATAGACCGGTCAGCCTGACATCGGTAGTGGGTAAAATGATGGAATCAATTATTAAGGATGTCATAGCAGTGCATTTGGAAAGAGGTGACATGATAGGTCCAAGTCAACATGGATTTGTGAAAGGGAAATCATGCTTGACAAATCTTCTGGAATTTTTTGAGGATGTTTCCAGTAGAGTGGATAAGGGAGAACCAGTTGATGTGGTATATTTGGACTTTCAGAAGGCGTTCGACAAGGTCCCACACAAGAGATTGATGTGCAAAGTTAGAGCACATGGGATTGGGGGTAGTGTACTGACATGGATTGAGAACTGGTTGTCAGACAGGAAGCAAAGAGTAGGAGTAAATGGGTACTTTTCAGAATGGCAGGCAGTGACTAGTGGGGTACCGCAAGGTTCTGTGCTGGGGCCCCAGCTGTTTACACTATACATTAATGATTTAGATGAGGGGATTAAATGTAGTATCTCCAAATTTGCGGATGACACTAAGTTGGGTGGCAGTGTGAGCTGCGAGGAGGATGCTGTGAGGCTGCAGAGCGACTTGGATAGGTTAGGTGAGTGGGCAAATGCATGGCAGATGAAGTATAATGTGGATAAATGTGAGGTTATCCACTTTGGTGGTAAAAACAGAGAGACAGACTATTATCTGAATGGTGACAGATTAGGAAAAGGGGAGGTGCAAAGAGACCTGGGTGTCATGGTACATCAGTCATTGAAGCTTGGCATGCAGGTGCAGCAGGCGGTTAAGAAAGCAAATGGCATGTTGGCCTTCATAGCAAGGGGATTTGAGTACAGGGGCAGGGAGGTGTTGCTACAGTTGTACAGGGCATTGGTGAGGCCACACCTGGAGTATTGTGTACAGTTTTGGTCTCCTAACCTGAGGAAGGACATTCTTGCTATTGAGGGAGTGCAGCGAAGGTTCACCAGACTGATTCCCGGGATGGCGGGACTGACCTATCAAGAAAGACTGGATCAACTGGGCTTGTATTCACTGGAGTTCAGAAGAATGAGAGGGGACCTCATAGAAACATATAAAATTCTGACGGGGTTAGACAGGTTAGATGCAGGAAGAATGTTCCCAATGTTGGGGAAGTCCAGAACCAGGGGTCACAGTCTAAGGATAAGGGGTAAGCCATTTAGGACCGAGATGCGGAGGAACTTCTTCACCCAGAGAGTGGTGAACCTGTGGAATTCTCTACCACAGAAAGTTGTTGAGGCCAATTCACTAAATATATTCAAAAAGGAGTTAGATGAGGTCCTTACTGCTAGGGGGATCAAGGGGTATGGCGAGAAAGCAGGAATGGGGTACTGAAGTTGAATGTTCAGCCATGAACTCATTGAATGGTGGTGCAGGCTAGAAGGGCCGAATGGCCTACTCCTGCACCTATTTTCTATGTTTCTATGTAACAAGAATTTTCATAAGGAAAGTGGATATACTTAAAAAGGAAAAATATGCAGGACTATGGGGAAAGAGCAGGGGAGTGGGGCTAATTGTATAGTTCTTTCAAAGAGCCAGCACAGGCACGATGGGCCAAATGGCCCGCCTGCTTCTGTGCTAGTATGATTTTACGGTAATTAACTTGGTTGTAGCCACTATTTTATGATAACTACATACGCATCAGTTCCACCATGCCTCCATTCGGAATCCCTTTCTATAACACGGGAATCCCTCCAGCCATCTCGATCCAAGTCTCTGTCACCCCAGCGCTGTGGTTCCTGCCAAGAAAAATAAATTTAAATATGTAACTGTCAAGATTGATGAATAGTAGCATCGCCTTTTAAAATAACAATTTCTTCATAATTCACATCCAAGTTCAGTTCAACTACAATTCTTCAACAGAATGAATCCTATTGCATCCAAACAAACATGATGTATCCAAGTTTGCTGATGATACAAAGCTCAGTGGGACATAAGCTGTGAGGAGAACACAAAGCGCCTGCAAAGGGATATAGCTAGACTAAGTGAGTGAGCAGCAAGGTGGCAGAGTATAATGTAGGGAATTATGAGGTTATTCACTTTGGTAGGAAGAATAGAAAAATCAGAATTTTTTAAAAAAGGGTGAGAAACTTTTAAATGTTGGTATTCAGAGATTTGGATGTCCTCGTGCAAGAAACACAGAAAGCTAGCATGCAGGTACTGTAAGCAAAAAGGAAGGCAAATGACCTTTATTGCAATGGGGATTGAGTACAAGAGTAAGGCAGTCTTGCTACAATTGTACAGGGCCCTAGTGAGACCACAGCTGGAGTACCATGCAGTTTTGGTCTCTTTATCTAAGAAAGAATATACTTGCCTTGGAAGTGGTGCAACAAAGGTTCACAAGATTGATTCCTGGGATGAGAGGGCTGTCCTATGATGAGAAATTTCATAGAATGGGCCTATACTCTCTGGAGTTTGGAAGAATGAGAGGTAATCTCATGGAAACATACAAAAGTCTGAGTGGGATTGACAGGGTAGATGTTGAGAGGTTGTTTCCCCTGGATGGAGTGTCTAGGACTAGGGAGCACAGTTTCAGGATAAGGGGTCGGTCCTTTAAGACCGAGATGAGGAGGAATTTCTTCACTGAGGGTGGTGAATCTTTGGAATTCTGAGACCCAAGCTCATCTAATGACTAATGTAGCAAAGCCTCCACCAGCTGGAAAAAGGGAAAGTTTTGATAATACTTGAGTTACAGTTTGCAATGAGATCGAACTACAGAACATAATCTTTCCAATTCACCTAAAAGCAACTGACAAAATAAGCACAAGTGGCAACATTAAATACTTTTAAAATCAATTACACGAGAACATTTTCATAGATGTTAACTATCATGCTAGTTCTTCAAATGAATTATCCTGCATAAACGAGTACAAATCAGTTGAAATAAAACCATTCTAATGCAATAATTACATCACCATTCACCCTCAAAATTTATGCAATTTTACCCTTTAGTGAGGTCACGCAGATTTAATACCAAAATGCCATCGAAAAATTTCACTTGTTAATTAGCTTTAGTGCTGGAGGCCACACTTCTTGTATTGATTACCTTCGTTCCTCACCTCAAAATTGCTCACATCCACTAGCTGTAGATCTGTGACAATTAGTATTTTACCCAGTACATGGTTTTCTCCAAAAAACCACCTAACATTCGAAAGGAAGAATCTACAATCATGCTTCTGGGGTCCTTTCCTCAGTTTAAATGACCACAGTATTGCAAGTTTCACACCCGCATTGCTCTTTACTGAAATCCTGGGTGATAATACTGCCTTGAGCTACAGCTTTTAATTCTTCCAGGCACAGAAAGTTAAAATAACACCTGGGCATGACATTTTTGGTGGTTCTTCAGAAAGTAGGAGATCCCATCAAAACTATACATTTGAGGCAAGGTTATGCATCATCTTCCTCCTGGATTGCTCAAGAGACCGTTGCATAGTAGCATGGTGTTCAATTATGTGGAAAACAGACATTGCCCATCTTGACCCATCTGAATTCCACCTTTTGCTGCTATATCACTGAGTATCAAATCACAACCATCAGGCTTTTCCATGCTCTGGACATTTGAAGCACAGTAGTGAACAAATGCCAGGATAACAAATAAAAGCCATTACCTTTCTGCGAATCTGGTCATCAGCATTTTTTCTCTCTTCTTCTTTACGACGCTCCCGTTCTTCAATTTCTAACTCTCGCTGGCGCCGTTTCTTTTCAATTTCTTCCAATTTTCTTAGTTTTTCCTGGTATTCACGCTCCTCTGCTTCCCGCTTCTCACGCTCACTGCGTTCCTTCTCTTCCCGTTCTACACCAAGAAGAAACTCCAAAATAAGAATCCCTGCCGTGCAACAATTCACATGATGTTTCTTTTGTCTTGAAACTATTGCAGCGAGATAGTCAAACCTTTTATAATCTTTTCTTCCTCCAATCTCTGAGCTTCCTCCTCTTTTTCTATGTAGTAGGTCTTGCGTCTTTCCTCTTTGCGCTGTTTCTTGCGTTCCTCCAAACGCATATTCCGTTCTTCACTGAGCTTATCTTGGAAATTCTTCAGTTTTTCCTTTTCTCAGAACAAAACAAAAAGCAATATAAGAAAAACAACACCCTTTGCCGAGGACCGCTTGTTGAAGTGATTTAAAGTCATGGAATGAGTTTATGAAAATAACAAAAAAGAGTAATGCTTCTCATGGGTGATTTCAGAAGTTGTGACCAAGAATCTCTTCAACAATAGCGCCCATCATGTAAGTAAAACGTCCCAAGGTGATTCACAGTAGCATTATCAAAAAAAAACAAAATTTGACTCTTGTTGTAGGCAGATGACCAAAAGCTTGGTCAGAGAGGTAGGTTTTGAGGAGCGTCTTAAAAGGAGGAAAGTAAAGTAGAGAGACGGAGTGGTTTAGAGAGGGAGTTCAGAGCTGAGGACCCTAGGCAGCTGAAGGCTGGAGCAATTAAAATCGGTGATGTTCAAAAAGCCATGGCAGAGCACAGAGATTAGAGATATCAGGGGATTGCAGGCAATGTTCCCCCTAATTTTATTTGGGTGCTCGGCCCCTTTAAGGAGCTGCGCAGCCAAATCACAGG
Source organism: Pristiophorus japonicus (assembly GCF_044704955.1). NCBI lineage: Eukaryota > Metazoa > Chordata > Chondrichthyes > Pristiophoridae > Pristiophorus > Pristiophorus japonicus. Next base: position 254,008,323 of record NC_091979.1, on the reverse strand, counting down.
TTTTGCGCATGCATAAAATTTAACATGGGAAGGGCTGGTTCTGGGCTGCGTGGGACCGGCAGAGAGCAGCGCAGCTTAGAGGGAACATTGATTGTAGGGCTGGAGGAGATTAGAGATACGAAGGGGCGAGGCCATGAGAGATTTGAAAACAAGGAGGAGAATTTTTTAAAAATTGAAGCATTGCTTAACTGGAGCCAATGTAGGTCAGCGAGCATGGGGGTGATGGGTGAGCTGGACTTGGTGCGAGTTAGGACATGGGAGGCAGAGTTTTGGATGACCTCAAGTTTATGGAGGGTAGAACTAGGGAGGTTGGCTAGGAGTTCATTGGAATAGTCAAGTCTTGGAGGTAACAAAGACATAGATCAGGGTTTCAGCAGCAGATAAGCTGAGGCAAGGACAGAGACAGGCGATGTTACGGAGGTGGAAATGAGCGGTCTTAGTGATGGAGCAGATGAGGTATGAAACTCAACTTGTGATCAAATACAACACCAAGGTTGTGAACAGAGTGAGTCAGCCACAAGTTAAAACATTAGTTATTTAAAAAAAATTACAGACCTCATAAACTGTACGTCGCGAAGCCATAAGCTTGGTTAGGAACATTTCTCGATCCTCCATCATTCTTGACATTCGATTCTTGTGCTCCAGTGCTTTCTCACGCTCTACTTTCATATTAGTGATCTATAAATAAAAGTATTTACAATCTTCAACTGCACAGACAGATGTAATTTACCCTATTGCTAAATCACAAAGAGCAACTTAACTCAAGTTACAGAGCAACTTAACTCAAGTTACAACATCCAGGAACGCAGAGAGCAGAATGTTCAAAATAACCCATTGAAGCAGGAATCAAGAGAAGGTCTGAAATGCACATGTATACAAATTAGATCACCCACCCGGTCTTCCTCTTGAAGCTCCCACAATTCCATATCTTGTATTCGCTGTTCCTCAAAAGCCTTTTTGAGCAAAGGTATTTCTTCCAATCGTTTGGCTCTTTCATAAAAGTCAATCTGTACAAAACCAAAGCAAATAGCAATGAGAGGTGGTCTTTTATTTTCAGAACTCTTCGAATATAATATTCTGGAGAAATTGGCAAGGGCTTTTAAACTTGCGCAACGTACATTTTACATATTAGCTTAGAATATACTACCTTCATCAATTGACCATCAAATTTTAAGCAGCATTCTGGTACACTTGGCTTGATAAGTTTCATTACTGTGCACCTAATGATTATTCAGATCTGCATTGACAACCAAATTACATCTCCCAGGTGTATGATGCTTCAACTCAGCAGAAATCCAGCTATAACTACATGTAGCTATCAGTTTTTAATCTGTTACAAGAACAATCTAGTAGATTCAGCTTATTTTGGTTAGAGCACCAACCACTATAACACAGATGTAAGCACAGGGAAATGATTAGTGAACCTCTCTCTTGGTGCGACGCAATGTCAGATTATTTTCTCACTGACAACAGTCTCAAAAATATAGGTAAAACATAATTAGTTTAAATTCTTCTCTGCATGTTATTAATACTACATTTTTAATTTATGTCGCCCAGTCATTCAAAGGCTGGTCGGAGACTGGCCAGCTACCAACAGTGCTCAAAACAGCCACTGGGAGATTTACTGACATGCTCGCCATCCCACCTCCTAAAATAGGAAAGAGCTTGACCTGAACTTTGTGCTCCACAATAATATATTCAACACTGGTAATGTACAGTATGGAAAATCGCAGATGCAACCCCATGTTTTATTATTTCATGCTACAATGCAATGAAGTACCAGAGCACCACCCTAACCCACTGAAAGGTACTCTTATTAGCATTGCCATTGTTACACCACAGAGACACAATATTGCAAAGCCAACTTGTCTCTATGGCTCCTTACTGATCACCTTAATTGAATTATTACATCATCATCAGTACCTACTTCACATCTCAGCAGTTAAGTCGCTGTCACCATTTTCTTTTATCGTGATTGCGGTTCATCAAATAATCCATCTGCTCACCTTCTTTTCCTGATTTTTCAGACGTTCTTGAAGTTCCTTCTTTTCTTTCTCTAGCTGCTCAACCTGCTTTGCCATTATAAAATCTGGATCCAGTTCTTCAAGATCCTGTGAAAAATTGGTGGGATCATAACAATCACCAAAATATACAGAATAAAATTTGCGTTTGACACCAACTAAACAGAGTAGCCTCTTGCACAAACTGTATAGATTACATTAATCTATTTTTCACTGTACCAGGTGGTTCAAATTCTTGCCCACAACCCCCTTACAGCAATTCCCTGATCTCAACAAAGCAGTGGAGTACAGAAAATAAAGTTACAAAATGCACGTCTTAATAGGTAGTTATATACTGCCTACCAAACCTCCTATCCGACACACAAGTGCAGGCATCCGAAGAAACAGGTTTAAAATTTACATTAGGTGTTGGGAGGTAAATTTATTTACAGGATTAAAATTAGCACATTTGTACTAGGTTTTGGGAAAAGTCTTTAAAAAGTCGCTATCTGCAATTCTTGTTTGCTTCCTAGATTTACGAAATATCATTGGATAGCATCCATTGAAGGCTGAGGGGTGACCTAATAGAGGTCTTTAAAATTATGAAAGATTTTGAGAGTGGATACAGAGAAAATGTTTCCACTTGTGGGGAAGAGCCTAACTAGTGGCCATCAATATAAGATAGTCACCAAGAAATCCAATAGGGAATTCAGAAGAAACTTCTTTACCCAAAGAGTGGTGAGAATGTGGAACTTGCTACCAAAGGGAGTAGTTGAGGCAAATAGTATAGATGCATTTAAGGGGAAGCGAGATAAGCATATGAGTGAGAAGGGAATGGAGGGTTATGCTGATAGATTTAGATGAGGAAGGATGTAGAGGGCTCGAGTGGAGCATAAACACCAGCATTGACTGCTTGGGCCGAATAGCCTGTCTCTGTGCTATATCTATGTAATATTGTTTGCACCCCAAAGAAAGCATTTTACATTTTACAGATAGGGACTAAAAAAAGACTTGGAAGTAAAAGTATGCAGTATTGTATCATACCTCAATATCGATATCTTTAAATGCCTTTGCTCCCAGTTCAGTTTTTTTGATTTGCTCCAGGCGTTCTCGCACATGTTTCCGTTTGATGTTTTCATGCTCTTGCAGGAGGCGCTCTTTCTCCCTCTCCTGGGCTTCTTGGCGCAAACGCTCTTCTTCAGCCTTGCGAACTTTCTGAAGCTCTGCCTCTCTCAATTCCATTTCTTCTTTCTCCCGTTGAACATTCAGGCTTTCCAGACGTTCCTTTCTCTCCTCAATAGTCTGACGACGGGCAAGGATACGCTGGTGTTCCTTCTTGGCATTCTTCAAATAAGCACTGACAGCCTGCTGGTGCTGTTCTTCCTTCTCATTCTAAAGCATTAAATAGTGGAAATGTGAGCAGGGGACCTTAAACCCATGAGTGCAAACATCTTATAAAACAGCAGAAACTCTTGATATTTAAACGTAGGGCTCCCGCATTGCTCAGCTGTTTGAGGTTATAAGCAACTGAGCCACACAGACCAGGAAGGTGCAGGTTCAATTCTCAGTCCAAGCTGAGTTAGCGGATCTTGGCTAAGGCAACTGTAGGGAAGGTAACAAAAGGTTTCTGCATCCATGGGCCATGGAGGGGAGGAAAGCTGATTATCTAATGAGCTCTGCTTGGATTGGAACACAAGAATTAGGAGGAGTAGGCCATATGGCTCTTCGAGCCTGCTCCGCCATTCATTAAAATCGGCCTATCATCGACCTTAACTCCGCTTTCCCACCCGATCCCCATAGCCCTTGATTGCGCATTTCTTTTTAAAAAGACAGCCAGTATCTGCCATTCATGGCAGCCTATTACAATTCTTAAGACTCTGCAAACCAACTAAGGAGAAAGTATGATAATGGATTGTATTATCGACTCACAGGAACACACCCCACTTTCCTTAGCCCAGAAAACATTGTTACAGGTTGGCAATAGTCAAGGTGTAACAATATTCTGTATATGTACAAGTGCTGCTGGATGTTTAACATACAGCTAACCAGCACACAGCACTGCTAAGATTCTTATTGCTTGCCTACTTAGGATCAATAGACCAGTTAGGGCACTGGCTTTCAGGGTTAACTCGTCAAGAAAAAAATACTTACAAGCAAGTGTGTTGGCTTGACAACTTGAATAGCCTTAGCTAATGCAGCAGACATGGCAGTGAGTTGGCTTCTGATCTGCTCTGAGGGCATTGGCTGCAAGTAAGGGCCCACTGGTGAATCTTCTCGCGGAGAATAGTTCAGGTCTGAGCCAAAACTCAAAGTACGAGAAGAATGATCTATGCGAACCTAGAACAAACGTAGACAGTTAACAAAATCAGCAAGTAATATTTCTTTCCCATTTGATTTTTTTGGCGTAACTATTAAAAACAAAGTTACAAAATTAAACTCAAATCAGATATAGAACCAATTTGGAGAAATATCAGATCTAGTGAATGTCTATACTTGAAGAATATATTTACTTGAGTATATTTCACCAGTGTCACAAGAGCCTACATCTTGGTTGAAGCAGGATTCATTTACCAGTAAGGTTACTAGAAAACTTATCGTTTAAAGACAAGTTTACTAGAAATTACTGCCTGCACTCTAATCAGTGGTATAATAAATCTGCCTAATAATAGTATAGCCTCCAATATTCTGTGTAAAATTTTAAAGAAAATGGCCGGGAATTTTCATGGGAATTCTCTCAATCCCCTGTTATTTTCAGCATGAGATCGCAGAACTCATGGAAAACATTAATGGCTAGAAAAGGCCATTTATGTTGATCTTCACTGAAGTTACAGCATGAGAACCCTGCAAAAATTCTCCCCCAGTGTACACAAGTTGCCCATTTGCAACCTCCTTTTGGAACTAATTTAACAAGTACACATTTAAGATTTTAAAATAAAGCTGCTTAGCTTGAAGTCAGACTTTTGATAATGGCCCAGAATTTGCAGTCAGCAGCAAAGCAAAAGGCGTTCGCCGCTGGCTAAAGTAGTAAGCGTTGCACAAATATCTCAATCTCGGTGTCGAGAATTTTGGGTTTTCCAGCGCGTAATTCAAATCAACACAAGTTAATTGGGATTCCCAGCAAAAGAGCTGCTGTGACGTCAACAAGCTGTCTAAGCAGCCAATTAAAAGGCAAAATTCTCAAGAGATAGCGAACCAAGAAAGTGGGTAAGCTCCTTTGATTCTAACGTTTTAAAAATGTTAATGAGAGCAAAACAAAGATTGAGGCTCTCACATTGGGAAAAGGCAAACCTGAAATAAAGATGAACAAACAGTCTTTTTAAGTAATTTTTTTTTAAAGCTTAACATTTTTATTTATTAAAATGGATACATTTGACATTACAAAATTATAGTTAGTTATTCAGGGCCATAACCTGTGTTTAGCAGTCAATACGCTGTTAAAACCCCAGTTATACCTAATCCAAAATGCTCTCACTTTTAATGGGATATTTAACAGTGTAATTAATGGGGAAGAGCCAAAGTTGATCAATTTCCATGATTTGAGAGATTACACTGATTGTCAGCTCTATGGGGAGGGTGGGGTGGGGGAGGGCACAGCGCAGCCTGTGGAGAAGCAGTGAATGACATATCGCAGCTTCAGGATTTCCACATTGGACTGCATGTGCGCTAAATCCTGAAGTTCGTCAATTTCAAAGTCGAAATGATGGCAAATGCTGCCAGTTGTCCAGCAGGACTGCAAATTCCAGGCCATTGCATCAAGAGATCAGAATGGAACACATTGCAACGGGTCTCCACAAATTTCTGATAAAAGTTTGCTGTTCTATCAGCAGTGCAAATTCGCACTCAAAATATATCTGCTTATCAGAGGTTCCACTGAGTCTCTCGTAGGAATAATTTCAGCTGATTGTAAATGATGTGACAATGCTATACCTGTTGCCGACAGGAATTAATATTTAAAACTGATTTATTCAACTTTAACCTGATAACTAAGCTCAGTATAACAGAACTTTGACATCACCGTATAGATCGATACCTGTAGCTGTTGGCATTACCTGCAAATCGCAGTGTCTGGCAGCATCAACAATAGCACGCTCCAGTTGGAAGGGGTCAACAAAGGGCACCAAAGAAGCCAAACGGGTAAACTCTATACTTTGATAAATCTGGGCCACCTGTGCAAATAAAAATGCTACAACATGAATCAGGATTAAATCAAGATCTTCACTCTGCATGCTATCCAGAGACCTGATGCAGATTCATGCCTTTACGAGAGTCTATTTGGTTGTGGCTGCTGACTTTGTCTGCAGTATAAACTAACCAGGTAACCAATGTCTACACCACTTGCTTACTTGCTTATGAACTTAATTTCATGCTATTAAAGTTTTCTTCCAGAAACTGAAAGCTAAAACATCAGAACAAACTAGAACTGATGCTGGAATAATTTTAGGATGCAAGTTGAGATCACTTGCGGAAATGACCAGCACCACTGTGCCTGAGAAAATATCTAAGCCAGACCCAAAATGTGTTAATACTTTACACCAACAAAAATGAATTAGACTGCAAGGCAGCAAGAATATGTATTATAATAATGACTTTTAGAAAATGCTAGGGACTTCAGTTTGGTAAATCTAGCTTTGTTAATGACTACTGTTAATGAATACTGCTCAAGGCAGTACAAGATGGTACCTCAGGTGTATAAATAGTAAAAACAAATAATTCAAAATCAAAAGTTACAGAGACTTATGAAGTATGGAAAACAAAGATGGCATGTTTTCCTATGAATGTTTGGTGCCACAACAAACTGGAGAGATTAGTTCACCTTGTTCAATTCAAACATTTTTGTAAAAAGGAGACTGGCAATAATGGCCATTTGTTTAGCCACTCTGCTAATTAACCTTCAATTTTGCTTTAGCACATCAGAAATATCTTAGCTTTCAAGACAGAAAACAAGATAATGAAATGTGCTTCTAAAAAGGAAAAGTGCTGACAATACTTTACAAAAGTTATAATATACTCATTGTTCTTTGAAGACAGGTAATGTTCACCAGTTTTTAAATAATGTTGAAGTTGGGCAGGGAAAAAGAAAAATAGGGATGAGTATCAAACTCAACTGTGAATAGAAAATGATCAATTCAACCATTTTAGTCTCTGGAACGGTCTCTTGGAGCCAGCAATATTCTAGTCATGCAGCATATGTCCAATTCTTTGAAATTACATTACAGAAGCATATCTTGATTAAGGGCTCCTGAACAGAGAACAAACAGCAGATGAGAATAGGTGCAACATAAAAATACACACAAGGAGCAAGAGAGAATTTTAAGTCACAAACTGAGCAGCAGCTACATTCTGCTGTCCAGATTGGCAGGAATAACCATTTTTGAAATGACAGCAAGACACCAGTTAATTTTGAATCTTGGCCCTTTACATTAAGCTTTTTAATTCTAAAAATAAGCTGAATTCCTAGTGTTCTTCTGAAATATGTACACACCTGTTGAAGGAGTCGAAGGATGGTGTTGTTCTGCAAATGAGGCATATAATGCAGAAGGTCAGGTTCTTTTTCTGACTGATCCCGGACCCAATTGAGAACCTTAAGTATGAGAATAAGAAAGGCAACGTCAAAGGTTTATGTCATGTCAATCCCAGCCAAATTACTACATAAATATAATCTTCAAATAAACACATACATAATACAATTATTGAAACAGAAAAGTATACGAGTTAATCCAATTCCTGGCATTAAAGGACTGACCAATTCTTAGCAGGTACTTATGGACATTCGTATACAAACTAAACATCCATAAAGATGCTGCCTTGTTGCAATATTGGGAACAAATCTTAAGACTGTACTAATCTAAATGTATGGAGGAGACTGGCAGCTATGGCTACATGGTTAGACCATCTGCTAATTAACCTCCAGTTTTGCTTTAGCACATCAGAAATATCACTGCTCTCACAAGAGCAGAGAGCAAGACAATGAAATGTGCTGACAGAGACACTACAAAATCAGGAAGATAGAAACAAGAGTAGACCACTCGGCCCCTCAAGCCTGTTCTGCCGTTCTATTAAATCATACCTCAATTCCATGTACCTGTCTTTCTTCCATATCCCTGGATACCTTTACCTAATACAAACCTATTGATCTCAGTCTTGAAAATTTCAATTGACCCAACATCAACAGTCTTCGAGGGAAGAGTGTTCTAGATTTCTACCACCTTGTGTGGAAAAAGTGCTTCCTGAATTCACTTCTAAAATTAGAATTAGGCCATTAAGATGATGCTCCCTTGTTCTGGATTCCCCTACCAGAGGGAATAGTTTATTTGTATCTACCCAATAGCATTCACTTTATATGTGTGTCACCTTGATTAGATCACACCAACCTTCGAAACACTGGAATAGCTTTTAATTGGACCACAATATGAATAGTATTGGAGCTGAGGGTGGATTCACTCTGGAGCATACACGATGCTGAGAATGACATAAGTGGCACGTGTAGTGAGTTGGTCTTACCGCATGAGAAGGATCCACAGCCAGCTAGGGAATGGAAGACCAGCAGGAAGAGTAGTACAAAGAAGGTAGTGCAGGGGTCCCCTGTGGTCATCCCCCTGCAAAACAGATACACTGTTTTGAGTGCTGTTGAGGGAGATGACTCATTAGGGGAGAGCAACAGCAGCCAAGTTCATGGCTCCGTGGTTGGCTCTGTTGTACAGGAGGGCATAAAAAAAAAGAGTGGGAGAGCGATAGTGATAGGGGATTCAATCATAAGGGGAATAGATAGGCGTTTCTGCGGCCGCAATCGAGAGTCCAGGATGGTATATTGCCTCCCTGGTGCAAGGGTCAAGGATGTCTCGGAGCGGGTGCAGGACATTCTAAAAAGGGAGGGAGAACAGCCAGTTGTCGTGGTGCACGTTGGTACCAATGACATAGGTAAAAAAAGGGATGAGTTCCTACGAAATGAATTTAGGGAGCTAGGAGTTAAATTAAAAAGTAGGACCTCAAAAGTAGTAATCTTGGGATTGCTACCAGTGCCACGTGCTAGTCAGAGTAGGAATCGCAGGATAGCACAGATGAATACGTGGCTTGAGCAGTGGTGCAGCAGGGAGGGATTCAAATTCGTGGGGCATTGGAACAGGTTCTGGGGGAGGTGGGACCAGTACAAACCGGACGGTCTGCACTTGGGCAGGAACGGAACCAATGTCCTAGGGGGAGTGTTTGCTCGTGCTGTTGGTGAGGAGTTAAACTAATATGGCAGGGGGATGGGAACCAATACAGGGAGACAGAGGGAAACAAAATGGAGACAAAAGCAAAAGACAGAAAAGAGATGAGTAAAAGTAGAGGGCAGAGAAACCAAAGGCAAGAAACAAAAAGGACCATTGAATAAAAAAGGGCTGCAGGAGGGGTAAAAACTAAAAATCATGGTTTAAAAACTAGGATGAAAACACTCTACCTAAATGCACGCAGCATTAGAAATAAAGTAAATGAGTTGACGGCACAAATCATTACAAATGGGTATGATTTGGTGGCTATTACAGAGACATGGTTGCAAGGTGGCCAGGACTGGGAATTAAACGTACAGGGGTATCTGACGATTCGGAAAGATTGGCAGGAAGGGAAGGGAGGTGGGGTAGCTCTGTTAATAAGGGATGATATCAGGGCAGTTGTGAGGGATGATATTGGCTCCAATGAACAAAATGTTGAATCATTGTGGGTGGAGATTAGAGATAGTAAGGGGAAAAAGTCACTGGTCGGCGTAGTTTATAGGCCCCAAATAATAACTTCATGGTGGGGCGGGCAATAATCAAGGGAATAATGGAGGCATGTGAAAAAGGAACGGCAGTAGTTATGGGGGATTTTAACCTACATATCGATTGGTCAAATCAAATCGCAGGTGGTAGCCTGGAGGAGGAATTCATACGGGATTGTTTCTTAGAACAGTATGTAACAGAGCCTACAATGGAGCAAGCCATTTTGGATCTAGTCCTGTGTAACGAGACAGGAAAAATAAACGATCTCCTCGTAAAAGATCCTCTCGGAATGAGTGATCACAATATGGTTGAATTTGTAATACAGATTGAGGATGAGGAAGTTGTGTCAGAAACGTGAGTACTATGCTTAAACAAAGGGGACTACAGTGGGATGAGGGCAGAGTTGGCTAAAGTAGACTGGAAACAAGGACTAAACGGTGGCACAATTGAGGAACAGTGGAGGACTTTTAAGGAGCTCTTTCATAATGCACAACAAAAATATATTCCAGTGAAAAAGAAGGGCGGCAAGAGAAGAGATAACCAGCCGTGGATAACCAAGGAAATAAAGGAAAGTATCAAATCAAAGACCAATGCGTATAAGGTGGCCAAGGTTAGTTGGAAACTAGAGGATTGGGAAGATTTTAAGCAACAGCAAAGAATGACTAAAAAAAGCAATAAAAAAAGGGAAGATAGATTACAAAGGTAAACTTGCGCAAAACATAAAAACAGATAGTAAAAGCTTTTACAGATATATAAAATGGAAAAGAGTGAGTAAAGTAAATGTTGGTCCCTTAGAACATGAAAAGGGGGATTTAATAATGGGAAATGTGGAAATGGCTGAGACCTTAAACAATTATTTTGCTTCCGTCTTCACAGTGGAAGACACAAAAACCATGCCAAAAATTGCAGGTCATAGGAATGTGGGAAGGGAGGACCTTGAGATGATCACTATCACTAGGGAGGTAGTGCTGGACAGACTAATGGGATTGAAGGTAGACAAGTCCCCTGGTCCTGATGAAATGCATCCCAGGGTATTAAAAGAGATGACGGAAGTTATAGCAGATGCATTTGTTATAATCTACCAAAATTCTCTGGACGCTGGGGAGGTACCAGCGGATTGGAGAGCAGCTAATGTAACGCCTCTGTTTAAAAAAGGGGGCAGGCAAAAGGCAGGTAACTATAGGCCGGTTAGTTTAACATCTGTAGTGGGGAAAATGCTTGAAACTATCATTAAGGAAGAAATAGCGGGACATCTGGATAGGAATAGTGCAATCAAGCAGACGCAGCATGGATTCATGAAGGGGAAATCATGTTTAACTAACTTACTGGAATTCTTTGAGGATATAACGAGCATGGTGGATAGAGGTGCACCAATGGATGTGGTGTATTTAGATTTCCAATAGGCATTCGATAAGGTGCCACACAAAAGGTTACTGCAGAAGATAAAGGTACGCGGAGTCAGAGGAAATGTATTAGCATGGATAGAGAACTGGCTGGCGAACAGAAAACAGAGAGTCGGGATAAATGGGTCCTTTTCCGGTTGGAAATCAGTGGTTAGTGGTGTGCCACAGGGATCAGTGCTGGGACCACAACTGTTTACAATATACATAGATGACCTAGAGGAGGGGACAGAGTGTAGTGCAACAAAATTTGCAGATGACACCAAGATTAGTGGGAAAGCGGGTTGTGTAGAGGACTCAGAGAGGCTACAAGGAGATTTGGATAGGTTAAGCGAATGGGCTAAGGTTTGGCAGATGGAATACAATGTCGGAAAGTGTGAGGTCATCCACCTTGGGAAAAAAAACAGTAAAAGGGAATATTATTTGAATGGGGAGAAATTACAACATGCTGTGGTGCAGAGGGACCTGGGGGTCCTTGTGCATGAATCCCAAAAGGTTAGTTTGCAGGTGCAGCAGGTAATCAGGAAGGCAAATGGAATGTTGGCCTTCATTGCGAAAGGGATGGAGTACAAAAGCAGGGAGGTGTTGCTGCAACTGTATAAGGTATTGGTAAGGCCGCACCTGGAATACTGCGTGCAGTTTTGGTCACCTTACTTAAGGAAGGATATACTAGCTTTGGAAGGGGTACAGAGACGATTCACTAGGCTGATTCGAGAAATGAGGGGGTTAACTTATGATATAGATTGAGTAGACTGGGTCTTTACTCCTTGGAGTTCAGAAGGATGAGGGGTGATCTTATAGAAACATTTAAAATCATGAAAGGGATAGACAAGATAGAGGGAGAGAGGTTGTTTCCATTGGTGGGGGAGATTAGAACTAGGGGGCACAGCCTCAAAATATAGAGGAGCCAATTTAAAACCGAGTTGAGAAAGAATTTCTTCTCCCAGAGGGTTGTGAATCTGTGGAATTCTCTGCCCAAGGAAGCAGTTGAGGCTGGCTCATTGAATGTTTTCAAGTCAAAGATAGATAGATTTTTAACCAATAAGGGAATTAAGGGTTACGGGGAGAGGGCGGGTAAGTGGAGCTGAGTCCACGACCAGATCAGCCATGATCTTATTGAATGGCGGAGCAGGCTCAAGGGGCTAAATGGCCTACTCCTGTTCCTAATTCTTATGTTAATAGTACATCTTAAGACTTTCCACTGATCCCTGAACATTTCAAATACAGAATATAAGCCAAATGTTATTACCTTAGTAACACGCCCACAAAGCTTGAGCGGGTGGAATTCCATTTCTAACCAGTTATAGACCTCCTTCACTTCGGGTACTGCGTACTGCATCACATTGAACCTAACCTGTTTTTTATATATATATATATATAAAAAGAAATAGGCTTAGAAAAGATACTGAAATTCTAAATGATCATTCTCAAAGCATTGGTAAACAGTCGCTAAGCATAATTTATCTACAAGGTCCATTAAAAAAAGGCAGAATGTGTCAAAGGTTCAGCCTTAATTGGAGCCTGGACAATTTCGCTGACAGATGGAGACATTTCTTATGCATTCCCACTTTGCTATGGTTCACCACACCATATAGATACTGAAGGACTCCCTTATGCCAAGATCTCAAAAGATACTTCATTCAACTGTGATAAATCGAGGCTTCATCGGATTTTGTTCAAGTTGCACAGAATTTCACTAGCCGTGTAATAGGAATGCCAAATCCTAAAAACTTTCAAGCAGATCGCTGCTAAATACAGAGTAACTGCCAGCACTGCCCGAATATTCTTCACAGATATTTCATCTTAAAAATTTAATTTAATTGGATTCCGTGAAACTGATCGTAAGGATCGTGGTCAGCAGAGATAATGGATATGAATTGTTAGGAGACAGTCATACATACACAGTGGGTTTTTTCTGCCAGATATTGAAGAATATCTTGCTGTCAAAATCAGACACAATTCAAATAAAATGGATTATCTTAAGAGGTTATTTAATTTTTGGAAATAATTCATTGCGGAGACAATTACCTGTCTAATTACTACATTAATGACCTCTTCATTTGGAATTTAGTATAGCTGGCCTGCTTAGTTTTATAAACCGTTACATTTCCCTGCATGATCCGTTTTGTCTGAAGGTGACTGGCAGCAGTGGCTACATCTGAACCAGCCACGCTGCTAATTAACCCTCAACTCTTATTCTGGCATGTAAGAAATATCACAAATCTCACTAAGATTGAGAATGAGATAATGAAACATGCCAAATTACAATACGTTGCGTTCTTCCGCTATGGCAAATCTGCACAATAGTTTACCCTTTTCAGCTTGGGTGAAAATGTTTTTTAAAAAAACTTATAAAACTGGCAAACAAACAGCATTCTACATAATGAAGGAATTTCTACCATTACGTAAAAAGGCGGTCTTCAAAAAGGACCTGAAATCCAACAAGACTGATACAAGAGCTTAACTAAAAAATTCCCCCGCAATTTAATTACTAATATTTTTACATGAGAATAATACACCCGGGTAGTGTAATGGTTATGCTACTCGACTAGTAATCCAAAGAATGCACGTTCAAATCTCACTCTGCCAGTCTGAGAATTTAACCAGTTTAAAAAAAAAATCTGGAAAAAAACGATCACAAAGCTATCGGATTGTCGCAAAAACCTAACTGTGTCCTTCCGGGAAGGAAACCTAGTCTTTACCTGGTCATGCCACACCAATGGTGCAATGTTAGTCTTGCCAGTGCCATACACCCTGAATAAATGAAAAAAAGACTTGGAAAAATTAAGGTTTGCTCTAGTGGGATGACAATTTGGGCACACTAAAAATTATACCATGTCATTAATCAGACTTTGTCGAGTTGGAGGTGACTGCAATCCCAACAGTGTGGCCAGCCGTCTGTGCTTCTCGACGATAATACCATCCATGTCCAGCAATCGGGCAATGTCTGTTCTTTCAGGAGTAATAGGAATTGATAAAGTAGCCAAAAGCACTCTAGTAGACATCCTGTAAATATAGTAAATAAAAAGGATGAAACGAAACCAGAGCCCTCTTGCTACATTATTACAAAACATGCATTTAATGTGACCATTGAAACACTTAATGACTAGCAGTACACATTTTTTTTAAAAATAGGATTTTAACTACAAATCTAGTCTATGGGGAAACTAGATGTGACTGTGAAATACTTCAGCATAAATTGATGTTCACACATGTACTGCAGTTACCATTCTACATAGCAGCAGTATTGACTTTTAATATACTCAATGTACCATCAGGTTGTGGTTCTGTATTACAACTAGGAGCTAGCCTGCATTTTTAAATAAATAGCAAATTAATCAAATACTGTTATTGCAATGAGCAAGATTTCTTTATCCCTTACTAGCAAAAAATCTATCAAATTTAAAAACTCTTCCCAATCTGAAAGACCTACCATCTTATATTCAAAATTAGCCAGGATCAACCTCAACATTATATCAATCAATACCATTAAATACATTCCAACCTGCATCCATTTTGGCTGCTTTAAATAACTTTTTTTTAAAAAAAGGAATGAATTTAAAAGAATTACATTTCCAAAAGACCAAAGGTTAGAATATTTTAAAAATTAACTTTTCTCTCTCCACCTCTCATTCTCCTCTGTGCCCCATATTGAAAAGGTTGCTTAGAATGCCTGTGCAAATATGCATTTAAAAAAAAACAGAAAAATCTAATTCTAACAAACAATAATGCTATAGTACTAAAGCATTGTTAACAGAAAAGTGAAAAGAAACCAGTAACCTATTTGCATTTCAGAAGTTAACTTTTTTGAGAAGGGACTAGTTAACATGTCAGATTTCCTAGTGCAGAAAATGGTTTTAATGATGCAGATGAATTCATTTGTGCTGTAAAATGGTACAGTTTGGTTATAAAGACGTCAATTAAATAGAGCAGCTTCGGTAATGAACAAGCAGCCTGCTGCAAATTTACATGCCATAAAAATAAAATTTGCACCACTAACCTAAGAAGCCAAGGCAGCGAAGAGCAGTGGCAGTTGGGGAGGAGCGGCGAGGCCTACGAAAGGCCCAGCGGCAGCGAGGAACAGTGGCAGTCGGGGAGGAGCGGCGAGGCCTATAAAAGGCCCAGCGGCAGCGAGGAGCTAGCTGTAGCTGCAGTGGGGTCAAAAGTAAGAAAGAAGTAAAAAGTCATCGAAGTGTGATGTCACAGCCAAGAGGGCAAGTGATTGGCTGGTTGATTGGTGAGTAGTTTTCTTTTTCTTTAAGTTTTTTCTTTTCTTAGCAGTAAAAAACCTTGTCACTGTTGCCAAATTAAGTAATTTAAAGGTTAAGTCATGGCAGCAGAGCCCAAACTCGTGTCATGCTCCTCCTGTGCTATATGGGAAGTAAGGGACGCTCCCAGTGTCCCTGACTACTGTGTGCGCAGGAAGTGTATCCAGCTGTAGCTCATGACAGACCGCATTTCGGCACTGGAGCTGCGCATGGATTCACTCTGGAGCATCCGCGATGCTGACGATGTCGTGAATAGCACGTTTAGTGAGTTGGTCACACCACAGGTAAAGGTTACACAGGCAGATATGGAATGGGTGACCATCAGGAAGAGCAGTGGAAGGAAGGTAGTGCAGGGGTCCCCCGCGATCATCTCACTCCAAAACAGATATACCACCTTGGGTACTGTTGGGGGAGATGGCCAATCAGGGGAAGGCAGCAGCAGCCAAGTTCATGGCACCATGGGTGGCTCTGCTGCACAGAAGGGCAGGAAAAAGAATGGGAGAGCTCTAGCAGTAGGGGATTCTATTATAAGGGGAATAGATAGGCGTTTCTGCGGCCACAATCGAGACTCCAGGATGGTATGTTGCCTCCCTGGTGCAAGGGTCAAGGATGTCTCGGAGCGTCTGGAGGGGGTGAACAGCCAGTTGTCGTGGTGCATATAGGTACCAACGATATAGGTAAAAAAGCGGGATGAGGTCCAACAAGCTGAATTTAGGGAGTCAGGAGTTAAATTAAAAAATAGGACCTCAAAGGTAGTAATCTCAGGATTGCTACCAGTGCTAGCCAGAGTAGAAATAGCAGGATAATTAAGATGAATATGTGTTTTGAGGAATGGTGCAAGAGGGAGGGATTCAAATTCCTGGGACATTGGAACCGGTTCTGGGGGAGGTGGGACCAGTACAAACCGGACGGTCTGCACCTGGGCTTGACTGGAAACAATGTCCTAGGGGGAGTGTTTGCTAGTGATGTTGGGGAGGATTTAAACTAATAGGACAGGGGGATGGGAACCTATGCAGGGAGACAGAGGGAAGTAAAAGGAGGTCAGAAGCAAAAGGTATAAAAGGAGAAAAGTAAGAGTGGAGGGCAGAAAAATCAAAGGCAAAAATCAAAAAAGGCCACATTACAATATAATTCTAAAAGGACAAAGAGCGTTTAAAAAAAAAAACAAGCCTGAAGGCTCTGTGTCTCAATGCGAGGAGCATTTGTAATAAGCTGGATGAATTAATTGCGCAAATAGCTGTTAATGGAGATGATGTAATTGGGATTACGGAGACATGGCTCCAGGGTGACCAAGGCTGGGAACTCAACATCCAAGGGTATTCAATATTCAGGAAAGATAGACTGAAAGAAAAAGGAAGGACATTAGCGTGGATGAGGTGGAATCTGTATGGGTAGAGCTGCGGAACACCAAAGGGCAGAAAACACTACTGCGAGTTGTGTACAGACCACCAAAGAGAGGCATAGTGAGGTTGGGGATGGCATCAAACAGGAAATTAGGGATTCGTGCAATAAAGGTATCATGTGTGACGAATCTACATATAGATTGGGCTAAACAAACTGGTAGCAATACGGTGGAAGAGGATTTCCTGGAGTGTATAAGGGATGGTTTTCCAGACCAATATGTCGAGGAACCAACTGGAGAGCTGGCCATCCTAGACTGGGTGTTGTGTAATGAGAGGGAATTAATTCGCAATCTTGTTGTGCGAGGCCCCCTGGGGAAGAGTGACCATAATATGGTAAAATTCTTCATTAAGATGGAGAGTGACACAGTTAATTCAGGGACGAGAGTCCTGAACTTAAAGAAAGGTAACTTCTATGGTATGAGACTTGATTTGGCTAGGAGAGACTGGCGAATGATACTCAAAGGGTTGACGGTGGATAGGCAATGGTAGACATTTAAAGATCACATGGATGAATTTCAACAATTGTACATCACTGTCTGGCTTAAAAATAAAACAGGGAAGATGGCTCAACCGTGGCTTACAAGGGAAATTAGGGATAGTGTTAAATTCAAGGAAGAGGCATATAAATTGGCCAAAAAAAGCAGCAAACCTGAGGACTGAGAGAAATTTAGAATTCAGCAGAGGACAAAGGGTTTAATTAGATGGGGAAAAATAGAATGAGAGTAAGCTTGTAGGGAACATAAAAACTGACTGCAAAAGCTTCTACAGATACGTGAAGAGAAAAAGATTAATGAAGACAAATGTAGGTCCCTTACACTCAGAATCAGGTAAATTTATAACGGGGAACAAAGAAATGGCAGACCAACTGAACAAATACTTTGGTTCTGTCTTCACTAAGGAAGACACAAATAATCTTCCAGAAATATTAAAGGACCAAGGAGGAACTAAAGGAAATCTTTGTCAGCAAATTGTGTTAGGAAAATTGATGGGATTGAAGGCCGATAAATCCCCAGGGCCTGATAGTCTGCATTCGAGAGTACTTAAGGAAGTGGCCCTAGAAATAGTGGATGCATTGGTGGTCATTTTCCAATATTCTATGGACTCTGGATCAGTTCCTATGGACTGGACAGTAGCTAATGTAACCCCACTTTTTAAAAAAGGGAGAGAGAAAGCAGGAAATTATAGTCCAGTCAGCCTGACATCGGTAGTGGGGAAAATGTTGAAATCAATTATTAAAGATGTAATAGCAGCGCATTTGGAAAGCAATGACAGAATCAGTCCAAGTCAGCATGGATTTGTGAAAGGGAAATCATGCTTGACAAATCTTCTAGCATTTTTTGAGGACGCAACTAGTAGAGTGGACAAGGAGGAGCAGTGGATGTGGTGTATTTAGACTTTCAAAATGCTTTTGACAAGGTCCCACACAAAAGAGATTAGTGTGCAAAATTAAAGCACATGGTATTGGGGTAATGTATTGACGTGGATAGAGAACTGGTTGACAGACAGGAAGCAAAGAGTAGGAATAAACAGGTCCTTTTCAGAATGGCAGGCAGTGACTAGTTGGGTACCGCAAGGTTCAGTGCTGGGACTCCAGCTATTTACAATATGCATTAATGATTTAGACGAAGGAATTGAGTGTAATATCTCCAAGTTTGCAGATGACACTAAGCTGGGTGGCAGTGTCAGGAGGCTGCTAAGAGGCTGCAGGGTGACTTGGACAGGTTAGGTACGTGGGCAAATGCATGGCAGATGCAGTATAATGTAGATAAATGAGGTTATCCATTTTGGTGGTAAAAACAGGAAGGCAGATTATCATCTGAATGGTGACAGATTAGGAAAAGGGGAGGTGCAACAAGACCTGGGTGTCATGGTACATCAGTCATTGAAAGTTGGCATACAGGTACGGCAGGCGATGAAGGCGGCAAATGGCATGTTGGCCTTCATAGTGAGAGGATTTGAGTATAGGAGCAGGGCGGTCTTACTACAGTTGTACAGGGCCTTGGTGAGGCCACACTTTGAATACAGTGTACAGTTTCGATCTCCTAATCTGAAGGAGGACATTCTTGCTATTGAAGGAGTGCAGCGAAGGTTCACCAGTCTGATTCCCAGGATGACATGACTGACATGAAGAACGACTGGATCGACTGGGCTTATATTCAATGGAATTTAGATGAATGAGAGGGGATCTCATAGAAACATAAAATTCTGACAGGATTGGACAAGTTAGATGCAGGAAGAATGTTCCCAATGTTGGGGAAGTCCAGAACCAGGGGTTCTAAGGATAAGGGGTAAGCCATTTAGGACCGTGATGAGGAGAAACTTCTTCACTCAGAGTTGTGAGCATGTGGAATTCTCTACCACAAAGTTGTTGAGGTCAGTTCGTTAGATATATTCAAAAGGGAGTTAGATGTGGCCCTTACAACTGAAGGGATCAAGGGGTATGGAGAGAAAGGAGGAATGGGGTACTGAAGTGCATGATAAGCCATGATCATATTGAATGGTGGTGCAGACTTGAATGGCCTACTCCTGCACCTATTTTCCATGTTTCAAATGGATTTAGAAATATTCATTTATGGTTAATTGTGCTAACAGTGTATATTAAAGATGACAAAAAGAGTTTACACTTGGGTCATCAAAAAAGCAATTCATGTTATGCAGAGACCATGGTCCAGAACTTAAAGAAGGGTAACTTTGAAGGTATGAGGCGTGAATTGGCTACGATAGATTGGCGAATGATACTTAGGGGGTTGACTGTGGATGGGCAATGGCAGACATTTAGAGACCGCATGGATGAATTACAACAATTGTACATTCCTGTCTGGCGTAAAAATAAAAAAGGGAAGGTGGCTCAACCGTGGCTATCTAGGGAAATCAGGGATAGTATTAAAGCCAAGGAAGTGGCATACAAATTGGCCAGAAATAGCAGCGAACCTGGGGACTGGGAGAAATTTAGAACTCAGCAGAGGAGGACAAAGGGTTTGATTAGGGCAGGGAAAATGGAGTACGAGAAGCAGCTTGCAGGGAACATTAAGGTGGATTGCAAAAGTTTCTATAGGTATGTAAAGAGAAAAAGGTTAGTAAAGACAAACGTAGGTCCCCTGCAGTCAGAATCAGGGGAAGTCATAAAGGGGAACAAAGAAATGGCAGACCAATTGAACAAGTACTTTGGTTCGGTATTCACTAAGGAGGATACAAACAACCTTCCGGATATAAAAGGGGTCAGAGGGTCTAGTAAGGAGGGGGAACTGAAGGAAATCTTTATTAGTCGGGAAATTGTGTTGGGGAAATTGATGGAATTGAAGGCCGATAAATCCCCAGGGCCTGATGGACTGCATCCCAGAGTACTTAAGGAGGTGGCCTTGGAAATAGCGGATGCATTGACAGTCATTTTCCAACATTCCATTAATTCTGGATCAGTTCCTATGGAGTGGAGGGTAGCCAATGTAACCCCACTTTTTAAAAAAGGAGGGAGAGAGAAAACAGGGAATTATAGACCGGTCAGCCTGACCTCAGTAGTGGGTAAAATGATGGAATCAATTATTAAGGATGTCATCGCAGTGCATCTGGAAAATGGTGACATGATAGGTCCAAGTCAGCATGGATTTGTGAAAGGGAAATCATGCTTGACAAATCTTCTGGAATTTTTTGAGGATGTTTCCAGTAAAGTGGACAAAGGAGAACCAGTTGATGTGGTATATTTGGACTTTCAGAAGGCTTTCGACAAGGTCCCACACAAGAGATTAATGTGCAAAGTTAAAGCACATGGGATTGGGGGTAGTGTGCTGACGTGGTTTGAGAACTGGTTGTCAGACAGGAAGCAAAGAGTAGGAGTAAACGGGTACTTTTCAGAATGGCAGGCAGTGACTAGTGGGGTGCCGCAAGGTTCTGTGCTGGGGCCCCAGCTGTTTACATTGTACATTAATGATTTAGACGAGGGGATTAAATGCAGTATCTCCAAATTTGCGGATGACACTAAGTTGGGTAGCAGTGTGAGCTGCGAGGAGGATGCTATTAGGCTGCAGAGTGACTTGGATAGGTTAGGTGAGTGGGCAAATGCATGGCAGATGAAGTACAATGTGGATAAATGTGAGGTTATCCACTTTGGTGGTAAAAACAGAGAGACAGACTATTATCTGAATGGTGACAGATTAGGAAAAGGGAAGGTGCAGCGAGGCCTGGGTGTCATGGTACATCAGTCATTGAAGGTTAGCATGCAGGTACAGCAGGCGGTTAAGAAAGCAAATGGCATGTTGGCCTTCATAGCGAGGGGATTTGAATACAGGGGCAGGGAGGTGTTGCTACAGTTGTACAGGGCCTTGGTGAGGCCACACCTGGAGTATTGTGTACAGTTTTGGTCTCCTAACTTGAGGAAGGACATTCTTGCTATTGAGGGAGTGC
The DNA here is from genome assembly GCF_044704955.1 of Pristiophorus japonicus. Lineage (NCBI taxonomy): Eukaryota > Metazoa > Chordata > Chondrichthyes > Pristiophoridae > Pristiophorus > Pristiophorus japonicus. The sequence continues at coordinate 253,987,118 of NC_091979.1, read as the reverse complement.
AGCGAAGATTCACCAGACTGATTCCCGGGATGGCGGGACTGACCTATCAAGAAAGACTGGATCAACTGGGCTTGTATTCGCTGGAGTTCAGAAGAATGAGAGGGGACCTCATAGAAACGTTTAAAATTCTGACGGGTTTAGACAGGTTAGATGCAGGAAGAATGTTCCCAATGTTGGGGAAGTCCAGAACCAGGGGTCACAGTCTGAGGATAAGGGGTAAGCCATTTAGGACCGAGATAAGGAGAAACTTCTTCACCCAGAGAGTGGTGAACCTGTGGAATTCTCTACCACAGAAAGTAGTTGAGGCCAATTCACTAAATATATTCAAAAGGGAGTTAGATGAAGTCCTTACTACTCGGGGGATCAAGGGTTATGGCGAGAAAGCAGGAAGGGGGTACTGAAGTTTCATGTTCAGCCATGAACTCATTGAATGGCGGTGCAGGCTAGAAGGGCTGAATGGCCTGCTCCTGCACCTATTTTCTATGTTTTTATGCAACCAAATTTAATGAAATGTCATCAAGGTCACCTGCCTCGGTCCTCTTTCTCCAATGCTATATACACAAATTGGTCTTCAAATGCCTGAATGGGCAATCTCATCTGCAATGGTCAACAGCAGGTGTGACTAACCTGGATTCACTCACCATATTGTTCATCAGAACCCACCCATGTGAAGCACCTACCAACAGTCCTAGAGATTAAGAACTCACATCCTAATAGAAAAATAGGAACCTATGTCATGCCACTCTGGTGTAGGACATTAGTGCATCAATTGCACCTCAATATATCCTTTTAACACTGTAGTGTTCCACCAGATTAGCATGGTGTCTTCTCCCCAAAGTGTTATTACACTAAAGAAAGAACCTCTGTGTTCACCACTAGTTATACAGTTAAATATTTTTGCACCTCTGCATCTCCTCTGGAGAAAGATTCTTTCTCATCTCTCTGGACAAATGGTACAATCGATGAAGAGTGGATGCATGAAATAGAGCGTTTCCTGATTTCCAGAATACGGTGGAAACTTTATTATAGTAGTTAGCCATCAGCTGGGGCTTGGGAGGCTTCTTGGACAAGGAGAACAATCCATGAATGTCTTCTACTGCCTTGAAAGCTTCCTATAAAATAAACATGCTTTTAGAAACAAACACTGTACCAGAATCCTCATCAATAGACAATGATGAAAGTTTTAATTCCCATTGTTGAATATTTTTATGAATACAGAAAATGCTTGGTAGTTACAAAAAAACACTGGATTCAATTTGGAGATACCATTCTAGTCCACATCCCAACCAACACTGTACTTGATATTCATCCCGAATTTAACAATTTCATTCAGGATCCATCGCATTGGAAAGGGAAACAAGATCGCAAGCCAGCTCCATTTATTATGGATGCCCATACCGTAAAAAATCCTACAAGCTAAAGCCAGCAGCTAATGTTAAATCTATTTTATATGGACATTGCAACTGGTTTCAACAGACATGTCAGATCAAATCAACAAAACTGCAACATTTGTCAACAGTTTGTTGGTCTTGGCATTGAACCATTCTTCTAGATCTCTTACATGCAGCAGTTTGATTGGAGTGTCGAGCACCTTTTAAAAAGATATATTCCAGGAATTTTATTACAGAGCCTCCTGATGCAGCCACAACCTACAAGTTTAAATACACTCTGCGTTAGTGAACAGAGCGCATGCATGTGGTGATATCACAGTTTGTGTCCAGTCATTATGTACTCTGTTCAACACACCGGCACTTTAATTCGGACTCTAACTGTAAGCAGTGCTGGTACACAGACCAGCGTGTGCAATGATTGCAAGATCAACTGACTGACCTCACCAATGCAGCTTTTATAAACTGGCTGCAATGAAAGGCTCTGAAATTATTTTAAAATCAAGTATAAAGCAAGTTTCCGACTCCTGAAACAGACAGACCACCATGTAAAACAACTTCCTATTCCTGTACACTGATATGGATTATTTCTCATTGTTAGCCAAGTAATGTGCGGTGTTTATCTAAATCTAGATCTTTCTAAAAAAAAAATTTTTATTTTCTATGTTTCTAAAAGGAAACAATACTTTTCCCTCATTGAAGTAACATAATAAAGCAATTACATATTCAGTGCAAGGGGTCCCCAATCGTTTCCCTAAAATATTTTAAGTAAAATAACAAAGTTGTATAAATCATTCCGTGCACTTACCCCCAAAAAAGGAGTGATATGGATAGCGCCAGAAAGGAAACTACATTCAACACCTTCCCCCTCTCCCAGCAAAAATCCACTCAAACTCTGCTGGTGATTACTTAAAAAAAACACCGAGAATGCTCTTCTCTCTTCCGTGTTTGCTAGAGGCTCAGTAGCACACAGTTGATGTGCCAGGATGCAAGACAAACTTAAGACAGAACGTAATGGACTCCAATCCAGTTCAGTGCAAAGCATCAGATGCGAAATAAGATTTTTAAGGAGATACTTCCTCCACTACCAATCATTACTGAATGCTGGAAGGACTACTACAAGTGCTGCTCCTGGTTATCTAGAATGTTCTTTTTGTGCAGCTGTATGTTCATTCTGTAATGTTTCATGGATGCGAGACACAGCAGTTAAGTGGGGAATGACCCTGTGCGTTCAGTTAATAAATGTTCAACAATCTTGGACTCCATTTATTTATAGGACCCAACACAGCAAGTGAAATCTGCATCACAAAATAGTACTGATTTACAATAAACAAGTTTATAGCTATGCTTACTTTAAAAACCATACAACTCATTATAGACAAGCCAATGGAATTTAATGAAGTGCTTCTGTTACCTGCCAAAGCTCCATACTAATTGCACTATCTAGTTGTACTAGTCGAGTCTCCAGATGCATGGATTGGCTCTCAGGATTATTAAGATTGATTGCTGTGCTTTGGTTATGGTGACGCTGAATCTGTCCCAAGTGCATACGCAAGTTGTCACATAACTTGCGGAATTCTGCCTTACGAGTATACTGCAAACAGAACTTAAAAGCTGCAAAAAAGACATGAAATTTTTTTGTTAAACAAAAATTGTAAATGTGGCACATTATGAGGTTGTCCCCAAATGAGAATAAGGACAAACTTGTTCTTGTACATGGAATAGGATCCACCCAGTTGTGGAATGCTGCCGGGAATCAAGAAAAAACACACAAGACACAAAAAATACCAGATATACTGAAGTGGCAGTAAACAAAATCGTTGTCAAAGGAAAGTCAAATTCAAAAGTTTAATCACACTTCAGACACAAATTAACAAATTGATCATCACATTTATTTAAGGGAGGAAACAGTCGGAGTTAAGGGCAGTTTCTTAGTGATTGGAAGTGGGTAGTAATGTCCCACAGGATTATGTTCTGCAACTGCTTCTGTTCACTCTGTACATGAATGATTTGGATATAAGGGGAGAGGAAATGATTTCCAAATTTACAGACAATACTAAAACAGGAGGCATAATAATAAAGAATTATGAAGATTAAAAGGAAATTGCAACTGGATATTGAGAAGATGGTGGAATGGACAAAAAGTGGCAGATGGTAGTACATTTTAGCAACATTTAGATTTTGTGGTTCAGATTCGCATGGCATCAAAACCAGCACCTCAAACAAAGGCCATAAAAAGAGCTAATGTTATACTGGGTTTTATGGCAGAAAACATAAAATATAAAACTCCAGATATAAATGGCGAATTTAGAGAAAACTTTAGTAAGGCCACAGTTGGAATGCTGTCTGTAGTTTTGGGCTCTACACTATAGGAAGGAGGTTGAGGCAAGGGAGAGACTACACCACAGATTCACTTGGCTCCTGTCTGGTAGGAGGAAATACAAATACCAACACAGACTTGAAAAATTGGGGCTTTTTGCATTGGAACAGAGGAAATTCAGAAGTGATTTCCGTAGAGTTATTTACAATTATGAATGGGATTAGGAATGGTAGATAGAAACAGATCGTTACCCAGTGGCTGAAAGAGGGGACATGGGTGTAACATTAAATGCAAGTGATTTTGGACAGAGAAACTTACACAATGGGTTTGGAGGTCGTGGAAAGCACTACAGGAGTTAGTAATTGAAGCAGAGACCATGTCAACATTTGAGAATAAATTAGATAGGTAGTCAGAAGGAAAGGGGGATAAAGGGATAATGGGAACAGGGGAAACAGAAAATCAAGGTCACCGAAGAAACTTTACCTTGCTGGGCAATGTCATGATAAAGGCGCTCCACTTTAGAGTTGTTACGCAACAAATCCAAACACTGTCTGTAGGACTCCCAAAGAAATTTGACCCATGGAGTTAACAGCAGACGATCTGTACGGTCTTGGGTGTCCTCACCACTAACAGCACTCAGCAGTACACTGCAAATAATTAAACATTTTTCAGTCCCGTAAATGTATCCAATCCAAAAGCTTCTATGCAACTCAAATACCATTTGATGACAGAAAGATGGTGGCATGTTAGCTTTAAAAAAAATCTAACAACACTGTCAAAAATAGGTAGTTTAACGCAGAAAAAATAAATTAACATGTATAGTCCAAATTGCTATACAGTATACTCATGTAATTCCAGATCATTTTAGCTGAAAAAAATGTAATTAACCAGTAATTCAAATCAAATAATTTTAATGAAACACTAACAAAATAACTACAGGAAACACTAATGCTGGAACGCTATACAAGCTGAACAACAAATTCAGTAATTTTGCAAAAGGACTGTAATTTGCTTCCTGCCAACATTTTATCACAAAGTACTTAATGCAGAGAAGAGTTCCATCGGGACATCTAGTTTAGTTGTCATTTTCTCAGCAATTGCACAAAATTAGACACCACGGCTACAGCGGAGGCTGGTTCTTCTACCTCTGCTCACTAGATCCGCTCACTTGGGCTTCTTCCTTATTCTAATATCAGCAGCATTCTCGCGCACAGCATCAACAATTTCCATGTCGGTCAGTAATCCACACATCTGGACTTCACCAATGTGCATTCAAATCTCATGACTGCTGGCAGCAAAAAAGAACTCGGGTCCTCAAAAAGGTTCACTGCTTCAGAATTAGCCGCCAATGCCTGCGTGGGATGCTTGACTATGTCAGATACAGCTGCTTCCTCCGATGGCAGGATGAATTTATAATGCTGAAAGTAGTTGGCAATTGAAATTTTAAATGCAAACACCTCAGGCGAAACCGTTATCTATAAACATGTATTTTCTACCTTGTGGTCAGTTGGTCAAAAGGATGTAATCACTCCACAAAAAGAGCACCAATTATTCATCCTTTTTGTTGCTTCTGTACGTTACAGCAAGAGTAATAACACCATGAAAACATTGCTTTTTCTAACTGCCAATCAGCAAGAGCATTCTTTTTTTCCCTCTCTAGTCATGCTAGCAACAACCAAGATGACAATTCACTGCCTGTTTCTTTTCCTCACTCAAGCATTTTGTATTGATTAAACCCATCAGCTTGTTTAAAAAAAAGGGGTCAGTTTCATCAGCATTAAAGATGTCTTTAGGCTTAGAACAAGATAAAATTTTCAGAATTTTAATGTGCGCCCAGTTGTCGATGTTTTCTGTGGCAACGTTGCTTACGCACCCGTTCGTAAACCTGTACTTGATTACGTGATGGTTTTTGATGCAGCTAAACCATGATGCAGAAACGGGGTCAGTTATAAATTCTTCAGATGAATTCATTTGCTGCTTCCAACTAGGCGATGCCAGGTAGCTCAGGAGGGTTAGCTGCTCCAGCTTGCTTGAACCGGGTTGAATTTGAATTTAAGCTGCAGATTTCACTGGTCAATCACCAATAATTCAAATTAAACAACAAATTTCCAATTTATTTACAAGGGGAAGCTTTTTTTTAGTGGTACATGATTTCAATTTGAATTAAAAGTAAACTATATTATAATAGCACAACTGAAATAACATGGCCATAATCCAACACAACGATTGATACACTGGGGTCATTTTATCGTAACCCTGGGTGATAGCAAATCAAGTTACCTGTTCTACACCCTTCCCATTGGCTTGGATTCCCAGGGATAAAAGTTAGAATCACCCCCCTGTCTTTTGCATTCAGTTTGCCGGCCCCAGAAGCGCAGAAATCTAATGACTGCAGATCACACAAGGTCCTCAGAAACTCCATTTGCAAACGTTTACTCTAAACGGGATCTTTTGGAAACCAAATCATACAAGGCAGAAAATAAATCAACGTGCCTGAACAAATACTTACAGCCTAGTTACTGATCCTTGTAAAGCAAATAGCTCCCATAAATTGCAGAAATTGTATATTTCACATATTTTCTAGTGGATCGCCTGTGGAGTTGCTCATGGCTGGTCTGGCTGTACACCACTTTATAAATATCATGTAATGTGCAATTCATCATTCTGGCACGGTAAAGCCACAATCCTTTAAGGCCACATGGTCTAATTGTTAAGTAAACAGAAACTCATGTTTGAGATTCAACTGTTGTCTGGTCAACGAACTTTGAAGATTGGAATATGCTAGTCATTTTCAGGCAGCAAGTTAGAAGCATCCAACACCATTTTACATCTGTAACAACAGTGTGGCACTAGTGTACAATACGACAGATACAATGGATGTCTGGTGTTTGTTAGACCATTTTTAATATGTTCAAAGAAAAAGGCAAAAAAAGAGTTCAGAAGAATGAGAGGGGAATCTCATAGAAACATAAAATTCTGACGGGACTGGACAGGTTAGATGCAGCAAGAATGTTCCCGATAGTGGGAAAGTCCAGAACCAGGGGTCACAGTCTAAGGATAAGGGGTAAGCCATTTAGGACTGAGATGAGGAGAAACTTCTTCACTCAAGGGTTGTTAACCTGCGGAATTCTCTACCGCAGAGAGTTGTTGATACGAGTTCATTGGATATATTCAAGAGGGAGTTGGATATGGCCCTTACGGTTAAAGGGGTCAAGGGGTATGGAGAGAAAGCAGGAAAGGGGTACTGAGGTGAATGATCAGCCATGATCTTATTGAATGGTGGTGCAGGCTCGAAGGGCCGAATGACCTACTCCTACATTCTATGTTTCTATAACTATGTACTAAAACAGTACACAGCTGTGCAAGCAGGTCTACATTTTTTAATACATTACTGAACTGCCCGTGGGAAATGCACAATGCATTATTCTGCTGGTACAGTGCAGGTCACTTTTAATGCCACAAAATCTAACTTAAGCAGAGCTTCGGATCATTCACCGTTTAACTGATTAAGGGACATTACAAATTGGAGTGCGGGGCAGACATACGCTTTGTGAGAAAATATAAAATAATCTTAAATGCTCTCTACTTAGCTGGAGCATGCAACTAACCAGCACATTCAAATTTCCCGATCAAAATAAGCTCTGAATGACCTCAGGCTGACGGTCTTCATTTACAGCAATACTTTCTGGCCTTAAAAGGAACAAGCCAATTTAAATAAAGCTCCACCGTGGCAAATAAATAATACTTATGCATTACATGGTAAATTACTTCTGTTAACAGTATACCACCCGGTTTACCTGGAGCAACGCCACAGTAGATCTGCATGTGGCAAATTATCACAAATTTCAATTCTTTTAGACTCTAAATACACAAAACACTGGAGCCAAAGGCTAAATGTTACCCTTGGTGACAGCCTACCTTTCTGGAGTTTGAATATTGTCCAAGTCTTCAATATCAAGAACCATCTGCTGAGACTCCCCTTTAGCAGCTTCAGTCTTCTCCTCAGCCAACTTAAGATAAGCCCTAACCACATCCTCCAAGGATTTGATATTCACCTGTAAAAAGGCAACACAAGACATTCCAATGGAAGCAGAGCCAAACGCCCTTCGACCACAAAATTGGCCAATCAGGAAATACATCAGTGGCACATTTCAGGATCTTATTTATCCACAGAACTAGGAGTGGGGAAAGTGTTATCTTTAAAAGTTGCTGTAATGCATAGTGTATTCATGCAAGCTAAAAAAAAAATGCAAGCTTTGTTTCTGTTTTCCCATGAACTGTGGATAATGAGCTACTTGTTAGCTTATCTCGGTAATCAATAAATGACCAGACCCATTGTGTTAGCGAACTACTGGTATCAGCAGGGAGTGTAGTAGCCCTTCCCTTTTGGACTGAACAGCAAGAGATAAAAACACAAACACACACAAGTGCAGGTCAGGCTAAGGCTGCAAAGGCAGTCAAATTTTTTTTTAAATATGAAAGTATGTTGTGAGGCATCAAGGGTGAAAAAGCTAAACGGTTGGAGTGCAGTAGAAAATAGTCAGAAATTATGTTGTTCAAGTCAAGGCAGGCAATCTACTAATGTGGGGAAGTGCAGCACATACCCTATTTTGTATTATTACACTAGGATAAATTGTACCATCTAAATTAATCGAGGCCCCATCATAACTGCCATTTTGCATATTCATGTAACTATGATATAAAGCAGCTTAACAATTTGAATCAGGCCTGGTTTTACCAAGTGCTAGCATGGTTCACCTTTGGAGAGATGGCAGCAGTACATGTGCAAAAAACATGAATACATGGTTCAGGGTCATAAGGGAGTTACACACCCCAGCCACATCAAATGGATATTGGGCAGTGCGAGTCAAACACAAAGGCTGGAATTTTGTCCAGGTAGGTGGGGGGCCGCCAAGATGGGCCGGAAACCCGGGATTCCGACTTTAACGGCAGTGCCTGATTCCCACCCGCAGCCAGCCAGATTGAGAGGTGGGTAGACCTCAGCTGCGGAGAGGATTCGTATGGAATGAGGAAATTAGGGAATGGCTGGCTTGGTTGGGCATCGCACGGGGGGGGGAAAAGAGGATCGGATCGGGGCTGGCCTCGGGAGGATTGTGGCCTGCCTCAGCATCATCAGTGGGGTGGGGGAGGGAGGCCTTATGGTGGGGATCAGAGGCCTAGTGGTAGGGTCTCCGATCGCAGAGGTTGCGTTGCGTAGAGACCCCGAATCCAGGAGGTAGGTATAAAGCCACTTACCCTCCTGGATGCAGCAACTTACATATTTTCAATAATCAGCTACTTTAGAACTCCAGTAAACCATTAAAGTAGTTATTTAGCATAGATTGACATTTCATCCACCAGTAATCAACCTATATTCAAGTTTTTGATTAAGACTCCTCTCAAAAACCACCCAAGGACTGGAGAGGTAGCCAAGTTCAGAAAATTTCAATTAAATGCTTGCTGGCAGATCCTAGAGCCACTATCAGCTGAGCAACTCTATGGGGTCCAGAAATCCAAATGTCAGGTGAAATAAGATCAAGAGTTTCCTTTACTTTCAATATAAATGTGTTTGTGGGGGCTGGGTCCGACAGCATCCCGCTTTCCTGGTCAACTATTTAGGCCGAGTCAGACAGTATGCAACCTTGTGCCCAGTATAACCCTGAGCTCAGCTTTAAACCCTACATCCATTCATCAGGAAAATATCCCACTTTTGCCTCTGGACCTACCTCATCTCATTGCCACTGAAACATTCATCATGATTTAATTACCCGAAGTTTGATTTCTCTAAAACTTTTCATTTTGATCTCCTCAGCTCCACTTAATACAATCTCAAGTTTATCCAAAAAATAATTGCAAACCTACTAAGCTATTTTAAGTATCTCTCACCTATCGTTCCTGTCCTTGCAACCCCTCCACTGATCCTTGATCTCATGGACTTAAAAATCTCTTTATTACCTTGCCCCATCCTACATCCAAGCTCAAATGCTCTACTCTTGATGCTAGCTGACTGTGTGCACATTAAATTCTGCTCCACCAGACAACCTTCAGCCACCACAGCCCTAAAGTGTGGAATTACTTTCCAAAAGACCTTCCTCTTATTACATCTGTCCTTAGAACCTACTACTTCAATTTACTTCTCTTAACTCCTGCTGTGTGCCCATTTTCCTTACCCTCAAGTGAAGCACCTTGGATTATTTCTGTGCATTAAGAAAGGTGTTATATGAAGTGTAAACTGTAATGATCACTTTTAAAAAGTAGAATACATTCCAAAGAGACTCTGCCAGGTTTGTCATATTAGAACTGATTAGCTGAGGGATCTGTGGGTATGTTCCTGCTCACATGCAGCAAGACTCGGTCTTCCTATCACTGTTTTGTATGAAAGTATAGAGAGAAAAGGACAAGCCAGACACAGAAAAAGATGCTCACACTAGAAACTAAAATCAAGAGTTACCAAAACATTTTGGACTATATAAATAAACTAACTTTTTTTTTGAGTAACACAATTGGCCACTAAAAATGCTATTTGCTGAATTTCAGTCAGCTGACTTCAGAAACATCAGCAAAAAGTAAAATTTGGCAGCGGCTGGATTAACAATTCTCATTACATCAGCATGGCTGTCACAAAACGAGAGAGTAATTCAATGTGTGTGCACAGCATTCTAGAAATGCAATGTACCTGCTGGCAGATGTTCTTGTACTGATACAATCCTTCCTTTGCTAGGTGGCTCTTGCGAAGATCCACACAGAGCTCTAGGTATTTGAACATAATAGGCTCGTGTATTTTCTGCCATGTTCGATGTTTTTTGCTCTTAATAACATCGTACAACACGTCAAGAGCAGGTTGTTTCTTGCCAACCTCCAAGAACTCTGCAATTAAACAGGCAAATTGTTATTAGACGTGCTGCAAACATGGTGCAAACTTGATGTAAAACATTCACTAGTTTTAAACATCGCAGTGTAACTAAACATTTATGATGTTAGACAATGAAACCATTCTGATTTACTCAATACACCACCTATAAATGACTTCAACTATCAGATTTTACTTATCAATGTTGCTCTCTTCGTAATTAGGAAAGCTATTTCAAACAAAGAGGTTAGCATTTTCCCAAGCAGGCCATAAGCAATTGCATCAACTCCTTGTAGTGTAACCAAAACCCTTTTTTCACTAATATAACTCACCCTGATCACCTCTTGAATATATTGCTACCCTCTATACCTCTTAAAGGGACCCATTAAGCATGCGTCACTGCCTCCTTGCAAACAAAAATCCCGACTGCCCCATTCTCTTGCATCAGAGATTCCTGCCCAGCTTACCCACTAATCAAACTTCACCAACCTTCCCCCTTGGACTCTGCCAGTAGATGCATTACCACCACTCTTAATATCTCCTTCAAGAATGTCCAATCACTTGTGAACAAGGCCCTTGCCATCCATAATGTTATTATGGATGACTGCATTGACTGAAACTTGGCTTATGGGTGATAGCATCCAGTCCCATATTGAAGCCTCCCCATTTGGCTAAACTTTCCATCACCTCCCTCAACACAAAGTCACTAGGAAACCACTATTCCTCGCACACCTTCTCATTTTTTTGAGCACCTCACCCTTTTCCACCCCCGTCATGTCTCATCTAAAATCTGCACTGTCTACTGTCCCAAGCCCCAACCAGAGTTTCTCATCAAGATATCCTCCCTCATCCTCTGCACTGAGCGATTCCTCATCATTGGTGATTTCCATCCTGATCTCAGCTATCCTTGTTCGCTTTCTCCTGCTTTCACTGCCCTCCCTGTGCTCACTAAACCTCTCCCTTCATATTCAGGACCACTCCCACAGAAAAGGCCACCTCTGATCACTACCCTCTATTTCTTACCACCCACGTCACCCTACCTCCTTCCACTTCCTTCTACGTCTATCCTTAAAAAAAGCTCTCCGCCAAATCATTTACAACTGCAGAAAGGAAAATATTGCAGATGCTGGAAATTTGAAATAAAAGCACAAAATGCTTTGGAAAGAGAAACAGCGGGTTAAGATTATCGACCCGAAACATTAACCCTGTGTTTCTCTCTCCATAGATGCTGCCTGACCTGCTGGGCGTTTTCAGCATTTTTGGTTTCATTTACAACTGTACTTTCAAACTTTCAACTGTTTAGCTTTGGCCCACAAAGCCAACCACTGCCAACCCCCCCCCCCCCTCTCTCTTCCTTCCTCCACCCACCCCCCCCCCCCTTAACCTGCCTCTCTTTCTAGTTTCTCTCCCATTTTCACTCATTCCCTCTCCAAGCCTACCTCATGCAGCAGGCCCACCTCCTGCTCCCTTGACCCCATTCCAGGTCCCATGCGAACTGACATAAATGGTTCCCTCTCCTCAGGTGTTGCCCCCCACCTTGCAAAAACACTATTGCAGCCCTGACTAAAAATCCTACCTTTGACCCCTCTGTCTTTGCAGCATCTCTCAAATACGTGCACAACTTTCTTGCAATTCTGTGTTAATCTCGCCAGATTCGTGCCCCGTCACAGCACTGGACTGGCTCTAACCAAAGTCCTAAATGACATCCTCTATGACTCCACATGGGCCACTCCTGGACCTCTCCGCACCCTTTGACATGGTCGACTTCTCCATCCTCCTCTGACAACTGTCCTGCATTCGCCAGCCCAACAGGATTGCCCTTGCTTAGTTCCACTATACCCATCCAATCATAAGCAGAGTATCTCCAGCAATGCACTCTTACTGCCCCCACATTACTTCTATTGTGTCCCAAGAATCTATCCTTGGTTCCCCCCCTCTTCTTCCTCAAACATGCTGAACCTCGGCGACATCATTCAAAAACATGGGGTCAGCTTCCACGTGTATGCTGATGGACACCCAGCTCCACTGCCTGTGTTGTCAGACGGCTCGTCAAAATTCCAGTCTAGGATGAGCCGTAATTTCATCCAGCTAAATATTGAGAAGCCTGAGGCCATTGTCTTTGGCCCCCAGCCACAATCTGCGCACCTTTGCCACAGATCCCACCCATTGTCTGAGGCTGAACCAGATTGTTCACAACCTCAGCACCCTGGGATTACAACCACATATCTTTTTCACAAAGAATGCCCACTGCCACCTCTAACATCACTTGCCTCTGACTCCACCCATCTGCAGTAGAAATCCTCATCCATGCCTTTGTTGCCTCCAGACTCTACTGTTACAATGTTCTCCTGGTCAGCTTCCCATCCTCCACCCCCAAACTCTCAGTTCCTTCGACTCTGGCCGTGTGTATCTCCCTTCACCCTACCAATGACCGTCCCTTCAGGCACCTGGGCCTCACTCTCTGAAATTCTCTTGTTAAGCCCCTCCTTTTCCTCTTGACGCTCCTTAAAATTCAACTCTTCGATCAAGCTTTTCGTCACCCCCAATATCTCCTCCTTTGGCTTAGTGTTCATTTTTCCATAGTCTCTGAAGCAACTGGGGACATTTCTTTTTGTTAAAAGGCATGTTGTTGTTGATCAGGATTTTATATTAACCCAATTATTTCAACATGCACAAAATCCATGTCTGGCCCCACGTCCAGCTCGAGTACAACGATAGTTGCAAAAGAGAACCCATCAGTGTAAAGTGCAGCTGGCCTCACAGCTAAGTGGCAAAATACACACTATCAATGGAACAGCGACACAACAAAAGTGAGCTATTTCCCTCCCAACAGAAGAACACCGTGTAGCTGATTTACAGTAAACCAGTTTTTCTGTGTAAGAGAACGATACGTATGTATCAACATGCATACACTAAAACATCAATAATCAACTCTCAGGGGCTGTGTTTTAATGTGGATACAAATATTATTGTAGGTAGGTCCATTTTATATCAATAAACTTGTTGGAAAGTTCACAAGGTCATCAGCTGAGCACTGGATAGATTGAGTTCGCCTGTGATGACATCCATGATCACAGTGTGTTGATACTCAAACAATGTCCACTTGGGCAAGGAATAGAGGGGTGACTGACATTGATAGATCTGTACTCATCATCTGTCATCACCGTCATTTTATTTTTAGGCGGGGGTGGGGTGGGGGAGGGAAAGGCTCACAATACAATATCATGCAGAATGTTCAGTGCATGGAATGAGAAAACATTTTCAAAAGTACCACAGAATTAAACAATTCATCATAATTCTGTTCTGGGTTTATGAGACCCTGCATTTTCTATATGTCATTTATTAGCAGGATTTCCCCCCAGAATGAGTGTTTAGCACAAGTCAAAGAATATACTTTATCAATTTTGTAAAAAGTTTGGTGATTTTCTTCCCATGACAAAATTATTGGCATCTTAATGTACATTGGAATAGGAGTAAGCCACTCAGCACCGAGATTGTTCTGCCACTCAGATTGCGGCTGACCTGTTTGTCAACTCCATTTACCCACCTTTAATCCACATCCCTTGATACCCTTAATTAACAAAATCTATCGATCTGTCTTGAAAATATCAATTGACCCAGCATCCAGAGCATTGCACGGTGAGTGTTCCAGATTTCCACTACTCTGAAAAAGTGCTTCCTGATTTCACTCCCTTAATGGCCTAGCTCTAATTTGAAGAATGATCCCCCTTGTTTTGGATTCTCCCCACCAGAGGAAATAGTTTCTCTGTATCTACCCACCAGAGGAAAGTTTCTCTGTATTTACCCTATAAAACATCTCAATTAGATCACCTTCAACTGTCTAAACTCAAATGAGTTTATGTAACCTGCCCTTTAAACTCCAGTGTCATTCTGACAATTTGCCACTGTATCCACTCCATGGCCAATATATTGTTCCTGAGGTGCGATGCTCAAAACTGAATGGAGTACCTCAGATGGGGGTCCAATTACAGTTCTGTACAACCAAAGCACAACCGAATCTTCCTCCCATTCTATCTATCTCATCTCAGCCTTGCAGCATATCTTTTATTCCTTTTTTCCCTCATGTACTTAAGCTATTTGCCTCAACCATTTCCTGTGGTACTATAGAATGTGGAATTTAGTAATTACTCGGAGTAAAGACCTTGTATTTATTATAAGATTACCTCCAATTCCGTGCACTAATTTTATCTAATAATCTCTTCTGCGGATCCTTATGAAATGTCTTCTGGAAGTCCATATAGACAGTCATTGTCCACCATGTTAGTGATCTCCTGAAAATTTTTAACTAGACGCTCTTTGGTCAACTCCGACTTGTCCCCATGCTCAGTCACATCGTCCCTCAATAAATCGATTCCAGTAACTTCACCACAGCTGATATTAAACTGACAGGTCTGTAGATTCCAGGTTTCCCATAATCTTTAGTTATCTTTATCACTGCTCCTCTTTTTCTTATTTTAGATGACTATTATTGCCACACATATCCTCCCCCTTCGCTTTATTGGTTTCAAGTCCTTTCTACAGTCTTATCTACCTTTCCACATGTGCCACACAGTATTATTTAACACATTCTTTTAATAATCCTTAAAACTTGCAATTTTGTGGGCACAAGATCTGCATATTTCAAACTACAGTGCATTATATAGACCTGATATTCCATTCAACCTCCTGCTTGCAGTCAGTAGAAAAAAATTGCAGAGATATGGGGAGACATCGGGGAGTGGGACTAGCTGAATTGTTCTCCGAAAGAGCCCGCACAGACTTGATGAGCCAAATGGCCTTCTACTATGTTGTACTATTCTATGATTGTAGAAATAGTGGGTCAGACAAGAGTAGAAAACTACATTTTTGAGCAGATCAGATTAATGAACCCAAATTTTGCTGCAAAAAGGGGAGATTCCTAATAACCTGAGGCAGTAGCAAGAACGTCCAAAGGATAGGTTGATCTGTCGTCAACAAATAGAGGGACAGAATGACTACAATCTGTGCTTTGAAGGAAAGTACATTTTTGGTCTGATGAGTAATAAACGGGCTCCAAAAATCATCTGAGCAACTTTCAGCCTCAAAAACATACAAATTACAAAAAGGAAACATTATATATTTGTAAAAAATAACAGCATGCATTATGCGGGATTTATTCATGTATTAATATATATTTGAATAAAAAACGTAATTTAATCCCCCGATTTTTTTCGGGGGGGGGTGAGAGAGGGGGGGGGGGGGAAGAGATTACCAATCCGGGGGGCGCACAGATCCAAATATTTTCTAGCAAGAGTTTACTGGACGCTTGCCTTTATTTACTAGGTTAATTACATTAAATAACAAAACTAAGAGGCGCCGTTAAGTTGAGAGAGACCCGGGCAACATGTGCATGAGCGTGGCCTGGCGACAGGCCTGCAGCCACAGCGCTCCCAGGCCGGCGCCACCTCAACCATATGGCGGCCGATCTCTCTCCTTCCCGAACAAACAGCCGCCCCGCACTCGCTCACCGTTCGCCCTTTTCAGGGCGTTCTCCGGTCTCTGGAAATACGCCGGCATGATTACGGGCTCGGCTGAGCTGGGCGCTCCCTCCACAAAACGCAGCAGGCGCGAGCTCCCTCTCTCCCGAACCGACCCGCTGCAAAATGGAGGCCAGCGCCACGTGACCCGCCTTGCCCCCGGCCGCCGGATCCGGCCAAACGCGCAGGCGCACAAGGCGCGCGCGCGCACCGCCCAGCGCCGTCCCCGGGAGAGCGAGCGAGCGTGCGCGCGCCTGGGGCTCAGCTGGCAGCGGCAGCTCGCACAAGGTGCTTCTTATTGCACCACCATCATAGGCAGTCCCTCGAAATCGAGGAAGACTTGCTTCCACTCTAAAAGTGAGTTCTCAGGTGACTGCACAGTCCGATGCGGGAATTACAGTCTCTGTCACAGGTTGGAGCAGACAGTGGTTGAAGGAAAGGGGTGGGTGGGGGAGTCTGGTTTGCTGCACGCTCCTTCCGCTGCCTGCGCTTGGTTTCCGTGCTCTCGGCAACGAGACTCAAGATGCTCAGCGCCCTCCTGGATGCTCTTCCTCCACTTTGGGTGGTCATGGGCCAGGGATTCCCAGGTGCCGGTGGAGATGTTGCATTTTATAAAGGAGGCTTTGAGGGTGTCCCTTGAAGCGTTTCCTCTGCCCACCTGGGGCTCGCTTGCTGAGTAGAGCATTTGCTCCATTGGGCGGGCCACGTCGTCCACATGCCCAAAGCAAGCACTCTACTCTTATGCACCACCGCTCTGTGGAATGCAGAGGATCTCGAGAGCCACTTTAACACCAGGATGACATACACAAATTTGCATTCTTTTAAAAAAAAATTAAATCATGTCATGCTTGTGGGCTCAAGTCGTACTCCAGAGACTTGAGCACAAAAAGAAAATCTAGACTGACACTCCAGGAGCAGTGCTGAGGGAGCGCCGCACTGTCGGAGGTGCCGTCTTTCGGATGAGATGATAAAACCAAGGCCCCGTCTGCTCTCAGGTGGACGCAAAAGATCCCATGGCACTATTTCGGGGGAGTTATCCCCGGCATCCCCAGGCCAATATCTATCCCTCAATCAACATAACAAAAACAGATTGTCCGGTTATTATCACATTGCTGTTTGTGGGAGCTTGCTGAGCACAAAAAAATTGGCAGCCGCGTTTCCTACATTACAACAATGACTACACTTCTAAAAGTACTTCATTGGCTGCAAAGCATCTTTGGGATGTCCGGTGGTTGTGAAAGGCACTATATAAATGCATTAAAATAGGCAGGAAACTTCACAAGACACCCTTTGTTCCTGACTGCTGATTCTCCACTTACTGTCATTAGCTAACCCTTCAGTCACTGCGCCCCTACCCTCTAGAATTCTCTCCCTCAACCATGCCACCTCACCACGATTCTCACTTCCCTCAAAAGCCTCTTAAAAATGTAATTCTTCAAGCATTCTTTTGGTTCCTACTCCCCCTTAATTTATCTAATTCTGTTAGAGGTGCATTATACAAACCTCAATTTTATTGCTATTTCTGATTAGTGATGCATAACAGGTGCGATAAGCTAATTACGGAATGGCTATATATTCATTTAGCGATATTATTTATATAACTTAAATATTTGATATTAATATTGCATGTAGTTAGTGCATTGAAGCAACTGATGTATACATATTTTTGTTTGCACCAAAATATATTGTAATTATGAAATACACTATGAATTACAAATCAACAAAAACTTGGCACTAATTATTGGAATTGTCATTTTTAAATAATAGATTTATAACCAACTAGCGCTAGTTTCACAAAAAGCATTAAACTTGAAAAAATCTCTTTTTTTTTTATCCTGCTTGACCTCTCGGGCAAAAATAATAACATGTTTCCTGCCATTCCATATTGCATGGGTATGGTAGTGTAGTGGTTTTGTTACTGGACTAATAATCCAGAGAATGTGAAGTTCAAATGCCAACATGGCAGTATGAGAATTTAAATTCAGTTTTTTTTAAATCTTGAAATAAAAAGCTGATATTGGTAAAAAGTGGCCACATGGATAGTGGTTAACTAATGTCCTTTAGGGGAAAAAACTGGTGTTCTTACCTGGTTTGGCATTTACGTGACTCCAGTCCCACACCAGTGTGGTTGACTCTTAGCTGCCCTCAGTTGTATCAAACTACTATAAAGAATACTTCGGTGTTTCAAGAAGTCCCCACCACCACCTTTCAAAGCAACTAGGGATTGGCAATAAATGCTGGCCTCATATCCATCCCGAGAATAATTTTTTTTTTAAGTTGTAGACAAGTTTCCAAAATATTAATGATTTAGACGAAGGAATTGAATGTAATATCGCCAAGTTTGCAGATGACACGAAGCTGGGTGGCAGTGTGACCTGTGAGGAGGATGCTAAGAGGCTGCAGGGTGACTTGGACAGGTTAGGTGAGTGGGCAAATGCATGGCAGATGCAATATAATGTAGATAAATGTGAAGTTATCTACTTTGGTGGCAAAAACAGGAAGGCAGAATATTATCTGAATGGTGACAGATTCGGAAAAGGGGAGGTGCAACGAGACCTGGGTGTCATGGTACATCAGTCATTGAAAGTTGGCATGCAGTACAGCAGGCGGTGAAGAAGGCAAATGGCATGTTGGCCTTCATAGCGAGAGGATTTGAGTATAGGAGCAGGGAGGTCTTACTGCAGTTGTACAGGACCTTGGTGAGGCCACACCTTGAATATTGTGTACAGTTTTGGTCTCCTAATCTGAGGAAGGACATTCTTGCTGTTGAGGGAGTGCAGCGAAGATTCACCAGACTGATTCCTGGGATGGCAAGACTGACATATGAAGAACGACTGGATCGACTAGGCTTATATTCACTGGAATTTAGAAGAATGAGAGGGATCTCATAGAAACATATAAAATTCTGATGGGATTGGACAGGTTAGATGCAGGAAGAATGTTACCGATGTTGGGGAAGCCCAGAACCAGGGGTCACAGTCTAAGGATAAGGAGTAAGCCATTTGGGACCGAGATGAGGAGAAACTTCTTCACTCAGAGAATTGTGAACCTGTGGAATTGTCTACCACAAAAAGTTATTGAGGCCAGTTCATTAGATATATTCAAAAGGGAGTTAGATGTGGCCCTTACGGCTAAAGGGATCAAGGGATATGGAGAGATTGTTGGTGCTTGGTCCAAACGCAACTCCCACACTGGGGAAATGCTCAAATATTGCAGCATTAAATCTTTAAGTATATGTAATGGGTTTCCCCAGTCATTCTTAAATGATTAGTTTTACATCAATGTTGATAATTTTGTACAGATCTTGTGATTTTTTTTGTACTTCATTTACTCATATTTTGTGGGATAGGACTGGTGTGATCAAACTGTCACACTGAGGGGAGTCCGGAGTTTTAATGAGGTAAATGATTCCCGTCCAAATTGTGTGATATTTTAGACTGACCACTTTCTGGTGTCTAGAATCTGGACATATACATTGTACCCGCAACCCTGAATATCAACATTAATCATCATCATTATAGGCAGTCTCTCGAACCGAGGATGACTTGCTTCCATGTCAAAAAGTTCACAGGTATTTCAATGAATGACCTAAAATTCCAGGTCCCGAACTAAGTCTTGAAGGGTGGAAGATGCCTATGCGTGGATGCGTTGCACACCAGCCACACACGGGCTTGACAGAGCTAGGTCTTGGTCCAGTAGCAAGGATTAACCAAGATGATTGGAGACCAGCTCTGCTGCACGGGCCTAGTGCGTACACATATCACAGTGTGGGCTGGCCCGTGCTGCCCCTGGGCCCTCGCCTCTTCTGGGCCCCAAACTCACACCTCTCCTGGGCCCCGATCACATAGAAACATAGAAAATAGGTGCAGGAGTAGGCCATTTGGCCCTTCGAACCTGCACCGCCATTCAATGAGTTCATGGCTGAACATGCAACTTCAGTACCCCATTCCTGCTTTCTCGCCATACCCCTTGATCCCTCTAGTAGTAAGGACTACATCTAACTCCTTTTTGAATATATTTAGTGAATTGGCCTCAACAATCACGTCCCTCTACAATCTCTCGCCACTCCTTAATACAATGACAGACCACCTAGGATAAGTACACAAAAGGGTATTTAACGTATGCACTTACTATACAAGCTGATGACAAATGTTTGTATTTTTTAAATGGACGACAGCACTATAAAAAAGACGTGGCAGGCATGAGGAGACCATGGAAATCCTTAAGATAAGCTCTGCTTATTGTTTTTTTTCTTCATTGGTCATTCCAAATTGATGTTAGGAGACAATATTCAAAAAGGTTGCATGTAATTTCATTGATATTTTAAAGGACACTATTTTTGTTACAGCTGGTTTTGGCAGAGACACATTTGTTACAATGTTGATAGGCAGTGGCAGTTCTCACTATCCCATGTTTTCTCTTTTTCAGGTGTTGATCGATTTGCTGTGCACTTTCAGCATTTTCTGTTTTTATTTGCACATTTGCATGCTTCATTTCTATTTACATCGTGAGTTTGCAAATAAAAAGTTCACAAAATCCGCATTTCACGAAGACAGCACTCCTTGGCCGTGTACAGTGTGTCATTCCTTGTTCGCCCCCATCCGGTCCTCACAGTTACACAATCACTCAGAAAGCTTGTCAGTGGGTGTTTTTTTATCTGGGACACCAGAGGTCCTGAAAGCTCACAGTGAGGAAGTGCTGTTGGCATTTTAGGCGGAAAATTACTGCTTCTGAAATACAACAGTTAGAGACTAACATTTGCAGTCAGATTTACATTAATGATAGTAGCGATAAAGTGACAAAACCGGTAATAGTAACAAAAATCGACAGCAATAGTGGTTACATTATTATTACTAGTCACATTACTACCGGTTACATTATATCAGTGACAGCACTATGATCGTTACAGTAAGTTAGAATGCAACGTACAGTAACAGTTGCATTTTCACTTCTCGTCCACAGTGATTTCTTGTCCCAGTCCTGCTGAAGACTTCTTTTTTCAGAGGGAGTGTTTCCCCACTGGTTGTGGTTGCTGAGCTGCTGGCGAGCAGAGCTGGGCAGACAATGGCTGAGACACCTCTGATGCTGAGCGTGGGGCTGGTCGGTAAGAATCTGCAGACAGCACTCAAGGAACCTGCGTTGAATTAATATGTTACACTGACTTCCTCTGTACTAAGACCGTGCTCAGTGTTGGATGCTAGTCCGGTGTTTTAAGGCTTGCTGGTTCGGCCTGTCTCTCTCTGCCCCTGTGGTATTACCATCCTTATGTAGAAGGATCCCGAATGATCCCGTTTAATGCAGATTAAATGCAGTGCATTTTATTATTCAAATATAAACACATTTGCATATGTGCTCAGCAAATGTTTCCTTTCTACAGCGAAGCGATTGACACATTGCAAACATGTATATGTTGGAGATCGGATTTCCGTATTTCCCACTCGGCCACATAATGCAGCTGGTGCCGAGGACTGAGGGCCTGCTCATACAACTTGACAGAACGAACTGCTTTGCATGAAAATTAGGCACCGTCATGATCAGATTCGTCTCGACAGGGGTGGGGGGAGGAGAGAGAGACTGGGGTGTGAGAGACTAGGGATGGGGAGAGACGGGGGTGGGGGGAGAGAGACTGGGGGAAAAGATTGGGGGTGAGACACTGGTGGGGAGAGTGAGAGGCTGGGGGAGAGTTTGAGACTTGTGGGGGGGGGGGGAGGGGAAGCAGGAGAGGGTGAGACAAGGGACATCATTGGAGTGGATTAAATCCAGAAGTCACAAAACTGTCACTATTTACTTCATACCCAATAAACCTGTTAACAATCTGTGACCCACACTCGATGCCCCAACAATGGTGCGGCCAGGGATGGGGTAAGGTCAGGAACTTGGGCTGGGGGTGTGTGTCAGGAACTTGGGCTGGTGGGGGTGGGGGTGGGGGGGTGTCAGGAACTTGGGCTGGTGGGCGGGGTGTCAGGAACTTGGGCTGGGATGGGGCAAGAACTTGGGCTGGGGAGGGTGTCAGGAACTTGGGCTGGGATGGGGAGGGTGTCAGGAACTTGGGCTGGGATGGGGCAGGAACTGGGCTGGGGAGGGTGTCAGGAACTTGGGCTGGGATGGGGCAGGAACTTGGGCTGGGGGGGCATAAACTTGGGCTGGGATGGGGCAGGAACTGGGCTGAGGGGGGTGTCAGGAACTTGGGCTGGGATGGGGCAGGAACTTGGGCTGGGGGGGTGTCAGGAACTTGGGCTGGGATGGGGCAGGAACCTGGGCTGGGGGGGTGTCAGGAACTTGGGCTGGGATGGGGCAGGAACTTGGGCTGGGGGGGCATGAACTTGGGCTGGGGGGGCATAAACTTGGGCTGGGATGGGGCAGGAACTTGGGCGGGGAGGGGGGAGCTCCCCTGTCTGGAGTTGGCAGTCAGAATGGCTCGAATTACACTTTACAAAGTCACTGAGAACTTGGGCTGGGCGGTCCTAATTACACATTCCAGAGAAACTGCTGGGTGTGTCTTATCCTCCAAGGGGACCAAACAACAATCAGGTCATGTGATCACAGAGACCCAATCAGAGCACGTTTCTAGTGCAAATAACTACGTCCTTACTAAAACCTGCCACTCATTCCTTTCAGTTGATTCGATGTTTCCCCCCTAACCCCAGAAATTGTACAGTGCTGCATGATTCGTTTAGCATCACTGCCCTTAAAGAGTGCACTTTTTAAATTCCCCCCTTCCCCTCCCAACATCGAAATCAAGTATAATGACCCAGAAATTACGATGCGTGTACACTGTCAGAAGCCTTCAGAATGGCCCTGCAAGTTCCGGATTTCCGCATGCGCAAAAACCGGAACTTCAATCTGTAAAGCTTCGCTTGAACGGATCCACCGCATCCGCTATAAATTCACTTTCGATGGCGCAGAGGCGAATGCCCATGAATTATGCCTGGTAATTAAAAGAAAAGAAAGACTTGGATTTATATAGTGTCTTCCACGACCACCGGACATCTCAAAGCGCTTTACAGCCAATGAAGTAGTTTTGGAGTGTAGTAACTGTTGTAATGTGGGAAACGTCGCAGCCAATTTGTGCTCAAGCAAGCTCCCACAAACAGCAATGTGATAATGATCAGATAATCTGTTTTTGTTATGCTGATTGAGGGATAAATATTGGCCAGGACACTGGGGATAACTCCCCTGTTCTTCTTCAAAATAGTGCCATGGGATCTTTTATGCCCATTTCAGAGTGCAGACAGGGCGTCGATTTAACATCTCATCTGAAAGACGTTAATTACTAGTTTAAGGGTTAAAATAAATGTTCAAGTAGAAACATTTTAATGATTTAAATATACACATAAATTTAAAATTAGTTTAGGTCCCGTTTTAAAATGTTTACATTTATTTTTCAAAAAATGAAAGTTTTCAATTGCTGTGAAATTTTATTTATTAAGTAATTTTGTATTATGCTCATGGGGTTCCATATGTAAGCATCATAGGAATCCCCATTTTTGATTGGTTGGCCTGGCCCACGTGATCCCAGGGACGCTTGTGAACTGCGTGCGTCCCTGGGATCTGTGGGCCTTTACGCGGCCGTACATCAGCAGGCCCAGGACCAGAGCAGTCCAAAGCGCCGGAGACTACAGGTAAGTTCGTATATTTTTTTGGTTCGGAGGCGTACGCCAGCATCAAGCCTCCGAGCGCAATTTCCTGGCCAATATTCAAACCAATTGATAAAGAACTATACTGAAAGATTGCTTGCAATATAATTGCAATTATTGTAGCTCAATGCTAATACTGTAACTGTTGAAATACAAATTCATGTTTGTGTGCGTTCAGATTTTGTAGATTCTGTTTATATTCAAGGACATCAAGGAATATTGCGTGCAGTTTTGGCTTCCATATTTATGAAAGGTTATACTTGCTTTGGAGGCAGTTCAGAGAAGATTTACTAGGTTGATTCCTGAGATGAGGGGGTTAACTTATGAGGAAAGGTTGAATAGATTGGGCCTCTACTCATTGGAATTCAGAAGAATGAGAGGTGATCTTATCGAAATGTATAAGATTATGAGAGGGCTTGACAAGGTGGATGCAGAGAGGATGTTTCCACTGATTAAGGAGACTAGAATAGAAAACTGAGATGAGGAGAAATTTCTTCTCTCAAAGGGTTGTAAATCTGGAATTTGTTGCATCAGAGAGCTGTGGAAGCTGGGACATTGAATACATTTAAGACAGAAATAGACAGTTTCTTAAACGATAAGGGAATAAGGGGTTATGGGGAGCAGGCAGGGAAGTGAACCTGAGTCCATGATCGGATCAGCCATGATCGTATTAAATGGCGGAGCAGGCTCGAGGGGCCGTATGGCCTATTCCTGCTCCTATTTCTTATGTTCTTATGTAATATAGGAAGAGATACTGAGCCTGACAGTGTAAGGGGAGCTAGATTAATTTAATTGGAGATAGCCATTAAAAAGGGTGCTTCAGCACAGTTGTGTATATTAATTGAGACCTTTAACTGTATTCAATAATTCTTCCAAGGGAGTCCCCAGACCATTGACACTTGCATTTAGTTATTTGTCAGCTGTGGGTAGATCACTTGCCTCTGAGTCAGAAGGTTGTGGGTTCAAGTTCAAATAGTGCTGAGGGAGTGCTGCACTGTCATGAGATGCACTGTCATGGATGAGACGTTAAACCGAGGTCCCGTCTGCTCTCTCAAGTGGGCATAAAATATCCCATGCCATTATTTCGAAGTTATCCCTGGTGTCCTGGCCAATATTTATCCTTCAATCAACATAAAAGAAAACAGATTATCTGGTCATGATCACATTGCTGTTTGTGGGAGCTTGCTTGTGCGCAAATAGGCTGCTGCATTTCCTACATTACAACAGTGACTACACTCCAAACTACTTCATTGGCTGTAAAGCGCTTTGAGTCGTCCGGTGGCCGTGAAGACGCTATATAAATGCAAGTCTTTTTTTCCTTTGTAACTTTGATTTTTTAAAGGCATACCAATGGGGAGGGAGGAACTTGTTGGATAAAGACTAATTTCCTGACAGTCAATCCTGTGTTAAATACATCTTTATAACTTCAACACTGCAACATCACACTCTCACAGTGAATGTCCTTCCAACTTAGAAAAAGACACAAATGGTGATGCACTGTGGGTGTGGTGCTACCCTACCGTTACAGCAGAACTCCGAGAACTACTTTTAAGGAAATGCTGCCTTACTGGTGAAAATGATGTCCTTCACACCTTTGTCTTTGGCCAGTTCAGAAGAACCTGGTATTATATCACCACCACACAAGTCCAGGATCCCACCGCATTGTCAAAGGTACATAATACTTTCTTGACTTGTTTTAATATGAGGGCAAACTTTCTCTTTTTTCTCTCACTCTCAGTCTCCGTGGGCCACATGCCAACTGACCTGCTCCCAGTACACTTGTCACTCAGGGAGACACTGCATGCATATAAGGTAGAGTTCTTCATAGGATGAGAGGGAGAAAATTTTGGAGGGTCACCTAACCCACACTTCACTGGTGCATGTCCAAGAAGCTGGTTAAAGAATGGAATTACTAGAGAGCTGGAAATAAATTGTCTATTCAACTCCTTGGGAAGAGGGGAGATTTCCTCAGTACATAATGAGTAATAAATCGTAAACCTGTTCATTAAAAACTTTGTTGCATATGGTACACACAGGAAATCTTCCCTCTTGATGCCAATGTATATGGGGATGGGAAGAAACTAGCTTACAGTGTAGAGAAAAACAAAACCCTTTTTAAATGAGTAACTCTGAGAAACAGTGTATTTTTCAGCAAAGTTGAGAATTGATCATTCATAATTCCTTTGATTTTCACAAAATAACTTTTAGAGGAGAGAAGGTGAATGTTATATGCATGCTTACATATAAGGAGCCACTTTCATTTTTTTTAATAGTACACTTTTGGAGAGGAAATAATAAAGGTACTCCTGTGAATTCGGTAACAATTATGTCCTTACGAAGCTGTTTTTGAAGGGTGCTTTGTGTTGCAGAAGGATGGAGGCATTCTTACAACAGGGGTCTTTGCTGTCCTTCTGCTTTATCAGAACATAATCCAGATGATTAACAAAACTGCTCTGTCAGTCAAACTGACTGTTTCATGATCCTAGATTATTAGTGTATGTCTGCTATTCAGAGGAACAAAGGTACAGAATTTGCTATGTTGGAACTCTTTCTAAGCATGACAAAAGTCAAACTGAACACATATTGAGGTTGATAAGAAGGGCAGTGGACATTGCAGGGCGAGTTTTGAATGAGTTGGAGTTAATGAAGTGTGATGCTCAGCAGCCGGTGAGGAGAGCCTTGGGGAAGTCAAAAATGAAGGTGGCAAACACATGATTAAGGGTTTCATTGGAGTTGGGGTGAATAAAGTGGAGGCTGGTGATGTTGCAGATGTAGAAATAGGAAGTCTTAATGGTAGTTAGGATGTGGGGTTCCCAAGCAAAATGCATATGGTAGATCTTAGTGACACTGATACATGGAGCTAAGTTTTCCATTCGCACGTGCACAAATGTTGGTGACTTTCGAAAAAAAACTTGGATAATATTTTCACCTTGAACAGAGCAACAATTCTGAGAAGCCTTAAATGAAGATTTGGATCATGGAAATATTATTTACTCCTTCTGTGCAGAGGCTGTGTAAGGGAATTCTGTCAATGGGATGAACATCCAAACTAAGTTGGGACTTTTTCTAATGAACATCAGCATGGACCTGTTGGGCCAAATGGCTTGTTTCTGTGCCATGCTGCAAATACTATGTAATATGGCAATGTAAATGTGGAGAAATTTGCTATGTCTTAACATTATTAGCTTTTCTCTCAAACTCTATTCTCCTTTTTTGCACAGAACATGAAAATTGAAATAGAAGTGTAAGTCTAACCTCTGACAGTGATGCGCATGAAACATTGGTGATATTTTCTTCTTCATTCTTATCGCAGGTGACCCATTTTTCTTTAGTACTAACCGCCAAAGACTTTAACCCAGAGAAATATGCATCATTTGGGAGAGTGTTATGCAGGTAAGTTTCAAATTCTGAGGTAATTCTGGACATTATATCATAGTCTTTATGATCTATATGCGTGTTGCATATGCAGCAATATCCTACGCTGCTGCTTACGGTTCATATACTCAATGGGTCAAGGCTAAAAATACCAGTTTGTATGCAAAGAAAGAAATAATTTACATTTAAGCAGCTTCCTCAGGTGGCTTAGCTGATAAGTTCACTGCTTAGTGTGAGAGAGAGAACTTGCATTTATATAGCACCTTTCATGACCTCAGGACATCCCAAAACGCGATACAGCTAATGTAGTATTTTCTTAAGTGTTTTAATGTAGGAAACATGGCAGTCAATTTCATAGAATCATAGAATGGTTATAGCACGGAAGAAGGCCATTTGGCCCATCGAGCTAGTCCCACTCTCCCACTCTTTCCCCGTAGCCCTGCAATTTTTTTTCCTTCAGATACTTATCCAACTTCCTTTTGAAAGATTAAATTGAGTCTGCCTCCACCACCCTTTCAGGCATTTCAGTGCATTCCAAATCTTAGCCACTCGCTGTGTAAAAAAAGTTTTTTCTTACGTCCCCTTTGTTTCTTTTGCCAATCATCTTAAATCTGTGTCCTCTGCTTCGCGACCCTTCTGCCAATGGGACTATCTATCTATCTAATGCATGATTGATACAAATTGAGCTTGAAATAACCTTGCCTGGTGGTAAACATCAAGCTCAATTTCGGAGTCAGAAACTTGAATCTGAAAATGAACTGGCTTTTGCAATTTAGAAAGATGAACCTTTGAGTTCCTGAGAGTGGTTCGCACTTGAAAAAGAACCTTTTCATATGAGAGAAAGTAGTGTCTTTCTGTACTATTCCATTCATTAAAAACAAACATTTCTTCTAAGAAAAAGTTCATCAATTTAATTATTAAATCTAATAATTTAGTTTTTTTTTGAAGGATGTACATGAAATATGGTAGCCCAGCCAGGATGATGGAAGGTTATATTTCTGTTCTTACCAATGGCATCTGTCAGAGTGAAGAGAATGGGTCATTTCTTATGAAGGATTATGATGCTAAAAAGGCATATCTTGCTGGATCCATCAAAGGTAAACACATTAAGGTTATGCTTTATGTTGTGGCATAAACAAAGGACCTAGCTCTTGCAAAAGTGTTGAGTGGGATTGAGGTCCAATCCAATCCGGTGATACTGCTCTCTGACTTTGTCTGCACTTCCTCTTGCATTATGGTTTGTGGCATGGTGCAATGTCCTGAAACACTGCAGTCACTGAGAGCTAAGGGCAAGATAAAGGTCTTACATGGGACAGTTGTTGAGGGATAACGTTTTCCCTTTATCCAGTTGTTCTTATGCAACAAGCAATGCCGAGTATATGGGAATATGTTCATTCTGAGCAAATATGGTTACCTATATGTGTTAATGTCTACTCAACGGCGACCTTGAAATGTGTGTTAGATACCGGACGAAGTCACTTTTTGCCAAGCAGATCTTTAAACCATTGATATATTAAGCTATTGTGTCAAAAATTGTAATTTATAAGTAACATTAAACCACAAGTAATAGGTACATCTACTTCAAATGTATTTAAACTCATACATTTTATGTTAGAGATTGTTTATTTTTGAATTGCCTTTGTTTTAACTTAACTATTTTACATATAGAATCACAGAATGGTTACATCTGGAAGAAGGCCATTCGGCCTGTCAAGCCCGCACCGACTCTCAGCTAGTCCCACCTCCCTGTACTTTCCCCATAGCCCTGCAATTTTTTTTCCTTCAGATAATTATCCAATTCCCTTTTGAAAGATAAGATCGAGTCTGCCTCCACCACCCTTTCAGGCTGTGCATTCCAGATCCCAATCACTCACTGGGTAAAAAAGTTTTTTCTTACATCACCTTTGGTTTTTTTGCCATGACCTTAAATCTGTGTCCTCTGGTTCTCGACCCTTCTGTCAATGGGAACACTTTCTTGCTATTTACTCTGTCCAGACCCCTCATGATTTTGAACACCTCTATCAAATCTCTTCTCAATCTTCTCTGCTCCAAGGAGAACATCCCCAGCCTCTCCAGTCTAGCAACGTAACTGAAGTCTCTCGTTCCTGGAATTATTCTTGTAAATCTTTTCTGCATCTTCTCTAAGGCCTTCACATCCTTCCTAAAGTGTGGTGCCCAGAATTGGACACGGTACTCCAGTTGGGGCCGAACCAGTGTTTTATACAGGTTCCTCATAATTTCCACACTTTTGTATTCTATACCTCTATTTACGAAGCCTAAGATCCTGTAAGCCTTTCTAACTTTCTCAACCTGCCCTGCCACCTTCAACGATTTGTGCACCCATATCCCAGGTCTCTCTGTTTGTGCTTGTGCCATTTAGTTTATATGTCCTCTCCTCATTCTTTCCAGCAAAATATATATGATGATCCATCTTTCATACTTGAGTAACTATTCTTTTTTAATTTTACACCCAGCCTCTCTTGAAAGTAGTTGACCATCAGCTGTCCTCTGATATTTCATCCACATGACCATTCTTGATATATCAGCCGAGATAGTGAGTGTGGGTAGACTATCCCACTGTGGAGAATACGGATGAGCTCAGTCCTGTCCACACCAGGCATCCACCCATGTAAATATCCCAGCAAGGGAAAATGGATAGCAATCAGGAATGGGGACCAGAGTTGATGTTTACCTCACTCCCTTGTCCAGGAATGCTGAGGCCTCAACTCATGCTGCCACTGAAACTAGACAACGCAACAAAGACTGGGAATCAAACCTGGGATCATGGTGCAATACCAAGTGGTTCCTTTCAGGAGGGCTGAAATTGCCTTATTTTATTTTGGGCTATTCGGCATAAAACAAGCTTTTTACTGGTGATCGTGTGAAACAGACGGGGATGTTTTGTTTTCAATGAAATGTATTTTTTTTCTAGATGTAGTAAATCAGTTTGGAATGGAAACCATTATCCTGTACACTGCACTGATGCTAAAGAAGAGGATAGTGGTCTATCATCCTCGCATAGAAGCATTGCAGGAGTTTACCAGGTAAAAAAAACATGCAGGGAACAAATAATGGCACATAGTGCTTTGCAGTGTTTGCATTTTATATTCCACACCACCGAAACTTGCACTTTTGTCTGCCATAACAATTTGACACACTCTTTCCATCACATAATCTCTGGACACTTTGCTCATGATTTTAATGGACAATGCCGAGGCACTCCAAATGGAGAAGTGTATAAGTAGGTGCATCCTGAAGTTGTCTAGAAACTAACAGCTGGGAAACATTCAGTAAATTGGCATTTGCTTATAGATCCCTGTCTCATGCCCTCGCGGAGAGGCCAAGAAAACTAGAGGGAAATAACTGGTTTTATTTCTCCTTTAAAAAAATAGTTTGACACTTCAACTTATGCTGGCAGAACTGTGGCAGATGTTTACGAGATGCAAGATATATTCATTTTACTTTTTTTACATCGTATTCCAGGACTTTGCCTACATTAATTTGGCACAGGCAGGATTGGGCAATACTCCATCCTTACGTGCATTTAAATCAAGATGAGCTAGAGGCCTTGAAGACTTGCACTGGTAGGAATATTGTTTTTTTACAAATCTACATACAAAAACATTTTTCTGTTGTTGTGCTAATCTTGGAATATCTAATTCCACTTTGAACTGAAGTAACTTGATCGGAAAATCCCTTTCTCTAAGTGTGGGATGTGTAAGGTGTTTGAGTTGCCAACTGTCCCTTCATCTAGCAGCAAACTCTGCTAGTTTCCTCTATAATAGAGGGCATAACAGACTTTGAAAACAGCTCTAACAGTTGTTTTCATTTCACATGCAGGTTACGTCGCTGGTTTCACAGACTTAAAGGTGACTGATCGCCCAGACATCTACGACGTGTTTGTGAATCTGGTGGAAAGTGAGATCATTGTTGCGCCACACATTAAAGGTATCACTGGCGCTTTAGTGCCTCAGTGCAGTTCTTGTTTCACTGTAGTCCCGTTCACCCATCACCTCTGTGCTCGCTGACCTACATTGGCTCCCGGTCTGGCCATGCCTCGATTTTAAAATTTTCATCCTTATTTTCAAATCACACCATGGCCTCGCCCCTCCCTATCTCTATAATCCCTTCCAACCCTACAACTATTTTAAATTAAA
Source organism: Pristiophorus japonicus (assembly GCF_044704955.1). Lineage (NCBI taxonomy): Eukaryota > Metazoa > Chordata > Chondrichthyes > Pristiophoridae > Pristiophorus > Pristiophorus japonicus. Next base: position 253,955,875 of record NC_091979.1, on the reverse strand, counting down.
CTATAAAGCCGAGCGTCCCCTTATTAAAGAGGCACCAGAAGCGACAAATTAACAAATAAAACTTTGTGAACCTTAAATGGTCAAATTAAAATTGGGTTGCCGGGGGTGATGATGCACTCCAGTCCCTCCAGTGCCCACCTCTCATGGAAGGCCGCGAGCGTACCGGTGGACACTGTGTGCTCCATCTCCAGGGACGAATGTAGCCGCAGAAGAGAGGCAGGCAGTCGGGCTGAACAACACACTCGTCCGTCCGCTGCCTGGACCGGTTAATGGCTTCCAATCCTACAACCCTCTGAGATCTCTGTGCTCTTCCAATTCTGGCCTCTTATGCATCCCTGATTTTCATCGCTCCAACCTTGACGGCCTTGCCTTCAGCTGGCTAGGCCCTAAGCTCTGGAATTGCCACCCTAAACCTTTCCTAAATCTCTCTTCTTTTAAGATGTTCCTTAAAATCCCTTTGACGAAGCTTTTGGTCATCTGCCCAAATATCTCCCTATGTGGCTCAGTGTGAAATTTTGTTTGATAACATTTCTGTGAAGTGCCTTGGGATGTTTTACTATGCTAAAGGTGCTATATAAATAAAAGTTGTTGTTGGAATTGTATTCAGTATTGGCTCCAAGATTTCATGCAGCAGTAGAATTATAGAGTTTGTCCTTCCAAGCTTATATTGTTTCTGGACAGAGAATTTAAAATTAATCAAACTCGAAGATTTTGTGGCTGCAAACCTATCACTGGTACTGGTAGTGATTGGAGAAATTTGAGGTTGATGGATTAAGAATACTATACAAGAAGCATATTCGTATAACATTACAGCATATAGGTTTAAGTGTGATTTTTTTTTCTATAGGCCATTGCGTCCATTTAATCAGCGTCAGTCATGGCTCAGTGGGTAGCACACTCACCTCTGAGTCATAAGGTTGTGGGTTCAAGTCCCAGTCCAGGGACTTGAGCACAAAAATCTAGACTGACACTCCAGTGCAGTGCTGAGGGAGTGCTGCACTGTCGGAGGTGGCGTCTTTCGAATGAGATGTTAAACCAAGTCTACTCTCTCAAGTGGACCTAAAAGATCCCATGGCACTATTTCGAAGAAGAGCAGGGGAATTATCCCAGGTGTCCTGGCCAATATTTATCCCTCAATCAACATAACAAAACAGATTATCTGCTCATTATCACATTGCTGTTTTTGGGAGGTTGCTGTGTGCAAATTGCCTGCTGTGTTTCCCACATTACAACAGTGACGACACTTCAAAAATATTTAATTGACTGTAAAGCACTTTGAGATGTCCAGTGGTCATGAAAGGCGCTATATAAATCCAAGTCTTTATTTTAATACTTGCAGCAGCTGTTGGTGCAACAGCAGCTTTGTGCTCAATGTCACCACTATGTGATGATGTTCACAGAATTAGGAATTATACCTACATCTAATATATTAAAAGTTTTATGTATAACGTTCCCTTCTTGTGTCACGCTCACATCCTGTAGCATTTCTCTGTCACCACTTTGTTGGTAATAACCCTACTATTATAAATTGTCTGAATCATTATGAACAACACAATTGGGAGATCCGCTAATATAGGATAAAATTGTTACTGTTTGATGGCATATATGAAACTGTTTAACTCTTTCTCTCATAGAGACAATGACGATGGGTAAACTGCACAAGGATATCGGACAACTCATTGTTCAGTCAGCCGGTGACCCAGAGAAATCAGATGGTCAAGTGATTAAGGTGAATATTTGCCATTATGTCCTTCTCTGCAGAACTTGGGAGAGTATATAGTGATTGCTCCATTCACTCGTACTTAGTTAGTTCATAGGTGTATTCATAGCCCTATTTTATTCTTTAAGCCCTGTCTACACAATTACCTGCAGATAAGTATGGTTTCCCTTCTGTTCACGAATGCTTTTTTGCTTAACCAACATAACAAAAAAAACAGATTAACTGATCATTATCACAGTGCTGTTTGTGGGAGCTTGCTGTGCGCAAATTGGCTGCCGCGTTTCCCACATTATAACAGTGACTACACTCCAAAAGTACTTCATTGGCTGTAAAGCCCTTTGAGACGTCCAGTGGTCGTGAAAGGCGCTATATGAATCCAAGTCTTTCTTTAAGTCTTTTTGAAAACCGTGCCCTCTTTTCTGCAAACATTAGAGAATGGAGGGAAATAAACCTCCTATCTCAGCAAATTTGCAGAGATTGTTAAGAGAAAATTACTTCCAAAAGCTGGGGTAGAGTAAATGGTAGTATACCAGCAAGTGCAGCAGTTATGGTATTGGACTAGCAATCTAAAGGTCAACTTCAAATCCTACCAAATCAAGTTGTGTTGCGGTGAATTCAATACACCTGCCATCAGAAAGCATAACCATGAACGTTCTCAGATTATCATTAAAAACTCAACTAATTCACTAGTAGTATTAAGGCAAATAAACCTACCACCCCTACCTAGTCTGCTCTACATTTGATGCTTAATGCCCTTCACCATCATCTCCTCAGGGCAACTAGAGATGGACAACAAATGATTAAAATAATCCAGTGGAGGTAACAAAAGTCCCATTTGAAGATCCAATTAGTTTGCAATTAGATAAGAAATTATATGGGGAACAAGCACAGTCTAAACCAGAATAGATTCTTCCCAATTTATTTAATTTCTATTGGAGGCAAATAAAGCCTCTGATAAGAATCTGAAGTTTTTCCTTTATGATTAATTGACTAAAAACATTAGAATATCCATAATCACAGTGGATTATTTAATGATCTCTGCATGAGACTGACAAATTCTGTGTGGAGGGTTCAAACGCATGGGAATTAGGATCCTTTAAACTTCAAATCCCAGTCCTGCAGGTGAAAAGGCAATGTGCACGTCCACTGCGCCACCCAGGCCAGAGGCATCATTGTTAAAACTAATTCGTTTGTTTTAGGTTGCAGCTTTATTCATTGGTTGCCAGTTTACTTCCCCCTCCCTTCCTTTCCTGAAAGCATTGATTCCTATGCTGGGGTACAGTTTGTCTTTATGCCTCAGTCACATTGGCAGTCATACATGAAGCTTAATGGTTAGTATCACATCCAGTGCTAAGTTTGTCTTCACTGAAGTCCACACTTCCAGGAGGGGTTGCTGATCGTGCGGTCATGAGCAGGAGCCTATGCTGCCTTTCCTCTCTACAGTTCGGGGCACTGAGGCCAGATTGTGGCACAACTATCATTGTCCCAGTTGAGATCAGCTACTTCAGCACTGATTGGGGATTAAACTTTGGACCTTCCCTGTTTGTGTGACTTAGTTCCACGCTCGATATACTTGTAGTCGCAGAGCCATCAGGGGAGTCGAGGTGCAGATTTCAATAAAAGGTGAAATTAGGCCCCGAATTCAGGGTACAGCATCATGCAGACATTTAAAGATCACATGGCTGAACTTCAACAATTGTACATCGCTGTCTGGCGTAAAATTAAAATGGGGAAGGTGGCTCAACCGTGGCTAACAAGGGAAATTAGGGATAGTGTTAAATTGGTCAGAAAAAACAGCAAACCTGAGGACTGGGAGAAATTTGGAATTTCTGGGAGGAGGACAAAGGGTTTAATTAGGAGGGGGAAAATAGAGTATGAGAGGAAGCTTGCAGAGAACATAAAAACTGACTGCAAAAGCTTCTATAGATATGTGAAGAAAAAAAGATTAATGAAGACAAATGTAGGTCCCTTGAAGTCAGAACCAGGTGAATTTATAATGGGGAACAAAGAAATGGCAGACCAGTTGAACAAATATTTTGGTTCTGTCTTCACTAAGGAAGACACAAATTACCTTCTGGAAATACTAGGGGACCGAGGGTCTAGCGAGAAGGAGGAACTGAAGGAAATCCTTATTAGTCAGTGTTAGGGAAATTGATGGGATTGAAGGCCAATAAATCCCCAGGGCCTGATAGTCTGCATCCCAGAGTACTTAAGGAAGTGGCCCTAGAAATAGTGGATGCATTGGTGGTCATTTTCCAACATTCTATAGACTCTGGATCAATTCCTATGGATTGGAGGGTAGCTAATGTAACCCCACTTTTTTAAAAAGGAGGGAGCGAGAAAACAGGGAATTATAGACCTGTTAGCCTGACATCGGTCTTAGGGAAAATGTTGGACTCAATTATTAAAGATGTAATAGCAGCGCATTTGGAAAACAGTGACAGAATCAGTCCAAGTCAGCATGGATTTGTGAAAGGGAAATCATGCTTGACAAATCTTCTAGAATTTTTTGAGGATGTAACTAGTAGAGTGGACAAGGGAGAACCAGTGGATGTGTATTTGGACTTTCAAAAGCTTTTGACAAGGTCCCACATAAGAGATTAGTGTGCAAAATTAAAGCACATGGTATTAGGGGTAATATATTGATGTGGATAGAGAACTGGTTGGCAGACAGGAAGCAAAGAGTAGGAATAAACGGGTCCTTTTCAGAATGGCAGGCAGTGACTAGTGGGGTACCGCAAGGTTCAGTGCTGGGACTCCAGATATTTACAATATACATTAATGATTTGGACGAAGGAACTGAATGTAATATCTCCAAGTTTGCAGATGACACTAAGCTGAGTGGCAGTGTGACCTGTGAGGAGGATGCTAAGAGGCTGCAGGGTGACTTGGACAGGTTGGGTGAGTGAGCAAATGCATGGCAGATGCAGTATAATGTAAATAAATGTGAGGTTATCCACTTTGGTGGTAAAAACAGGAAGGCAGAATATTATCTGAATGATGACAGATTAGGAAAAGGGGAGGTGCAACAAGACCTGGGTGTCATAGTACATCAGTCATTGAAAGTTGGCATGCACGTACAGCAGGCGGTGAAGAAGGCAAATGGCATGTTGGCCTTCATAGCGAGAGGATGAGCGTATAGGAGCAGGGAGGTCTTACTGCAGTTGTACAGGGCCTTGGTGAGTTCACACCTTGAATATTGTGTACAGCTTTGGTCTCCTAATCTGAGGAAGGACATTCTTGCTATTGAAGGAGTGCAGCAAAGGTTCACCATACTGATTCCCGGGATGGCAGGACTGACATATGAAGAAAGACTGGATCGACTAGGCTTATATTCACTGAAATTTAGAAGAATGAGATGGGATCTCATAGAAACATATAAAATTCTGATACAATTGGACAGGTTAGATGCAGGAAGAATGTTCCTGATGTTGGGGAAGTCCAGAACCAGGGGTCACAGTCTAAGGATAAGGGGTAAGCCATTTAGGACCGAGATGAGGAGAAACTTCTTCACTCAGAGAGTTGTGAACCTGTGGAATTCTCTACCACAGAAAGTTGTTGAGGCCAGTTCGTTAGATTTATTCAAAAGTGAGTTAGATGTGGCCCTTACTGCTAAAGGGATCAAGGGGTATGGAGAGAAAGCAGAAATGCGGTACTGAAGTTGCATGATCAGCCATGATCATATTGAATGGTGGTGCAGGCTTGAAGGGCCAAATGGCCTACTATTGCACCTATTTTCTATGTTTCTATGTTTCTATGCTGTCTTTGGCAATGATCGCAAGTACAGGATTTCCACGTGCTAAACCCCGAACTTGCGATCTGTCAAATTCCGACTGTGCATTGGCTTCACTGCACGTTTCACCTACCCATTCAAATCAATGTGCAGATGAAAAATTGGGCAAATTGCCCTCCTACTGCGCATCAATTACCCTGAAAATGTTTACGTCTGGTGGAAACAGGGGCCGGAGCGGGAGGGCGGGAATGAGAAAATTGTATTAGTTTATGCTACAATGAGGCATTGTTTCTTGTCTGAGTGGATACAAGCTTTGAAAGAAACTTTAATATGTTCAAGTTTGAAAACAGGGTGTTTTTATGTCACACATCTTTGCTGCCCAAATGTCTTTTGTAGTTTCGATTTAATTATTTCACAACTGCTATTTAGATAGGATTTAATTCACTTTTATGATTTCCTCATGTTATTGGACATTTAAACTCTCGATTTTACATCATTTAAATTAATCAAAAGTTAGTCTAATAGAGGATACTGTAATTATAGGTTTGTGTATTAAATACTATTGCAGTGATCGTAATTTATGAATAAAATAGCATTTCTGGCTGCTAAATTATTTTTAAATGAGTTATGGGCAAATCAGCAATCTCCTGTTTCCTGATTGGATCAGAGTCAGCAAGTGAAAGGAGCACCGCCCCACGTGACCCCAGGTTCGCGTACACACAACGGACCATCCCGGGATCCATGGGGCACAATGTTGCAAGCAGCCCTGCAGCATTGAAAGCAACATTTCGAAGGGGTTCGCACAAGCTGAGTGCGGGTTTCGTTCGGACGTCGGCGGTAGACTCCTTAGCTACGACGCCGACCGCGAATTCAGGGCCAATAAATTCCAGATTCGTTCTCCTTTGTGTTAACTTCCATTTTCATTGTGCCTTTCAGGACATTTCACAAAAAACAAAAGAAATATTGACCAATTTAGCCTCGCTGGCACCAAATGAGGGGGGGAAATCCAAGATCACTCTGGAGATTCTGAAGGAGCGCCGCTTCCCACCAGCAACCGAGAGCTTCCTGTATCACTTAGCAGCTGCGGAGCAGATGCTTCACATCTGACTGTTACTGTTTATGTTGTACTACTTTTAACATAGTGGACCAAGGTGAATTATTGGAGAGACAGTATTCAGCTCAACAACTACACATTGGTTAAATGAATAAAAGATTGAAATTGAAGTTGCACACAGCATTTCACTTCCTGGTTTCTCAGTAATACAAGTTGAATGGAATTCCCATGTGGCCCATCAGACTTGATTGTACATTTGACATATTTAAAGCATCACATGGCAGTCTTAGTTAAGGGCACTACATGTAAGTCCAAATATTTGGAAATCTAATCATCTGCTTGAAGTAAAGCTTCACGAATTGTTGTGAACTTAGAAAAAATGTATCTTCTCTGAAATTGTATTTTTGAACAATTTTATGTGTCCCAATTGCAGTTAACAGGATTAATTTACCTATCTATATATCTGTCTTCTGTTCTTCAACAGCAACTCCCAAACCTACGACCTCCGCAACCTAGAAGGACAAGAGCAGCAGGTGCATGGGAACACCATCACCTCCAAGTCCCACACCATCGTGACTTGGAAATATATCGCCATTCCTTCATCGTCGTTGGGTCAAAATCTGGAACTCTCTTGCAGCACTGTGGGAGTACCTTCATCACATGGACTGCAGCGGTTCAAGAAGGTTACTCACCACCACCTTCCCTCAAGGGCAACCAGGGCAATAAATGCTGGCCTGAGCTAGCGACGTCTATATCCCAAGAATGAATTAAAAACAAAACTTATGTAAAGTTTTGTGCCTATATTGAACATTGTGACTGACGTATGCCAGGCAGTTTTAATTCAGATGATTTCATTATCTTTTTACCGCTGCCATTGGCTAGATCTGTATTTTTCTTCTTTCTAATTAGTCCCTTTCTACTCTCATTATTCACCAACCATATTCCACAAAATCTTTCTACCCACTCACCACCTATGCCAAACTTTCTGCCCAATCACATTGCAGGAAAATGAATTTGGAGATGCTCACCTATGACACACCTTGCCAGGGTCAGACTGCTGAGAATGGCATTGCTTTAAATGTAATGAATTCTGAGGTGAATTCATTATTATATGCTCCTTGGAATAAAGCAGTAGAGAGATTACATGATGTAGGAGTCCTGAACCATCTTGGGCCCATTTCTGCTCCATTCCCAAGCTTTTGTAACATTTTTACCACCCATCAGACACACGCCTCTTCAGCTCCAGTTGATTGTAATTGTTTAGAAAAGATTGGGGGATGATGTCTGTGTTCATCAAGATGACAGCTATAACTGGTACTGGTTTGGAATCCAGAATTGAATAAAGCTTATCGATATATATTGAGACTAGCAGTTTCTACATGGGAGTGGTTTCTTTACCACAGGAGCTCAGTAGCATGTTGGTTGTGGAGGGCAGAATAATGAACATGTGGGAATGGATAAATATTTTGGGAGTTTTGTTTGACTAGTTTGGGGGATTTGGAAGTATTTTATTCAAAACATTCTCTCAGGAGTTTAAACAGGTGGAGTCAAGTCCATGAGAAAAGTAAATTCCATGTAACAGGAGCACATGGCAAACTACTCATTCTGTGATTTATGTTCTTTTCCAACAATGTGGCAGAGCCCCAGCCTCAGAGGCGAGAGTACTACCACTGAGCCAAGGCTGACACTAGAGCCCTTACACTCACAGAGATGGGCTTTCATCACATTTGTCTGGGCCAAATCCAAACCCGAGAGATGAAAGAGCAGTGTGCCAACCACTGTACCACGCTATCTGACAACTCTTTAAAAAAAAAATGGAAACATCTCAAAGCTTTAATTTGATTAATCCCTGATGAGTAATGAGCCTTTGAACTTCTACCTTTAAAAAAAAAGTTCTCAGAATTTTCATCTAACAATTTAACAAGGAAGCCAAAAGTTAAACCTAACCACATTAATATACTGAACTTGAAAATAGATCAGTGTTATTCAAAATATATATATATACATTTATAAATAATACACACTCCAAAAATAACATTATATATGAGTTGTGATCAACTTGTAAAAGGCAATGGATGGGAATGATCGACAGGGATTTATAATCGCAAATCTATATAAACATCCACAATTCCACACTTTAATAATAACAAATTTTGTTGTGACGGTTTTGCCCAGATTAATGAGACTAGACCATCATTACTCTGCAGTTTGTAATGGCTATAACTGGTACCAATAAGAATCTGCTCTGCATCACTGCAGTGAAAAATAAAGTTACATCTGTAGTGCTGAAAGATTAAATTCTTGAAGATTGCAGTTTTTATTTTTTGGGGAGGAGATGGGTTTTAAAACCATTTCGATTTTCGATATTGAGGTGAGATACATGGAACAGATTGCTCAACATTACCTGGACAACTTCATTTGACAAATAACGGACATCCTTTTGGGAAACTAGGGGTTCGATTTTAACTCCCGGTCAGAATGGCAAGCAAAACAAGCAGCAGAAGACGGGCTCGGCTGATTTTAACAGCCGGGCCTTATTAGCTTGCTGCATTCCAACTTCCTGACCAAAACAGTCGGGAATTTGGTGGGAAGTGGTTGACTGGCTGTTAAAATCAGGCCCACAAGGAAACTCATTTTCTTTTTAAAATGTACTTTATTGGCCTTAGCTGCTGCAATGAAGCCCTCACTGATCCCCGCTCCGATCTCAGGTTAAAGTGCCAGATTAGGCCCAATGTCGTCATCATAGCCTGATCTGTATATTTAAAGAGGACCATGCCAGCTTCAGTTGCTGCCTGCAATTTAAAATTAAAGTCAGCCAGATCGGGGCGGGAAAGGAGTGCAAGCCCACTGCTCCATTTAACTGCCCCTCCTGGTTTCCGCTAGTGGGGGGAGGAGTGGTAGTTAAAATCGAGCCCTCGAACTCACCATAAGAAGGTTGGACTGAGCAAAGGCTCACCCTATTTAGCTACATGTACAGCACCATTCAGAAAGTTTTGCCTCCCTCCACCCTCGCAGAAAGCTTATGATCTGTGGAATTGGAATCCATCCAATTCTTAAATGCTACAATATTCAGCAGGCTAGCTGATGGGTCTATTCTGTAATTTAACCATTTTAAATAGGACTCCTTAAATTATATAAAGGTTGATTTTTAAAAAGCTTTTTTTAAACAGTCAAGTAGTTCTGTCTAGCTCAGGAGATTTTTTTTTAAGGGGAATATGTTATGCTAATAGGGTTAGATGAAGAGGGGTGGAGGAGGCCGAATGCCCTGCTTCTGTGCTGTAAATTCTACGTCGTTTTGCAGCAGGCTAATGCAGTGCAGCTTGAGGCATCTATATTTTTTAAGTGGACAAAATATGTGAATGTATGTGAATGCTACTACCGTGAATGAAGTTTACACAAGAGGAATGGTTAATGACACAGTATGATTTTACATGTTTGCCGAGATTGCATTTTGATATTATTGTTCCAATTGTCACCTTTCCTGAAGGCGAGGTTCCACAGGTACCAGTTACATGTCAGTATCATGTTTAAGTGGCCATCTTTGCCTGTCTACCTCGGCAGTGAATACTGACAAATGTGGAGGGCTATTTCACCATGTGGAACTGATGGTCAATTTTAATGCCATCTTCAGATGATGTCCTTCTCACAAGTCACTTGGTAGGAATCAATTGCAGAGGCTGTTTGCGGAACAGACAGAGGAACAGAATCCTCTGGTCTAACGGCTCACTTTGACACTGGACACTGGAGTTTACTTATGGCCATTGGGAGAGCTGTGTCTGAAATGTATGCAGCCGAAATAAATGTAACCTTCATCGCTATGTGGAACATACTGTATCTGTGGATACTTTATCACCAGTAAACTTTTTTTTAACAGCGAAATGATTAATAGAACAAGCATCAAAATAAAAGATAGTAAAATATGATGCAGCATGTCAGAAAGGACAGCAAAACAATGAAAATGCTTCAAAAAACATTAAGCACAAGCAACATTTTTAATGTTAATGCCTTAATGTCTTGGCTTATACACGGAAAACACAGTTGAGTTCTGGTAACATTACAGGAAACTCTAAATCTAATCATGGTACGGTCGCACTACTACAATGATGCTTAATCAGGCCTGGGGATGCCTATCAGCTGCATCCGTATGCCAGCTTCAAGCAAACTCAGTATTCTAAGGCTAAATGCTATGCGTACTCAGATCTTAGCGACTGTGAACACAACCATCCAGATGCAGTTTTGGCCCCTTCGAACCTGATGCACTTACTGGCTTTGGAAACGATAAACCCAAAACTGAGAAGCAGGCCTTTCGTTCGATCAGGTTACAACTCAAACTTGTCCTGTGGCAGCAAATGGTATTTTTCAAGTGTAGAGTCATGCTCAACTCGACAGAGACGAGGAAGAGCTCATTTCATATCCAAACATCATTTAGTGAGACACAATACGAACAACAATGCTTAACTACATTCTGTACACACGCCCCAAATTAAATGCTCCAAATAATGGAAAACAGAATACTTTCAAGTTAATAGCATAATTAATTTTGCATAAGTGTAAAGTGCTTCAGAAAAATGTGACTTTGATTTTAACACTATTTATTCAGTATTAAATATAATCAATTCATACAAGAGAAAATAACTATTTTGGAGCACAAAGTGGTTTTAAAAATGTGAAGTAGTCTTGATTTACGCAGCATTGATTTCAGGCCCATGGTTTGATGCCTATCCACCTCCACCATAATATAACTGACACTTATTCCCATTGATATATTGCTGCAAACAACAAAAAAACAATTGTATTCAGATATTTAAATCTAAAATTGATGCCGTTAGTTAAAAAAAGTAGTCAGAACTCTAAAGTTCTAGACTCACCACTATTCCCATTGCTTCGAATTAAAGTGTCACAATGTGCATCATATTACAGTGCTGCCTCTGGAGGAGGCTGTATATATAAAATAAGGTGGTGTAAAGTACCTCCAGAGATCAGCAGCAGTAAATGAAATGGAAACACATCTTTCCATTTTGCTCTGACAGTGAGTCACTGCTCTCAGTTTGTTTGTACAGATCAGCAATTCAGTTCTCACAATCACAAAATTGGCCGTCCGCTCAAACCTATGGGAGTTTTGAAGAATTGGGTTTATGCAAGATCACACGGTAGCTAGTGTTTCTGTTGGTACTCAATCTGCCCCACAACATAAATGAGAATTCATGGCATACATCACACAACCTCAAAAATCATTCTATTCCCATGTCTACATTTGATGATTATTTTAAATAAAAAGACTTGGATTTATATAGGGCCTTTCATGACCACCAGAAGTCTCAAAGCACTTTACAGCCAATGAAGTACTTCTTGGAGTGTAGTCACTGTTGTCATGTGGGAAACGCAACAGGCAGTTACAAGCAAACTCCCACAAACAGCAATGTGATAATGACCAGATAGTCCATTTTTTTTGTTATGTTGATTGAGGGATAAATATCGGCCAGGACACCGGGGATAATTCCCCTGCTCTTCAAAATAGTGCCATGGGATTTTTTACGTCCACTTGAGAAAGCAGGCAAGGTTTCAGAATTAACATCTCATCCGAAAGACGGCACCTCTGACAGTGCAGGACTCCCTCAGTACTGAAATGGAGTGTCAGCTTAGATTTTTTGTGCTTAAGTCCCTGGAGTGGGACTTGAACCCACAACCTTCTGACTCAGAGGCGAGTGTGCTACCCACTGAGCCACAGCTGACACATAAGTCTGTGATTAGAGTATCTCTCTGGAAGAGTTAGGGAGTAGACAACATTGAGGAGCTGAATTAACTTCAGTGAAGATGTGATGTTTAGCCTCCACAGTCTTTCAACTATTGTATAGCTTCCAATGTGTAGGTAGATTAGAACTGGTCTGTATAGAAACATAGAAAAAAAACATAGAAAATAGGTGCAGGAGCAGGCCATTCAGCCCTTCTAGCCTGCACCGCCATTCAATGAGTTCATGGCTGAACATGAAACTTCAGTACCCCCTTCCTGCTTTCACGCCATACCCCTTAATCCCCCGAGTAGTAAGGACTTCATCTAACTCCCTTTTGAATATATTTAGTGAATTGGCCTCAACTATTTTCTGTGGTAGAGAATTCCACAGGTTCACCACTCTGGGTGAAGAAGTTTCTCCTTATCTCGGTCCTAAATGGCTTACCCCTTATCCTTAGACTGTGACCCCTGGTTCTGGACTTCCCCAACATTGGGAACATTCTTCCTGCATCCAACCTGTCCAAACCCGTCAGAATTTTAAACGTTTCTATGAGGTCCCCTCTCACTCTTCTGAACTCCAGTGAATACAAGCCCAGTTGATCCAGTCTTTCTTGATAGGTCAGTCCCATCATCCCGGGAATCAGTCTGGTGAATCTTCGCTGCACTCCGTCAATAGCAAGAATGTCCTTCCTCAAGTTAGGAGACCAAAACTGTACACAATACTCCAGGTGTGGCCTCACCAAGGCCCTGTACAACTGTAGCAACACCTCCCTGCCCCTGTACTCAAATCCCCTCGCTATGAAGGCCAACATGCCATTTGCTTTCTTAACCGCCTGCTGTACCTGCATGCCAACCTTCAATGACTGATGTACCATGACACCCAGGTCTCATTGCACCTTCCCTTTTCCTAATCTGTCACCATTCAGATAATAGTCTGTCTCTCTGTTTTTACCACCAAAGTGGATAACCTCACATTTATCCACATTATACTTCATCTGCCACGAATTTGCCCACTCACCTAATCTATCCAAGTCACTCTGCAGCCTCATAGCATCCTCCTCGCAGTTCACACTGCTACCCAACTTAGTGTCATCCGCAAATTTGGAGATACTACATTTAATTCCCTCGTCTAAATCATTAATGTACAATGTAAACAGCTGGGGCCCCAGCACAGAACCCTGCGGTACCCCACTAGTCACTGCCTGCCATTCCGAAAAGTACCCATTTACTCCTACTCTTTGCTTCCTGTCTGACAACCAGTTCTCAATCCACGTCAGCACACTACCCCCAATCCCATGTGCTTTAACTTTGCACATTAATCTCTTGTGTGGGACCTTGTCGAAAGCCTTCTGAAAGTCCAAATATACCACATCAACTGGTACTCCTTTGTCCACTTTATTGGAAACATCCTCAAAAAATTCCAGAAGATTTGTCAAGCATGATCTCCCTTTCACAAATCCATGCTGACTTGGACCTATCATGTCACCATTTTCCAAATGCGCTGCTATGACATCCTGAATAATTGATTCCATCATTTTACCCACTACTGAGGTCTACAATTCCCTGCTTTCTCTCTCCCTCCTTTTTTAAAAAGTGGGGTTACATTGGCTACCCTCCACTCGATAGGAACTGATCCAGAGTCAATGGAATGTTGGAAAATGACTGTCAATGCATCCGCTATTTCCAAGGCCACCTCCTTAAGTACTCTGGGATGCAGTCCATCAGGCCCTGGGGATTTATCGGCCTTCAATCCCATCAATTTCCCCAACACAATTTCCCGACTAATAAAGATTTCCCTCAGTTCCTCCTCCTTACTAGACCCTCTGACCCCTTTTATATCCGGAAGGTTGTTTGTGTCCTCCTTAGTGAATACTGAACCAAAGTACTTGTTCAATTGGTCTGCCATTTCTTTGTTCCCCGTTATGACTTCCCCTGATTCTGACTGCAAGGGACCTACGTTTGTCTTTACTAACCTTTTTCTCTTTACATACCTATAGAAACTTTTGCAATCCGCCTTAATGTTCCCTGCAAGCTTCTTCTCGTACTCCATTTTCCCTGCCCTAATCAAACCCTTTGTCCTCCTCTGCTGAGTTCTAAATTTCTCCCAGTCCCCAGGTTCGCTGCTATTTCTGGCCAATTTGTATGCCATTTCCTTGGCTTTAATACTATCCCTGATTTCCCTAGATAGCCACGGTTGAGCCACCTTCCCTTTTTTATTTTTACGCCAGACAGGAATGTACAATTGTTGTAATTCATGCATGTGGTCTCTAAATGTCTGCCATTGCCCATCCACAGTCAACCCTTTAAGTATCATTAGCCAATCTATCTTAGCCAATTCATGCCTCATACCTTGAAAGTTACCCTTCTTTAAGTTCTGGACCATGGTCTCTGAATTAACTGTTTCATTCTCCATCCTAATGCAGAATTCCACCATATTATGGTCACTCTTCCCCAAGGGGCCTCGCACAACGAGATTGCTAATTAATCCTCTCTCATTACACAACACCCAGTCTAAGGTGGCCTCCCCCCTAGTTGGTTCCTCGACATATTGGTCTAGAAAACCATCCCTTATGCACTCCAGGAAATCCTCCTCCACCGTATTGCTTCCAGTTTGGCTAGCCCAATCTATGTGCATATTAAAGTCATCCATTATAACTGCTGCACCTTTATTGCATGCACTCCTAATTTCCTGTTTGATGCCCTCCCCAACATCACTACTACTGTTTGGAGGTCTGTACACAACTCCCACTAACGATTTTTGCCCTTTAGTGTTCTGCAGCTCTACCCATATAGATTCCACATCATCCAAGCTAATGTCTTTCCTAACTATTGCATTAATCTCCTCTTTAACCAGCAATGCTACCCCACCTCCTTTTCCTTTTATTCTATCCTTCCTGAATGTTGAATACCCCTGGATGTTGAGTTCCCAGCCCTGATCATCCTGGAGCCACGTCTCCGTAATCCCAATCACATCATATTTGTTAACATCTATTTGCACAGTTAATTCATCCACCTTATTGCGGATACTCCTTGCATTAAGACACAAAGCCTTCAGGCTTGCTTTTTTAACACCCTTTGTCCTTTTAGAATTTTGCTGTACAGTGGCCCTTTTTGTTCTTTGCCTTGGGTTTCTCTGCCCTCCACTTTTCCTCATCTCCTTTCTATCTTTTGCTTTTGCCTCATTTTTGTCTCCCTCTGTCTCCCTGCATAGGTTCCCATCCCCCTTCAATATTAGTTTAACTCCTCCCCAACAGCACTAGCAAACACTCCCCCTAGGACATTGGTTCCGGTCCTGCCCAGGTGCAGACCGTCCAGTTTGTACTGGTCCCACCTCCCCCAGAACCGGTTCCAATGCCCCAGGAATTTGAATCCCTCCCTGCTGCACCACTGCTCAAGCCATGTATTCATCTGCGCTATCCTGCGATTCCTACTCTGACTAGCACGTGGCACTGGTAGCAATCCCGAGATTACTACTTTTGAGGTCCTACTTTTTAATTTAGCTCCTAGCTCCTTAAATTCTTTTCGTAGGACCTCATCCCTTTTTTTACCTATGTCGTTGGTACCAATGTGCACCACGACAACTGGCTGTTCTCCCTCCCATTTCAGAATGTCCTGCACCCGCTCCGAGACATCCTTGACCCTTGCACCAGGGAGGCAACATACCATCCTGGAGTCTCGGTTGCGTCCGCAGAAACGCCTATCTATTCCCCTCACCATCGAATCCCCTATCACTAACGCGCTCCCAATCTTTTTCCTGCCCTCCTTTGCAGCAGAGCCACCTATGGTGCCATGAACTTGGCTGCTGCTGCCCTCCCCTGATGAGTCATCCTCCCCAACAGTACTCAAAGCAGTGTATCTGTTTTGTATGATTGG
The DNA here is from genome assembly GCF_044704955.1 of Pristiophorus japonicus. Lineage (NCBI taxonomy): Eukaryota > Metazoa > Chordata > Chondrichthyes > Pristiophoridae > Pristiophorus > Pristiophorus japonicus. The sequence goes on along the minus strand of NC_091979.1, from coordinate 253,939,764 downwards.
GCTCACTAACTCATCTTAGTATTGACTGTATAAACGATAGTTTACACCAGAAATAATGCTCGTTAACTGTAATTGGATCAAACCACTTTAAAAGCATTGATGGTGACACTCACTCCAAGATAAAGTGACTTACCATTCAAGTACTAGAACTAGAACAGGCACCTGAATGAAAAATGGGATAGTTTCCAATCAACAATGAAACAACCAGTGGGGGGAAAATAATTAACTGAAGTGCCTTTATTACACAAGAGTATGATGAATGAGCATTTGTTACTTAATTACAACTTGCATTGCAATTAAAATTTACATATTTTGTCAATCATTCACAGTACATGTAAAATTCATTTGTATATAAAAAGATATAGGAAATTCATTTTGGACTGTTTTTGGAGCATGCGCCAGAGGCCAGATACTCATCCAGATTTAGGCCCCAGGCATCATCAGCATATTGTCGTCAAACTGTGGACACCAACCGGGAGTCCAGAGGCAGCTCACCGGTTCCAAGAGGAAGAGGGTGGGTCAGCTGCCTGCCCCGCAGTGGTCCTCAGGTGGGTCTTGGGAGGAGAGGGCAATTGGGAATTTTGGGAGGAGGGTCTCTATTTGCAGATGCAAAGGGCCCAATGCCAGTTTCAGGCTCGCGCCCTGAATCTTTACTGGCACCTTTACCAATATGGTGGGAGGCACATAATTCAATGAATTTCGAGGCCATAATGTCTCTTCCCCCATAAAGGGAATGCATGCAAACTCCCCAATAACTCAGTGATTAAATATACCAACAAGTGTGGTGCTGAGCTACACTTTTAGACCAGAACAGTCCCTCATTCAATTTGTGCTGTCATTCAAGACAGCCATGAGGGCAATACGATAGGCCTCTTCATTTCCAGGCCAGGGAATGGGTAGGGAAATCCGGCATGGGCATTGCTCTTTATCACAATCCAGTGACTTGTATTGGTTAGTGCCTGTGTGGATGTTGAGTAAGTGGATGATGGGGATTGACTGTGATGTCCCCATGGTTACCAAGCTCACATATAAGCACTGGTCACTTCCAGAGGCCTCGAGGCATAGAACTGTATTCCACCACAAATCATCACCTTCATGAGAGGATGGAAGAAAGTTGGAACACCACCACAAAAAGTATTATACAACACATTACAAGCAGAAAAGTCCGATCAGTGACACATGCATTGAATTGCCATCACAATAGATTGCAATTGGTCTTTGACTTTTAAATGTCAGGAAATAGAGGGAAGTACAACTGGTTTCGACCTAGCTGGGATGTTAAGTGTTAAAACAATCAATATTTAGTCAAACAATAATTAGTCAATGTTTTACACTCATTATAAGCACTTCTTGCATCAAGTAAAATTTCTGCAGTATTCTGCAGGGCTTCTGAGGTATCTCGTTTTGTGTTAGCATCTGCGCTGAACGAGAAGCATCCATGTGAACAAATGATCTCCATCAGAATACAAGCAGCAATCTTCGTTTGTAGCTCTCCTTCACAAGCCTTTGTTGTAATAAAGTTCATTTTCTGTGGTGGCTGACTGGATCAAAGGTTCAAGACTGCTCCGGTTTATCTGAAATAAAATTCATTATTTTGCTGCATAGATTTTAAAAATAAACACTATTTTGCTTGGAGATTGCATTTCTAATTTTTCTACCTTTCATTTTCCTAAACCCCTCCACCCTTGACTCACAATTGGATGCTGTTCCACGGACACGGAGAGGTCTCTGCTGCCTCACTCTAAGCTGAGATACTGGCATGGCAATTGTGGGGGGGTGGTGGGGGGGGGGTGGGCGGTGGGTGAAGGAGAGCATCAGCCAACCCTGTAACATCCACACATGCACACTTTACTGGAGGAGTATAAACCTCATTTTATTCCTTTCCCTTGAGGGATACTGAAACCCGTTGCTGTTTCCCCACCACTGAATCGATTGCCACTGACAAACTCAACACAAACAAGGGATCAAACTGGAGACTTTCCTGATTAGGAAAGCTCAATGCCAATAGTACAGAGGGCTGTTACATATTGAGCTATTGGACTCATTTCTAAATTTGTAAACTTCACTCTTCAAACTCAAATGCCCTGAATTATCCATGTTAAATCCCCCTGCACAACACACAATTCCAGCCCCAACACCAAATGCTGCTCTGTAACTGACCATTAGGAGGCATGTAAAAGGAGCCAAATCCGACTTCTTTCTCTTCTGACCTCTTCGTCCTCCTTTCAGCCCAAGGTCGAAATGCCTCATTTCACTTGACTGCCCAACCCCACTGGCAACTCCAAATGTAGGGTATTCCTGTACTGCCTATATCGCATTATGTTGCTGGGCTTTTAATACTTATAGTACTTACAAATATTTTAATTTTATCCATTGCAGGTTTTGCTATCATTCTTTCTCATAGAGTTATTATAACAAAAGACTATCTAAGGTCATCTCCTGCACTTAAATACGAAGAAACATTGGATATCTTGTTATGCAAGTTGAGCTTTGAACATTTTGTCTTCACCCCCACCTTTCAGTTTTCAAGCTTTTTTGTGCAGGGCATTCTGCAAATACTGACGCTCTCAGGGGTGGGCAGGGGTGAAAAAGAGATTGCAAACTGCAAATTTCCCAGGGATGCTTTGTAAATACCGACACAGTCCAGGGGACAAATCCGAACTAGATCAATCCAGCATCAGCTACCCAAAGGAAAGGGTGCTATCGTTGCTATAATTTAAAACAAAAATTCTGCAAGAGAAATAATAGTAAATCATATGATACAGTAAAACACAGATCTAATGACAAGTGGAAAAGGATCTGATGAGCTCACAGACCCCCAAGGGAACCCAGTTTGAAAACCTTCATGACTATTAGGTGAAAATATTAGTTCCAAAAGGCTGGTAAGAGAGCTGGAACTGTTGACAATATACACAATAACACAGAGTTGGGAGTAGAATATACTGCACGTGTTAAACTCATCACATACCTTTCCTGTCTGAGGATACAGGCTGAAGGAAACGGGTACCATTAGACCTAGTACCAAAGCAGTGATTATATGTCTAATAGGAGCGAGTGCAAGCGGATATCTTCTGATGAAATTTGTCCTAGAAAAAAAAATCACAGAATACTCTCAGTGGGTAACACTCTCGTCTGAGTCAGAAGGTTGTAGGTTCAATCCCACTCCAGGGGCTTGAGCACAAAAATCTAGGATGACATTCCAGTGCAATGCTGAGGGAGCGCTGCATTATCGGAGGTGCCGTCTTTCGGATGAGACATTAAACCGAGGCCTCGTCTACTTCTCAAATGGACGTAAAAGATCCCATGGCATTATTTCGAAGAAGAGCAGGGGAGTTAGCACCGGTTTTCTGGACAAAATTTCTCTCTCAATCAACATAACAAAAACAGATTATTTGGTCATTATCACATTGCTGTTTGTGGGAGTTTGCGGTGCGCAAATTGGCTGCCACTTTTCCCATATTACAACAGTGACTACACTCCTAAAGTACTTAATTGGCTGTTAAGTGCTTTGAGATGTTCGGTGGTCATGAAAGGTGCTATATAAATCCAAGTCTTTCTTTAACGGTAATAAAAATTTACTGTATATAAAGCAAATCACAAAATTGATATTTTTATGTATCTTGTCCCAAATAAGTGCACTGTTGATTTGTATATTTAAGCAATTAGCTACCCTTTAATTGAGTCAATCTTACCTGATATCTAGGACAGCTGGAGCACTGGATCCACTGTGAACCTGTCACCAAAAACCATGCACCCATGTAATCATTTTCTCTTTCTATGTGCCTCTTCCTTTCCATTTTTCTTATTCAATGTCAAATGCAGTGAAAAGCTCTCTCTGCGCAGCCACAACAACATACCGTGACCCCAATTGTGAAATTTCTATTGGTAACACCAGGAGGTCTGCAAGCATCATTGAGGCTGCAAGTTTAGTGCTGAATTATAGGGTGGGTTTGCACTGTGGATTTGCACCCACTCGCATCTCTTAATTGACATTTGCTGAATGTATTTCATTCAGGACCATTAGTAACAACTAGGAGAGGAGATGTATCCCATCATCTTGTGTTAGATTCAAAGGCAGGTCTCGGGAGTTAAAAGGTACTGTTCTAACCCACACTGCTTCCTAGTTGCACTCTTAGCATACAGCTCATTACTACTAACTACAGTTGAACTTTAACAGCCTGCATCAGGCAGACAGCCAGTGAGTATAAACTTTTTTGGACACTATTTTTGATAATTTTTTAGACTATGCCCCCTAGTTTAAGTGCCAGACCTTGCAGGAATGAAATTAGGAAACACTTCAACACACAATGGGTGGTAGATGTTTGGAACTCTCTTCCGCAAATGGCAATTGCCAGTGTCAGCTGTGGCCCAGTGGGTAGCACACTCGCCTCTGAGCTAGAAGGCTGTGGGTTCAAGTCCCACTTCAGGTATTTGAGTACAAAAAAAAAATCTAGGCCGACATTCCAGTGCAGTACTGAGGGAGCGTTGCACTGTTGGAGTTTCCATCTTTCAGATGAGATGTTAAACCAAGGCCCCGTCTGCTTTCTCAAGTGGATGCAAAAGATCCTATGGCACTATTTCGAAGAAGAGCAGAGGATTAACCCCCGGTGTCCTGGGTCAATATTTATCTCCCAATCAACACAACAAAAAAAAACATTATCTGGTCATTATCACATTGCTGTTTGAGAGAGTTTGCTGTACGCAAATTAGCTGCCACATTTCCTTCATTACAACAGTGACTACACTCCAAAAGCACAATGGTTGTAAAGTGCTTTTAGACATTCAGTGGTCGTGAAAGGCGCTATAGAAATGCAAGTTTTTCTTTTTTTCAGATCAATTGTTAATTTTAAATCTGACATCTCTAGATTTTTATTAATCAAAGTGATATGGGGCAAATAGAGTTATGCCGCAGATCAGTCATGATCTCTTTGAATGGTGGAACAGGCTCAAGGGCCTACTCCTGTTCCTATAAATGTTTACATAATCTACTGGCACAGAGTGTCTGCCAAGCCAGTAGCCTGACACACTGAAGAATGGATTACAATCGAAATGACTGGGTGGTATGGCACTTAGAGCTCAAATTCTGCACTGTGAAATAGAAGAATGAGCTTGTACCCATGGTTCCCCACATGGGGAGTTCCTGATGTCAATCACACCTTCATGGGGAATGCAGGGCAGTGACCAGGCTTATCCTCGCAGGCAAGGGTGAGAGAGGAGAGGGCGAGTCACTCCAGATTGCCACCAAACATCGGTGGGAGGCTTGGGGGGGGCAGGTCTTTGCTTGGCATCCTTGTGCATGGTGTAGAAAAGCTAAAGGAGGTAAAGGGAGGGCAAAACGTGGGAAATAAAATCAAATTGACCCCAAGTTAATGTAATGGCAGTTTTTTTTTCAATTTCTCAAAATTTTAACTGTCACCCCTTTAGAAATAGTGTTCAAAGAATATGGAGACATTGGGGCAGAATGTGCGGTCGGTATAACAGCGTACTCGGAAATGGACAGCAATTTCGGGATTTCCGCATATGCTTGCGCATGCGCTCAATCCCGAAGTTGCGATTTATCCTCATTGCTGGTGCAGAATTGGGCTAACTGCCCACCAATTACGCATGAAAATGTTACTGTTGTGCAAACAGGCGCAGGAGACTGTTTGCACAGCACAACGGGACACCCGTCATGATAAAAAAAATCTTCATCTGGTGCTTTTTTGTTTAAATATGTATGAAAGTGATCAACTTGTGTTACATTAATCCAGCATATAGCAATGTGCAATGTATTCATTGCAGTCTTATTTGGATTATTATAAATATATTTGCCCTTTACACTGAGCCTGCCTGAGAGATTAGCAAACCCCCAAAGGTTCAGTTGAATATTATCTGAATGCACATCGCTGCAGCCTGCAGTGTGGTGCGATTGTTTCTGGTCTAATGATAATTTTCCCCCTAATATAAATCCAGACTGGAGTGAGTGGGAGACTGGGGGTGAATGAGAGACCTTCCACTTCCTGATTGGAGCACTGCCCCACGTGATCCCAGGTACGCTCTGCGATCCATGGGCCATTACGCTGTGTTCAATGCCACAGCGTCAGACAGCAACATCTTGGAGGAGGGTAAATGCGCATTCCCTTCGGAGGACAGCGGCGTACTCTGTAGCTGCCACCGACCGCAATTTCAGGGCCATTATTTTTACTGAGTTTGAAAAGCAATGCAAGAATTTTTCAGAAATATTTCATACCTTTGTAAATAGCTGACAAGCATGTTGGGTGCAGCTGCAGTAGTTCCAATTAATACTGCTCTAGAAAGCGCCGTCTCTTTTACTGCCTAGAGAGGAGAAAATAACCTTTGAAAATTCTTCTGCTAATCTCACAGTCAAATGTGCAACTTTTAAAGCCTTTTGACCCAGGAGTTCACTTCACTCTTTGTCTTATTCAAAACACGGCAAAATCTGCAGTTTACTGTAATTCAGGGTGATCAGAGGTCAATCACCAATAACGAACCAAATATCAATTAAGATTAACCAGAACTGCATCCTCCCTCAGATTATGAAGTATATTTGAAATTCAACTCTGTATCTATCATCAATGAGTAGTAGAAGCCAAAATCAAATTATCAGTTTGTATCAGTTGTAAGAAAGGGGGAAATCTTCATTACAGAGTTTCCCTACTAACTAACCTGAACAAAATCAATTGATTCTATTATTAATTATAGTTTAAAGATTTTGTGATGTTATTGCGCATTTATAATCTATTTGTAAACCCTGTTGTAATATACCCTGGTTAGATTTTAAAATGGAAGAGACCGAAGCTCTGGGCCTTGGTTGGCCAAATTAAAGATACAATCAGCAACCTTCCTGGCACACAGCTAGCCTAGGAAGCAGGGTCATGTGTGGAATGTTATAACATCTGCAGGGAATTAAAAACATAGCCATACAGCAAGGACAACATATCTCTATCAATGGAGACATGTTCCAATTGTGTTGCCATAACTACCCAAGATGAGTCTTGGTGGTCAAACACAGATGATGTCAGGGTGTCATGAGATGAGGACCTGACAGGGGCAGGCATGATCATGAGGTGCGTAGTATCACTGTAATTGGACAGGGGGGTGGTTTCAGGTGCAAGTCAATTATTGGGCTAACAGATCGCTTCTCGGCCTTTTGGCTAAGATCATGCGTAACTGACCTGACAGGGGAGTAACCATGACCCCAAAGTAGTTCTCCCTGGATCAGGAAGGTGGTTCTCCTATGCTTTTGGAAATAGGAGGTGGGTGGGGTGGATTGACCCATCCACCTCCACGGAGGTGTGTGGGGGGCCTGACCCATCCACCTCCATGGCACGAACCTGGTATTGCAGTACTTCCAGGAACGGTGCAGTGGCTCTCGGCCTTTTGGCTAAGAGCATTGGCGCAGAGTGATCCTTGATGTGTGCAGGGTGACCTCTGGCGTTTGTGATTTGACAAAGAATTGGAAAGATTGGCTACGAATTTAAAAAAAACAGGTCCCCATCATCATCATCATCATAGGCAGTCCCTCGAAGCGAGGATGACTTGCTTCCACGCCAAAAAGGGATGAATTCACAGGTGTTTCAATGAAGGACCTAATATTCCAGATCCTGAACTACATCTTGGAGGGTGGAAGATGCCTGTGCGTGGATTTTTTTAACGTGTGGTGGCCATTGCACACCAGCCACCACACGGGCTTGACAGAGCTAGGTCTTGGTCCAGTGGCAAGGATTACCCAAGACGACTGGAGACCAGCTCTGCTGCACGGACCGAGCGCGCACACATATAGCAGTGTGGGCTGGTCCATGCTGCCCCTGGGCCCTTGTCCCTTCTGAGCCCCAGACTCATGCCTCTCCTGGGCCCCGGCCACTTCCATCTACAAACTCTTGCCGCTCCTTCGCCCCTCCTGCTGTGCCTGCCCGCACTGCAATCAGCGACCCGACTTCGCAACCGTCGCTCTCCTGCATTGGTATGCCACCGCCGCATGCTGCTCCCTCTGATGGCCCCAACCTGCCGATGGTCTTTCAGACCAGGACAGCGCCAATTTCCGGGCCAGGCCGGGCCGCCGCACGCTGCTCCCTCTGATAGCCCCGAACTGCTGATGGTCTTTTTAGACCAGGACAGCGCCAATTTCCGGGCCGGGTCAGGCCGCCGCATGCTGCTTCCTCTGATGGTCCCGGCCTACTGATGGTCTTGCAGGCCGGGACCATGCTGCCCCACTCTGTTCCCTCTAATGCAGCCTTATAGGCTTTGCTGGGAAGAAGTATAAGAAGAGATCTCTCAAACACAGGTTGTAGAGGAATTTGGCAAGAAGCTTGGGAACATCCACCAGACGAGCCGAGGAGAGTATTGGGTTGACCGAAGACCCACACGCGTCACACTGGGCAGACGAGCAAGCCTAGAGGCTAGGTCTGACGGGGGTTGGCCCATGGAGATTGCCTCTTCTACCCAGCGCCCAACGGGTAATATAAACCTTGATTGTGCCTTGTTTAACGACTGCTGATACTATAATGTATCAAGACTCACTTTCACTGAATAAAATATAATTACTGTCACCAATATGGGTCAAGAACAAGAGGACAGATTTAAGGTGACTGGTCAAAGAACCAAAGGTGATGCAAGAAAAACTTTTCTACGCAGCGAGTGCTTGGGATCTGGAATGCACTGCCTGAGAGGGTGGCGAAGGCAGACTCAATCTTATCTTTCAAAAGGGAGTTGGACAAGTATCTGAAAGAAAAAAATTTGCAGGGCTACGGGGAAAGGAGTGGGATTAGCTGAGGTGCTCTTGCAGAGAGCCAGCACGGGCTCGACGGGCTGAATGGCCTTCTTCCATGCTGTAACCATTCTATGATTCTATCATTCTATGGTCAAATCTTTTGGAACATAGGAGTAAAAGGTTTCATTGGCACAGACCCAGAAACTCAACACAGTGTTACACAGCACTGTTACTGGAAGAGTATCTGATTTTCCACAATCGTAACAGCCTTTTTTTTTTAAACAATATATATTTAAATAGAAAAATGACTCAATGCACTTCTCAGAGGTATGAGGAAAATGAATGCCAAGCCAAAGATAGAATAGGAGGAGGATAAAAGGCTTGGTCAATGAGATGGGTTTTAAAGGAGGTCCTTAAAAAGGAGAGGGAGATGGACAGATCTTGAGAGGGAATTCCAGAGTGGGCAGTTACATAGAGCACCACAACAGAGTCCAATTCTGTCCTCATCTGATGCTCATTGCCCTTTCTAACAGTAGTTACCAGATAGTAATCAGGCCCAGTAACTGGCTTATTTCCTCTCCTTACCCCAGGGGAGCCAAGATCTATTGTAGCACATAAGAACGCAACAATTAGGACCAGAAGTAGGCCATTCAACCCTTCGAGCCTGCTCTGCCATTCAACAAGATCATGCCTAATCTTCTACCTCAACTCCACTTTCCCGCACTATCCCCATATCCCCTGATTCCCTTAATATGCAAAAATCTATCGATTTCGATCTTAAATACACTCAACAACTGAGCATCCATAGCTCCCTGGGGTAGAGAATACCAAAGATTCAGAACTCTGAGTGAAGCAATTTCTCCATCTCAGTCCTAAATGGCCGACCTCTTATTCGGAGACTAATGTGACCCTTGGTTCTAGACTCTCCAGTCAGGGGAAGCATCCTCCCAGCAACCAGCCTGTCAAGCCCTTTAAGAATGTTATATGTTTCAATGAGATCACCTCTCATTCTTCTAAAGTCATGGGGATATAGGCCTAATCTACTCACTACGAGCATGTCAACTACTGCCTGGACATAGAAACATAGAAAATAGGTGCAGGAGTAGGCCATTCGGCCCTTCGAGCCTGCACCACCATTCAATGAGTTCATGGCTGAACATGCAACTTCAGTACCCCATTCCTGCTTTCTCGCCATACCCCTTGATCCCCCTAGTAGTAAGGACTACATATAACTCCTTTTTGAATATATTTAGTGAATTGGCCTCAACAACTTTCTGTGGTAGAGAATTCCACAGGTTCACCACTCTCTGGGTGAAGAAGTTTCTCCTCATCTCGGTCCTAAATGGCTTACCCCTTATCCTTAGACTGTGACCCCTGGTTCTGGACTTCCCCAACATTGGGAATATTCTTCCTGCATCTAATCTGTCTAAACCCGTCACAATTTTAAACATTTCTATGAGATCCCCTCTCATTCTTCTGAACTCCAGTGAATACAAGCCCAGTTGATCCAGTCGTTCTTGATCTGTCAGTCCCGCCATCCCGGGAATCAGTCTGGTGAACCTTCGCTGCACTCCCTCAATAGCAAGAATATCCTTCCTCAAGTTAGGAGACCAAGATAGATGTGTTGACTTAGCATAGGTTGAGAATGCAACCTGGAACTTTCCCGAGTCAACATTTTATTGGGTAACTTTCCAAATGAGACCCTGAGGACGCTTAACATTTAATTTGGCTTTCATTCCATATTACTACAAATAGAACCCGCAATAGACCAATAATAATAGCTATTGTGTAATAGTATGGAGCCTCGAGGAACCTAGCATTGGGGAAATGGATGGAGAAATCATCACAGGCAACAGGCTAATGATTGCACTGAGTTAACAGAAGTAACTTTCAAATCTTTGGCTCCACCCATGTGCAACTGCAGACACAGTGACAAAAGATGCACTCATCTTCTAAATGAAGGGGATTAAGTAGCTTAGGAGTTTATGATTTGAAGTGTTTTTTTATTTTGTTTTTGGGATATGGGTGATGCTGGCAAGGCTGTGTCTGCTGCCTATCCTTAGTTGCCTTTAGAAGATGGCATGCCTTCTTCTTGATGTAACAATTGTTTGCTAGGTCACTTCAGAGGGCTTTAGCAGTCAACAACATAGTGTGGACTAGAGTCATGTGTTGGCCAGATAGTGCAGGTTTCAGTGAACAATTTGGGTTTTTACATCAGCTTGTCCACATTGATGGTCATTTTCTCTGGTGCTAGTTTGAAAATTGAATTCAATTTTACAAAATGCCATTCCAAGGTTTTAGCTCTCAAACTCTGGTCCGTTAGTCCAGGACCGAACCACTAACACAACCTTACCTTAGTTCCAGCTATCTGTGAGATTCCGACCACGTTTCCATTTCTATCTGCAACTTCAATTCCTTTTTCAAATTCAAAGCCTCTAACTGTTGCCACATTGAAAGCACTTGCAACTGCTGTTAGGAAAGAGAGCAGTGACATAAAAACAGGTCCTAAACAAGTATGAAAACTAGAAATATTAGGTATTTTGTAGCTTAGCTGATACCATGAATCCTTCTTTAGGCCTCAATTTTAACTGTAGGTGGATTCTCTGCTTGGGGCCGAGTTAAAATTAGTCGGGTCTCAATGATGCCATTGGGCCACAACATGCAGAGAACATGCACAATGTAAAGAAGGACCCGGTTGGCTCCTGGCATCTGCTCTTGCTGCCTGCTCAGGAGAGCAGGTTAAAATTGCAGATCTTGCGATCATAGAAACACAGAAAATAGGAGCAGTAGTACACCATTCGGCCCTTCGAGTCTGCACCGCCATTCAATATGATCATGGCTGATCCTCTATCTCAACACCATATTCCCGCTTTTTCCCCATAACCTTCGATGTCTTTTGTTTCGAGAAATCTATCCATCTCCCTCTTAAATATATTCAGTGATTTGGCCTCCACAGCCTTCTGTGGTAGAGAATTCCACAGGTTCATGGCCAGGTAAGAGCCAGATTTTAACTGCACACCCGCCAGGTTTCTGCTGCACGAGTAGGGTTAAAATCACCCCCTTAATGCATGATAGACGCTAATAAATTACAGTTCGTCGATCCTGAGCACTTTCCCAGAAAAATTGATAGGGAAATCATCTTGACTTTTTCTCATGCTTTCTAGCAGTGATTAAAAGGCAGAGAAACAGAAAATCATTGTGTCCTCCTCCCCCCCACCCTCCTTACATCTCTCCCCACAATCCCTGGAGTGAGATAGTGGGCAATTTAGTTGCTTCTTCAAGCGCTCCACTAATACTCTCTAGCCAAAAGTATGTGAAAGCGCAATGAGGTGATTTGCACTCTAATTGTTTCTGACCCTGCAGGGAAAGCTCCCCAACTCTGTTGATGGTGCAGTGGAGTCATACTAAACAGCTTGACTGAAAATTATAGCAGTAAAGAAACACAAAATCTAAACCTGAAATGTAACATAGTCTGCAGGACAAATTGGCAAGTCACATTATTGATGTTGTGCCTTAATTTGGCCCATTTCTTTTGGTAGAAAGTAAATTTATAACCATAATATGGGGAATGCAACATCTTCCTACTCTGTCCCCAGTGTCATTATCCGGTAGACATGGTGTATACGTAGGGCAAGGTCCCTTTCAACCATGTACTTTCATCTCAACCTCTCACTGCACCAGTGTGCCATTGTGATTCCCAAGAACAATTGTCCTAGTGCCCTGTCTGACTGTTGCAACCTATTTTCTACTTACCAAGTACAGGAACTGGCAGAATCTTTCTGAACAGAGTGTACATTCCAGGACTGTTTAATCCATAGCGATGCATCACAAACTGAGGGAAAACCTAATTTTTAAAAAAAGTTTTAGAAAATTAACCATTTCCAATAAAACATGAAAATAAATCATCCAAAATGTTTCCTGTACAGTGCAAAACTCACTTAAGTAAATAGCCACAGCAATTTTTTAATTATTATTTCCCATCATGCAACCCCTGCAGGAAGTGGATGCTAGGCGAGGACAGGATTGGATTTGACCGTGATGCCCTCCATTGTTGAACAGTCTGTCAACACCCATTGGCTGCGCTTGCAAATGAAGAATGTCAATTTGGTCGAATACTGAAGGCCAGCCAACTCCAGTGGAGCTAGATCGCAGCACAATTTAGCATCTTTGGAACAGTTTGAGCCAAAGAAAAAAAAATGGAAGGGGGGAAGGACGTGTGAATATTAATGATAGCCACCACAGTGTCCACAGACTAAAGCCACAAAGAAAATAGAGTGGGTACATCCATTGCACTTGGTCAAATGCCTGCACTGCATGTAAATGTTTTCAATCTCTCTAAAAACACTTTATATCAACTGCCAAATGATTTGAAATGTGTTAAAGTGAACATGTTTTAATAAAAATGTAGTCGTAGGAACTATTTTTAGAGGAGCATTCTATCATTTGCTCAGTCTAGTGCTAATAGCATTTCTTGAAGCACAAAGACAGTAAAACAGGCAATACGCACACAATCTGAATGTTACAAATGGTCTCATTGGCTTCCAGCACTAACCTAGCTCATTGTAGTCCAAAAAGAAACAATTGCTACACTTTGTTGTCTAAGTGATGATAACTAGCTTATTCTTTTCCACCAAACATACATTTCCCAGCTAACATGTCACAATTGTTACTATATGTCAGATAATTTTTCAGAAAACACATACTATTCCGATTACATACTCCCAAACATGTAGTATACGACACAGATCCAACCAAGAGGAGAACTTGTTTTAGAGGAATCTTTTCATCCTAGAAAGAAATAGCATTTTTGAAAAGCATTACTTTGGTTCAAACACAATATGCAGATAAAATAATTGACACTTTTCCAAAATATTTTAATTATTTTCAACAAATTTTTTGTAGTTCAATACTCAGGAATGTAGAATGCAAAATGTGGGAGGTTTGAGACGACAATCTTTGCCAGAGTGAAAGAATGAGTTATAGAGTAGGTGACTGTGATTAGTCTGGACTTTAGGATTTTGTTCAGTATATGGCTTTTTCCAAAGCACTTTGAGCTCTTTGGTATGAACAGTAATTTTAGCAACTTCAGATCTTAGCTGTCCTCCTCCATTTGCTTGCATCTAACTTCTACTTTAGTTCTCAAACATTTTGGAATTCTTTTTCCTAGTTTGTGGAACAGCTCGCCCAACTTTGGCACTAGTACCCAGATGTTAGCAAGAAGGACTTTGGCGGGTTGACAGGACAGGGTGTGCCATTATTGTGCCCAAATTCAATGCCTAGGTCGCAGCCGAGTGGTCCGTCCGGTTTTATACTTTTTTTTGAGGTTTGATGCAACTGAGTGACTTGCTCGGCTATTTCAGAGGACAGTTAAGAGTCAACTATGTTACTGTGGAGCCATGAATAGGCCAGACTGGCTAAGGATAAATGTTTGCTGTAAGCTGCGCTTTGTTCTGCGCAGCCGGTTTCTTTCACTCTGTGCATGCACGGTAACCTGCCTAGATTTCAAAATTCTCATCCTTATTTTCAAACCCCTCCATGACCTTGCCCCTCCCTATCTCTGTAATCTCCTCCAGCCCCCACCCCCAGCAAAATGTCTGCTCTCTTGAACATCCCTGATTATAATCGCTCAACCATTGGTGGCCGTGCCTTCTGTTGTCTAGGCCTCAAGCTCTGGAACTCCCTGCTTAAACCTCTCCGCCTCTCTTTCCTTCTTCAAGACGCTCCTTAAAACATACCTCTTTGACTAAGCTTTTGGTCGCCTGCACTAATTTCTAATTATGCGGCTTGGTATCAAGCTTTTATCTCATAATACTCCTGTGATGCGCCTTGGGACGTTTCACTACGTTAAAGGCACTATATAAATACAAGTTTTTGTTGATTTAGTACTTACAATGGGAAAGCTGCTGAGCGGCCTGCGCAGGACTTTTCCTATTACTGCACGGCCACGCAGCTTAGAATGGAACACTGATAAGGATGCTGGGTTTCCTTGACTAAAGGATATTAGTGGGTTTTTACGACAATCTGACAATTTCATGGTCAACGTAGAGAGTCTTCTGGAGCCAATGTACGTGTTAAAAATAAATCAAATCGAACCCAAGTTGAAAGGAATGACTTACTTTACACGTGGTTTTATTTCTGTTTGCCAAGTTGTATCCTGCACTGTACGACTGAAAGAGAAACTGCAGATGAAGAAGGATAACATTAATATATTTTCTTATGGCCAGCTTTACTAAACACTATAAAATTGAAATTAAGTCACACACACTGCCCTAGAACCACCTAGTGGGAAAATGCAGGGAACAGGAAATAAGTTTGGTCTTGGTTTAGTATTTTTATTTATTGGTTAAGTCGATGGTCTGTAAAATGAAGAATTTAGAACTAGAGTGAGAGACTGAAAATGCTGGATAACACTCAGCCAATCAGACAGCATCTGTGCAGAAAGCAAACAAGTTCAAGTGTGGACCCTTCATCAGAACTGAAAAAAATTAGAGGAATAGCATTTAAAAAGGAATGGAACAAAGGAATGGGGGGATGGACGGTAACAGATTGGTTGGTTGATTTTGGGTAAGATCTCACTTATTTTCTTGCACAGTTTGCTGGATCTTTAGGAACAAATTTGCGTGAAAAATTAGGGTTCACCTGCTTTGGAAGAAGATTGTTTTCCCCCTGTGGCATGCCCATTTTTTGTATCATTTGATGTAGCAGTTAATCCACAGTTCATTCATGTTCATGTTCCTGGTTTACAATGATACTCCTTTTACTGTAATTCTTGTCATATATATATATTTGTAAAACTTTCATAATTAAAAACAGTGATGTAAATGCTTTTCACTTATAATGATAGATTACCTTATCTGTGCTTCAGGTTAATATATCAGGTTCAATCTTGCTTTAAATATTTAGCCCCAATGTGGCCCAAACCAGTAATCCAATGCTTTTTAACTGTGGAGAATGCAAGAAACTACAAAGGAAGCTCCATTCTTGACGCACATTAACACGCTGGCTATTGCTACATTTACTGGAAGAATGAGCTGCCAGGGTCAAATTTCTCATCACTGATCAGAGAAATTTACAGCACGGAAAGAGGCCATTTTGGCCCATTGTGGCCGCGCTGGCCGACCAAGAGCTATCCAGTCTAATCTCACTTTCCAGCTCTTGGTCCGTAGCCCTGTAGGTTACAACACTCTAAGTGCACATCTAAGTATTTTTAAAAATGTGGTGAGGCTTTCTGCCTCTTCCATCCTTTCAGGCAATGAGTTCCAGATCCCCACCACCCTCTAGGTAAAGAAATTTCCCCATATATCTCCTCTATACCACCCCCAATTACTTTAAATCTATGCCCCCTGGTTGTTGACCACTCTGCCTAGGGAAACAGGTCCTTCCTATCCACTCTATCCAGGCCCCTCGTAATTTTATACATCTCAATCAGGTCTCCCCTCAGCCTCCTCTGTTCCAAAGAAAATAGATCCAGCATTTCCAATCTCACCTCAGAACCAAAATTCTCCAGTCCAGACAACATTCTTGTAAATCTCCTCTGCACCCTTTCCAGTACAATCACATCTTTCCTGTAATGCGATGACCAGAACGGCACACAGTACTCCAGCTGCAGCCTAACCAGTATTTTATGCAGTTCAAGCACAACGTCCTTGTTCTAGTATTCCATGCCTTGTTAGTAAGCACAAGTATTCCGTATGCCTTCTTAACCACCTTATCTACCAGGCTACCTTCAGGGATCTGTGAACCTGCACTCCAAGGTCCCTTTGTTCCTCTACACTTCTCAGTGTCGTACCATTTAATGTGTATTCCCTTGTCTTGTTAGACCTCACACTTATCCAGATTGAATTCCATTTGCCCCTGTTCTGCCCACCTGACCAGGTCATTGATATCTTCCTGCAGTCTGCAGCTTTCTTCTTCATTATCAACCACAGCCTATTTTAGTGCCATCTGCAAACTTCTTAATCGTACCCTCAACATTCAAGTCCAAGTCATTGATATATACCACAAAAAGCCAGGGACCCAACACTGAGCCCTGCAAAACCTCACTGAATACAGCCTTCCAGTCACAAAAACACCCATCAACCATTACCCTTTGCTTCCTGCCTCTGAGCCAATTTTGGATCCAACTTGCCACTTTGCCCTGGATTCCATGGGCTTTTAATTTCATGGAAATACTAGGGGACCGAGGGTCTAGCGAGGAGGAGGAACTGAAAGAAATCCTAATTAGTCATGAAACTGTGTTAGGGAAATTGATAGGATTGAAGGCCGATAAATCCCCATGGCCTGATAGTCTGCATCCCAGAGTACTTAAGGAAGTGGCCCTAGAAATAGTGGATGCATTGGTGGTCATTTTCCAACATTCTATAGACTCTGGATCAGTTCCTATGGATTGGAGGGTAGCTAATATAACCCCACTTTTTAAAAAAGGAGGGAGAGAGAAAACAAGGAATTATAGACCGGTTAGTGGGGAAAATGTCGGAATCAATTATTAAAGATGTAATAGCAGTGGGTTTGGAAAGCAGTGACAGGATTGGTCCAAGTCAGCATGGATTTATGAAAGGGAAATCATGCATGACAAATCTCCTAGACTTTTTTGAGGATGTAACTAGTATAGTGGATAAGGGAGAACCAGTGGATGTGGTGTATTTGGACTTTCAAAAGGCTTTTGACAAGGAAGAGATTAGTGTGCAAAATTAAAGCACATGGTATTGGGGGTAATGTATTGACGTGGATAGAGAACTGGTTGGCAGACAGGAGGCAAAGAGTAGGAATAAACGGGTCCTTTTCAGAATGGCAGGCAGTGACTAGTGGGGTACCGCAAGGTTCAGTGCTGGGACCCCAGATATTTACAATATACATTAATGATTTAGATGAAGGAATTGAATGTAATATCTCCAAGTGTGCAGATGACACTAAGCTGGGTGACAGTGAGAGCTGTGAGGAGGATGCCAGGTTAGGTGAGTGCCAGGTTAGGTGAGTGGGCAAATGCATGGCAGATGCAGTATAATGTAAATAAATGTGAGGTTATCCACTTTGGTGGTAAAAACAGGAAGGCAGAATATTATCTGAACGGTGACAGATTAGAAAAAGGGGAGGTGCAACAAGACCTGGGTGTCATGGTACATCAGTCTTTGAAAGTTGGCATGCAGGTAGTGAAGAAGGCAAATGGCATGTTGGCCTTCATAGCGAGAGGATTTGAGTATAGGAGCAAGGAGGTCTTACTGCAGTTGTACAGGGCCTTGGTGAAGCCACACCTTGAATATTGTGTACAGTTTAGGTCTTCTAATCTGAGGATGGACATTCTTCATATTGAGGGAGTGCAGCGAAGGTTCACCAAACGGATTCCCGGGATGGCAGGACTGATATATGAAGAAAAACTGGATCGACTAGGCTTATATTCACTGGAATTTAGAAGAATGAGATGGGATCTCATAGAAACATATAAAATTCTGATACGATTGGACAGGTTAGATGCAGGAAGAATGTTCCCGATGTTGGGGAAATCCAGAACCAGGGGTCACAGTCTAAGGATAAGGGGTAAGCCATTTAGGACCGAGATGAGGAGAAACCTCTTCACTCAGAGAGTTGTGAACCTGTGGAATTCTCTACCACAGAAAGTTGTTGAGGCCAGTTCGTTAGATATATTCAAAAGGGAGTTAGATGTGGTCCTTACTGCTAAAGGGATCAAAGGGTATGGAGATAAAGCAGGAATGGGGTACTGAAGTTGCATGATCAGCCATGATCATATTGAATGGTGGTGCAGGCTCGAAGGGCCGAATGGCCTACTCCTGCACCTATTTTCTATGTTTCTATGACCAGTCTTCCATTTGCAACCTTATCAAAAGCTTTGCTAAAATCCATATACATATCATATGCACTGCCCTCATTGACCCTCCTGGTTACCTCCTCGAAAAATTCAATCAAGTTAGTCAGACACGACCTTCCCTTAACAAATCCATGCTGACTGTCCTTGATTAATCCATGTCTTTCCAAATGAAGATTTATCCTGTCCCTCAGAATTTTTCCAATAAGTTTCCCACCACTGAGGTTAGGCTGACTGGCCTGTAATTACGCATTCTATCTCTGTCTCTCCTTTTAAATAAAGGTACAACATTAGTCGTCCTCCAGCACCACACCTTTGGCCAGAGAGGACTACAAAATGATGGCCAGAGCCTCTGCTATTTCCTCTTTTGCTTCTCTTACCAGCCTGGGATACATTTCATCCAAATCAGGGGACTTATCCACTTTCAAAACTGCTAAGCCCCTTAATACTTCCTCTCTCACTATGTTTATCTCATCTAATATTTCACACTCCTCCTCCCTCATTGCAAAGTCTGCATCGCCCCTCTCTTTTGTGAAAACAGATGCAAAGTATTCATTAAGAATCATACCCAGGTCTTCTGCCTCCGCACACAGGTTTCCTTTATGGTCTCCAATTGGCCCCACTCTTTCTCTAGTTATCCTCTTGCTCTTAATGTATTTATAAAACATCTTCGGGTTTTTCTTGATTTTACTTGCCAACATTCTTTCATGCTCACTCTTTGCTGTCCTGATATCTTTTTTAATTGAACACCTGCAGTTTTTATACTCCTCTAGAATTTCTGCAGTATTAAGTTCTCGGTATCTGTCATAAGTTTCCCTTTTTTTCTTTATCTTACCCTGTATGTCCCTTGACATCCAGGGGGCTCTAGATTTGTTAGCCCCATCCTTTTTCATTAAGAGAACATACTTGCTCTGTACTCTCAGGATCTCCTCCTTGAATGCCTCCCACTGCTCTGACACTGATTTACCATTAAGTAGCCGTTTCCAGTTCACTTTGGCCAAATCCCATCTCAGCTCAGCAAAATTGGCTTTACCCCAATTGAGAACTTTTTTTCCTGGTCCACTTTTGTCCTTTTCCATAACTACCCTAAATCTGACCACCAGACAGAAGAGGAGGGCTAGGCAGATGTAGTGCAGGAGTCTCCGAGTCCATCTCACTCACCAACCAGTATTCTGTTCGGAGTACTGGTGAGGGCGATGGTGCCTCTAGGGAGTGCAGCCAGTGCCAAGTCCATGGCACAACGGGTGGCTCAGCTGCACAGGGCGGGGAGGGGGAAGAATGGAAGAGCAATAGTGGTAGGGGATTCGACAATCAGGGGAGCAGACAGGCATTTCTGTGGTCGCAGATGTGACTCCAGGATGGTATGTTGCCTCCCTGGTGCCAGGGTTAAGGATGTCATCAAGCAGCGGCAAGACATTCTGCGGGGGGGGGGGGGTCCATATCAATACCAATGACATAGGTAGAAAGAGGGATGAGGTCCTGCAGGCAGAGTTTAGGGAGCTAGGAAAGAGATTAAAAAGCAGGATATGTCTACTTCCTGCAACTTTTCCACTGATTTAGTTACCTGTGTTTTGATCGGTCTAGTTTCCTTCCGTCACCTTTAAATGTTTCATTAAAACAAATTCTGTTCCACATTGCTGACTTTCTGACTGTCATCTTTTGATCAGATCATATACGAGTAGGTCAGCAAATTCTTCCAGTTGCTGGCTTCTCACAGAAACGCCATGCCATTCAAACTCATATATGAGTCTGAATAATGTCAATCAAAATAGGCTCAGCCAGGAACCATCATTACCTGCCAAAATACAGCTGTTTTCATCCCCTTGTGAGGCAGAAGCATCGCTATAGCCTGAAAATAAAAGAGAATTAATTAGATCGTTCTAAAATGCATAATAGGTTAAGGCTATAAATTCATACCCAGGGCTATGAGTTTAGCTCCACAGACATGGAAAGTATTTCGTGAAAAATCATCTTGTGCTCAAAGTAATCTACATTTCTTTTCTATTGATTAAGTTGCCTCCAGATAAAAAAAAGTTACAAGGCATTACTGTATCATCTTAAAACAGGGCGATTGTTCACTGTAGAACCACACAGAATTCAGAAACTGCTATATTATATTGACATGAACAGCATCTCCTCTGATTCAATGAGCAGTAACTAATTTCTAATGTAAACTTAAAACTATTTTGGAAGTAGGGAAAAGGAGTCCGTGGCAAATTGAGCCAACTAAATATTCACATGTTGGAATTTTAGTACTTACCAAAGGGGCAGCAAATGGTGTGAATGCTGGGGGGAGGGAGAAAAAGAACAGTACTTATTTCATATTATGTAACACACACACACATAATATATGACTATACATAAATGTCTTGAGATGCATTGATCACACTTTGTCACACATGCAAATATGTATTTTTTTTTTTAAAAGAGAAAGCAAGTCAGTCATTTTGTATTGGTTTCTTTTGACCTTGGAGGGCAGGCAGGGATTTGCAAGGAGTTGACAATCTACAGAAAAACGTCTCCAGCAATTAGCCTCTAATTGGCCTTTCAGGTGTGCTTATTTACATCAATTGGACTTTTTGACTTTAGGAAGGGACAGGCCAGGTTAGCAGCTAAGCCGCACAACTGTGTTCCAAATTACCCGTGAGAAATGTCACAGCAAATCACTATTAATCCTGAAACAAAGAAATACAAAAAAAGGTAATAAACACTGAATGATGTGAACAACACTCACCCGAAGCACGGAATACTGTTGGCAGCAAATCGCCAGTGTCTGGATGAACCGAAGACTAAGGAGACAGAGGGTAAAGAAATGGGTATTACATTAACCGCAGCACCAGTGAACACTGCCAAAAATGGTAAGGGTTAAAAACTGATCATTAAGCAGTTTTTGCCGAATTACATGGTACATGTAATGATAAGTAATTACATTTGCTATAATCAGTTAGAAGTAAGATAGACATTTGTATCCATAATAAGATGTATAAATTCACAAAGATTTTCACCTACATCAACATCATATGCTGTTATAAACAGAAAGCAGGTGGTCAAAGTGTTTAAGTGACTGGTCTCTTTCAAAGAAAGAAATTGTGTTATCACCCAAACACTAATGGAATGTTGGCCTTTATCTCAGGGGGACTGGAATACAAAGGGGAGGAAGTTATGTTTCAATTGTACAGAGCCTTGGGTCAGACCCCATCTGGAGTACTGCGTTCAGTTCTGGGCATCGCACCTCAGGAAGGGTATATTGGCCTTGGAGGGAGTACAGTGTGGCACAAGTTCACCAGAATACCATTGGGCTTTGAGGGTTAAATTGTAAGGACAGGTTGCATAAATTTAGTTTGTATTTCCTTGAGTATATTAGACTGATGGGTAATCTAATCAAGGTATTTAAAATGTTAAAAGGATTTGTTAGGGTACATGCGGAGAAACTATATCCTCTGGTAGGGAAATCCAGAACAAGGGGGCATAATTTTAAAATTACAGTGAGGCCAATTCAGGAGTGAAATCAGGATGTGCCTTTTTTTTTTACACAAAGGGTAGTAGAAATCTAGAAACTCCACTCCACTCCACTCCACTAAAAATGAGGATACTAGGACTATCTTTCAAGATTGAGAAATAGATTTTGTTAGGTAAGGCTATCAAGTGATAGGGAGCAAATCGAGTTGAGGTGCAGATCAACCATGATCAAATTGAATGGTGGAGCAGGCTCGAGTGCCTGAATGGCCTACTCCTGCACCTATGTTATTTCCTGTTTCTAAATCTCACATTCATATACAGTGAATTTTCATTTTGTTTTTATGATTCAGATGTTGTCCCTTTTCCTACGTTTCCCACTTTGCTAAATTGACTAAATAGGTTAACAGTTTTGCGGCATTGCTTGTGTCAGAGAGCAGACAGAGACCTCCTGAGCCTGTGCTAATGCTGTTCTAAAATATGTCCTTAAGAGCTATAAAAAAGCAGTTGGGAGGGAGGGGAGGACCACACATTTACCAATCCCCTTACTTATGTAGAAACACCTAATTCTCACTTGACATGTCTTACCTCCATACACCAAAACAAATTCAGTGATGATCAGGATGTTGCAGTGTGGGAATGCAAAAGTGTCAGCACCCAAATTGACAATTTGATTTTGAAGTTCATCTTTTGCTTTCCTAGCAACTATAGAGGTGGGGTGTTTATCTACTGATCAGCAGGACCAGGTCTGAATTCAAAGCATCCTATTAACTGGTAACTTTCACCAGCTAGCTGATTGATGTTCATTGCTTGTGGACAAAAACTATCAAAAAGAGATCACTTATCTCACTGCTGTTTGTGGGACCTTGCTGTATGTAAGTTAGTTGCTGCCTTGACTACACTTCAAAAATAATTAACTGACTGTAAAGGGACGTCCTGAGGGTGTGAAAGGTACTATATAAATGCCAGTTCACAGAAATCACATCAGGGAAACAGGCCATTGGGCCAACCTGCTCGAGAGGGTGTTCTTTCTTTCACATGGCCATTATTAACGTTTTACTGGAGATTCTTGTGGCAACAATGAGCACGGTCTAGTTATAGACAGGATCTTTGTCAGTGATTCAGTGTGCCCTTGACGAGCTCAGCCAGCTTTCAAGAAAGTTTACTCACCAGAGTAAGTTTCAATGCTTCTTTAATCTGAGAGAAAAAAAAAGATAATTATTAAACAAAAACCAAGTGGAACAGTTAAACACGTGACCAGAAAGCAGATCATTTATAGAAGTAAATAAACAATAAAATGAAAACCTCAGGGAACATGGCTACCTTTTACAGCAGCTTATTTTCTCTCTGGTTGACTCACCTTTTTATCTTTCATCATCTCCTTTAGACTCGGGGGGCTACTCTGAAGCCGAGTTTGAGCATTTTCGATTTCCTTCTGTTGAAGAGTACACAAACACAGTTTTTAATTACAGCTCCGAGATGTTTATTTTATTGGAAGCAACCATCTGAAACCTACTCCCGACAAACTTCCATTCATTAATTTGAACACCACTCAGTGTCATGTAGTATCCTCAATTTTCATTAATCATAAAGTTTAGAATTGTTTTCCCCATTGGGCAACGTGGCTATCGGCAATGCATCAGCTCCAATGGTTTGGTCCATTTAGTGCAAGGACATGGGTGCGTCCCACGAGATGCCACCGTGGGGCTGAAGGTGGAGAGGGTGGTCCGCTTTCCCAATTAAGTCGCAGCACAAGGGTCTGGGCAGAGGGCTGTGTTTCATCAAAGGCAGCAAGAAATGAGACCAGGAAATGCCCAGGAAATATCCTCATACCTCTTGGTGGCTGGTGTCAGAAAACATAAGAAATCGGAGCAGGAGTAGGCCATTCGGCCCCTCAAGCCTGATCCGCCATTTAATAAGATCATGGCTGATCTGATCCTGGGCTCAGGTCCACTTCCCTGACCGCTCCCCATAACCCTTTACTTCCTTATCGTTCAGAAATCTGTCTATCTCCACCAAAAAAATATATTAAAATCACCCAGCCTCCACAGCTCTCGGGCACAGAATTCCACAGATTTACAACCCTCAGAGAAGAAATTCCTCCTCATTTCAGTTCTAAATGGGCGACCCCTTATTCTTAAACTATGCCCCCTAGTTCTAGATTCCCCCATGAGTGGAAACATCCTCTCTGCAACTACTTTGTCGAACCCCCTTAGTATCTTATATGTTTCAATAAGATCACCTCTCATTCTTCTAAATTCCAATGAGTTTCAGCCCAACCTTTCTTCATAAGTCAACCACTTCATCTCAGGAATCAACCTAGTGAACCTTCTCTGAACTGCCTCAAATGGAAATATATCCCTCCTTAAATAAGGAGACCAAAACTGTAGGCAGTTGTGGCCTCACCAATACCCTGTACAGTTGTAACAGGACTTCCCTGCTTTTATACTCCATCCCCCTTGCAATAAAGGCCAACGTTTCATTTGCCTTCCTGGCTGTACCTGCATGCTAACTTTTTGTGTTTCATGCACAAGGACCCCAGCTCCCTCTGTACTGCAGCATTTTGTAATCTCTCTCCATTTAAATAATAATTTGCTTTTTTATTTTTCCTGCCAAAGTGGATAACCTCATTCTTTCCCAAATTGTACTCCATCTGCCAAATGTTTGCCCACTCACTTAGCCTGTCTATATCCCTTTGCAGATTTTTTATGTCCTACTCACAACTTGCTTTCCCACCCATCTTTGTATCATCAGCAAATTTGGCTACATTACACTCGATCCCTTCATCCATGTCATTAATATAGATTGTAACTGGTTGAGGCCCCAGCACCGATCCGTGCGGCACCCCACTCGTTACTGTTTGCCAACCGGAAAATGACCCATTTATCCCGACTCTGTTTTCTGTTAGTTAGCCAATCCGCTATCCATGCTAATATATTACCCCCAACCCTGTGAACTTTTATCTTGTGCAGTAATCTTTTATGTGGCACCTTATCGAATGTCATCTGGAAATCCAAATACACCACATCTACTGGTTCCCCCTTATCCAACCTGCTCATTAGATCCTCAAAGAACTCCAGCAAATTTGTCAAACATGATTTCCCTTTCATAAAAGCATGCCGACTCTACTTGACTTCAAATGTCCTGTTACTGCTTCCTTAATAATGGGCTCCAGCATTTTCTGAACAACAGATGTTAGACTAACAGGTCTATAGTTTCCTGCTTTCTGTCTCCCTCCTTTTTTAAATAGGGGCGTTACATTTGTGGTTTTCCAATCCGCTGGGAAGTCTCCAGAATCCAAGGAATTTTGATAGATTACAACCAATGCATCCACTATCTCTGCAGCCACTTCTTTTAAGACCCTAGGATGTAAGCAATCAGGTCCAGGGGACTTGTCCACCTTTAGTCCCATTATTTTACCGAGTGCTTTTTCTTTAGTGATAGTGATTGCTTTAAGTTCCTCCCTTCATATAGCCCCTTGATTATCCACTATCGGGATGTTTTTAGTGTCTTTCACCATGAAGACCGATACAAAATATTTGTTCAAAGTCTCTGCCATTTCCGTTCCCCATTATTAATTCCCCAGTTTCATCCTCTAGGGGACCAACGTTTACTTTAGCTACTCGCTTCCTTTTTATATACTTGTAGAAGCTCTTACTACCCATTTTTATATTTCTTGCTAGTTTACTTTCATACTCTATCTTCTCCCTCTATTTTTTTTAGTTGTCCTTCGCTGTTTTTAAAAAAAAAATTGCCAATCCTCCAGCCTCCCACTAATTGTGGCAACTTTGTATGCCATTGTTTTCAATTTGATGCCATCCTTTACTTTCTTAGTTAGCCACAGATGGTTCTCCCTTCTCTTAAGTCTTTCCTTCTCACTGGAATATATTTTTGTTGAGAGTTACAAAATATCTCCTTAAATGTCTGCCACTGTTTATTGACCATCTCACAATTTAATCTATTTTCCCAGTCCACTTTAGCCAACTCTGCCTTCATACCTTTGTAATTGCCTTTATTTAAAATCAGGACACTGGTTTGAGATCCAACTTTCTCACCCTCCAACTGAATTTGAAATTCAACCATGCTATGATCACTCTTCCCAAGAGAATCCTTTACTATGAGAGCATTACACAGTACCAGATCCAAGATATCCCGCTCCCTGATTGGTTCCGTTCTGTTCAAGGAAACCATCCCGGATACACTCTATGAACTCTTCCTCAATGCTCCTTGGCCAATTTGATTTGTCCAATCAATATGAAGATTAAAATCGCCCATGATTATTGCCGTACCCTTCTTACAGGCCTCCATTATTTCTTGATTTATACTCTGTCCAACAGTGTAGCTACTGTTAGGGGGCCTATAGACTATGCCCACCAGTGACTTCTTCCCATTATTTCTTATCTCCCCCCAAACTGATTCTACATCTTGATCTTCAGAGCCAATATCATTTCTCACTACTGCACTGATCTCATCCTTAATTAACAGGGCTACCCCACCTCCTTTTCCTTTCTGTCTATCCTTCCGAATTGTCAGATACCCCTGAATATTCAATTCCCAGCCTTGGTCACCTTGCAACCACGTCTCTGTAATGGTTATCAGATCATACCCATTTATACCTATTTGTGCCGTCAACTCTCATCTATCTTGTTACGAATGCTGCATGCATTCAGATAAAGAGCAGCATGGAAACAGGCAAGGCAGCAAATCATCTGCTCCTCTCCAATGCAGTGACATGAAGACACCCTGGGCTAGCTTTCCCACCCAATGACTATGAATGGGTGATAAATCTACCTTATAGACTGGGCAAAAAGGGGGAAGAGAAGTATTTTCTTTTTCAATCCCTTCATACTGTAAAAGCCAAAACAGCGGTTGATCTCACCTCTAAAAGACAGTAAGGTGTCTCCCCTGCAGGTTCATAAGTAAATATAGTGTGGGGAGCATGACTGAAAAACAGATTTTCTCCTCCACTGAAGGTAACAAATCAATATAAAACTATCAGCAGATTTCAGACTGCATTGCTCATGATAAGTTGGTGTATTTGTTCTGTTGACAGAAGAGATTTGAAGGGCATAAGGTGTCTCAGACTATATTCAATGAGTTTATCAACAGCATAAGGGGTGTATTGTTTACCCCAAGCTTGTGAGGTGGCAATCCTGGGGTGAACAGTAATTCATTATAAGCAGCTCAATGAATACAGTGCAAGCCCCCTCATACTTTGTGGATAAGGTTATGTTACAGTTCATAGGAAATGTGGGCTTTCCTCACTGTCCTTTGCACTAGATATGGAAAGTATATGTAGGACAATTGACGTGTAATGTTTCCACTGTCATCCGAACAACTTTGGGTTACGGCCCTCAGACCCCAAGGTGTTCTAATGGCAAGACAGATGTGGTCATCAGTCAATCAAGCAACAACACAGAAATAAAATCCCGACAACTGGATTTCTGTTTAAATCTGCGAAATAATCCATCTCCGTGGAGGATGTGAAAATACTGGGCCAAAAATTGCGGCCTCACCGGGTGTGTATGAAGGCCTCGCAAAAGCTGTTTCTCGGCACGCGATGCGCATGTGCCGAGAACCGGCTTTTCCAATCTGTCAAAATAGGACACCCGTGGGGCAGCATTTGGGCTATTTGCCCAACGAATGTCCTTCAAACTCTTGCGTCTGGTAAAAGCAGGCGTATAGCTTACTTTTACCAGCATAAGACATTAAAACATAGAAAAATTAAATGTAATCACTCATTTTTATATTAAAACCCCTGTCCATTAAGGCAAGTTTATTTTTAACCTTATTAAAACACATTTTAAAAAAAAAAAATTTTTTTTAAAACATTTAATTACATTTGATTTCACTTAATTTTAAATATGTGAGGTGTTTTTTTGATTTATTGTGTTGTGCTTCTTGTTTTTGGGGGTTATTCTCATTGATAGTAATGGAGCTCATAAAAACAGAGCTCCCATTATTATCAATGAGAATACTACATAGTGATTGGTGGTCCAGGCCCACGTGATTCCATTATATGCCTCCTGGAAGACATCTTCCCGTACGCTGGACTACGAAACGAAGTCTCCGACCGGAATCCTACGTTCCTCTGGGACCACCAGGTATTTTCGTAGATTTTTTCTAGGTCGGAGGCATTCGTCTGAAGGAAGCCTCCAACTTGCAATGGTAACGACTGAAGACCGAATCTATCCATGTTACTTTAGTTCCATTACCATGACTGCCATTTTGCATTCTGATGTGTGCAGATCTCCCATGGCATTGCTCGCTGAAAGTCAGATAATACATTGTTTTATAACAACATTTACCCTATAACAATGTAGTATTCTGCTGCTAAGGTGGAGCTGCATATCTTTAAGGCTCCAAATCCCCTCCAAGTCACACACTATCTGAACTGCTGTTCCTCCAACGTTGCTGGGTCAATATCTTGGAATTCCCTACTGTATCTTTAAGGCCCCAAATCTGAGGAGTTCAACAGGCTACTTGTATTTGATGAGATATGCTTACAGATTGTCAGATGCTTCATCAGCTCCAGATTAGAAGAAACCAGCACAAAATGACTGGTTTTCATTTCTTCATATAGATTTTATACTTTGAAGCATGACTGGTACAGTATTAAAACCCATTGTTTGGATAGTTATCACATTGTGGGACTTTGCTGTGCGCAAACTGGCGTTTCCAGAAATCACAACACTGACTACACTTAAAAAGCACTTCATTGGCTGTAAAGCGCTGATACTTCCGGAGGCCATGGAAGGTGCTATATAAATGAAAGTCTTGTGTTTTTTTTTTAAAAACACCTCTCTTTCCTCCTTTAAGATGCTCCGTAAAACCTACATCTTTGACCAAGCTTTTGGTCATCGGCCCTAATTTCTCCTTGTAGCTTGGTATCAAATTTTGTTTCAAATTGCTCCTGTTAAGTGCCTTGGGACGTTTTACTATGTTAAAAGGCGCTATATAACAAGTTCTTATTGTTTTTGTTGAATTGCAGAACATGAGAACATCTATAAACTACATGAGCTTTCTTCCTATCTATGAGTGTGAGTGACTTTTTGTAGGCGGCTACGATACCACGCAGTGCTGTGCTTGAGGGAGGCTCTATTACATGTAAAAACCCACTGCCTGTAAGAGTAACAGGACACAGGTCTGCACTCATGAATCCGTGGAGTGCAGTGTTGCCTTTTGGCCCTTTCACTTATTCTATGGATGCTGGGATAGTCCTGTTTTCAAATCGTTTTCCTATACGTCTCTCACATGTGGTTAAGAAACTGAGAACAGTGGTGAAGTCCGGCACTGGCAAGAACTGTGTGGTTTATGAGCAGACCAATCAAGGGTCCCAGATGACAAAAAGTTGGGATGCCAATGACCTCTGGCTTTCTGGAGTGCCTGTACGACGAATCTCACTGGTTTACATCATTCAAACCCCTTCAGTAAAAAAAAAATCACATGCAATTATTCATAATTCTACATGTAATCGAGTAATTAAATAAAACTGCTTACATTTGATGCTAATAATGTTGTCGGGTCCAAGATATCCAGCCACTGAAGAAACCTATGGAAGAAGGACTACAGAACACAACAATCAAACTAAGTGCAATAACAACATAAGCAAAGGTAGATTTATAAAATGACGACTATGATTTAATATTTAAGGAGCGGGAACATTTTCACCAAGTAAGGAGGAGATACTTGAAAGTACTGTATGGTCAAAAGCCAGTATAGGTCTTCCCATTAAGCTTTTTTTTTGCAAGCGTTCATGGTTGGATGTAAACATTTGTTACAAACACATTCCATTACAACAAAAGTAATTTCCTTGTAATTCTTATTTTTAACAACTCAGTTCGCAAAGTTTAGTTATCAGAGGAGAGCTGCCAGTAATTAAGGCAGCATTCGACCAAATATCGCATCAACCATGACCATAGCTGAGTATATTCAAGGCTGAGATAGATAGATTTTTGGACTCTAGGGGAACCAAGGAATATGGGGATCGGGCAGGAAAGTGGAGTGGAGGTCAAAGATCAGCCATGATCTTATTGAATGGCGGAGCAGGCTCGAGGGGCCGAATGGCCTACTCCTGCTCCTATTTCTTATGTTGTCAGAGGTCACTGTGGCTGCAATAGGGCATATCTATCGAATGCACTGCACCAAGGTTACTTCAACAGCAGCACTCTCCCCAATGTCCGTGAGAAGGCCACAGGCAGCCATGTCATCGCACAGCAACACCTTCAGGTTCCCTTCCAAGTCACACACTATCTGAATTGCTGTTCCTCCAACGTTGCTGGGTCAATATCTTGGAATTCCCTACTGGCCACCATTGTGGGAGCACCATCATCACAAGTACCACAGTGGTTCAAGGAGGATACCCACCACCGCCTTCTCAGAGGTGCTAGGGATGGATATTAAAAATTTAGCTTTGCCCACATTCAGAGAACAAATAGAAACAAAATGCTCCTCTTTACACATGCAACCACTGATCCGGGCAACAATGCAGCTCATCAGATTCACCGTGACACGATTTATTAGGCACATTCCTGCCAGTGTTCTCAATACACCTTTCTTTCGCTGTAGACAGATGCACAAAAAGAAAATCGCGTCATCCATAAAAAATATTTTTTTCCCACAGAAACTATTATACTTTTGCGGCTTTACAAAAATTATAGCACAGAAGTTCACATTGTGGCTGATCTCACATCTACTGCAGTGTAAATGTTACCAGTAGTCAATATATATAATGAGCCTGCTCAAAGAGTACAATAAAGATAACTGTCATTTAACCTGTCTGAATGAAATTAGGATTATATAATATTCTGCATTAGCCACAAACAGACTGCACTGTTAATCCGACTGGCTCCTGGAGTTATTTACTGTTCACAATTATATTAATTATTAGGTAGTGTTTTTTACTGTGTACAGCTTCTTACAATGTTATTTACTCAATATGTATGGCTCAGAGACATGGACCATGTACAGTAGACACCTCAAGTCATTGGAGAAATACCACCAGCGATGTCTCCGCAAGATCCTGCAAATCCCCTGGGAGGATAGATGCACCAACGTTACCGTCCTCGTCCAGGCCAACATCCCCAGCATTGAAGCACTGACCACACTTGATCAGCTCTGCTGGGCAGGCCACATTGTTTGCATGCCAGACACGAGACTCCCAAAGCAAGCGCTCTACTCGGAACTCGTCCACGGCAAACGAGCCAAAGGTGGGCAGCGGAAATGCTATACGGACACCCTCAAAACCTCCCTGATAAAGTGCGACATCCCCACTGACACCCTAGCCAAAGACCGCCCCAAGTGGAAGAAGTGCATCCAGGAGGGCGCTGAGCACCTTGAGTGTCATTGCCGAGAGCATGCAGAAACCAAGCGCAGGCAGCGGAAGGAGCGTGCAGCAAACCAGACTCCCCGCCCACCCTTTCCTTCAACCACTGTCTGTCCCACCTGTGACAGAGACTGTGCAGCCACCTACAAACTTATGTTAAGAGTGGAGGAAAGTCTTCCTCGATTCCAAAGGACGGCCTATGATGATGATGGATGTTATTTACTCTGTAATCATTATTAGTTACACGGTTACCTATTTTAAAAATTTACGCTGCATGAGTTACACCAGCACACACGCACACATATTTCGAAACATAGAAAATAGGTGCAGGAGTAGGCCATTCGGCCCTTCGAGCCTGCACCACCATTCAATAAGATCATGGCTGATCATTCCCTCAGTATCCCTTTCCTGCTTTCTCTCCATACCCCTTGATCCCCTTAGCCGTAAGGGCCATATCTAACTCCCTCTTGAAAATATCCAATGAACTGGCATCAACAACTCTCTGCGGCAGGGAATTCCACAGATTAACAACTCGCTGAGTGAAGAAGTTTCTCCTCATCTCAGTCCTAAATGGCCTACCCCTTATCCTAAGACTGTGTCCCCTGGTTCTGGACTTCCCCAAAATCGGGAACAATCTACTGGCATCTAACCTGTCCCGTCCCATCAGAATCTTATGTTTCTATGAGATCCCCTCTCATCCTTCTAAACTCCAATGTATAAAGGCCCAGTTGATCCAGTCTCTCCTCATATGTCAGTCCAGCCATCCCTGGAATCAGTCCGGTGAACCTTCGCTGCACTCCCTCAATAGCAAGAACGTCCTTCCTCAGATTAGGAGACCAAAACCGAACACAATATTTCAGGTGAGGCCTCACCAAGGCCCTGTACAACTGCAGTAAGACCTCCCTGCTCCTATACTCAAATCCCCTAGCTATGAAGACCAACATACCATTTGCCTTCTTCACTGCCTGCTGTACCTGTATACCAACTTTCAAAGACTGATGAACCATGACACCCAGGTCGCGTTGCACCTCCCCTTTTCCTAATCTGCCGCCATTCAGATAATATTTTGTCTTCGCGTTTTTGCCCCCAAAGTGGATAACCTCACATTTATCCACGTTATACTGCATCTGCCATGCATTTGCCCACTCACCTAACCTGTCCAAGTCACCCTGCAGCCTCCTACGTTCCCCTCACAGCTCACACCGCCACCCAGTTTAGTGTCATCTGTAAACTTGGAGATATTACACTCAATTCCTTCATCCAAATCATTGATGTATATTGTAAAGAGCTGGGTTCCCAGCACTGAGCCCTGCAGCACTCCACTAATCGCTGCCTGCTATTCTGAAAAGGACCCGTTTATCTCGACTCTCTGCTTCCTGTCTGCCAACCAGTTCTCTATCCACGTCAGTATATTACCCCCAATACCATGTGCTTTGATTTTGCACACCAATCTCTTGTGTGGGACCTTGTCAAAAGCCTTTTGAAAGTCCAAATACACCACATCCACTGGTTCTCCCTTGTCCACTCTACTAGTTATATCCTCAAAAAATTCCAGAAGATTTGTCAAGCATGATTTCCCTTTCACAAATCCATGCTGACTTGGACCGATCCTGTCACTGCTTTCCAAATGCGCTGCTATTTCATCCTTAATAATTGATTCCAATGTTTTCCCCACTACTGATGTCAGGCTAACCGGTCTATAATTACCCGCTTTCCCTCTCCCTCCCTTTTTAAAAAGTGGTCTATATAGTAGCAACACATACCAAAGTATATAATCTAGAAAGAAAGCAGGGAAAAGAGTTTGTGTGGAAGACAGCTAAAACGAGGACAGAGAAAGTTTTTGAAGGGGGGAGAGGGTTGGGGAAGGAAAATAATTGCAGAGAGCAGTTACAATAACTGTGGGTTCTTTCACAGCAGTGCAGGGGACCGGACAGAATAATCAAGGCTCAGAAGAGGGGAGGTTGTGACTGGGTGGTTAGGCTGGAGGACATTGTTGATATAAGAGGGTGAAGCAAGGTCGTGGAGGGATTTGTCAATGAGAGTGCTGAATTTGAATTCTTTGCATTGGAGGACAAGGGTGCCAGGCTGAGCAGGTCTGAATATGGAACAGGATGCAAGCCACACCTTGTGGATGTGTTATTACATTAAAAAGATCAGCAACCTTTAGGGGGCTATTAATTGATTAAAGCATATCTCCCCTACGTAAACTTGCGGTCATCCAAAACTTGGCTGCCTGCGTCCTAACTCGTACTCCCGTTCACCCATCATCCCTGTGCTCGCTGATCTACATTGGCTTTCGGTTGTGCAATGCATCAATTTTAAAATTCTCATCCGTTTTCAAATCCCTCCATGCCCTCGTCCCTCCTAATCTCCTCCAGCCCCCTACCACCACCACTCCCCCCGATATATCTGCACTCCTCTAACTCTGGCCTCTTGAGCATCCCTGATTGAAATCGCTCGACCATTGTCAGCCACGCCTTCTGTTGCCCAAGCCCTAAAACTCAAGTCTCAACGCAAAGAGCGTGAATAGGTCAAGCGCAGGCAGCGGAAGGAGCGCGCGGCAAACCAGCCCCACCCATCCCTTCCCTCGACGAAGGTCTGTCCCACCTGTAACAGGGTGTATGGGCTCTCGTATCAGACTGTTCAGCCATCAAATAACTCATTTTGGGAGTGGAAGCAAGTCCTCCTCGATTCCGAGGGACTGCCTATGATGATGAGAACTCCCTGCCTAAACCTCTCCACCTCCTTCAAGACACTCCTTAAAATATACCTCTTGGACCAAGCTTTTGGTCACCTGCACTAATTTCTACTTATGCGGCTTGGTGTCAAATTTTTATCACATAGTACGCCTGTGAAGCGTCATGGGACGTTTCACTACGTTAAAGGTGCTATATATTTAAGGCACTTCTTAAAACCCACCTCTTTGACCAAGATGACCGGTCACCTGCCCTAATATCTATTTGTGGATCTGTGTCGATTTTTTTGTTTTATAACACCCCTATGAAGTGCCTTGGTATGTTTTACTCCTTTAAAGGCACTAAGTAAATGCAAGTACAATAGCAAACTACTGCAGATGCTGGAATCCGAAACTAAAACAGACAATGCTGGAAACACTCAGCGGGCCAGGCAGCATCTGCGGTGAGAGAAACAGTAAACGCTTCAGGTCTGAGACCCTTTGTCAGTTCGACCTGTTTCACTCACCACGGAAGCTGCCTGGCCTGCTGAGTGTTTCCAGCATTTTCTGTTTTTATATGTAAACGCAGGTTGTTGTTCTTTATAATGTGATAACACATCCACAAGGTGTTGTGGCTCGGATCCTGTGTCCCATTCAGCCCTGCTCACCTGGCACCCTTGTCCTCCAATGCAAAGGACGCAAATTCAGCACCCTCATTGACAAATCCCTCCCCCACGCCCTCCTCCAGCCTGACATCCCCAGTCACAACCTCCACTCTATCAATCACTGATCTGTTATTGACTGACACCGTTACCTGTCCTTCCCGACTCCGCTGACCCACGTCCACATCCATTAGAGCCCCAGTGAAGCAGCGCCTGCTGCGTGGGCCCCGGGTTTAGGGTGTTTGGGGGGGGGGGGGGGGTCAGGGCGAGCTCAGCGCCCTCCCGAGGCCGCGGTCAGAATGCACCACACACACAGTGTCGCTCTGTATCTGCCTAAAACATCACGCAAAACGAAACGAATGAAAATTAAATGAGTTGACTGCAGCGCCATCCTGCGGCTGGGAGGAGAGGGCACAGCGCCACCTTGCGGTTGAGAGGAGAGTGCACAGCGCCACCCTGCGGCTGGGAGGAGAGGGCACAGCGCCACCTTGCGGTTGAGAGGAGAGTGCACAGCGCCACCCTGCGGCTGGGAGGAGAGGGCACAGCGCCACCTTGCGGTTGAGAGGAGAGTGCACAGCGCCACCCTGCGGCTGGGAGGAGAGGGCACAGCGCCACCTTGCGGTTGAGAGGAGAGTGCACAGCGCCACCCTGTGGCTGGGAGGAGAGTGCACAGCGCCACCCTACGGCTGGGAGGAGAGGGCACAGCGCCACCCTGCGGCTGGGAGGAGAGGGCACAGCGCCACCCTACGGCTGGGAGGAGAGGGCACAGCGCCACCTTGCGGTTGAGAGGAGAGTGCACAGCGCCACCCTGTGGCTGGGAGGAGAGGGCACAGCGCCACCTTGCGGTTGAGAGGAGAGTGCACAGCGCCACCCTACGGCTGGGAGGAGAGGGCACAGCGCCACCCTGCGGCTGGGAGGAGAGGGCACAGCGCCACCCTGCGGCTGGGAGGAGTCACAACGCCACCTTGCGGCTGGGAGGAGGAGCCACAGCGCCACCCTACGGCTGGGAGGAGAGGGCACAGCGCCACCCTGCGGCTGGGAGGAGCCCGGTGGAAGGTACGCCGCCCCCATGCGGCTCGGAGTGGCTCGTGTGCGGCAGCTTGAGGAGCCCGAGCCGGCGGCGGATGGTGTGAATGAGTTGGTGTCAGTTGTCGATGTGAGTCTGAGCTGTGAGGCAGGCGGTGCCTGGCACGATCCGGAGCCCGAGGCCGGGGCTGAGAGCTGAGAGCTGAGAGCTGCACCATGTCCTGAGGCGCGCTGTGAGGTGAGTGGTAGCCGCGGGCCCGGGAGGGCCTCCACGCACTGCACCGCCCGGCCTCAGTGGCACGGGCCCAAGCAATGAGGAAGCCGGTAAAGGCCAGGCCGGGCCTGGCTACTGAAACTCAGAACCCCCCGAGAGGTGGAAGGAGAGCCCCAGAAATGGAGAGGTTGAGAGAGACCCCCAGAGATCGTCTGTCATGAGGGGAGGGACCCCCATAAAAGGGGAGATATTGCGGGAGAGACCCCCAGAAAAGGGGAGATATTGCGGGAGAAACCCCCAGAAAAGGGGAGATATTGCGGGAGAAACCCCCAGAAAAGGGGAAATATTGCGGGAAAGACCCCAGAAAAGGGGAGATATTGCGGGAGAGACCCCCAGAAAAGGGGAGATATTGCGGGAGAGACCCCCAGAAAAGGGGGAGATATTGCGGGAGAGACCCCGAGAAAAGGGGAAATATTGCGGGAAAGACCCCAGAAAAGGGGAATTGCGGAAGAGACCCCCAGAAAAGGGGCGATATTGCGGGAAAGACCCCAGAAAAGGGGAGATATTGCGGGAGAAACCCCCAGAAAAGGGGAAATATTGCGGGAAAGACACCAGAAAAGGGGAGATATTGCGGTAGAGACCCCCAGAAAAGGGGGAGATATTGCGGGAAGACCCCAGAAACGGGGGAGATATTGCGGGAGAGACCCCCAGAAAAGGGGGAGATATTACGGGAGAGACCCCCAGAAAAGGGGAGATATTGCGGGAGAGACCCCCAGAAAAGGGGAGATATTGCGGGAGAGACCCCCAGAAAAGTGGAGATATTGCGGGAGAGACCCCCAGAAAAGTGGAGATATTGCGGGAGAGACCCCCAGAAAAGGGGGAGATATTGCGGGAGAGACCCCCAGAAAAGGGGAGATATTGCGGGAGACCCCCAGAAAAGGGGAGATATTGCGGGAGAGACCCCCAGAAAAGTGGAGATATTGCGGGAGAGACCCCCAGAAAAGTGGAGATATTGCGGGAGAGACCCCCAGAAAAGGGGATACATTGCGGGAGAGACCCCCATAAAAGGGGAGATATTGCGGGAGAGACCCCCAGAAAAGTGGAGATATTACGGGAGAGACCCCCAGAAAAGTGGAGATACCCCCAGAAAAGGGGATACATTGTGGGAAAGACCCCCAGAAAAGGGGAGATATTGAGGCTAAGACCCCCAGTGATGAGATTGAGAGAGACCTGAGAAAAGGGGATATTGAGGGAGAGACCCCAAAAAAGGGAACATATTGAGACTGACCCCCAGAAAAGGGGAGAGATTGAGGCTGAGATCCCCAGTAATGAGAGAGATTGAGAGACCCCAGAAAAGGGGAAATAATGAGGGTGAGACCTTAGTGATGGTGAAAATCCTCAGAAAATGGGATAGAAATAGGCAAGCGATGAGCAAGATCTGCAGCAATGGAGAAAAGCAATGGAAATCCCAGGATAATGGGGAGGGAATGATGGAGAGAGAACTCCGGTATCTGGGAGAGTATGTGAGGCAGCTCCTTAGTATGAGGGGACATGAGAGTGAGAGATCTTCAGTAAGGGTAATAGTGCGATCCCACTAACAGCACTATGATACTAGTGACAGTAAAATGTTGGTGGTAATTTTTACGATCAGTGAGAGTGACAAATTCCAAACCCATTCAGGTTAGCAAACACACAAAGGTGTGTCTTGTGTTTTAAAGAGCGTGACACATACACAGATTTACGTATGAGATAGCAGCGAATTGCACCTGACTGGAAAATAGGCGTTGATTTTATGAATTGTGCAGTTCTTTATTTTTTTTAAAATAAATGTTGAAGTAGTTTAAGAAAAGTATAATGCAGCTTGAAATCCACACACAATTCTTTCCACCTTGTGTAAGTTTTGTGAATTACCAACAAATCTTCTGTGGTGTCGCTCATGAAAAATCTGGAACATTTTAAACAGGTACTTAGCGAAAAAGTTTTTCAAAAGCTCATGGATTTTTTTGGGGGGGTGGGGGGAGCTGTGTGTTATTTCTATCCCAATGACATAATGAATAAGTGGTGCAGTGTGTTATTTCCATCACTGTTTGCTTGCAAAAGGAAATGAAAAGTTTTCCTGAAAGCTCTTTTGTGAAGATGCTGCCTCCTTATCTCATCCTTTCCATGAAAAATACCTTGGCTTGCCCTGAGACTAGAAATCTGTACGGGCAAGCTAAAGGCTGGCAGTGAGAATGCGATTCATTCATCAGTGGACTTGCACCCTGTTTGCATTCCAAGTAGATATGACTGTCGTAGCTAATTAATCTGGTGCGTGTCTGTGCTGACGCATGTTAGGTATCAGTGATCCCTTTAGTTGGCGCAGAGAGTTTGCTGTGAAGGTTGGAAATCTGACCCATTCTAAATGTGCCCGTTTGCAGTTTTAAAATATGTTTATATATAAATTTTTTGTAAAAAGGGCTTTGTCTTATGATGCTGACCTTACTTTAGCTGTAGCTCCTTGCCTTTGTGCCGTTGCTTTAATCCAGTGAAGCGTAACCAGGTGCTGCACACAGGGGCCAAAGGAAAATTGCTGGAAGTCTGAAATTTCCAGGGGACTGGATACCAAGGCGGATTTGAAAGAAGAGCTTGGGTAGGTGACCAAAGCACTGATTTGAAGAGGCTGGGTTTGTAGGAGGCTTGCGAAGGTCGGGGAAAGTTGTATGGGGTTAAGGAAAGAGTTTCAGGGACATGATGGTTAAAGGCTGTGCCGCTGATAACTGTGGAGGTTAGTGATGTTTCTGTAATATTAAATGCTACACTCCTTCATAGAACCTAGAAGAAAGGGCTTTTGAGAGAATTTCTTGCAATTTCCAATTTTTTTGTGGCATAATTTAGTTTATTTCGATGAATATTTTGATTTAATTAACTGGTAGAGTAAGGCCAAGTTAAGCTACAGTAAAGCTGTGTAATGCTCCCTGACCCAATTCTCAGTGTCACCCGAGTTGCTGAGACAGTTAACCTATTTATAGCTGAAAGGCTAACTTCAAATATAAAAAGTAACACAAGTGTTAACGAGAAACAATTTTTGTAGTAAATTTATGCCAAAAGATCTTTTACTTATGAATGCATTACCTCCACACTACAAATAATCTACTTACTCAATTGTTGCGTAAGCTTTTCCCTCCCTCCCCCCAGAAGTCTGATCCTGATTTCCTCCTCCAGTGCTCCACAATGGCTGCTTTGATTAACTGCGCCAAATAAGAGCTCAATAAATATGTGGTTTGCTACATGTTTGCACTGCAAGTTTTGCGTTGGTTTGTAGCTTTGCACTGACACGAAACATGTGCAGTGTAACTCATGCCCAGTCCAGGAAACGGGATTGAAATGCACCCCCACTGGCTCAGTGAGGTTACCCAATCAGTAGGACCAAGAAAGAAAGACTTGGATTTATATAGCGCCTGGCACGACCACCAGACATCACACAGCGCTTTACAGCCAATGAAGTACTTTTGGAGTGTAGTCACTGTTGTAATGTAGGAAACGTGGCAGCAATGTGATAATGACCAGATAATCTGTTTTTGTTATGTTGATTGAGGGATAAATACTGGCCAGGACACCGGGGATAACTCCCCTGCTCTTCTTCAAAATTGTGCCATGGGATCTTTTACGTCCATCTGAGAGAGCAGACAGGGCCTCGGTTTAACGGCTCATCCTAAAGACAGCACCTCCAATAGTGCAGCGCTCCCTCAGCACTGCACTGGAGTGTCAGCTTTGATTTATGTGCTCAAGTTCCTGGAGTGGGACTTGAACCCACAATTTTCAGACTCAGAGGCAAATGTGCTACCCACTGAGCCACAGCTGACCAAGGTTGCAGCAGGGTTGATTCCCTTTCTGTGGTGATAACTGGTCTATTCTAAGGGGGTGGGAGGTAAGAGGGCAGTAGGGGCACTACAGTGCACCAGCGCCCCCTGCTGGAGAGGGGACTGCAGACCCGGCTCTCTGCTCCTGATTGATATCCAGCAACCTCCGCTGTAAGTGTGTGGGTGAGGAGAACAGCAGTGCTGCCCCCAGTGATGGAATAGCCTGCGGACTCTCACTGTCATGGCCCACACACACATAATGAACACTTGAGTGAGGCAGCGGGGGAGCATCTGCGGAACTGCGCCCCAGCAGGGAGTGGGTGCTTCCAGGAGAAGTGAACAAAAATGGGACTGTTGGTCAGAATAATAATAATGGAATGATCAAATAATCCATAGAACCATCTGACTCCAACCTGTGGGACAATGGGACTGTGAATTGTGGAATGTAAATGGACAAGTTAAATCTTCCCCTCCCCCTTTCAGTGCTTGTTAAGAATCTGCTCTTTTCGAACACTCTCCAGTTCTGACGAAGGGTCGTCGACCCGAACCGTTAACTCCGCTTCCTCTCCACGGATGCTGCCTGACCTGCTGAGATTTCCAGCGTTTTCTGTTTTTATTCCAGATTCCAACATCCGCAGTATTTTGCTTTTGTATTAGAAGTTAAATCATTGTATTGGATTGATATTGTGGAGTTTTATTCAATCACTTTCCGCATAGAACCTTTAATCACTTTAATCAAGAGATTAACTAATGGGGAGAGTCTATTATCAAGCATGCTAAGTACATCATAAGCCTGCCTTTTAATAGCATTCCCATGCCTCCTTTTGCTGAGGAGTAAATAAACGGAGCACCGAATCACAGCATGATCCATAGCCATAGACACTGTGAATGGAGACCCAGGGACTCCTGGAGCAGTAGGTCTGTCAAGGGCCACAGTAAAGGGGAGATGGGGTACAAATGGGCATCAGCAAGGACGATGATCTCAATGTTTCCACATGGTCTATTGGAAGAGGTGGACTTGACAGTTCATTCTAAACGACAATTTTTATTTTACGATAGGAAGAAGTTTGCCCGCTGAGTTTAAAGTTCTTTGTAGTAGCTTCCCCAATGATCAGCTGGTTAAGAGAGAGCGTATCTGAGCCATTGAGACCAAGGGGCTTCCAGCTTTGACTCTGGTCCCTACTGAGTCAGAGGGTCACAGCAAGCATGGCGGTAGGGGTGTTGCCATTCTTTCTCGCGGTTTGTTAAGCCCCTAAAATGAGGAAGAAATGTCAAAATTAAATATACACGTGTGTCACCAGATGGTGGCTATTCAATTTTCTTTTAACTTTTCCCATCTTTTTTCGGCTACTTTACAGTATAAAGAGAGATGACGTGAAAGCTAACTGCTTTGCAAACTGTATAGAGTGTGGCTGGTCAGTTTTTCCACCTACTCCCCGGTGAAGCAGCCTTGCAGTGTGATTGGAGTATTTACAGGAGCAGATTTCAAATTTAAATTGCGATTGTATACTGCAATACTATTTGTAATATGGTGCACTCCCCTTTCCTTCTCCTCTCTCCATCCCCATCTCGCAGGCTGTTCAACAAGCCTGCTGTGCTATATGTCAATTGTGGCCTAGTGGGTAGCACACTTGCCTCTGAGTCAGAAGGTTGTTGGTTCAAGTCCCACTCCAGGGACTTGAGCATATAAATCTAGGCTGACCCTCCATGAGTGCCATCTTTCAGATGAGATGTTAAACCGCGGCCCAGTCTGCTCTCTCAGGTGGATGTAAAAGATCCCATGGCACTATTTTGAAGAAGAGCAGGAGAGTTATCCCCGGTGTTCTGACCATTATTTATCCCAAAATCAACATAACAAAAACAGATTATCTGGTCATTATCACATTGCTGTTTGTGGGAGCTTGCTAGTGTGCAAATTGGCTGCCGCGTTTCCCACAATACATTTCAAAAGTACTTCATTGGCTGTAAAGTACTTTGAGACGTCTGGTGGTCGTGAAAGGCGCTATATAAATGCAAGTCTTTCTTCCTTTATATATTTAAGAGCCTGTATTCCAAGTTCCCAGTTTGGAATGTATGTGTGTGCACATGGATTGCGTGCAAGAGAAGAAGTTTGAAAAGGTACGTGAGAGTGGCCCTAGCCAAGTCCATGCTCACGGTTGTGACCTTCAGTTTAATCTTACTGAGTATCCGTAATACACTGAATAGAACTGTCGTTGTTTGAACTGACAATATGAGCTTTGTGTTCTGCGCCAACGCCAGTTATCCACACATTTATAAATAGCTGACGAAGTAAGCTTGTGGTCAGCTCGCCTTGACTAGTCTGGTTTCTCAGATTCTTCCCTCGGACCGGCACAGACTCGGGCTGAATGACCTCCTTCTGTGCTGTATTATTCTATGAATCTGTAAGTACTTAAAGTGCAAAGTCGTTGGAGGGCTCATCGTGAGTTCTTCTTTTTCATAAGTGGTCTTCCCGAACTCCCCTTGGTGGCTCAGTTAGTCTGCACAGGCCAATATTGGCATGATACGGATCAATCTGATCTATACCGAGTGAGGCCGTCTAAACCAAAGTGCCAGTAGGGGTTGCTAAAGCTGGGCTCACCGCTCCGAGATGGGGAGCGAGCAATCTGCCAACGGTTCCCATTCCCGACTGCTACTGTATGAGAGAGTGCTTTCCTGTAAGACGTTGCCAAGGATGGAATATTGCTTTGCTGTGATTAGCTCCACAAAGGAGGAGTCTACTGCTACTCACTGTCTAGGTTCATGAATAGTGGCACATTGAGAACATAAGAAATAGGAGCAGGAGTAGGCCATTCGGCCCTTCAAGCAGCTACGCCATTCAGTAAGATCTTCTTCTACCTACCCGCACTATCCCCATATCCCTTGATTCCATTAACTATCCAAAAATCTATCAATCTTTGTCTTGAATATACTCAACGACTGAGCATCCACCACCCTCTGGGGTAGAGAATTCTAAAGATTCACAATCCTTTGAGTGAAGCAATTTCTCCCCATCTCAGTCCTAAATGGCCGATCCCTTATTCTGAGATTGTGACCCCTGGTTCCAGACTC
This sequence comes from Pristiophorus japonicus, assembly GCF_044704955.1. Lineage (NCBI taxonomy): Eukaryota > Metazoa > Chordata > Chondrichthyes > Pristiophoridae > Pristiophorus > Pristiophorus japonicus. The sequence goes on along the minus strand of NC_091979.1, from coordinate 253,896,969 downwards.
CCCAGCCAGGGGACTCATCCTCCCTGCATCTACCGTGTCAAGCCCTGTAAGAATTGTGCATGTTTCAATGAGCTCACCTCTCTTCTAAACTGTAGGGAATGTAGGCCTAGTCTACTCACTCTCTCCTAAGAGGATAATCCCTCTCTGTGAGCAAGCAGAGAGCAGCTGGCCTTCACGGAACTGTACCTCAACAAAGCTGTGTGACACCAGAAGAGGTTAGAAAATTGGAAAAGCATGAGACAACAACATTGCTATAATAATGCAGAAGCGAATTTTGATTTGTCTGACAGTATCACTATTAATTTAGTTTATCCGTTTTGAGAATCTATTTTGCATTCATTCAAGGCTGAAGGAATATTATTGTGAAGAGAACCTTGTCTCCCAGTGACTTTGTACAGAGCTGCTGATGCCCCTGTCCACTCAGCAAAGCCAGAATCCTGCAGCAGTCTGCAGCAAACTCTTTCAGTGAAGTACCCGGTCAGCAAAAGAAGATTAAATGCTGCACAACCAACAAGCTAGCTGCACAGTCTGCTACCCGCCTCACCTTTTCTGCTCCAGTTTCTGTGAAATTGTCTCCGTTTTTGAAGATAAAAGGATTGTGACATTTATTTGTGTTGAATTCATGTTTGGGAAAATGGTGCCCTCCTTTATTCAGCTTCCTTCGCCCGCAGGCGCTGAAACATGCTGGAGGGCCGCAGCCGAACTCCAGCCTTTCACTCAATTGGTCATTCTTCAGGTATGGGCATAGGCAGCGAGGTTATTCAGCTGCCAGGGGCATCACAGCCAAGCTCAATCCTGTCCTTGCCTCGCGCCCATGAATGTATGGGCCAGCGGATCACAATCAAGAGCAGGAGGCCCCTTGGCTGAATTCCCCGCCCCGCCCCTCTCTTGCCCAGGAGTGCTGAGGCCACTTGCAACAACAACTTGTATTTATATAGTGCTTTTAAAGTCTAAAACCAACAAATTCTGCGCGGATCAGGAATTGAAGCCGAGGCCTTCCTGATCCGACTGCCTCAGCGCCTGATTTAGCACTGCGATAACTTGCTTTTGTGTAGCAGAGGTAGGGGTGAGCGAGACAATGGAGGGGTTTGAAGATGCGGATTTTCAATTGAATGCAGGGCAGCTGTATTTCGGATGTGGTGGAATCACAGAGCCCAGGCGGGGGAAGGCCAGCAAGCACTGTATTGGAAAAATTGAACCTGGAGATGAGAAAAGCACACGTAAGGGTCGTGGTGCGGGAACTGAGGCAGGCATTGTTGTGAAGATGGAAATTAGCGGTTGTGATGATGAGGGGGATGTGGGGTTAGGAGCGCAGTTTAGAGTCAAAATGATGCAGTAACTAACTTATTGGGGGTGGATAAATGCTGTAACCAATGTTCCCTCAAATATTTTTTTGTGCGCGGTCCCTTTAAATTTGCTGCACGGCTGAAATATGGCTTCATCAAAGATTGAAACTATCCGATCAGCTGCCTCTGCGAGTTCCCTTCCTTACCTAGCCCACAGGGCCAAACTTCATCTGACGCTCCCACCTGCCCCTGCCCTAAACTCATGTCTTTCTCTTGTTTCTCTTTGATCTCCCTTCTTGATCGCTCCAAACTCATCTTATCCATGAGACCCACTTCCTGCTCTCTTGACCCTATTCCCACTAAACTGCTGACCACCCAACTTCCTTTTCTGGCTCCCATGTTAGCTGACATTGTTAACGGTTCTCTCTTCTCAGGTACAGTCCCCCTCTCCTTCAAATATGCTGTCATCACCCCTCTCAAAAAAAAACAACCCTTGACCCCACTGCTTGCTAGTTATTGCCCCATCTCCAACCTCCCTTTCCTGTCCAAAGTACTTGAACATGTTGTTGCCTCCCAAATCCGTGACCATCTTTCCATGAACTCAATGTTTCAATCCCTTCAATCCGGTTTCCGCCCCTGCCACTGTACCGAAATGGCTCTCATCAAAGTCACAAATGACATCCTTTGTGACTGTGACAAAGGTAAACTATCCCTCCTCGTCCTTCTGGATCTGTCTGCAGCCTTTGACACGGTTGACCACTCCATCCTCCTCCAATGCCTCTCCACTAACGTCCAGCTGGGACTGCACTCGCCTGGTTCCATTCTTATCTATCTAATCGTAGCCAGAAAATCTCCTGCAACGGCTTCTCTTCCCACTCCCGCATCGTTGCCTCTGGTATACCCCAAGGATCTATCCTTGGTCCCCTCCTATTTCTCATCTATATGCTGCCCCTTGGTGATATCATCCGAAAACACGGAGTCAGTTTCCACATGTCCGCTGACGACACCCAGCTCTACCTCTCCACCACTTCTCTCGACCCCTACTTGGTATCTAAATTGTCAGATTGCTTGTCCCGCCATCCAGTACTGGATGGGCAGAAATTTTTTCCAATTAAATATTGGAAAGATCAAAGCCATTATCTTTGGTCCCCGCCACAAACTGGTTCCCTAACCACTGACTCCATCCCTCTCCCTAGCATCAATCTGAGGGTGAACAAGACTGTTCGCAACCTAGGTATCATAAAATCATAGAAATTTACAGCACGGAAAGAGGCCATTTTGTCCTATTGTGTCCATGCCGGCCAACCAAGAGCTATCCAGCCGCCTAATCCCACTTTCCAGCTCTTGGTCCATAGCCCTGTAGGTTGTGGCACTTTAAGTGCCCATCCAAGTATCTTTTAACATAAGAACATAAGAAATAGGAGCAGAAGTAGGCCACTCAATACGATCGTGGCTGATCCGATCATGGACTCAGGTCCACTTCCCTGCCCGCTCCCCATAACCCCTAATCGGTTAAGAAACTGTCGATCTTTGTCTTAAATTTATTCAATGTCCCAGCTTCCACAGCTCTCTGAGGCAGCGAATTCCACAGATTTACAACCCTCTGAGAGAAGAAATTCTTCCTCATCTCAGTTTTAAAAGAGTGGCACATTCTAAGATTATACCCCCTAGTTCTAGTTTCCCCTATCAGTGGAAACATCCTCTCTGCATCCACCTTGTCAAGCTCCCTCATAATTTTATACGTTTCGATAAGATCACCATCACATTCTTCTGAATTCCAATGAGTAGAGGCCCAATCTACTCGACCTTTCCTCATAAGTCAATCCTCTCATCTCTGGAATCAACCTAGTGAACCTTCTCTGAACTACCTCCAAAGCAAGTATATATTTTTTAAATATGGAAACCAAAACTATACGCAGTATTCCAGGTGTGAGCTCACCAATACCCTGTAAACCGGTAGCAAGGCTTCCCTGCTTTTATATTCCATCACCTTTGCAATAAAAGCCAAGATACCATTGGCCTTCCTGATCACTTGCTGTACCTGCATGCACAAGTACCCCCAGGTCCCGCTCTACTGCAGCACTATGCAATTTTTCTCCATTTAAATAATAACTTACTCTTTGATTTTTTTCTGCCAAAGTGCATGACCTCACACTTTCCAGCATTATACTCCATCTGCCAAATTTTTGCCCACTCACTTTGCCTGTCTATGTCTTTTTGCAAATTTTTTGTGTCCTCCTCACACATTGCTTTTCCTCCCATCTTTGTATCGTCAGCAAACTTGGCTACGTTACACTATGTTAAATGTGGTGAGGGTTCCTGCCTCTACCACCCTTTCAGGCAGTGAGTTCCAGACCTCCACCACCCTCTGGGTGAAGACATTTCCCCTCGTATCTCCTCTAAACCTCCCCCAATTACTTTAAATCTATGCCCTCTGATTGTTGACCCCTGTGCCAAGGGAAACAGGTCCTTCCTATCCACTCTATCCAAGTCCCTCATAATTTTATACACCTCAATCAGGTCTCCTCTCAGCCTCCTCTGTTCCAAAGAAAACAGATCCAGCATCTCCAATCTTTCCTCATTGCCAAAATTCTCCAGTCCAGGCAACATTCTTGTAAATCTGCTCTGCACCCTGTCCAATGCAATCACATCTTTCCTGTAGTGTGGTGACCAGAACTGCACACAGTACCCCAGCTGTGGCCTAACCAGTGTTTTATACAGCTCAAGCATAACCTCCTTGCTCTTGTATTCCATGCCTCGACTAATAAAGGCAAGTATTCCATATGTCTTAACCATCTTATCTACCTGGCCTGCTACCATCAGGGATCTGTGGTCCTGCACTCCAAGGTCCCTTTGTTCCTCTACACTTTTCAGTGTCGTGCCATTTAATGTGTATTCCCTTGCCTTGTTAGACCTCCCCAAATTCATTACCTCACACTTATCCGGATTGAATTCAATTTGCCACTGTTCTGCCCGCCTGAGCAGTACATTGATATCTTCCTGCAGTCTGCAGCTTTCTTCTTCATTATCAACCACACAACCTATTTTAATGTCATCTGCAAACTTCTTAATCATACCTTCAACATTCAAGTCCAAGTCATTGATATATACCACAAAAAGCAAGGGTCCCAGCACTGAGCCCTGCGGAACCCCACTGAATACAGCCTTCCAGTCACAAAAACACCCGTCAACCATTACCCTTTGCTTCCTGCATCCGAGCCAATTTCAGATCCAACTTGATACTTTGCCCTGGATCCCATGAGCTATTACTTTTGTGACCAGTCTGCCATGTGGGACCTTATCAAAAGCCTTGCTAAAATCCATATACACTACATCATACGCACTACCCTCATCAATCCTCCTGGGTACCTCTTCAAAAAATTCAATATTTGACCCTGAAATGATTTTCCATTCACACATCTGCGGCATAACTAAAACCACCTTTTTCCACCTCCGTAACATTGCCCGCCTTCGCCTCAGTTTTTCTGCAGCTGAAACCCTCATCCATGCCATTGTTACCTCTAGACTTGACTACTCCAACTCACTCCTGGCTGGCCTCCTACATTCTACACTGCGTAAACTTGAGGTCATCCAAAACTCAGCAGCCCATGTACTAACTCGCACCAAGTCACGATCACCCATCACTCCTGTGCTTTTTGACCTACATTGGCCCCTGGTTAAGCAATGCTCAATTTCAAAATTCTCATCCTTGTTTACAAATTACAACATGGCCTTGCCTCTCCCTATCTCTGTAATCTTTTTCAGCTTCACAACCCCACAAGATGTCTGCGCTCCTCAAATTCTGGCCTCTTGAACATCCCTCATTATAACTGCTCAGCCATCGGTGGCTGTGCCTTCAGCTGTTTGGGCCCTAAGTTCTGCAACTCCCTCCCTAAACCTCTCTACCTCTTTCCTCCTTTAAGATGCTCCTTAAAATCTTTATCTTTGACCCCCTGCCCTAATTTCTTCTTTTGTGGCTTGGTGTCAAATTTACCTGTTTTGTCTTGTAACACTCCTGTGAAGCGCCTTGGGATGTTTTACTACATTAAAGGCGCTATATAAATTAAAGTTATTATCAAAACCTGGGTCTCAGCAGTCTCCATTGTTCCACTGAAAGCAATGAAATGTACTGGGAGCAGAGATAAGGCAAAAATACATCCTGATTCAGTGCCTGAACTCACATATGCTGTTAAGCTGTCCGAATAAGGGAGGCAGCCAGCCACCTCGGTGATATTTCGGGGAAAAAAATATTCAGAGGTTATTTACTCAGTTGCCTGTCATCTGACGCACATTTACGACTTTAGCAATTGTGTGTGCACATCTTTTTCCGAATTATTCCTCACCGTTTCCCAGATGCTGACATCAGTGCAGCAATCCAGCAGTAAATTCAAATTGAATCGGACTGTGTCACTGTTTATAATGGGAATTATAGCTGTGCGTCTTCTGTAGTTCCCAGCACTATTCCATGAGACATTGGCCAGGGTCTCTGCCTGTAGCCCGGTGAAATTGGCTATTGGTCGTTCAGGGCTGAGCCAGTGTGTCAACCCACTACGATAAGGAGGCGTAGGATGTGAGTTTGCAGGCACTTTCTGTTTGAATCTTCCGTAGTTTGGATCGCGGGAGAGCAACGCTGGATGGCAGCTCCCTGCGTCCGCCTTACGAAAGCCAGCTCTTCTTTCGCAACGGTCCAATTGAAGGCTCACAATTTTGTCACAGCAAGTGAGCCAGTTTTGTTAGCACGAGTCTCCCTCCAATGTTTGCATAGGGTCATGCAAAATAGCCTCATGGTTGTAATCCTGGTTATATGTTGGGGCTGGGAGATTTGACTCTCTTTCGCATCCCTCCCCCAGGCCATTTCTTTTGAAGGTAGGAGAGAAGGAATACAAGTGGGCACCCCCCTGGGTTACATTGTTCACCGTCAAGAACTTGATCACAGAGTGGCATGGAGGTAGGTTAGGACACCGAGCAGTTGGCAGCCGTTTCTAAAGTGTGCTGTACATACAGGTGTAGCATCCAGAACCCGGAACACTTGGGATTCCGTGTTTTTCCAGACATTGGAACGTCTTTCTGACGTCATGAATCCAGAAAATCCAGAAACACCTGAACCCAGGTTCGGGTATTTCCGGATTTTGGAACGTCAGAAAGGGGGAGGTGGGGTGCTCGCCGAAGTGTTCTGGTGGGCCCCGCCACCGAGGAGCTGTTCAGGCGGGCCCCGCTGCTGAGGAAGTTTTCGGGTGGGCCCCGCCACTGAGGAGCTGTTCAGGCGGGCCCCGCTGCTGAGGAAGTTTTCGGGTGGGCCCCGCCACTGAGGAGCTGTTCAGGTGGGCCCCGCTGCTGAGGAAGTGTTCGGGTGGGCCGGCAAGGAGGCTCCAAGGTGCCGGCAAGGAGGCTCCAAGGTAAGGGCAGCGAGGGGCGGAGCGGGGCGGGGCGGTGAGGGCCAACATCAGGCAGCGGTGATACCTCGAGGTTGGCGGGTCTGGGTTCCGGAATATTTTACGGATTCCGGACGACCCTGCCACCTATCAGTCCGGAGTTCAGATTCTGGAACATTCCAGATTTCGGAACTCCGGATTTTGGATGCTACACCTGTATTAGACACTTATGTTGGGGGGGGGCGGAATCATTTATATTCGTCCTAACTCTCGTTTCTGCGCATGTGTGGGGAAACGCATGCGCAGAAGGGAGATTTAGTACAAATAGTTGCTGCATTTTGATATAGCGCCTTTAGTGACCACCTGACGTCTCAATTAAGTACTTTTGGAGTGTAGCCAATATTGTAATGTGGGAAATGCGGCAGCCAAGTTGCGCACAAGCAAGCTCCCACAAACAGCAATGTGATAATGACCAGATAATCTTTTTTTTTGTTATGTTGATTGAGAGATTAAGATTGGCCAGGACACCGGGGATAACTCACCTGCTCTTCTTCAAAATAGTCCCATGGGATCTTTTACGTCCATTTGAGAGAACAGATGGCGCCTCGGTTTAACGTCTCATCTTTTGTGCTCTCAAAACCCACAACTTTCTGACTCAGGCAAGAGTGCGACCCACTGAGCCACAGCCGACACATAACCAAGTTCGTAGCGCATAAGTCAGAGGCTGTCATGCTGAAGCTGCATAGTGCCCTGGCTGGACCCTTTCCTGGCAGCTGCACCTCATCATGTTCAACAAGGTACAAGGAAAATTTCAAACCATGGGTGTGATGCAGAGAGGAGGTTGATCCTTTAGCTCAGAGGACAGAGCTCAAATTTGGCACTCCCCTTTTTTCAGCGCACTCACCGGAGATGCGTCGGCGCGACTTTGTGGCTGAAAACGGTGCCTAAAAATCTCCCCCGATACTGGCCACTGTGTTGCCTCTCCCGGGACTTGGCGCGACGTGGCCAGTCGATTGGGGGGGGTGCGGAGCTCGGGCCTTGCATGAAAAACAGTGCCGGCAGCTGTCCGCATGCACGTTAGAGCGTTCGCGCATGCACAGTAGCTCCTGCCGATGATGATGATGCGTCCCGCCCCTATCCCAGGCCTAGTAACCTGTCGCACAGGTCGGCCCACTGCCTTCCCAGGTTAAGGCTACAACAAACAGGTTGGTGCGGGGAGAGTTTTGATTTGGGGTGGGGAAGAGAAAGAGTTTTGATCTGGGGTGGGGAAGAGAAAGAGTTTTGATCTGGGGTGGGGAAGAGAAAGAGTTTTGATCTGTGGGGTTGGGTGGGGAAGGAGAGTTTTGATCGGGGGAGTGGGGGGGGGGGGGGGAAAGAGTTTTGATCGTGGGGGAGAGAAGGAGAGTTTTAATCTGGTGGGGGGCCGGGTGGGAAGAGTTTTGATCCGGGGGGGTGGCGGGGGGATGTGATAACTGTGTAGCCAGTAATTTTAATGAGCTTACTCAAGACTTTCCTTAACCCTGTTGATGAAAATACCTTCCTACGTAAGAACATAAGAATTACGAGCAGGAGGTACTTTTATTTTTTTATTTGAATCTTTCGGAAAAAATTATGTAAATATGTTTTGTGTCTGTACTTTTATTTTTGTAGTTTAAGCTTCCATGAATGCTTCTGTTGTATAGTGAATTAACTTTGCGAAGTTTGTCATATGACATCCTGTATAGCTGTTTGATCCTATTCACATTCTTTAGTCAAGGGTTTTCTGTGCGGCCACATACGTTGGCCTAAGTTAGTTTGGAGTAACTATTAGCTGCCTAATTGGCCAAAACAGGCATAGGTGGCTGATAATACTTCCTTTTGAAAAAAACTAAACTAAACTAAAAATTCCTAACTAACTCACTTACACTGGTGCAAATTGAATGTGCAAAATGGGGATTTTTAATATACTCCAGAAAAATCAAGTTACTCCAAAAAAAAACGGAACAACTCCTGGGCAATTTTGAGCCCATAAGGACGAACTGATGGAATTTGGGCTTTTTCATCCCTCAACGGAGGGAACACAGAGGCATTTCAGATAATGGAGGAATGCGACGTCAAATTAAACAAATGACAGTAAGACAAAACAGCACACGTTTGGACTAACAAAAAGACAACTTTAAAATTAAAGCAGGAAGTTCTTCACAAAGAATTATTGGTATTTGGGTAACGCAATCGAGGCTAAAATCTTGCAATCATTTGACAAATATTTGGATCTGTGATTGAAGGACTGTAGGTTCATTCTTTTTGGATGCGCTAGCTTGGGTTGTGCAGCCTTTCTCATCTCTGATTTCTCGCCCCCCCCCCCCGCCCCCATATGAATTTCACCCCTCACTGTTTGTCTAATTTTGTTCCTCTGACACCAATAGTCAGTTCTTTATTCCATTACAAGTCTGATCTTCATCTGTGTCGTAAGCATAGTGTGATAAATATTTTTTTCACCAAAAGTTTTCTTTTTCAAAACAAACTTGCAAGTCTTATTTGTCTGCTGTGCAGGAATGGGGAAGGGTGAAGCTAAAAGGCTTCATCATCATCTAGACTCATCACCACCTTGTCAAATGCAATTAAAGTTGCTTTCATTGAATTTTTCAAATGCACCAAGCACAATTGGTAGTTATTTCAAATTATACATCATTCATTGAAACCCATCGAGAGAGGTCCTTTTATACTCTTGCTCTTTTCTCTTTCTCACCACTCTGATCGGTGCTGGTATATAGACATTAGATTCCATTGGAATTAAGACACGATTAAAATATTTCTTCTTGGTTGTATTTTGAATGACCTCAGCTCTTTCACAGAGGAAGTTCTCTTGGTGAATGCGGTTCCATAAGAAATAGGAGCAAGTGTAGGTCACTCGGCCCTTCGAACCTGCTCCGCTAAAGTTTGACTGGTTGTGATGGCCGGGTATCAAACCAGGGGCTACTGCTTGGAATGCAGCTCCGCGCACCACTATATCACCATCGCACACCTTTATACCACCCCACTGCACAAGACCATCACCTACCCCTTCAAATAACACCTTTTAGTTAAAATGGAGCACAAATTATACAAAAAGGACCTGGTAAAAAGGAGGTTTGTGTGCAGCTTTTGTCCGCGTTTACAGTAAAGACACTGCATGCGACTGATGCATTGTCGGCCTTCGAATCATAGACTCTTACAGCCCAGAAGGCAGCCATTTGGCCCATTGTGCCTGTGCTGGCTCTTTGAAATTAGCCCCATTCCCCTGCTGTTCCCCATAGCCCTGCAAAGTTTAACTTTTCAAGTAGATATTCAGTTCCATTTTGAAATTTACAATTGAATCTGCTTCCACCACTTGTGGTCAGGTCATTCAGAAGTTAAGGTTTTTTAAAAGTTCATTCTAGGATGTGGACGTCGGTGGCAAGGCCAGCATTTAGTGCCCATCCCCAATTGCCTTTGAGAAGGTGATAGTGAGCTGCCTTCTTGAACTGCTGCAGTCTGTGTAGTGAAGGCACACCCACAATGCTGTTAGGGAGGGAGTTCCAAGACGCGATGATGAAGGAACGTCGATATATTTAGGTGATAAGGATAATGTGATCTGCCTTATAAAATGTTTACATATTGTAATGACCTGCTCAGAAATTCAGTCTGGTTCCATCAATTCAACGCAATCCAGTGAATTCTTGGTAACTTAATTTAAAATATTCACATTCGGGTAACTTTAAAACAAAAACAACATGGCAAGGGTTAATAATTACAACAATTTGCTCAGTTTTACCAGATCTGTTTACAATTAGGTTATTAATTATTACCTGAAAGTATATTTGACTTTAAAAATTGAGTTTGACAATGAGTCAGATGGTTTGTGGGATGTCTAACATTAGCAGGAGAAGGAGCCAATGATAACTCTGTGTGCAAGCACTAGTGTAGATAATTGAAAAATGCCAGCAAAAGGTTATTGTCATTTATCTCTTAAGCCAGCACAGATCCTGAAGATGCAGTATTTAAATTACATCAGTTTTAACCTATAAATCATAGTGTTATTGGAACCCTAACTTGTCACCATTTGAGACTTTTTTTTGTTTAAGCATTTCTGACTGTGCTGAACTTGTGCAAACGTCTTTTTTTACTTCGAGGTAAGTCTGTGGTGGTGTCATTGATAGTTGTGGAACATTAAGTGCTCCTTTTTAAGTAGCAGCAGCCCCACCCATTGATCAGGACAGTGGGACATGTGAAGACTGTGAAGTTATTTAACTATAATAAGAAAAATGGGCACTTATTTAGTGCCTTTAATGTAACAAAGCATCTCAGGATGTTTTACAAAGTGGTGGATTGCACATTAAGCAGGAATTGGGACGAGGAATTAGGGGAGGTTTTGAGGAAAAATTTGAAGATGCTGAGGCAAGAGGTTTCGGAAGAGAATTCCACGAATGCAGGCGTGTAATAGCTGAAGGCGCTGCCACTAATGGTAGAGCAGGGGGAGGAGGATACACAGTAGTCCAGACTCTGAACAGCAGAGGACACGCGTTGGGATGTAGGGCTGGGGAAGGTTGCAGAAGGAAGTTGGACTGAGACCATGGAAAGATTTGTAAACGAGGAGAATTTAGAAATCAGTGGGCAAGGGTATGGGGAGCCAATGGAAGCCAGCCAGCATGGACAGGATTTACCAATATAATAATGAAAAAAAGAAACGCACCAGTAATGAAATAGACCATCCAGAGTCATTTCATGTCAGTCTATAAATCAGGCCATCACTGTCAGCCAATTAGGTTTTACCAGGTGAAGCAAACTCTTATCACTGAACATGCAGACGTCTGAAAAAAAGTGTTGGACCGAAGGCTTAAAAATGTACCAGCTATGTTGAAATACTGATAGCTGTACCGAGAACATCAGCTGGTCGAAGAGTCAGGGAACACCATTTTGTGTTTAAAGTTAGGTCATTTTATAACGTACAGTTGAAACTCAATTATCTACCTTCGCGACGAGCTGCCCGAACTTTGGACTACAGAGCTGGGAGTATCTACTAAACGGAGTGGCAACAGGAATTTGGTGAGAGTGGGAATTCACTGGTAAATAGTATAGATAATGTGGTATCAAACTGAAATTAATAATAAATGGCAGTAAGGGGATACTAAACTAAAACATGTATAAATATACAATGTAAGTAGGTGGATTTTTATTAGCAAAATGGTGGGATAGCTGAGACCCGTTGCCCGCAATTCCTGTGCCATGTGGGAACTCCAGGATGATTCATGTGTCCTGAATAAAGGAACAGCTTCCATTTGCTCGAGCTTGAGCTCGTGGGGGTTTCTGAGTTTGAGGAGCCGCTGCAGGGCAAACAAGAGGCTGAGAATTTCCTGGAGCGCACTTTCCAAGAGGTGGTCACCCCACAGCAAAAGATTGGCAAAAAAAACCAGAGGCGGCAGGAGGAAACATTTTTTTTTTACTCAGCGAGTTGTTGTGATCTGGAATGCACTGCTTGAAAGGCTGGTGGAAGCAGATTGAGCAGGAACATTCGAAAGAGAATTGGATAGATATTTGAAGGGAAACACATTACAGGGCTATGGGCAAAGAACAGGAGGAGTGGGACTAATTGGTTAACTCTACCAAAGAGACGGCACAAGCACGATGGGTTGAATGGCCTCCTGTGCTGTATCATTCCATGTTTCCAACATCTTGTGTGGGGCATGGCTTCATTGCAAGGCTTGTAGACACTGCCAAATCAGTCTGACTTAATTATCCTCAGATAAAGATTACTTCCACTCTATGGGGTCAAGTTTCGGAACGGCGCAGCCCCGCGAGCCACGCCTGATTTCCGCGCTCAAAACTGTGCCTAAAACTTACCCCGGTATTCTCCCCGCTGCTGGAACGTTCCAGGCCCTTGGCCCAGCGCAGCAAAAGCTGTGGGGGATGGTGGAGCCAGGTCACGGCGCTGAAAACAGTGCGCGCATGTGCAGTAGCTCCAGGCCGCCAAGGCTGCGTGGGAGGAGCCCGAAGCACACCGCCCCGAGCCCTGGCCGAATGGGCTCACTGGGACGGCGGAGGTGGGACTCGGGCCTCCCTCCTCTTCATCTTCAGCTCCTGCCCCCCACCCTTTCAGGTCCACTGCCTGCCGCTCCCCCCCACTGCCCGTGCAGCTCCCACAACGACCCCCCCAGCTCCCACTCCGACCCCCCACCCCCCCTCGGTTCAGCTCCAGCCTCCCCCACCCCCCGGTTCAGCTCCCGTTCGGGCTCTTTCCCCCCCCCCCCCTCCCCCCTGTTCAGCCGTTCCTCCTCCCCCCACGTCCTTGGCGGGGCCCGCCCACCGGCATCTTGCTGGGGACGGGCCCCACCTGAAGTCTTTGGCCCGGCTTCCTCTCGTCGGCTGGGCCCGTTCAGCCTCCCTCCTCTCCTCCTCCTCCCCCCCCCCTCTCCCCTCCTCCCCCCCCCTCTCCTCCTCCCCCCCTCCTCTCTTCTCCCCCCCCCTCCCTCCCCCTCTTCTCCCCCCCTCCCCCTCCCCCCTCCCCCTCTTCTCCCCTCCTCCCCCTCTTCCCCCCCCACTCCCTCCCCCTCTTCTCCGCCCCCTCCCTCCCTCTCTTCTCCAACCCCCTCCCTCCCTCTCTTCTCCCCCCACCATTACTCCCTCCGTTCCCCCCTCCCTTCCCCCCCTCCCTTCCCCCCTCCCTCCCCCCCCCTTCCTCCCCCCACCTTCCCCCCTTCCTCCCCCCACCTTCCCCCCCTCCCTTCCCTCCCTTCCCCCCTCCCACCCCCACTCCCTCCCCTCTGCTCTCCTTCCTCGCCTCTCCTCCCTTCCTCGCCTCTCCTCCCTCCCTCTCCTCCCCCTTCCCTCTCCTCTCCCATCTCCTCCCTCCCTCCCTCCCTCCCTCCCTCTCCTCCCCACTCCTTTCCTCCCGCTCCTCCCCCTTTCCCTCCCTCCCTCCCCTCTCCTCCCCCTCCCTCCCTCCCCTCTCCTCCCCCTCCCTCCCTCCGCTCTCCTCCCCCTCCCTCCCTCCGCTCTCCTCCCCCTCCCTCCCTCCGCTCTCCTCCCCCTCCCTCCCTCCGCTCTCCTCCCCCTCCCTCCGCTCTCCTCCCCCTCCCTCCCTCCGCTCTCCTCCCCCTCCCTCCCTCCGCTCTCCTCCCCCTCCCTCCCTCCACTCTCCTCCCCCTCCCCTCCCTCCGCTCTTCTCCCCCTCCCTCCCTCCGCTCTTCTCCCCTCCCTCCCTCCCTCCGCTCTCCTCCCCCTCCCTCCCTCCGCTCTCCTCCCCCTCCCTCC